>NC_056663.1:195135043-195826293 GCF_018350195.1 Panthera tigris | reverse complement strand
ACACAATCTCTAGAAATTTAGAAGAGGCTTTGGTCACTGGGGTTGTGATCTTCATTGATTAAAGGACAAGATAATGTAGTTGAACACTGAGCATCGACTTGCAGTCTAATGGAGTTTGGGGATGCCACATCTAATTATTTTTGCGATTGAAATGAAAAGAGAAAGGCAGAGGCACCTGGGTAGCTCAGTCGGCTTAGCGTCCGACTTCAGATTTTGGTTCAGATTGTGATCTCACGGTTCGTGAGTTCCAGCCCTGTCTCTGGCTATGCACTAACAACATGGAGCCCGCTTAGGATTCTCTCTCTGTCTCCCTCTCTCTTCCCCTCCTCCTGCACACTCTTTCTCTCTCAAACTTTTAAAAAAATAAAGAAAAAAGATCAATTTAAGCCTAAAGAAACTAAGAAAATAAATAAAAGAGCAAAAATCGATGAAATTGAAAGCAGGAAAACAATAGGGACAATCAACAAAATCAAAAGCTGTTTCTTCCAAAAGATCAATAACATTTATAAACCTCTAGCAAGGCTAACCAAGGTGGAAAAAGGAGAGAGAGAAGGCTCTAATTACCAACATCAGAAGTGAAAGAAAGGATCACTGCTATTGATCTCATCAACATCAAAACGAAAACAAAAACAAAATGCTGTGAACAACTTTAAACCCACAAACGTGATGACACATGAGATGAATGGATTCCATAGAAGACACAAACTACCAAGATTCACACAATGAGATAGAGATCATTTCTATGGGATTAAATATCTTAATGGAGATGAATCAATAATTAATAACCTTCCAAAAGAGAGAGAGAGTGAGAGTGAGAGAGAAAGGGCACCAGACCCCAGATACATTCATTTCCCAACTTTTTCAATGAGTCCAGTATTACATTAATATCAAAACCACAGAAAGACATTACAAGAAAGGAAAACTGCAGACCAATATGTCTCATGAACATAGATGCAAAAACCAACCCCAAATATTAGCTACTTGAACATAATAAAGAATGTATAACAATGACTCTACATTATGACCAAGCAAGCTTCATTCTAGAAACGTGACATCTGGAAATCAACTAATGTAATTAATCACATCAAGAGGCTACAGATAAGAAATAAGATGCTCCTATCAATTGATGCATCAAAAGCATTTGACCAAAAATTAAACACCTATTCATGATTAAAAGAAAGAAAAATTCTCTCAGAAAACTAATAGAGGTGAACATTCTCAACTTGACAAAGAACATCTACAAAAAGTGGACAGATAACATCTTATTTAAGGACAAGAAACTGGATGCTTTCTATGATTGGACACAAGGCAAGGATATCTTCTCTCAGCATTTCTACTAGACATTTAGCCGGAAGCCCCAGGTATTACACTATGATTAGAATATAAGATACAATATACAGATTTAAAGGGCAGGAACAAATAACGTGTTTATTCGCATACATGGTTGTCTGTATAAGAAATTTAAAAAACTGGACAAAAATGCTCCTGGAACTGATAGGTGAAGATAGTAACATTGCAGGATCAAAGGTTCATATAAACAATACTACCAATTGCTTATATGTTAGGAAAGAAGGATTTTTAAATTAAATTAAATTTGAGCTTGACTTTAAGGTTATTTATTTTTGAGAGAGAGAGAGAGAAAGCGAGCGAGCATGAGTCAGGGAGGGGCAGAGAGAGAGGGAACCACAGAATCTGAAGCAGCCTCCAGGCTCTGAGCTGTCAGCACAGAGCCTGGCATGGGCTCAAACCCATGAACTGTGAGATCATGACCTGAGCCCAAGTCAAACGCCTGACCGGCTGAACCACCCAGGCACCCCTGAACTTGACTTTAAGAGAAACCAACACCAATGCCTCAAACTGGAACAATTTGAGCAGCAAAATAAAGCAATATTGAATTATAGCCCAA
The DNA here is from genome assembly GCF_018350195.1 of Panthera tigris. NCBI lineage: Eukaryota > Metazoa > Chordata > Mammalia > Carnivora > Felidae > Panthera > Panthera tigris. The sequence continues at coordinate 195,824,387 of NC_056663.1, read as the reverse complement.
AAGTATACAATAAACATCTGTGTGTCCACACTGATTTAAGTAAATGACTGAAGAAATATATAGAGAAGACACAGATTTCCCAAGCAGAATTCCAAGTAACTTATGCAGATATTCCATGCTTCTAAGGTGCAAGATACACTCCTAGTTCAAGTGTGGGCTGCTCTCTTCCTTCTGAAGAGTACAATGTAGAAAGTGGGTAGAAATAACTCTACAGTAGAGATATCTGCAAATGCTGCCTCAGGCAAATGACGGAGGTCAACATCAACAGTGACAGATCATATTGAAGCCTAAGAAGGTATCATAGCCAAGGGAACCCTTAAGAGACTAAATATAATGTGGCATCCTGGAACAGAAAAATGACATTAAGTAAGAGGTAAGGAAATCTGAATAAAATATGGACTCTAGTTAATTATAACATGTCACCATTAGTCCATCGATTCTAACAACTTTCCATCCTGATGTGAGAAGTTAATCATAGGGGAAACGATGTTAGGGGATACATAGGAACCTTTGTATTATCTTCCCAATTTTTCTGTAATTAAAATTTTTTTGAATGTTTATTCATTTTTGAGAGAGATAGAGAGAGAGAGTGCATGAGAGTTAGAGATAGAGAGATACAGAGAGAGAAAAAGAGAGAGAGAGAGAGAGAGAGAGAGAGAGAGAGAGAGAGAATCTGCAGCAGGTTCCAGGCTCTGAGCTTTCAGCACAAGAGCCCGATGTGGGGCTTGAACCCACATACTGTGAGATCATGACCTGAGCTCAAATTAGTCGCCCAACCAACCGAGGCACCCAGGAGCCCCAATTTTTCTGTAAATTTAAAGCTGGTCTAAACATAAACTCATCTGACGGTCCTGAGACATAGTCATGGCTTAGTGCTACGAATGAAGCCCTGAAAGGATCCTGAATTTTGCAGTAAAAAAAATGTAACTTCTTTTTTCCCTTTCTGTTCCTTAAGCCTGATGACCTTGGAAAAGCTATTGAATATTTTCAAGCATTTCTTTCCTCATCTCAGGGATAATAACTACTTTCCCACTTCACATGACTGTTGTCAGGATTAATTTATATAGTGAATAGGAAAAGTCAGATGTGGTCCTGTGGAGACAGATGGATGCAATAGAATACAAAACCCTTGAGGAAAATGAACACAGAAGGATATAGCACAAGCACATAACAGTAAGTGTGAGTGAAATAGAGGAGCACCCTAGCCTCTAAAAAGAAACCTAAAGAAACTTCCCAGCAATTGCTTATGTTTAAGAATAATTGAACTGCTGTGTGAATGAGCTTGTTCTAATTTAACTTCTGCCCTAGACTAGTTTGATGACCTTCAGCAAATGAATTACCTTCTTTTGGTTTGCTTTTCTCATCTGTGAACCGGACATGAGAATATTTTCCCCTTAAGTTTGTTGTCAAAGAGCCGATCACTTAGAACTTATGTAGCGCTGGTGTATCTTCTCTGGCCAATAAAAATCTGTCCCCGCTCTTCTTACGAAAACCTCATCAACTCAATTCTCTTAATTTCTGAGAAATCAAGCTCATTTTCTCAAGGTGTCCCTGCCATCCTTCGTTTTTTTTTGCGTTTTGGGTGTGATCAGTGTGATAACGGATCGTTTTTGATCTGTAACATTTTTAAAAAAGTGTCTTCATTCCATTCAATTGGATAATCTGCTTTTTTCAAATGAGTTATTAAATTTAAAACGCCTTAAAAGGTAAGTCGATCTTACAACCTATTATATGAAATCATACAACCAGTTATATGAAATCACAAGCCTGGAATATTCTATCGCTCCAGTGAATGGAATTCAACTTATTCTTCCATGCTAAGCTTACATATCGGCCTGTTCAGGATACATTTCTCATTTAGCCCAGTATATGAAGATCTTACCCAAGACCTGTTGTAGCTCTACACCCTTGCTGGAAGCCATCATACATTGTCTCTATTCTCCCCACGAGGGGACAATTCAATGACAGAGTGGGTTGGAACTATTCCATAGCCTCAACCTTCTTTTCTCACAAGAATGATGTCTAGCACCTGGCGTGCTTTCCACATACTGGTGTTGCATTTGTGGCCTAAGTGCTTGTTAATTAGATTCCCCAAGACAGACACAATGATAGGAATTGTGCTTTCACTTATTTGTTTGTTTGCTTTTATTTATCCAGTGCTCTTTAGCGTCCTTGGCGCATAGCAGTCTCTCAATATACATCTAAGGGATAGACGGAGATGAAAAGGCAGCAAGAGAGTGAGGGAGAGAAAATTAAAAGCAAAGGAAGGCAGTTGCACTGGGACTGGCCCATCGTCTTAGATGTGATTTCTGCAGGACCAAAAACCAAGCCAAGAGGGCTGCTTTGATCCTCACTTTGGGCTGAAGGCTGGGAGACACTTTCTTAATGGGAAGCCCCAGGGGAGGGATTGATATAAGAGGGAACAACTGGGAAACAAGTCAAGCAGGGCTGACCATCAAAATAACTGGGCAAGAGAAACTGTCATAGAAAAAGCCACACCTAAAACCAAGATGGAAGCTGGGGAAGCTAGAAAAGAGTGAATATTCTCAACAGATCACGGGTCAGGGTCTGTGACAATCCCAAGCTAGCTTGCCTAGCCCTGCAGGGGCATTTACCAAATAGGACTCCAGAAACCGGGAGTCAGCTGCCTTAAATCTAATGATATGGGTTGAGAAACAGCAGGGGCATTGACAAGAAAGTATATCAAGAACTGAATGAATTGGGAATGGACAGAGTAGTGGTTAAGGTGATTAGCGATGGGTGACACACAGAGCCTCCAGGGGAGGGTAACATAACCCCACATACCTACCTGGAACCACTAGGGGATTGTAACGAACTTAGCCTTCCAACAAATGTTAAGAAAATTTTCAGGTGATATGTTGCAAAGGTGATAGATCATTTCATACTCTGGGAAACAGAGCCTGAGGACACGCGCAGCCTGTTTAAAGCTGAAATCGTTGTCCCTTTTATCAGGTCTAGAAAGTTCCACTAGCTGTATCTGCCACCCTTCAGAGGGATCTAAAAGGAAATTAGCATTCTTCTCCAAAGCAGGAGGGTGTAAGGAATGTCAAGAAGCCAAAGAACTTCCAAGACCCAAAGGTTGGGTATGGGATGCTCTCTCTCCACAGTGCTCTTCAAGTGTTGAATGGGGGTTGGTGTAGGGCCTGGAGGGACCCCACAGCTATAGGTGAAGTTCCACCACAGCCACTGTGCATATCACTATGAAGAGAGAAGCTGACAGATGGAAGTTTAGTTTTGCGTCCTTAGTGGTGTTGAGACAAATTGTTTCTTCATAAAACACTCATTGAACTTGTCATGGGAAGCAGAGAAAACAGGAATGGTCTTGGGCCAGAAGACTTACCATCTGAGCATATTCATTCTGCTAATTAAATACTCGTCCCCAAAGTCTATGGAGATTCTACTTGGCAAGGCCATTGAAGTATGCAAATCATTATTCATCCATAGTTAAAATGTTTACCCCTTCCCAGCTGCAGCAGTGGGACCTTGGAAAAAGATCGAAAACACTCTCCCATCCTTTTCTCTATTTTTACCTTCCAAAAAATGAACCGAGTATTTTCAGACATAATCCATCGTTCTTGTCAGATGTCTGAAATGCGAATCTTGGCTTTTCTACAGGTGCTAAGAAAAGCTTTATTTTACCTTTTAATGATTTTTTTTTTCTTAGAATTTCAGCTTGATGAACACCTGTTCGCTGAGTCTTGAATCGTTAAATCATAAAATTCAGTCCCATTCCCTTCTAAATTTTAAGCTTCGCGTTCAAACCAGAAGAGAAAAATTGACAAATAGACCCTAAGACTCAAGGTGCAGAAGGATTATTAATTATTTTTTCTATGTCTCAAGTGAATTACCAAGCACGGTTTCAGCCATTATGAAAAATTTTGTTTATTGCAAGACAACTGTGAAATGAAGTATTTTTGTAAGAACGTAAACATTATGGCTATCTTTCTTCTTTAGTAATAGCCTTCCATTCCAGAGAAATCTTTTGGTGCTGTAAGAATGCAAGGAAAATATAAAACTAAGAGGAAAAATACAAATGATGTTTTTGCCCACTGGGCTCAGTTTAAATAACAAATCAGTTGCACAGTAAGAGCAGCGTGTTGTAACTCTCCTATTGTTATATGTGCTGCTGTGAAATCCTGCTTGTATAATTCAGAACACATGACACATAATTGACAGAGAGACATAAAACAGGCTCATAACAGGGGGAATCACTAACAACAACAGGAAGTATGGAATTCTCTCTCTCAAGCCTGTCAAGGCACTTCTTGACTTAGTATTAAGAGGCTCCCTTGGAGGTAATGCCAAAGACTTTTGAAGAAAACAAGCTTCAAATCATCAAGTAGTAGGTGGTGGGTGATCTAATAAAGTGTGCGGGCTCTTAAAAGGGAGAGAGAGAAAATATGAATATTTTAAGTAAGTCCTAGAATTTCTTTTTTCTAGATGTACTCATCTCCTTTCCTTTTAAATTAAAAATAATTATTTGGGAAATATTTATTGGCTGTGTTATTCGCAGCACCAGGGAGCAAAATGAAGGGTGTAATATTTATTCCGAGACTATTTTCAGAACGCCTGCCATGTGCCAGGGATCCCTCTAGACTCTGACAATGCAGTGTTGAAAAAGTTAAATAAAAATACAAGTAAAATAGGGAGCACATGAAAGTATATTGAGCCCAAACCTTCTAGTTACTTCTTCCTCAATTCCCCACCATCTTATGTTAATCCTGTGGAACATTTCGCTGACTTGAAAACAGATACTCAAACCAATCCTTATACCCAAATGTTCATAGTACTTGGACTTGACACACTCCAAGGTAGAGAGGACTCAGATGTCCATCGACAGAGAGAGAAACAAAATGTCTATCCGTACAATGAACGCTGTTCTTCTGGAATAAGGAAAGCGATACCAATACATGCTACGATGCCGATGAAGTTTCACAACCTTGTACGTGGAAGAAGCCAGGCACAAGAGACCACGTGCTGTATGGAGTCATTTATATGAAACTTCCAGTAGGTATATTTTTAGAGACAGATGATGGGTGGCTGCCCCGGGGCTGGAGATGGGAGTGAGGAATGGAGACACAATGCCTAGTGAATAGGTGACTTTTTTTTTTTCAAGTGAAGAAGATGTTCTACAATTTGATGTAGGTGGCAGTTCCGTAACATCATTAATATACCGAATGCTGACCAGTTGCGAACTTTAAAATGGTCAGTGTTGTTAAGTGAATTTAAGCTTCACGGGGCTCTGTGCTGACAGCTCAGAGCCTGGAGCCTGCTTCGGGTGGTGTGTCACCCTCTCTCTCTGCCCCTCCCCGACTCATTCTCTCTCTCTCTCTCTCTCTCTCTCTCTCTCCTCTTTCTCTCTCCCTCTCTCTCTCAAAAATAAACATTAAAAAATTTAAACTTCACTAAACACGTCTACTATTAAAAATAATGCTGTTATCCTCCTGTCTGGATATGCTGAGAATATAAATTTCTTTGCCAACTAAAGTAGATCGTCACACAATCGATTTGATTAAGGCAACTGTCAAGATGGCCGAAATCACTGACGTAGCCAAGTCCGGTTGGGTAACCATGTCTAGACGTTGTCCCAGCCAGGGGTCTCCTTACTTTAAAATCATTACCATGGAGGGCGTTTCGGTTGGCCCTTGGTTGACTAAATTTGCCTGGTGAGGAGAATGTTGCACAGAAGTCAGGAGACAGCAATTCAATTGTAATTTAGTTGAAGACTTCAGAACTTGACTTAAAGCTTGGAAAAGAAGCAGTGGTTTCCAAGAAAGAAGCAAACTATAACATAATTTGGGAGGCCCTCAAATCCCTAGTTTGAAGTAAATTAATAAACTATTCATTCCACATGCTAAATAAATATGCATAAGAGATAAACAATCTTTAATTGGAAATTAAAAAGTCACTGCTCACCTTGTCTTTATCCATATAAATCATATCATCAATTATTACTTCTTCCCACTGTGCAGACTCTTAATATCCGTAAAGTGGAGATAGTCACCTTCCTCACAGGGATTAAGATGCATATTGGAAATGACTAAGTTCGTGGAAACTTGGAAACTAAGTTCTCGGAAAGGACAAGTCCATAAAATGATACTTAAAATCCAGGTTTTTTTTCTTTTTTTTAAGTTTATTTATTTATTTAGAAAGAGAGAGAGAGAGAAAGAACGCGCTGAGGAGGGGCAGAGAGAGAGGGAGACAGAGGAACTGAAGAGGGCTATGTACCGACAGACTACAGCCCAGCACCGGGCTCTAATTCACAGACTCTGCACATCATGACCTGAGCTGAAGTCGGATGCTTAACCAGCTGAGCCCTCCAGGCGCTCTGAAAATCCAGGTGTTTTAAGAGATAGCAAGATAGGGGAGAAACTGTACAAGTCAGACATAACTTGGGAACTGAAAGAGAAATGGGTCCCACCCTATTGATGTCTACATCTGATTTGTGTTAGTTTTGCCATAATTAGATGGGAATTGCGTTTGAAATCCATTTCTTCCAGGCACTTACGATCAAAATTTGAACGCCTTCTTCAGGCTTCTTTTTATTGACTACTCTTTCCACCTCCCTATCAAATCAATTCTTCTAAGGTCTGTATTTTAAAAGATTTTCTAAATGAATCTGTCATCCATTTCTTTTTTTGTTAAAATTCCATTATCATCACGGAAGGCATATTAGGACTTGTCAGAGGAACAGAATCAGTAGAAGATTTTGTATATATATATATATATATATCCTATATATATTATATATAGGATCCTATATAGGATCCAGGATATATAATATCCTATACATATATAATATATAATATATAATATATAATATATAATATATAATATATAATATATAATATGTAATATGTAATATATATAATATATATATATAGGATGTAACCTATATACTATAGGAATTGGTTCACAGGATAATGGAGCCTGAGAAGCCCCACAATCTGCCAATCTGTTATATGCAAACTGGAAAAACAAGAAAGCTTGTGGTATATTTCAGTTTGAGTCTGAAGACTGGAAAACCAGTTCCATTTAGGTGCCCATATTGGTGAAAGCATCAATCTATACTCAGTCTACCAAGTCAAATGTTATATGTCTTCTCAAAGCATCCTCATAGATACACTCAGAAATGAGGCTTTACCAGCTATCTCGGCATCACTTTGCTCAGAAAAGAAGAGACGTAAAATTAACCATCACGATAGGTAAATAATCTTTACTTAGAAATTAAAAATCAGTGCTGAAACATGTCATGGTTTACATAGATCACACCATCCATTGCTGTATTTTGTAAATGTTAATTCATTTTGTCTATAAACTGGTTGTAAGTGCTTCCTTCACAGCGATTTTATATATGTTATAATAATGAAGTTCTTTGAAAATGACACATATTATTAATTCCACTGCAGTCCTACCAAAAATACTAGGTTGGTTTCTTGAGTGATGTTGAATGTTGTGTTAGTTGCCTCTGGCTGTTACAAATCACCCCTAAACTCAGCCACTGAGGATGATAAATGTTTATTATTTCAAGGTTTCTATGGATTGTGAATTTGAGAGTAGCTCAGCTGGGTGATTCTGGCTCAAGATGTCTAAGGAGTCTGCAGTCAAGATATCAGCTATTGATGGTCAACTCAAACCTTGACTGGAAGAGATTCTGTTTCTCTGGCCAGTATCAGGCCTTGGAAAACCCTTCCACTTTACTCAGCTAACAGCAAACCTCAAAAGATCTTCCTGGTTCACTCATGTGGGTCTCTCTATAGAACCCCTTTATTGCCAGACAGCTGGCTTCCCCCAGAGCAAGTGACCTAGGAGAAAGCAAGAAAGAACATCCAACATGAAATCCACCATCTTTGAAAATCTAGTGTTTGAAGTGGGAATCCATCACTTGTGCCTCATTCTATTCATGAGAAATGACTCACTAACTCCAGCCCACACTCAAGTGGAGATGATTACACAAATGTGTCAATATCAGGAGCGAGGCATCTCTTACACCCTTGAAAGCTGCCTCCCCCAAATAGAAAATATATACTATCAATGCTAAAGGCTTGTTGTGAAAAGACCCTGGGCTTTGAATCCTGAACTTGTCACTAATTATCTTCTGAAAACTTGGGCAATTTTGTTAAATTCTTAGATCTTATATTTTCTTCTCCTCTAAAACAGTAAGATCGTATATATCTCACAAGGTTGGTGGGAAAACCAAATGATGGTTGTCATGGAAGAAACCATAAAGTGATGCCAGAGGGTTGTAATAGGCAATCACAAAACAGAAGAGAGGTCTCTGTTTATCAGGGGTTAATATTTTCGATATGTACACACCAGGACCTCAGGCGAAGGAGGAAAAAAGTGGCCCTGGCCATCTGACACTGGCTGCTGAATTATATATATAAGCCTTAAGAGGCTTTATTCCTTATCATTTCCCTTTATCCTGTCTCGGTGGTTACCCTCAATCTCCACCTCATGTAGCTGCTGAGGCACTTCAGATGGGTCACTGATTCATGGGAAGACATACCATATATTCATGCATACAAATACATTTCCAAATTTTTTTTAAGTTTATTTTTCGAGACAGAGAGAGAAAAGGGGGGAAGGAGCAGAGAAAGAGAAAGACAGGGGATCCTAAGTGGGCTCTGTGCTGATAGCACAGTTCGAGGTGGGGTTCAAAATCAAAAACCATGAGATCATGACATAAGCCCAAGTCGAGAGTTGGATGCTTAACCAACTGAGCCACCCACTTAACCAACTGAGCCACCATGGTACTTCCCTTTTTTTTTCTTTAAAGTTTATTGATTTATTTTTGAGAGAAAGAGATAGAGTGAGTGGGGAAGGGGCAGAGAGAGAGGGAGAGAATCCCAAGCAGGCTCCAAGATCACAGCACAGAGCCTGATGTGGGGCTCAAACTCAAAAACCTCTCAAGATCATGACCTGAACCAAAGTCGGACATCTAAGTGACTGAGCCACTCTGGTGCCCCATATATTTCCAATGTTTGAAGACAAGTGTATTGAAAACATATGTGCAAAAACCACCCCCAAAAAGTAAAAGAAAAAGAAAAAGAAAACATATGTGCTAATGGATTCCCAGTGGAAGAATCACCCTTAAAGATTTGGAAAAACTGAGTTTTTACTATGCTTTTCAAACTCGGAACTTTTACCACTATCCCAGGAGACCTGGAAATCTAATTATTTCTGTTAAGGGAATGTTTACAAGCTCTAAGTCTACAAAGACATGTGTTCATCTAAGTGAAGATATGCTGGGGTAGTGTGTAAATGTGCTAGAAACATAGCAATGTTTTTATGTAGCAATGAAATGGATTTAGCAATAGGCTTTAAGTATCTCTGCTTCTAACTTTCCCTAACATTGAAAGCACTGAGCTTGGAATCCCTCCGTATTCCTATATTCTTACTTCTCTTTGGTTCGACGAACCAATTTTTATTTATTTTTAAATTTACTTATTTATTTTGAGAAAGAGAGAGAGAGAGAGCACACACATGCACGCACCAGTGGGGGAGGGGCAGAGAGAGAGAGAGAAAGAGAGAGAGAGAGAGAGAGAATCCCAAGCAGGCTCTGCTGTCAGCACAGAGACTGAAATGGGGCTTGAACTCACAAACCATGACATCATGGCCTGAGCTAAAGTCAAGTTGACGCTTCGTCAACTGAGCCATGTCTTAGGCTCTGGGTCTAAAGTTCTGTCTTTTCTAGCAAGAGAGCAGGATACAGGATGAAAAGCGAGAGGTGGCTAATGTCCAGGAAAAGACAAGAGCTCCGAATAAGTGTCCTTGCCCTGTATTAATTAAGAAAAGAAAGCTTACAAATGTGATGGGCATGTACAAAGAGACAAAGAAACTGGGAACATTAACTTGGGCTCATGAGGGAAAAGGGGGCTTTGAAGATATGCGATGTTTGGGGTTTGGGTCAGTATAAAACAAAAGCTTGGTGCCGGGCAGATGGGCAGATGGTTGTTAAGAGCAGACAGGAGGCGCCTTGTCTGTTTAACTTAGCTAGCCTAGGGGATGAGACAGATAGGGGAAATAGCCTCAGGGTTAATAAGGCACCTTTTCTTCTGTTAACCATCTCCACTCTGGGCTGCTTCACCTGCAGCACAGTGGTCTATAACACAATTTACCTGTTTACCTAACTTGGTCCTTCCCTCCTGTGAAGGCAGCTTTCTGCTATAGTACTAAATTGGGGGGCCCTTCTGTCCTGAATGCCAAATCTTGCTTACTTCATATGCCTTTGCATTGGGTGCCTTTGTGCCCCTCTCTATTCTGGGGCCTTTGCCCCTCCCTCTCTATTCTGGGGGCTCTGCACCTCCTCTATTCTGGGGTGTCCTTGTACCTCACTATTCCTGGGGTGCTAATCTTGTTTACCCAAACTCGGGTGTGACCATCTCATGCCTCTGTACTTCTTTTTGCCTTGTTACCCTATTGGCATAAGGCCAGGGAATTCCTAAGATTATTCCCCACAGAGCCACCCAGACACCCCCACCCCCTTATCCCATGCAGGCCCCATGCTGCCAGCACAGAGCCTGAAAGGGGGCTTAAACTCATGAACTCTGAGATATGACCTGAGATGAAACCAAAAGATGAACTTATTTCTAATCAGCAACCTTGCACTTTACTCACAGGCTGCTTCCAGGAACTTCCCTTTTTCATGAACCTCAAGGATTGTCATGAGGTGCCCCAATCCACGCCTTGTCCAATCTTTTGCAAAAACACCTTGTCCAGGCACACATGCGCACCTGTAATCCTGACTTCTCTGGACTAAGAATCTCTCGGGCCACATATCCAGTGGATCTACAGATGCAGTTGGAGTTAGGGAGAGTTTTCTGCTCTTACTGTTGTACTGACCCAACTGTACTCACAGGCAGGGACAACCTAGGAAATCTTGAGTTATGTTGTTTGTGTATCTGTCTCCCCATTTATTCAAGCCCTCCTGCTTCAGACTCAGTGCTAATTCATCTCTACCCTCCCCATGCTGGGCACTTAAGAAATGCTCAGTAAATGTTTTACTGAATATAAATATGTCTTGACTATAAAACATAGCAGATACAGAAAGGAAGTACACAGAGCTTTATGAAATAAGGAAGACCGTGGTAGAAGCCATAGATAATGAACAGAAAGACTTCCATGGGAACCAAACAAAACAATCATCACCCATCTGCGTACCACACAGATGAAGATAAGTGAAAGAATAAGAAAAGCAGTGATCCCTAAACTTAAAAGTCAGTGTCATTTCTTAATTTTGAGCATTGAAAATAACCAGAGCTTCCCAGCTAAAATTTCCTGGTCTATCCACAGACAAGAAGTGATATTAGGCCATGTTAAAAAGCTACATTGAGGGGTGCCTGAGTGTCTCAGTCGATGAAGCGTCTGAATCTTGGCTTCAGGTCAGGTCATAATCTCAAGATTCGTAAGTTAGAGCCCCATGCCGGGCTCCGTGCTTTTGGTGTGGAGTCTGCTTTGGATTCTCTCCCTCTCTCTGCCCCCTCTCCCAGTCCCGAACTCTCTCTTTCAAAATACATAAATAAACTTAAAAAAAAAAAAAGCTGCATTGACTTTATTATTTACTTGTTTCTCATCAATGAAGACACAAATGTTTGTAAGGATATTATATATTTATAACCTTAAAGTCTCCTAATAGAGTTAGACACAGAGTATCCACACAATGCCATTTCTGTCTTCAAGAAACATCGACATTATGGTCAGAAAGGGCCATGACTTTACCTCTACTTCGCAAGCAATTTTTACTGCTATTAATTATAACAGTAATATGAATAATACCAATAAGGAGAAGGAGGAGGAGAGAAAGAAAAGAACAAATCGGCAATAGCAAGCAACCTTTGGCATACACTAAGCACTGCATTAAGGAATTTACGAGGGTAAACTTATAGCTATCTTCCAATGAAGATACTGCTTTCCTCTCTAATTTACACTGAGGTGTAGCAAGGAAGGCACCAGGCTAGTAAATTTAAATGACTTGGCCAAGGTCAGGGTTGGTATCGGGGTATAAGTATTCAAGGCCAGGCTGTCTGAATCTCAGAGTAGATTAGGATCATTTTACTGATTACTCTTAATTTCATTGTGTGGCTGAGGACACTGAAGCGCAACAAAATTGCCAAGTTCAAGAGAGCAGGGATGTGGAAGAGCCAGTGACACACGGCTCCCCGGGAACGTCCCCAGATGAAGCCCCTGCCCGACAGAAGCCCCTGCCAAATCTATCAGGGCTGCCTTTGTTATCTTGCCAATGGTATGGGCGTAGGTTTGGGGCTGCCTACCCCTTTCCACCCCTTGCTGCCTTTACAATTTAAATGACCACATGAGAAAAAAGTTCAATTTGAAGCAGTCAAAGTATAAGCTTTGGAATCAAGATGTGCTTCAAATCCTGTCTAATCTTGCTCGGTAGCTTTGCCACCCTGAACGAGTCGTTTACATTTTCTCGGCTGCCACTGGCTCCATTCATTTTTTTCAACCATATTTATCTGATGCCAGTTCTGTCCCAGCATCTTCCCAGACCCCAGAGAGCCAGCGGTAAACAACTAGGTCCTAACCTCAGGGAATAGGCATTCTCGTGGGACACATAAATGATAAAAATATACATTGAAAATGAAAAGAATATATAAAAAAAAAAATCAAGCGAGGCAGGCAATGAGTGAGGAGACGTAGCTTAAAAACAAGGTGGCCATCCACACAGGTAATCCGAATACTAATATTTTACCATGTAAAATAATTGACATTGACTTTGAAGTCAATGTCAATAAACCATGGATAATGAATTTCTTTCATTTCCAGACTTGGAGGCCACCTTGTAGAGTGGCCAGCTAAGATCTTTCTGGAAAGATGACAGTTGGAAAAGCTTTGAGTAGACAGAGACTGTGACCCATGTGATTATATGGAGGGAGAGGGGAGAACAGGCAATTCAGAACAAAAGGTAAATAGTAGATACTACAATGTGTGCAAAAACGCATAAGGTCCCATCACTGGAAAGCGGGGTGGGGGTGAGGGCTGGGGGTGGGAGAGGTAGGGCATAGGTCAGGCAGGCATGGGGCCCCAGTGGCCGTGGACAGGCCTTGGGGTTTTAGTCTCTGCATCATGGGAGGTCACCTAAGCGCTTTGAACAAAGGAGTGTCATGATCTTATTTCCTGCTTAAAATGTGACATTTTAGGGACACCTGGGTGGCTCAGTCTGTGAAACATCCGACTTCAGCTCAGGTCGTGATCTCATGGTACATGAGTTCAAGCTCCCCATAGGGCTCTCCTGGCTCTCCGCAGAGACCGTTTTGCATCCTCTGCCCTCTCTCTCCCCTTCCCCCACTCACCCGCTATCTCTCAAAAATCAGTAAACATTAAACAAAAAAGTAAAATGTGACATTTGACACGGAGACGATTGCTACTTAATTTTTAGGTTGCATGCGGCCCATTATGTGAGATAAACCATGAAAATGGACCCCTCCTCACTCCTGGCACAAAGCAGCTTTCCACAAATATTAGCTCTTGCCTGTATCCTTCTCTTATTTAATCCTTAGGCTTCGGTGTCTGCGGACAGGAGACGGCATTCTTAGAAGGGGGACACTCGGTGGGGCCGTTTCGTGGAAAGCAGCTCGCTCTTCTTTGTTCTGTGGCTGCCGGTTGGGCCTGGGTCTGAAAAAGTGGGCTTTCAACACCGGCTTTTGCAAAGTCCCCAGGGAGACTGGCCAACGGCAGGGCCAGGATGCAGACAAAAGTTGGAGGGGGATTTGATCCAAGTGGGAGGCAGATAATGAGAGGCTTAATTCAGGTCAAGGGAAGAAAAAGAGCGAGGGAGAGAAATAGGCCCAGCGGATGCACATTGGAATCACAAGTGACTGAATGTAACCTTCCCTGCCGCAGGGGCAGGGGGCTAGCAGGGCGCTCCGCAGCAGGCCAGAGATCCTACTGGAAAGGCCTATCTCTCAGGAGGAGGCCGGAGGGGATCCAACACTGAACACAGAGAGGTTGGCTCAGCCCTCCTGCAAACAGCTGATGAAGGGCAAAACTTGCTTTCAGAGTTGATAAAAGCGCCCTCCAGGGAGCTGATGGCTTATACAATTGCTTCCAAAAGGAACCCCTTTCCCTCAGATGATTGCAAACTGGATCAAACCGAACTCCACAAGCAGACGTTGTTTTCAAAAGCAGTTGGCTCAGGTGAGGAGGTTGCTTAGATCCGGGGCTGCAAATTCACGGATCCCTTCATTTATTTTTGACAACCTTCCATGTGCCCAGGACTCCCTGAAGGGTGCTGGGACTGAATGCCGATGGAAATCCCTGCTTTCTTAGAATGGGATTTATATACTTTGGGGGGCAGGGGGGCAGGCAAAGAGAAGAGAATATGTTAAATATAAGGTAGGACCGAGGGTGATAGATGCGGGGGTTAAAAGGATTAGCAGGTGCAGGGGTAAGTGGGGAGGGTCCGATGGAGGCTCTGCCTGAGAAGGTGGCAACGGAGCCAGTGGGGAAGGGGTTAGTCCTGAGCTCTCTGGGGGAAAAGGCTTCCTTGGAGGAAAGAAGAGTAGGAAAGGCCGGCACAAATGAATGAGGTCCGGTGAATGGAATCCCTTTGTTAGGTTATCAGTGAGTCTTTTCCATAGGTTAGAAAACTCACGTAGTTTTAATTTTAGGGGTGTAATTTTGAGCTCCAGTGGCTTCAGGTTAGGCCATCTTTCCCAGTTAGTTTTGTTACCTCGCAGAGCTGGATTTCAGGGACAGCTTCTTCTGCTTCTCCAGCAGATTGGGTGGGGGATACAGAAGGCGCCTCTGACTCTTAGCAGGCGTGTGCCCCATCCCCATCCCTCCCCGATCTGGAAGCCTCGGCTGAGACACCTTACCCCCAAGGGAGCTGGGATTAAGATTGACGATAGGCCTTCTCCAGCAGAGGGTTCAGAGAAGCCCCATCAAACTTGTATCTTTGTTTACTTCCTGGTCTCCTAATGTCCTCTCTTCATGCAGCCCTTCCTCTCGGGCTGTGTAGGACTCCTCCTCAGATTCAGCTTCTCCCAAATTCTTTACATTCTTCCAAGATGACCTGGGAAAGCATCATCTCTCCCCAACAAGCCAGAAGAGAGCCCTCTGTTTCTGCACACGCCCACATCCACCCATCCTTCTATATCTGCACCTGAGTGTCCCCTTCCCCGCCTATTCTAACCCCCTTTCCTACTGCCATACGTTAACCTCCTCCCTCCCGCGAAGGACAAATCCTGGATTTAGGCAGCAAATCCTATAAGCAATGACTCACTCAGGTATTTCACTTCCATGATTATCCCTTTCCCTCCTGCAGCATCAAGATTTCTTTGCTGAATCACCTCTAATATCCCCTGGTGAATTGTGCAAAACATTCTATAAGAGCTCCCCCTGTCCCGGCACTATGGCTACCTCCCTCCTTCTCTAGCTCACTCAGGGCAGACGTTAAGAAAACCCGGCCTTGTATCCACGCTGACCCTTCTTTCCCGAACTCGCTCCCATATGCTCTTTCCTTCCCCCTTATCACTGGGACTGCCTTCGTCAAGGTTGCTGGTGACTCTAACAAGGCTAACCATGGTCCATTCAAGTTCTCACGTTGTTGCCCTGTTAACGGTGTTGGGAGATCCGAACCCTCCCTTATCTAGCATGTTTTATTTTGTTTAATTTCTCCTGATTTTCCTCATAGTTTTCCAGCTGACCTGTCTCAGTCTTCTTTGTTGGGTTTCCTCGCTTTTGTAGAAAATTTGCTTTCCTGAAAATTAAATAAAGTGATGTCCCTAAACTATGACACTGTTAATTCTCTCTACCTCCCTGTGTGTGTGTGTGTGTGCGGCTTTTCTTTTGTTTTTTTTTGTCTTTCAGTGTGATTCAGTTAATTTCAAGGCACTCCACTGAGCATTTTTGTAATAGTGTGGAGCTCATGTTTTGAAACAGTTTTCTCTCCTGCCTCACTGCCTGGATGACCTCACTGAGTTTCATGGCTTTCCAAAGCAACTGCACGTTGGACATCCACAAACTCAATCTTAGTCTATCTTCTTTCACCCGAGCCCCACACCCAAGAAGTTAATTCCTCACAATTAATGTGTCCAAAGGAGAGCTACCAGTTAAAACCCTGCACACAGCGTCTTTTCTAGCTCAGTAAATGACATCGCATCCAATCGGCTGCCTGGGTCAAAGATACGATGGTCATCTTCAAATTCCTCCTTCCCTTCAAAATCTTTATGAGACACCTCACCGTATCCCATGAGCTACACCTTCCTAACGTAGACCATGTTCAACCATTTCTTACCATTTCCAGGGTTGCATTATTTTATCCCTGGGCTAGCACAGCCTTCTTACTTATCTCTCCACTTTCCCTCTTGCCCTCCTGAAGATTTATAACACAGCACTTTGTTTTCTAGTTTTCTGTCCTTTTTCCCCCCTGTTTAAACTAAGACGTAAGAACTAGGGTTGAAAAGGACTCATCTTTTGTCTTCCCGTATATGCTCTGTGCCCTGAAGTATAGTCCAGCCCACAGCAGGTACATTCTGTATGTGTTGACTACATGCACAGCAGGTAAATGAATGCCTTTTGTTGAAGATGGATCATGAAAATTTATCTGAAGAATAAAAAATTCAATGGCGTTAATGAAACTGTTATTTTTCTAACATTGCTTGGTTAATTCTAGTCACTGGAGCTACTGAGACAGTAAACAAGGAGCCACCCAGATATCCAGAAATGATAGCCTTGACTATGGTGTAAACTTGCCATTTCATTCCAAGCAAAAGCATTCATCGATCTGGTACCCAGCATGCCCTTTCTCTAAAAGAAAAGGGTTGACTTGATTTCTTAGTGCCCATCCAGCTTCCATAACCTAGTTTTGTATCTAATTTAAAACACAAAATTATTGATTCTAAGCAGCTGTATGTTTACAATGGCTCTTCTGTCTGATGCCAAATAAATAAAACCTATTTCAATTGATAGCTTGGAAAAAATTCTCACCACTCCTGTTTGTATAAGGAACAGCAATTTCTGCCCTCCCTATTGGCTAAGGTGCTTTGTTTAATAAACGTGGTTAAATAAATGATACATGCTTACTATATGTGTTAAATGTGTATTTTGTGTAACATACGTATGTGTAGCATGTAAAATATCCCCCCAAAGTTCCAGTGGTCTACTGAGGCCTGCTTGTTGTTGGTCATGAGAGTTCATTGCTAACCACTCAGGAATTTTAGGAGTGAGTTATCAAATATTACTAGATTAAAAGTAGCCAAGGAAGAAAGCACAGAAGTCAGCAAACACTACAAATCAGGGGGTTTTGTTTTGTTTTGTTTTGCTTTGTTTTCCCTGGAAGGCCAGTTTACCAGTAGACCACTACCAGTGACTGTTTTCGTCACCAGAGCAATTAAGGGTATCTATCTTGCCTTTCTGTAGGGCAAGAAACACACACACACACACACACACACACACACACACACACACTGAAAGGGAGAGAAAATTACTAGCAGTGCCTTAACTAAGCACTTTGTAAACGCCGAATTTCTTGATTTTCAGAAAAGCATTATACATTTTCTGTGTTCATTAGGTACACGTGAAAATTAAAGGTGGGAGGCCTGAATCCTTCCTTCCATTGTTTTCCCTTTGCTTTCTTTTCTTTGTATCCTCCTCCCCGCCCTCCTGCCCTTTCCTGCACTTCTTTCTTTCTTTCATTCAATACAGGCATTTTTTAGAGACAAGATGGACTGGATTTTTATGGGTATGACTTTCTGTCGCTATATAAACTTAGTAATATAAATAAATCTTTAAAATCCAGAGCTATAAGTAGAGCTGGTCAATGAGACAAGGAGAAGGAAACAGAAGTTATTGGAAATAACACAGGTGAGACACCAAAATTAAAGTCCATGAGGGAAGGGGTGGAGAAGGAGGTAGAAATCTATTATGAAGGTGTAAACTAAGAAGAGGAGGGGTGGTATAAAAAAGACAGGATTTGCTTAACACTGTTCATTCATTCATTCATTCATTCAACAAATAAATGTTGCATACTTGTAATGAATCATGGGGAGACCTATTTAACACATGGGACACTTTTGGGTGTTTTAGACATGAACCTTTTCCTTAAACACATATATCTAGATACTAGAATCTGTATGAGACACGCAAGGTAAAGTTTTAAGAATGCTCTGCTGATCAAGGATAGTATGTTAGTCAGAGTGCTTCAGAGAAGAGAAAACAGAAGCTTTATTATAAGGGACAGGCTCACATGATGTGGAGGCTGAGAAGTCCCACAGTCCACTGTCTGCAAACTGGAAAGTCAGGAAAACTAATGGTATCGATTCCAGCCCAGGGCTGAAGGCCTGAGGACCAGAAGTGCCAAGGGCTGATGATCAATGACTGGGCTCAACAGTCGGGCAGAATTAATCCAACTTTCTTATGCCTTTTAGTTCTATTCATGTTCTCAGTGGATTGGTAGAGGCCTACTCACACTGGAGAAAACCATCTGCTTTTCTCAGTCTACCAACTCAAATGCTAATCTCTTTGAGAAATATGCTCACAGACACATTCAGAAATAATGTTTAACCAGCTATGCAGGCGTTGCATGACCCAGTCGACTTGACGCATACAATTAGCCATCATAAGTGGGTAAGATTTTGTCATTAGAATATAATAATATTGAGGACACTTTGTACAAAAAAGAATAAAACTTTCTCCACATCACTGTTGGTTGGACCAAAAACTGGTTCAGCCACTCTGGAAAATAGTATGAATGTTCCTCAAAAAATTAAAAATAGAACTACCCTATGACCCAGCAATTGCACCACTAAGTATTTATCCAAGAGATACAGGTATACTGTTTCAAAGGGGCACATGCCTCCTAATGTTTATAGCAGGGCCATCGACAATAGTCAATGTATGGAAAGAGCCCAAAGGTCCATCGACGGATGAATGGATAAAGAAGTGGTATATATATGCAATCGAGTCTTACTCAGTAATAAAACATAATGAAATCTTGCCATTTGCAACTACGTGGATGGAGCTAGAGGGTATTATAGTAAGCAAAATTCTTCAGTCAGAGAAAGACAAATATCATAGGACTCCACTCATATGAGGAACCTAAGATAAAAAAAAAAACGAACATAAGGGAAAGGAACCAGAAATAATATAAAAACAAGGAGGGGGACAAAACATAAGAGACTCTTAAATACAAAGACCAAAATGGGGGTTGGTGGAGGGGTTGTGGGTGGGGGAAGGGTTAAATGGGTAAGGGATATTAAGGAAGACACTTGTTGGGATGAGCACTGGGTGTTGTACATAGGGGATGAATCACTGGTTTCTACCCCTGAAATCATTGTTGCACTATATTCTAACTAACTGGGATATAAATTTGAAAATAAAAGAATGAATGAATGAATGAGTGAATGAATACATAAATAAGAAACAACAACAGGAACAACAACAACAAAAAGAATACAACTTTCCTGGAATTGGAAACTTGAAATCACTTCTCAGAATAAAGGCACCAAGAAATCCATGTTGTAAGGTTAGAGAAGTGCCTGCTGTAAATCTAAGTCACATACGACTACCCCAAAAGTGCCATTTTGGTAGAGCCAGTGGGACTACAATATCCCTCTATATGGAAGGGGTCACACTAGAAGAATATATTAGTTTTCTGTTGCTGTGATAGCAAATTGCCACACATTTAGCAACTAAAATCAACTTGGATTTATTATCTTATAATTCGGCAAGTCAGAAGTTTGACATAGCAGGTCTGACCAGGTGGAAATTGAGGTGGAGATGTTAGCAAATCCACAGTCCTTTCTGGAGTTTTGTTTTGTTTTTTTGAGAAAGGAATAAGTTTAAAGGCAGGAAAAAAATACTAATTTGAGATTGGAGAGCCATGGGGTTTGCTCACCTGCTCTATAACTGAAGGAGATGGAGAAAATGAGAAGGCCGAGGTGGTATGATGGCCTGACCCTTTGTGCTTTCAGGGATGAGGAGAAAGTGTGCTTTGCTAGCTCCCAGGCATAACAGATGTGCTTGCTCAGGTGAATGGGTGGACCCTGGGTTGCAGGTATGTTTTGAGACCACTGCAAGTGAGGGAGAAGCATGAAGACCAATCTCACAGGGCGCCACTGGCAAAAATACTCTCAATGGCCCAACTTTTCTCTGACTCTTCTAAGCTTGTTCAAGTGGGCCTTAACTTTTGGGCTTCTGTGTTCATCTCTGTACCATCCAATGTTAGCAAGAACCCTACTAAGTCAGATCAGTGAGAATTCCTCATACCCTTGTGTTTGATCACCCTTGATATGGAATTAGATTCCTCACCCTTGATCATCCCTTGGGTCCAGGTTCTGTCTGATCATCTTGGCCTGCCTTCAAGAAGAATCCTGTTAGGTCATTTTAATCAGAATCCCATCCACCAACTCCCACCCTCCCTGCTCCTTGGCTATAAATATTCACTTTTCCTTATTATGTTGGTGTTGAACCCAACCACCGCCTCGTTGTGAAATCCCATGTCAGTGGTCCCTGCAGCTATTGTGATGGCCCCTGTTGGATAAAGGCTGCCATGCCGTTCTTTAACGAGTGTCACAAAGATCTTTAGCAGGATCGATACCTAAAGAAAAGACTGTGTTTAAGTCTCTTACCAACAGGACTCCCACCCTTCTATGGTGAACCAATAGGCACTAAGCCATAAATGCTAGACATCATCGTAGAGGAGGCAGATACCTCGTCACATCCACCATGTGACTGAGCATCACGATTTGATTGACTTCTTTCTCCTTTTCAAAATTGGAGCAAGCATAGAGAAAGGGGAGCTGATCCTCGAAGAGTGGATCATGCCTCAATCTATATTCCAGGCTGTAGGAAGTTCAAGTGAAGCCTGTGCTGGAAAGGAGATTAGTAGCCTTGACTGAGAAAATAGAGCTGCCTATATTTCTATTACAGACTTCAGTCTCTTCCATTAAAGTAATTAAAATAAGAAAGAGAAGATGGCAAAAGTACACAATAAAAGTGGATTCATAGGACATTAGAAAGCCAGATTGAAACCAGTTCACAGGACCCCGCCTGTCTGGTTTAAGGACTGTGATTTTGATGCTGTTGGCTATAGAGTTGCAGATGGAAATCATTGAAGGCGCGACTTTAGAAATAAACAACCGCCAGGAGAGCTGCACTCTTTTTGGAGCTCAGTCATTGTTTGATTAAGAAACTGGGACCAAATCATGGTGTAATGTTTAAATTGCCTCAATTATAAAAGAAGGGATATTATTATTGAAAAGAGAAGGGCGTTATGAGTACAGTCTCAATGTAAGTTGCTGGCTTAGAGGCTTGAAGAGGTAGGTGATGAAGTCAGAGGTGGGTCAGGGATCTGTCTGCTCCTGTAATTGGAGGAAATAGGCACCCCCACCAGCGGAAGTGACGGCAAGGGAGAGGGGAGCCCCAGTAGAGAAACTTGCATCATGGGAGATAGGAACGCACACCATGACTTTGAGATCTAAGTGTTGAGCACTTCCTGACAGGACAACAGAAATGAAACAGCTAGACTTTCCCCCTAAAGTATCTTCACTCTCACTTGCCAGCCAGCTCATGTGCTGTTGGAAAGACCACTGAATTCTATCGGGAAGGAACTTTGTACGTTCTCAAACAGCCTATTTTTGGGAGCATGAATAATTACTCCAGATGGCTGTTTAACTCTGTTGGCATTGTTTCTACTGTATATTCATTGTTTAGAGACCCATTTTGTTAGATCTCAAAGAGAAGTACAAAGCTGCAATGGTCGTCATATTTAGCATTGATCCCTTTTGTAAGCTTTAAAAAAATCTTCCACTGAGAGAAGGTTAACAGAGATGCTGATATGAGTATTTTTGATAAATTATGTTGGTGGGGGAGCCAGAGAACTCCTTCCGTAAGAATACAGTTTTAAATTCCAATGGTTGTTCTGTGTGTGTGTGTATGTGTGTGTGTTTCAGAGATATATAACACCTTGTATGATTCCCTTGATTTAATTGTATGAATTCAAAATTATTCAGGATAATGTCATCAGGGTGATTCAGTAAAGTCTCACTGGCCTTATTTTCTGCATCAAATGAAAATGCGATTTTTCTCTCTGTTTTCTTCCTTCCTTTCTTCTTTCTTCTTTCCCTCTTTCCCTCTCACTCCCCTTTCTTTCTTCATTTGTTCATCAGTTCATCCATTCCTTCACTGATTTGTTCATTCTTTATAAACTTCTCTTTCTCGCACGCTCTAATTGGTAAGCTGTAAATGCAAGTTCATTTTGGGTAAACTATTAAGTATATTAACAGAAAACAGAACAGGCAGAATAAATAGTTCTTTCTTCTGGCAGATCAGATGTGGGGCAAGGTTGTTATAGTACTGGATGAATCTTGGTACCTTGCTGCCTTTAAAGCAATGTTTCTCAACCAGATCTACATGGATCCTCGATTTTGTCTGACGGATACACCTGAGAAAGACAGCCACCAACAGCACAGTAGCAGATGCAGTTTATTTATAAAATTCATATAAGCATTAAATGCCTTTCACTGGTTCGTGCATTTGATTCTATATGAAAGGGGAACCATCTTTACCTGGAGAGGTGTTTGAAAGGGTTTAGAAACAGCATGACGAAATCACAGTAGGACTATGACAGATGATAGGAGACGGATGAAAGTGTTACGTGTTGTGAAAGAAGAGAGGGGAGATAAAACCTACAAACTTCGGAAACTTACAAACTTGGAGACAGGTAGTGCGAGAGAAAAGAGCACTACTAAAATCAAAAGTTGCAGATTTTAGCAAATCGTGTTTGTAACCAGGAACTTGAACCAATGATAAAGTGTTTCTGCCGAATTCTCATCAGAAACCATTTTCTTAAAAGGAGACAATGTAAGACTAAAATAGCAAAACAAAGGAAGCCATCTACCACCTATATTATTCATGCTATTCAACATTTTTTTTTTCCTAGACATTTTAGGCAAAGTAGGCAGAAACAGGTTATACGGCATAATTATTGAAGGTGAAGAGAAAGGGCATTTTTGCCATTTGGAAATAATTGAATGCTTAGTGGGGAAATCCAATAAATTCAACTTAAAAAAAAAACATTTGAGCTAACAAATAATAATAGTTAATTTTCAAGGCAAAAAAATTAAAACGTTTCATTTATTATAAAATTTAAGACCCTAGACACGTGGAAACAAATGTAAATCACTAAAAATACATTGACCAAGGAATCTTCAGGGACTATATGAGCATATATTTTTTTTAAATATAAAGAGGCATTAAAGTATATTCAAGGTACATTAATAGATAGAGGTAGAACTTAGATTATGGACATATGTGAGAAGGATTAAATGACAAATGTTTTAAATGTATACAAATTAATAATACATTTTTGTAAAACAGAATCTTTATTTAAACTTCAATGGGAATTTTGGACAAATTTGACAAAAATATCTTCAGGCTTCTCTGGAAGATTGAATATAGCAGAAACGCAAAGAAATATTATAGGATGCCTTGTCTTAGTATTATTAAAGCTTATTAAACTAAAATAATTAAAATGTTATGATAACAATCCAGAAATTAAGCAAAATAATTCAATAGGAAAGCAAACTCAGAGATTGAACCATGCTTCCAAATTTAGAATGTGGTAAAGGTCACCATTCAAATGATTGGGGAAGAATGGATTTTTTAAAATACAGAGTAGAACAATAAGATTTCTCTGAAAAAAGAATATTTGTTCAGTATCTCATTATCTACACCAAAATAACTTACACGTGTATTAATATGTCAATGAAAAATGTAAATGTAATGATTCTGGAAGAACATAGAGACATGTATGCCTATTAATTTGTAGGGAAGAGCTTCACAAGTGAGAACCAAAGTCAGAAATGAAAAAAAAAATTGCTGATACATTTGAGAAGAAAAAAATTTTGGAAATATTGTATCATAGAAATCATTCAAGAGTTATAAAACGAATGATTGCTTAGGGAATATTTAAAAGAAATGTCAGAAGAAGAGTTAGCATTGCCCGTATTCCAGAGAATTCTCATAAGGGGGGAAAGATGAACATCCAATAGAAAAATGGGCTACAGTAATGCATAGACAATCTATTACAGAAGGAACAAAAATAGAACAGTCAACTCATTCAATCATTCAACACGTACCCACTAATTGCCTATGACGTGGCAAGAACAATCAAGGTGTTGGGTATAACACAGAATGGAGAACACAGAGAAGATCCTAGGTAGCTGTTTACAAAAGGGAAACATAAAAATACGAGACACTTTTAGATAACAGTTGGTGCTGTTAATGCAACAGAACAGAGTCATCTTACAGGGTCAGATTGGAAGAGAGGCTTCCTTGGTTAGCGTCCTCAGGGACGAGCTCTCTGACGTGGTGATATGTGAGCTGAGTCCTGAATCAGGAAAAGGCCCCAGTACAGCAATTTCAGGAAGTGTCCCAGGCGGAGGGAAGCAGGGCAATACCTTAAGGAACAGAAAAGCAGCGTCAATAAAGCTTAAGAGTGTGAGAGTAGGGCATGGGGACGTGGGGGAGAGTCATAGAGAGGAGTTCATAGGCAGAGTATGAAATTAGATCAGGCGGTTAGGAAAAGGCTCTATCTAACAGGACCAATTAGGTTTTATGCTAATTCTAATTTATTCTAGGGTGAGGGTCCTGAGGGAAGAAAGGAGAAAACGGACCTTACTGAAGAATTTTGAGTGAGGAAGGTGATAGCATGGTATCACTGTATGAAGCGACTCCTTAGCTGCTCGGTATTTGCCAGTGAACAGAACTGAAGCGAGACAGAGTCAGGAGATAGAACTGTAGACGAGGCAAGAGATGATGGTGATGAAATCAAACAACACTGACATATTTTCTGTCCTTGATATTGATAAACGTTAGAGTAAATAACGCAGGGAGTGTGAAAATGGACATTTATATAGCTATGTATTTATATATACATACGTACGGGTATATATTTACATGCTCACACACACGCATTGTCATCTGGTTTTTATTTAATTCTTTAGCATGATTTATCCAAGCCCTACTCTATAGGTGCCCACAGGTTGAGCCGGAAATTTCACCTCCGAAAGAATTATCATCGTTAAGTGGTTGAACTGGGTCCCAAAGATTTAATACCATAATTTCATCTCAGATCTATTTATAATATGGTAAAGTGGAAGTGCCTGAACTAACCTTCAAAGGAGAATTGGTAAATGAATCATGCTTTGTTCATTTCATAGATTGATTACTCAGAAGTCATTAAAAACGACGTTGCAAACCTCCATTTAATGAAGTGAAATAGCATTTAGTGATCGATGTTCTTAATGCAAATGTCTATACGTACATATTGAAACCATGAAATATTATAAGCCAGAATATTAATTACCATAATTCATGACTGAGATTATTACTAATTATAATACATATATACATATATACATACATATATAATACATATATATATATTTTTTTGTTATGCTTGCATCATGTAATAGAAATTTTTAAACTTATTTTAAAAGTGGTCAAGTAAAGATAGAAGTTGCATTTAATATGACGGTATTGTATTACTAACACCATATGGCATTGCCATCAAAACTCTTTGTATTTTATAGGGATTAAGAATTTTTATAATGACTGGGCCTAATAAGTCAATGAGCTGACATTGGGAAACCAACTTAGATAGGGTTCTTGACTTCATTGCCAAATAACCATCGGTGTTCTTTTTATCACTCAGGTCTTCTTTTCTTTAAATTTAAAAAAAAATATATTTATTTATTTTTGAGAGAGAGAGAGAGAGAGAGAGAGAGAGAGAGAGTACGAGTGGGGGAGGGGCAGAGAGAGAGGTGGACAGAAGATCTGAGCTGGGCTCTCAGCTGTCAGAACAGAGCCCCATGCGGGGCTGGAACCCATGAACTGTGAGATCATGACCTGAGCCAAAGTCTGATGTTTAACTGACTGAGCCACTGAGGCACCCCCATCAAGTCTTCTTAATACTGGCCTATGCTGACCCCCCCACCATCATTATCCCTCCCACATTTTGGTCATGGCAACACCACCAAGCTTTACTTCTCTCCAGAAGATTCTAGGCTGAATGAGCCAGGAAGGCACCCTACTATCATCAGCTGGTAAACTCTTCTGCTCTATTTTAACTCAGTTCTAGGATTCCTTACTTCAGAAAGTTCTCTGATTCCATTAAGGAAGAAGAGTTTCATACCACAGGGCTCTCATGGCCACCATATTCCCTTTACCACCGCTCAGCTCACATACCCTCTGTGTTAGACCATACGGTCATAGAAGGAGAGAAGATGCTGTTGGAATCACTTGTTTCCTTAGTGTCTGGTCTAGACACTAGAACACAATAGGTACAAAATATATGCTGGGTTCACTGAAAGAATGGAGCATCACCATAGTTACAGATACACACACACACACTAGACGTATATATGTATATTTCTATATACACATATATGTGTATCTATGGTTTATCATAGGAATGAGAAATTTATACATTACTCTTTAAAAACAAAGGAATCAAAATATACTTAAC
Source organism: Panthera tigris (assembly GCF_018350195.1). NCBI lineage: Eukaryota > Metazoa > Chordata > Mammalia > Carnivora > Felidae > Panthera > Panthera tigris. Next base: position 195,797,875 of record NC_056663.1, on the reverse strand, counting down.
ATCATATATCATTAGGGAGTTGCACATTAAAACAATGAGGTACCACTACACATCTACTGGAAAGGTTAAGATCCAAAAAAAAAAAACCCCTGAAAATACCACATGTTGATGAGAACGGGGAGCAGCAGGAGCTCTCCCTCATTGCAGATGGGCGTACAAAATGGTACAGCCACTGTGTAAGACAGTGTGGCAATCTCTTCCACAGCTAAGCATACTCTTACCATACAATCTGGGAATCTTGCGCCTTGGTATTTATACAAATGTGTTGAAAATTTATGCCCACATAAGCACTGCACATGAATATTTATAGCACTTTTATTCATAATGGCCAAAAAACTGTAAGTGACCGAGACGTGCTTCAAAAGATGGATGGATAAACACATTGTGGTACATCCATACACTGGAATACTTTTTCAGTGATGAGAAGGAAATGAGCTATCGCTTTTTCAGTGAAAAGAAAGAAATCAGCTATCGAGCCATGAAAAGACATACAGGGGCACATTACTTTGAGAAGCCAATGTGAGAAGTCCACACCCTATATATGATTCCAATTATATGACAGTCTATAACAGGCAAAACTGTAGGGACAGTAGCAAGGTTAACGGTCACCAGGGATTTGGGGGTAGGGGGAGATGGGGTGAATATGTAGCGCACAGGGTTTTAGGGTGGTGAACTATCCTGTATGCTACCATAATGGTGGATAAATGGCAGTGCATTTGTCAAAACCCACAGCACAGAACAATGTATGCACACTGATGTAAATTATGGACTTCAGTCAACGAGTCAACATTGCTTCATCCATTCCAACAAACATACACCACTCTAATGCAAGATGTATTTGATAACAGGGGGGATGTGAGGGGAAGGAGGGCATATGAGGACTCTGCACTCCCTCCTCAATTCTGTCAACCTAAAACTGCTCCAAACAATAGTCTTGTCAATTAAAAGAAAAAACTGAGTTGACTTGTTTAACTGAAATTTGTTCGATGGCTTTCGCAACCTTACCATTAATTGACATAGGAACCTGAGTGATATTTTAATTGAATACAAGATCGGGTATGAGTTCTATAATGTCTGCTACTAGAGTGCTCTGTAGCCTGAAAAATTACACGTCCTGGGATAGACTGTGTGCAATTAGGTGCTTAACAATCGGAGTCTATTGCTCCTCTGTGTAAATCCTTCCGATGGTTCCCCCTCGCACTTTGAATAAAATGCACTACGGGGTCTTGTGTGAACTGGCCACCTTCTACTCTTCCATTGTTCACTGTGCTGCAGCCACATCAGTGGCTTGGCTCCTGTTGGTAGTTATGAATACGAACGGGATTGGCATATCCTCTCCCAAGCCCCTACTCTACTGTCCTGTTGCATTTTCTTCCTTGCACTTGTCTTTTGTCACACATATTGCATTCATGTCTGACGCTGGCCACCAAAAGGTAGCACCCTCAAAAGCAGGGATCTTCCTTGTCTTTCCACCACTGTTTGCCCAATGCCTGATACAGTGCATATCATGCTTACCTGTTGGGTGGAAAACGGAATGTGAAAATGCGCCATATTAATGTCATAGAGCAAAGAAGTCTGGTTAGGTGGTCCTGGGGTCTCGAACCAATTCTCAACGTTGCCATACACAGGTTAAGAAGTTCATGCAATACAACTCACTTCTCTGCGCATTTGCTTCCTCTTGTGTCTAATGAGACTTTCGCACTACCTGGGATCTAAAGCCTTTTTTTAACGCTAAAATCCTACATTCTTTATGGTTCAGAATGATTGAGGTCTCACTGGAGAGCCACTAATTCGATCTATTCTATTAGCAGTGCAATTTCTGTGATGATATATGCCAGTTCAGCATACTGGAACCACCTTTCAGAGTGACATTGTCACACAGCTGGTCAAATAAATTAACGTTCCCATCTGGATTGACGCTTTTGGCAGGGACACTTAGTACTAATGCCACATGACCCCTCCATCATAAAACAGAAAATGTATTATGATTTTGTACCAGCAGGCGGTGAAACTGTTGCCTTTCCTTTTTCCTGGTTTTTTTTTTTTTTTTTTCATGGAATCATCCATTAACCTACACCTGGCACTCCGCGTCATATAAACGGATACAAAATCTCACATGTCTTCGTGGGGTATGTATTTGATCTATCCTGTTTCTGTAGAAACATCAGCATCTGCTAGATCAACCATTATTTTAGGTAAATGCGTTCCACTATTACAAAAAGCATGTCTGATTTGAAACCCTGGCAGATATTCTTGTCGAAAGGAGGCCAGATCCTGGAAAGACCCCGTGTAACTCCAAGTTAGTGCTGCTCCAGGAAAAGGCAGACTTCCTGCGGGTCTGCCTTCTGGGCTACGTGCAGACTTTCCCCCAGGAGGGTCGCGGACTCATTTGTGTTTCCCTCACAAGGGCGGGTTCGGATGGCAATGACAGGACTTCCGGTGGTTTCCATCAAACCCCTGCCCTGGGTGAATTGGCTTCTTGCTTCAAGGGTTGGCTTAGATGATCATGATAGACTTGAGCCAGCACCTAAAACCCTGTCACATCCTGAAGACTTGACCCTTCACTCTTTTGTTGGCAGTGAAACAGTTTGTGGCAGAATGAGTCACTGGTAACAAAGTAATGGACGCTTCAGGAAGGGAATGCTGTCTGCAGAAAGCCCCAGAAAGCCCACACACCAGAGAGGTAAATGATTTTAAGGGACCTTTTTAACAGTGGTGTGAGATCGCACTGCTCTCTCCACCAGAGCCAGTCAGGACAATACTCATGGTGAAAAAACTGGGAGGAGGGACTTGAAGAAAAACGGATGAACATGAACCTTAGTCAACTCAAATGCCAAAAGAATCATTTATAAATATTTCCCAGATATACATGAGGAAGACAAATTCCGGAAGAGAAGTAAGTAATATTTTTACAATGGCCAACACATATATTTGCTTGGTAAACATCAGATTTTTTTTATTATGAAATGAGCTTCATATTCTATTTGCTTAACTCTAAGAATAGCAGTGTTTTTGAGAGCTTTCCATGTGCATAACACCTGGTGTGGATGCGGCGCTGGCTCTCACTTGACAGATCTCTCAGCCTCTGGGGGAGGCACAAAGGCAAACGTGCTTGAAGATCGAATGAATGGAGTTCTAAGGGGTAGTGGGGCAGGACAATGTTCAAAGCCTGGGTATGTGTGATTAATGCGATTCAGGAAGTTGGAAATGGGCTACAAAGTGATATTATCTGGGCTGATCTTGAGGGACAGAGAGGTTGAGAGAACAGTATGAGTTAAGACCCGATGGTGGAAACATCTCAGATTATTACTTTTCAGGTGCGTGGAGCAGAGAAGTTAGAGGCAGTTAGAATTCCTGGCCAAGAAAGAGGAGGGGAGACTACGCACAGTAATAGATAAGCTGGACAGGTAGGGGAGAGCAAGATCATGGAGGGTAATTTGTGCTGAGCTATGAAGTTCCAGTTTTATTCTAGAACTAAGGAAGGACCGAAGGTCAGAGCCTTTACTGTTTGCATTTGTTTACTGTCTTTTTGAGGGAAGTGACTTCAGTTTGTGAGAGAAAACTTTACATTCCAAAATTGTCCACAAAAAACGCAGGCGCGCACACACACACACACACACACACACACAGCACATCACAGACACATAAGCAAATTAGCTAAGTGTGTCTATGAAATTAACTCAGCGTGCCAGTATTTACTGTTATTACAACGTGTGTGATTGTCAGCGTGTGTGTGTGTGTGTGTGTGTATGTGTTTACTGTCACAACCTGAGCCGCTTCCAAATTGAGACTTATAAACCATGACACTCAAGCAAGCCATCGGTAATGAAAGTTTGCGTAGTGTACTGAACAATAGAATTGGTAGCAGATACTAGCTCTGTGGCCAAGAAGAGGGAGTGTTATGGAATGAGTTGACAAAGCACACTCCAGTACCAGTGGGAAGCCACCATGGGACATAGAGAGCAGTGCCAGGCCAGGGGTGGGTCACAGGGACTGACAGCTCAGTGGACACTTGGTGTCTAGAACTTTCTGCATCTGTTTTCAGGGACACGGGTGGGGACAACTTCACAGTCTTCTCAGGCCATTCACTAATAAGAATGGGGCTCCTCAGTTCTCGAAGGTCTCATTTTGGTGGCTTCAGGGACTGAATGGGGCCGAGCAAGCCCATGAAAGCCATCCGCATTCTATCTGGTGATCCTCAGCTGGAGGTGAGGGTAGAACTTGGGGCAACAAAGGAACACAGAGGGTAGCATGTACAGTGTGAACTCTTACCAACCCATTGAGGGGTCAAGACATACCTTGATGTAAGCTCTCCATATGTACAAGTTCAAGATAACTTTTGTGTATACACACCTCAAGATCTTCTCCTGCATGAAATTTCACTTTTTTTTCACACCCACCCAAACCCTTCTTCCACTTTTTCCACAATGCTTTATCATTTATTTACGATTTACCCCATTTTTGCATAATTAAAAATAATGTAAGTACGGACAGATGGGGCTCTTATTGCTAGGGAAACTGGCCTATGCAGTTTTGATAAAGTCACTTAACTCTGCTGTTTCTTTTTATTTGTCTCAGCCATACTGATGATAAACCTTATTCTTTCTGTGTGCCTGTGTTCTGGCAAAACAGTACAATTCTTCTGAATAAACTAACTTAGTTCTTTTTATTTCTACTTGCTAAAGTTTGCTTTAATGTTTCCTTGGCCTCTCAACTGTCACCATGGAGAGTCATTCGCATTTATCTTAAAATTATGTAAATGCCTGAACTGGTTATTTCATACGCAAGTATGGATTTCAAAGGTTAATGTATATGAAATTAGTTTCACATTGAAAAGCATTAAAATTTTATATCTGTGATCAACATAGTGTGAGCTCAGGGTATTAGAAAGGTCATTTTTATTGGTTTATTGTTATTTATGCTTAACAAATTGACCACAGTGTACAAATGTCTTATTATATTTCATATACTAGATACTGGCTATTATGTGGGTGAGATGCAAATTAAATTTTATTCCTGGAAAATTTGTTTAACTGGAAAATTGGTGCAGCTTTGGTCAAAAAATGGCAATGTGAAATGGTTCTTAAAAACAATATATATTGATTTTTGTAATCTGATTTCTACTAAGTAACCCTTTAAAAAGATAAAGACAATATTTAGGCTCACAGCATTACTCTTTAATTAATTCAGCAAGTATTTGTTGAGCACATACTATGAGCTGGATACCATTCTAGGATTTGGAGACAAACATCTATTCTTTTAGACCTTGTATTGTAGCTAGAGAGTCTGACAACAATAAGCGATAACATATGATCACAGATGACCACATAAAGGTAGTTCTTTTAGGTATCAGAGGAGACTTTTCCAAACAGATGACACTTGAGCAGAGACTGAATGAAATGAGGAGGTAAGTCATGAAATATCTGGGGGAAAAACATTTATAATAGCAAAAATCTGTAAATCACTCCAATACCCAACAACAATAGAATGGGCAAATAATCCTTGATATGGACACCATCTTGGTTGCCCATGTTGGTTTACACCTGTTGGCCTAGAATAAGTATATCAAACAGGACCCTACATTACTCTCATTAATGGTTGAATATGCATAATACATTTTATGGACATCCCACAAAAAGTGGATCTACATGGAATAAGTTAGGGAGCTCTTATTCTTTCTGACAAACCTTATTTCCTTACTCTGGTGTCCTACACCCCCCCCCCCTTTTGTATAAATAGAAGCTTTTACCAAGGTTCACACCACATTTTTAAAAATTCTCTTCATTTATGAGCTCATTCACTTCTTTGGTCTGAAAACTCACACGTTCGCATTCAAGTCACAGCGCTTGCACGGACAAGGGTCGAAGACACAATGAAGAAAACATGAACGATCCCTGCTCTCACAAAGCATACCACACAAAGGAGGAGATGAATGTATAAACAGAAACTGATAATACCATGTGAAAAAGGTCTGTGAAGTGCAGAAGTTTCCACGGGACCACAGGGCAAGTGTCTCTAAACTGGGCTGAGGGCTCTGAAAGGAGGTCACTGCGAATATGCTAATATTTTGCATTCACTTTTGGAGAACAGGTGCAATCAACTGGTTGAAGACAGAGCAAGGTGAACTATTCCAAGAAGCAGGAGTTGAGGAAATATAATGTGCAGGAAAGCTCATGGAGTGGGAAGGCAAAGGCAAGCATTTTTTGTGACTCAAGAGAGTGGTGGAGACGAATGGCTACAGAAGAGGCTGGGAACTCAGGCAGAGACCAGATAATAAAGAACATGTGTGTTGACTCCACATACTTGAATTTTATCCTAGAGGTCCAGGGGACCTGTTAACTTAAACTTGTGAGTGACATAATCAGAATTTGGTTTTGAAGATATTACTTTCTGTAGCAGGTAGACGTGTAGGTTACCAAGTTCTCTTTTATTGAGATATGGTTCATGTATCTTAAAATTTACCCTTTTGAAGTGTACAATTCAGTGGCTTTTAGTATATCCACATATTCCCTTGTGTAGGTATATCATACTGTCGCTATTATCTGTCCATCAGTTGATGGAAATTTGACTTGTTTCCACTCTTTGGCTATGAGTTCCGGGGTTCCAAACATTCGTGTGCATGTTTTTGAATGAACAAATGTTTTCAATTGTTTTGAGTATGTATCCGGGCATGGGATTGCTGAGGCTACTTGGTGATTCTGTGTTTCACTGGTTTTTTATGACCTACTGCTGAATTGGGCCACACTCATTCTTTAATCATCCCATTGAGTTTTTTGCACCTCAACGTAGAATGTAACATTAATCCCAGTATTGGAGAAATTCCCTCATCGTCTCTCTCCTTATCCCACTGGTCTGTTTGAACATTTATAATTGTCTAAAATTTTCATATTTGTTTATTTATTTATTTATTTTTCATTTGTTTTGCCCAACTAGAAGGCACGATTCTAAAGTGTGAGTTACATTTATGATTGTTGTTGTTGTTGTTGTTGTTGCAGTTTTTGCTATGATTTTTACTCAAAACTATATCAAGAGCACCTATTTTAATGCTTGGCACATAACTCATAATAAATGTTGAATGGCAATCTTAAGCACTGTTCCTATCCATCTTTTTAGTGTCACCATATTGTTTTATCTGTATACGTATATTTAAAAATTGTGTTGTTGCTATCCAAAATAATAGCATTTTTTTAAACAGATCTGCTATTAAGGGACATAGATTACCCATCTCTTTAATGTTGGTTCCCTTTCTTTTTCCACCTCAGTGAAATTTCTCGTGACTCAAAAGAGGGCAAAAATCAGACATCAAGAGGAAAAGGAGGCAGGGGAAGACTGAATTATTCACAGCATGGATAGTTGATGCCTGAATAATGTAGAGTGACTATGTGTAAAGCCAAGGGAAAGGAAAAGGAGTTATTTATAATTGCCATCCCTTTGAATGGTTTTATTTTCGGTATCTCTGGTGCTGTCCTCCGCAGATCCGCCAATAGTATGGAGTTCTTGGAGATTAGGGGACATAATTCTTGAGAGGGTCAAGAGGCAAAGTCGCCAACTGTGGATTTCTCTACCTTGCTCATCCTAGAGTAAAGCTGAAAGACAAATCCTCTGTACTCATGACACATTCTACATGTACTCATTCTACAACCAGAAACACCGTTACAATTCCCAGAGTCTGGCTGTTTCCATAAGAGAAACGCACTGCCCTCAAAGTCTGAAAGAACTCAAGAGATGAAGTGAACATTTGAATCCTGAAGCCTGGGATAGGTACCCCTTCCCTGTTTTCCTGTGAAGGCTCTATTATGCGTAACTCCGCGTTGTAAAGGTTCATTGAAATGTGACCCACCATCAATACACTGCCGCTCTGTATTCATGTTTTTTATTTTATCATTTTTATTACTATCAGAAAGCGAGGCTAACATCCTTGAGAAAACATTGTAATTAGATCAAAAAGGAAAAAAAAGGGTATGTATCGTTCTATCCAGACCTATCAGAGTGTACAACTGACCTCCATGTCCAACCCCTATCGGCTGAGGTAGGGATGCTGTAGGTTGGCTACATCTACTGGAAAAAGAAAGGAGAGAGTATTAAAAGGGAAAAGAGCAGCATTAAAGTGATTCAGAATCAAAGCTAAGTTCTCTCATTCCACCCCTATTTGGCAAATATATGATGGTATGATAACGTGGTGTTATACACCATGATATGGTGTATGATGTATACCGTATGGTATGATGGTATACAACAGCCATACCTGTCTAACGGGAATGAAAAAGTTCAACACCAAGGTCTCAGCAAGGGAGAAGCATACGGCTTTAATTCTTGTTGCTGAAGTGTCAGTGAGCCACTGAAGGTTGTAACACAAATGTTGGTAGGTTGGGTAGAAGTGAGGGGGTGGGGGGAATCCCGTTTAGGTGACATCTTCCATGAAAAGGAGGAATCACCTTGTATAGTAGCTTATAGGAAAGAAGACCTTGGGTAGCAGGCAATTGTATTGAGCAAGTGTTTTGGGGATGAGAGCAAGACATCGAGATATCCCTGTATTTCAGCAAAACATTAGAGAATGCGTGAGGACGCAGAGAGCAAAGCTGTGGAAAAACAATGAAGGGTGGGTTTCCTCCTAAGCACAAAAGTTGGAAAGAGGGAAAAACGGTTTCTTAATGAATAAGGGCAGAGGCATATTTATGATGCAAACTGGGATGTTTTCTCTGTGCCTTAAAGGGAACATTGACAGTATAACAATGCTTCACTGCACTTTTAAGAAGTAAGATTTGCAGTGTTTATATCTAGAAGGGAAGAAGGGATGAGTGAATGCATTGGGTTCAGAGACGAGGGATGAAGAAGGCTGGCACACAGAGTTACAAGTCTGCGGTCTTCCAAGGCTTTTGGGGACCGGCTGAAGGGAAGGAAAGTCAATGTTTCTGGGTTCGAAGAGAAGGAACTGAGAAGTCAAATATCATATGTGTTATATATCTCACAGTTCACGACATCTGGCCTTTGTAGAAATAAATGTTATAGTTGTTCAAGATTTTCACATTGTTTCATACGGCAGCTTGGATATTGACATCCTAAGCAGCCATGACTCGGATTTATTTACTTATTTAGCAAACTTTTGCCAAGTATGTACTATGCCTTTGGAACTTTTCTGGGCAGTACAAATACAGTGAATAAAGTCTCTACCTTCAGGAATTTGATATCTTCCCTATAAATAAAGACAATATACAAAAGGGCATATGCATTTAAGTCACACATGGATATTGACAGGTGCAAAAAAGGAAAAAAAAAGTCAAGGGGCACTTTTTCATATGGGAATTTGTGAAGTTCTTTCCTGCCCCACCATCATCAAAGATGCTCTTTCTTTTTCTGTCTTTAGGAACTGGTTTAGAACTAGTATTCTGAGCAGGGAAATCCTGGCTAAAGTTGGTAATGAGTTTGATTGATGAAGTCATCTTCTTAATCTGGAAGATATAATAATTTATAATCATATATGTGTTTCTGTGATATTTTTATTTTTTAAAAATTTTTACATTTTATTTATTTTTGAGAGAGAGAGAGAGAGACAGAGAGAGAGACAGAGCACAAGTGGGGGAGGGGCAGAGAGAGAGACACAGAAGCCAAAGCAGGCACCAGACACCAAGCTGTCAGCACAGAGCTCGACGCGGGGCTCGAACCCACAAATCGTGAGATCGTGACCTGAGCCAAAGTCAGACTCCTAATCGACTGAGCCACCCAGGTGCCCCTGTTTCTGTGATATTTTAAAGTCTACCTTCCATATTCAACTGGAAGTTGTGTGAGAACAGTAACATGTCTATCCGTTATTATACTTACATTCTTCAGTAGGCTAACAATAGGTATCTGGAAGAATGAATGAATGAATGAACGAATTTATGAATGAATGAATGAATGAAACAATCTGAGTTTTACTGTCATTGGTTATTCCATGATAATCATAGTGCAATAAATGTCACATTTTTAAAAATGAAAACATAATAAAATTTAAATGTCCTGGTGTCCTCATGACCCAAGGATGAGAAGAAGTCCATAATCAGTTATTTTAAGGGCTTCCTCCCATCCCTAAACTCCACAAAAACGAGGAAGGACCATTTCTTATACTGTGAAAGTACATCCCTTAGTGCTTGGTATCTCCAAATCCTCTTCCCTAAGCTTGGGTTCTCATGGCCTCAGCGCTGGGTTCAGGATTCAGAATCATCCATGTGCTTCTGTCAGCTTAATCTGGATCTAGGCTGTTTGATTCCAGTTGGTTTATTGGCATTCTTCAGAAATTTCCCAGATATACCTATATTTGAGCAAGTCTACTTTTTCTTCTTTTTCTCTTTTTTTAAGTAGGCTCCATGCCCAGCATTGGAGTCCAATTCAGGGCTTGAACTCAGAACTATGAGATCAAAACCTGCGCTAAGATCAAGAGTCAGATGCTTAATAACTGAGCCACCCAAGCATCCCAAGCCAATCTACTTTTTAAAAATTTTTTTTTAACATTTATTTATTTTGAGAGGCAGAGAAAGACAGAGAATGAGCAGGAGAGGAACAGAGAGAGAGGGAGACACAGAATCTGAAGCAGGCTCCAGGCTCTGAGCTGTCAGCACAGAGCCTGATCCAGGGCTCAAACCCATGAACCATGAGATCATGACCTGAGCCGAAGTTAGTTGCTTAACTGACTGAGCCACCCAGGCGTCCCGCCAGTTTACCTTTTTTTTTTTTTTTTTTAAGTTTCCCGCCAGTGTACCTTTTTTTAAAAATTTTTTTAACATTTATTCATTTTTAATTTTTTTTTAACATTTATTTATTTTTGAGACAGAGAGAAACAGAGCATGAACGGGGGAGGGTCAGAGAGAGAGAGAGGGAGACACAGAATTTGAAACAGGCTCCAGACTCTGAGCAGTCAGCACAGAGCCCGATGTGGGGCTCGAACTCACAGACTGTGAGATCATGACCTGAGCTGAAGTCGGACGCTTAACCGACTGAGCCACTCAGGTGCCCCAAACATTTATTCATTTTTGAGAGTGAGAGAGGCAGAGCACAAATGAGGGAGGAGTAGAGAGAGAGGGAGGTACAGAATATGAAGCAGGCTTCAGGCTCTGAACTGTCAGCACAGAGCCTAATGCCGGGCCTTGAACCCACACACTGCGAGATCTTGACCTGAGCTGAAGTCCGATGCTTAACCAACTGAGCCACCCAGGAGTCCCTGCCAGTCTACTTTTTAAACAACATGTATCTCTTCTGTTCTGCGGCAACACAGTCTAATGCTATCGAAAGATCTGCTACCCCACCAACATGCAAAATGTGACTCTGAAACAAGGGAAATAAGAAGAATGAGGGGCTGGGCTAAGTTAAAACAGGGTTGGGGTGCCCGGGTGGCTCAGTCCGTTAAGCGTCCGACTTTGGCTCAGGTCATGATCTCACAGTTCACGGGTTCGAGCCCCGCATCGGCTTTGTGCTGACAGCTCAGAGTCTGGAGCCTGCTTTGGATTCTGTGTCTCCCTCTCTCTCTGCCCCTCCCCCGCTTGCACTCTTTCTCTATCAAAAATAAATACACATTAAAAAAAGAAAAAGTTTTCTCCTTCTTTGTTGGTGAGTCCAGGCCATGGCTGGAGAAAAGGCACCCCCACTGGCCACTTAGGGCAGCTTTGCCTTTCAGTGCGTATGGCCAAATTTAAGTAAATTTTTACTTCGATAGTTAAACTTATTATAGAGAGGATACATTACCTTTGCAATTCAAAGTAAATTTGATAAAGTTGAAGCAAGCAAGATAGTGCTCAAATATCAACGTCATATTATATTAAATTAACACAGATTTTAAAACGTGTGACATGAAAAAAATTGAAATACGACCCCTCCTTTGTCTAAATAACTAATGATAGTAAATTAGAAAACCCCGGAATGATACATTTGGGGTGAAGTAGGAAGGAGTTTAGTTTGGTTCCCCTTTTTGGCAGGAGACAGTCATATCACTTCAGAAAAAGATGAACATATACTTTCAAACAGAGAAGGAAAATAAACCATTTGAAATGTGGTACCCATTGGTTCTGCAAAGCTGCTGCACTTTTAGAAACTTTTCCTAAGGCAGTGATTTAGCAGTAGTACAAAGATGAACGTGCAAGGATATTCATCTCAGTTTTGTTAATCAAAGCAATGCAAACAAGAGAAATGCACATCAATATTGGATAGGTTATATAAATGATGGTTATTCAAGTAATGGAGTACTTTGCAGCCTGCACAAAATTTGATGCACATATATATATATATATATATATTTTTTTTTACACTGAGTTGGAAAGAACCCCATAACACATTTTTGAGTGAAAAAGCAATGGGATAATCTTCTTTATATAAAATTAACAGTGCATGTAACGGGTGGGGGGAAGGGAAGTACGAATAAGAGACTGTTCCAGAAAGGGAAATCAAGCAGATTCTGGAACACGCTGTTTGATGTCCCAGGTATCTTGAATCATGTCATCTATGATTTTGTGACTCTGAAAGAACTTCTGTAATTAATTGTTACTGGGAATGTAGCCACCAAAATATTAATGTTTTTCTCACGTTGTTACGGGCTGAGTTGTGCTGACTCCTCCCCCAAATTTATATGTTGAAGCCCTAACTCCCAATGTGATGGCATTGGGAGACTGACTGCTCCCCCAAATTTACATGTTGAAGCCCTAGCCCCCAATGTGATGGCATTGGGAGACTGAGTCCATGGGAGGTAATCAGGTTGAAATGAGGTCATGAAGGTGGTGCATCCATGATGGTAGAGGCATGCTTGCTTCCTTTCTCTCTGTCATCTGAGGTCACAGGGAGATGATGACCATCTGTAATCCAAGAAGAAAGCCCTCACTGGGCATCCAACAGGCTGACACCTTCATCTTGGACTTGTCATCCTTTGGAACTGTAAGAAATAATTCTTATTGCTAGAACTGCCCAGTCTACGGTATTGGGTGGCAGCCTGAGCTAAGACACATGTTAAGTAATGCATTAGTTGTTTATTGCCATACAGCAAATTGCTTCAAACTTAATGGCTTGAACAAAACCTTTCATCTCACAGGTTTTGTTTTGTTTTGTTTTGTTTTGTGTGTGTATGTGTGTGTGTGGTTCAGGGATTCAGAAGCAGTTTACCTGGGTGGTTCTGGCTCAGGTTGAAATCTATATGTCAACTGATGGGCAGTCATGTCAAGCTTCGACTGAGGCTAACAGATCAATTTCTAATGTCAATTGTGTGTCTATTTGCCAGAACCCTTCACTCTCTGCTGGCTGTGGGCTGAAGGCCTCCGATGCTCACCAGATAAGCATCTCCTCACAGGACAGTTTACTTATCCCCGAGGATAAGTGGCCCAGAAGCGAGAAACAAAACCTACAATATCATCGATCCTGCTACGTCCTATGGCCCATCAGCCTGATATAACAAGGGAGGGGATAGCACAATGTGTAAATATTAGGAGGCGGAGATCATTGGGAGCCATTTCAAAGCCTACTACAAAAAAGATCATTGCTCTATTTAACTTGTTTTCTATATTACATTTGTGTTATATTTGTCTTATGTTATATATATTGTGTTGTATTACTATACAAGGGTGTATTGTCTATGCAAACAAGACCTACATTTGAAAATGATTTCACAAAGACCTCAGTATGCTAACAATAGCCTAATAATTCAACGAATCCGTCTTCATTTATTGGGTATCCCAAGTGAATATTGTTTTCTTTCAGAGCTCTGACAATAGCAGGTGTATGCCTGGCTCCCCTTTGCTGCTGCTTGATACATGCCTGTTGGCCAGCTAATTGTCATTCTTAGGTATGTGATAACTTTTGACCTTCAGAGATGCTTTTAATATCTTTTCACGGCCCTTGGTTTTCTCAGGTTTTATTTCAAGGCACCACGATATAGACTGTTTTTATGTTTGTCATTCTGTGTATGTAAGATCACATCTTTAATCATACGTGTGCAATTCTCGGTTATTACCTCCACAAGTACTTTGTCTCAGTTTCTTCCTTCTGAAACTTTATATACAGGCGTCCCACACCTCTGTGTATCCTCTCTATTCTTAATCTTTCATGCGTATTATCCTCATGCTTGTTTCTCTGTGTTGTACTCTGAGTTTAAAAACAAACAAACATGATCTTTTTTATTTAACGATGTCTCAGCTACTGCTACACATACATTGAATTTGTCCTTTCGACAATTTTTTTATTAGATATTTGGATTTTTTTTAATGTTTAAATGTTTGTTTATTTTTGAGAGAGAGAGAGAGAGAGAGAGAGACAGAGGCAGACTTCAAGTGGAGGAGGGTCAGAGAGAAAGGGAGACAAAAAATTGGAAGCAAGCTCCAGCTCTGAGCTGTCAGCACAGAGCCCGATGTGGGGCTTGAACCCACAAACTGTGAGATCATGACCTGAGCCAAAGTTGGATGCTTAACCGACTGAGCCACCCAGGCATCATTCCATTTGGATATTTTTAATATTTGCCGTGCATTTTTAATTTTATATTCGTTAGTCAATTTTTTACTTCCAATTTATTTATTCAACCTTTAACATAACAGTTATTCATAGTTTGTACTACATTTTTAAAAAAAATTATTTATTTATTTTGAGAAAGAGAGAGGGAGAGAGAGAGAGAGAGAGAGAGAGAAAGAGGGGATGTGAGAAGTGGAGGGGCAGAAAGAGAGGGAGAGAGAGTCTTAAGCAGGCTCTGTACTATCACTGTAGAGCCCCATATGGGGCTCGATCCCATGAACCATGAGATCATGACCTGAGCTGAAGTCAGGAGTCAGAGGCTTAACTGACTGAGCCACCCAGGTGCCCCTATATTTTGTATTTCATAAACTCACTGTCTGAATTTCTCAGGGAAAATTAAATACAATCTATTATTTTTGCTTATTATCACTCATTATGATCAATTCATTTATGTATTTGGCAAATTTTAATTGTGAGCTCATAGTTTGTTGAAGATAATCAGTAAAAAAAATACAAATGTCTTAAGATATAAGAATTTAAGGTATAATTATGGATAGAAATTTAAGGATATCAGCTAAAAATTATATTTATTAAGGTAACCAACAGAGACCTTCCAAAATACCAGGTAAACACATTTTTTTTTTTAAAGAGGAAAGATTTCTTGATGAAACACTTTTTAAAGAGTATACAAACAGAATATATAATAAACTCACAAAATAAACCTTAGCACATATGTATATCCATAAATATAAATGAACTAAACTCGATTTTAAGAAAAATTCATATTTTATAATGAAGCAAAACTCAACTTTATGATGATTATAACAGATACACATAAATTAAATATTTATAGATGTTTGAATGTAGATGCATGGAATCTTTGATTTCTAAGAATATATATTAGGCTGGATTCTCTGAAGAACTTTCCTGTTAAAATATACCCAGACCCATTACACGCAGAAATTACAAATTTGTAATTTCTAGGGTACTCGTTGGCTCATTAGAAATTAAAGAAAATCTTTAAGGGTAAAATTTTAAACATAAATGAAACAACAATAACAATAGCAACCCAGGGTGAAAAACAAGGGAGGGGGGAAGATAAGCGAAACTAAGACAAGAGTTTCGTGAATGCCAATACTGCTATGAGCATCTGACTTGGCCTGGGTAAAGGTGGAAGATGAACTTGAGATTCTTCAACTAAGCTGGGGACCCTCAAGAAGGATAAAGCTAAAGTCAGCATGAGACCCAACAGAAGCAACTCGAACCTTTGAATAAAAGAACAATAAAGATGAAATATATAAATCATCCTTTGGTAAGAATCAGTAAAAACATCAGGCTTAAATACACAATATTAGGCATAAAAAGGAAACCGTAAGTAGATAGCCGACAAATTAAAACAAGAAAAACAAAAATCCAAAAAAAATTTATGAATCACCATATGTCAATATGTTTAAAACTCAGAAGGAATTCTAGAAATTATAAATTACTAAAACTGACACAAGAAAAACATAGAAATACTGAAAAACATTAAACCCTTAAAGAAGTAACCATTACAAAAGTCAAATTAGTAGTTAACTAAACTGAAATTGCACAGAAAAGGAAGGAGGAATGGCCAATAAACATAAGTGGTCAACAGCGGCATGTGAAATACACTCCACTTCATTAGCAAGCAGGGAAAAGTAAATTAAGACCACAGTAAGAATCATTTTACACCATGAGATTGGCAAGAAAATTGATGTCTGATAATATCAAATATTAGCTGTGAATATTCATTAAATTGAACTTTGGCACACTGCTGGTGGGATTGTAAATTAATACAAGCATTTTGACAAACAACTGGGAGTTACGGATTTGAACAGATGCATAATACCCACCAGCAGTCCCAGTCATGAAACTAGCTTAGGGTCGCCAGGGTGGCTCAGTCTGTTAAGAGCCTGACTTTTGGTTTCAGCTCAGATCCTGATCTCACGGTTCATGAGATCGAGCCCCGCATGGGACTCTGCACTGACAGTCTTTCTCTCTGCCATTCTCCACTTGGGCACATGCTTTCCCTCTCTCCCCCGACAAAAAAAAAAAAAAAAAAAAAAAAAAATATATATATATATATATATATATATATTTTTATATATGTATACACACACACACTCATATGTATATACACACACACACACATATATATATATATATATATATATATATATAAGGAAAGTAGCTTATAAACTCTTGAGTACCAGGGGATGGAGGCAAATATATTTAAAGTAGTACATCTCGAATTCAGAGAAGATGGCAGTGTAGGAGGACGCTGGGCTCACCGCGCGTCCTGCTGATCACTTAGATTCCACCTACACCTGCCTAAAGAACCCAGAAAACCGCCAGAGGATTAGCAGAAGGGAGTCTCCGGAGTCAAGCGCAGACCAGAGGCCCACGGAAGAGGGGAGGAAGGGCGGCGAGGCGGTGCGCGCTCCACGGACCGGCGGGAGGGAGCCGGGGCGGAGGGGCGGCTCGCCGGCCAAGCGGAGCCCCCGAGTCGGGCTGGCAAAAGCGGAGGGGCCGGACGGACTGTGTTCCGACAGCAAGCGCGACTTAGCGTCTGGGAGGTCAGAAGTTAACAGCTCTGCTCGGAAAGCGGGAAGGCTGGAGGACAAAGGGAGGGAGAGCTGCTGAGCCCCCGGACGGCAGAGCTCAGCTTGGCGGGGAACAAAGGTGCTCGCCAGCGCCATCTCCCCCGCCCATCCCCCAGCCAAAATCCCAAAGAGAACCGGTCCCTGCCAGGGAACTTGCTCGCTCGGCGCAAACACCCAACTCTGTGCTTCTGCGGAGCCAAACCTCCGGCAGCGGATCTGACTCCCTCCCGCTGCCACAGGGCCCCTCCTGAAGTGGATCACCTAAGGAGAAGCGAGCTAAGCCTGCCCCTCCTGCCCCCGTGCACCTTGCCTACCCACCCCAGCTAATACGCCAGATCCCCAGCACCACAAGCCTGGCAGTGTGCAAGTAGCCCAGACGGGCCACGCCACCCCACGGTGAATCCCGCCCCTAGGAGAGGGGAAGAGAAGGCACACACCAGTCTGACTGGGGCCCCAGCGGTGGGCTGGGGGCAGACATCAGGGCGGACTGCGGCCCCGCCCACCAACTCCAGTTAGACACCACAGCACAGAGGAAGGGCCCTGCAGGTCCTCACCACACCAGGGACTCTCCAAAATGACCAAACGGAAGAATTCCCCTCAGAAGAATCTCCAGGAAATAACAACAGCTAATGAACTGATCAAAAAGGATTTAAATAATATAACAGAAAGTGAATTTAGAATAATAGTCATAAAATTAATCGCTGGGCTTGAAAACAGTATACAGGACAGCAGAGAATCTCTTGCCACAGAGATCAAGGGCCTAAGGAACAGTCACGAGGAGCTGAAAAGCGCTTTAAACGAAATGCAAAACAAAATGGAAACGACGACAGCTCGGATTGAAGAGGCAGAGGAGAGAATAGGTGAACTAGAAGATAAAGTTATGGAGAAAGAGGAAGCTGAGAGAAAGAGAGATAAAAAAATCCAGGAGTATGAGGGGAAAATTAGAGAACTAAGTGATACACTAAAAAAAAATAATATACGCATAATTGGTATCCCAGAGGAGGAAGAGAGAGGGAAAGGTGCTGAAGGGGTACTTGAAGAAATTATAGCTGAGAACTTCCCTGAACTGGGGAAGGAAAAAGGCATTGAAATCCAAGAGGCACAGAGAACTCCCTTCAGACGTAACTTGAATCGATCTTCTGCACGACATATCTTAGTGAAACTGGCAAAATACAAGGATAAAGAGAAAATTCTGAAAGCAGCGAGGGATAAACGTGCCCTCACATATAAAGGGAGACCTATAAGACTCGTGACTGATCTCTCTTTTGAAACTTGGCAGGCCAGAAAGGATTGGCACGATATCTTCAGTGTGCTAAACAGAAAAAATATGCAGCCGAGAATCCTTTATCCAGCAAGTCTGTCATTTAGAATAGAAGGAGAGATAAAGGTCTTCCCAAACAAACAAAAACTGAAGGAATTTGTCACCACGAAACCAGCCCTACAAGAGATCCTAAGGGGGATCCTGTGAGACAAAGTACCAGAGACATCGCTACAAGCATAAAACATACAGACATCACAATGACTCTAAACCCGTATCTTTCTATAATAACAATGAATGTAAATGGATTAAATGCGCCAACCAAAAGACATAGGGTATCAGAATGGATAAAAAAACAAGACCCATCTATTTGCTGTCTACAAGAGACTCATTTTAGATCTGAGGACACCTTTAGATTGAGATTTAAACGGATTAAATGCGCCAACCAAAAGACATAGGGTATCAGAATGGATAAAAAAACAAGACCCATCTATTTGCTGTCTACAAGAGACTCATTTTAGACCTGAGGACACCTTTAGATTGAGAGTGAGGGGATGGAGAACTATTTATCATGCTACTGGAAGCCAAAGGAAAGCTGGAGTAGCCATACTTATATCAGACAAACTAGACTTTAAATTAAAGGCTGTAACAAGAGATGAAGAAGGGCATTATATAATAATCACAGGGTCTATCCATCAGGAAGAGCTAACTATTATAAATGTCTATGCGCCAAATACCGGAGCCCCCAGATATATAAAACAATTACTCATAAACATAAGCAACCTTATTGATAAGAATGTGGTCATTGCAGGGGACTTTAACACACCCCACTTACAGAAATGGATAGATCATCTAGACACACGGTCAATAAAGAAACAAGGGCCCTGAATGATACATTGGATCAGATGGACTTGACAGATATATTTAGAACTCTGCATCCCAAAGCAACAGAATATACTTTCTTCTCGAGTGCACATGGAACATTCTCCAAGATAGATCATATACTAGGTCACAAAACAGCCCTTCATAAGTTTACAAGAATTGAGATCATACCATGCATACTTTCAGACCACAATGCTATGAAGCTTGAAATCAACCACAGGAAAAAGTCTGGAAAACCTCCAAAAGCATGGAGGTTAAAGAACACCCTACTAACGAATGAGTGGGTCAACCAGGCAATTAGAGAAGAAATTAAAAAATATATGGAAACAAACGAAAACGAAAATACAACAATCCAAACGCTTTGGGACGCAGCGAAGGCAGTCCTGAGAGGAAAATACATTGCAATCCAGGCCTATCTCAAGAAACAAGAAAAATCCCAAATACAAAACCTAACAGCACACCTAAAGGAAATAGAAGCAGAACAGCAAAGGCAGCCTAAACCCAGCAGAAGAAGAGAAATAATAAAGATCAGAGCAGAAATAAACAATATAGAATCTAAAAAAACGGTAGAGCAGATCAACGAAACCAAGAGTTGGTTTTTTGAAAAAATAAACAAAATTGACAAACCTCTAGCCAGGCTTCTCAAAAAGAAAAGGGAGATGACCCAAATAGATAAAATCATGAATGAAAATGGAATTATTACAACCAATCCCTCAGAGATACAAACAATTATCAGGGAATACTATGAAAAATTATATGCCAACAAATTGGACAACCTGGAAGAAATGGACAAATTCCTAAACACCCACACTCTTCCAAAACTCAATCAGGAGGAAATAGAAAGCTTGAACAGACCCATAACCAGCGAAGAAATTGAATCGGTTATCAAAAATCTCCCGACAAATAAGAGTCCAGGACCAGATGGCTTCCCAGGGGAGTTCTACCAGACATTTAAAGCAGAGATAATACCTATCCTTCTCAAGCTATTCCAAGAAAGAGAAAGGGAAGGAAAACTTCCAGACTCATTCTATGAAGCCAGTATTACTTTGATTCCTAAACCAGACAGAGACCCAGCAAAAAAAGAGAACTACAGGCCAATATCCCTGATGAATATGGATGCAAAAATTCTCAATAAGATACTAGCAAATCGAATTCAACGGCATATAAAAAGAATTAATCACCATGATCAAGTGGGATTCATTCCTGGGATGCAGGGCTGGTTCAACATTCGCAAATCAATCAACGTGATACATCACATTAACAAAAAAAAAGAGAAGAACCATATGATCCTGTCAATCGATGCAGAAAAGGCCTTTGACAAAATCCAGCACCTTTTCTTAATAAAAACCCTTGAGAAAGTCAGGATAGAAGGAACATACTTAAAGATCATAAAAGCCATTTATGAAAAGCCCACAGCTAACATCATCCTCAACGGGGAAAAACTGAGAGCTTTTTCCCTGAGATCAGGAACACGACAGGGATGCCCACTCTCACTGCTGTTGTTTAACATAGTGCTGGAAGTTCTAGCATCAGCAATCAGACAACAAAAGGAAATCAAAGGCATCAAAATTGGCAAAGATGAAGTCAAGCTTTCGCTTTTTGCAGATGACATGATATTATACATGGAAAATCCGATAGACTCCACCAAAAGTCTGCTAGAACTGATACATGAATTCAGCAAAGTTTCAGGATACAAAATCAATGTACAGAAATCAGTTGCATTCTTATACACTAACAATGAAGCAACAGAAAGACAAATGAAGAAACTGATCCCATTCACAATTGCACCAAGAAGCATAAAATACCTAGGAATAAATCTAACCAAAGATGTAAAAGATCTGTATGCTGAAAACTATAGAAAGCTTATGAAGGAAATTGAAGAAGATATAAAGAAATGGAAAGACATTCCCTGCTCATGGATTGGAAGAATAAATATTGTCAAAATGTCAATACTACCCAAAGCTATCTACACATTCAATGCAATCCCAATCAAAATTGCACCAGCATTCTTCTCGAAACTAGAACAAGCAATCCTAAAATTCATATGGAACCACAAAAGGCCCCGAATAGCCAAAGTAATTTTGAAGAAGAAGACCAAAGCAGGAGGCATCACAATCCCAGAATTTAGCCTCTACTACAAAGCTGTCATCATCAAGACAGCATGGTATTGGCACAAAAACAGACACATAGACCAATGGAATAGAATGGAAACCCCAGAACTAGACCCACAAACGTATGGCCAACTCATCTTTGACAAAGCAGGAAAGAACATCCAATGGAAAAAAGACAGTCTCTTTAACAAATGGTGCTGGGAGAACTGGACAGCAACATGCAGAAGGCTGAAACTAGACCACTTTCTCACACCATTCACAAAAATAAACTCAAAATGGATAAAGGACCTGAATGTGAGACAGGAAACCATCAAAACCCTAGAGGAGAAAGCAGGAAAAGACCTCTCTGACCTCAGCCGTAGCAATCTCTTACTCGACACATCCCCAAAGGCAAGGGAATTAAAAGCAAAAGTGAATTACTGGGACCTTATGAAGATAAAAAGCTTCTGCACAGCAAAGGAAACAACCAACAAAACTAAAAGGCAACCAACGGAATGGGAAAAGATATTTGCAAATGACATATCAGACAAAGGGCTAGTATCCAAAATCTATAAAGAGCTCACCAAACTCCACACCTGAAAAACAAATAACCCAGTGAAGAAATGGGCAGAAAACATGAAAAGACACTTCTCTAAAGAAGACATCCAGATGGCCAATAGGCACATGAAAAGATGTTCAACATCGCTCCTTATCAGGGAAATACAAATCAAAACCACACTCAGATATCACCTCACGCCAGTCAGAGTGGCCAAAATGAACAAATCAGGAGACTATAGATGCTGGAGAGGATGTGGAGAAACGGGAACCCTCTTGCGCTGTTGGTGGGAATGCAAATTGGTGCAGCCGCTCTGGAAAGCAGTGTGGAGGTTCCTCAGAAAATTAAAAATAGACCTACCCTATGACCCAGCAGTAGCACTGCTAGGAATTTACCCAAGGGAGACAGGAGTACTGATGCATAGGGGCACTTGTACCCCAATGTTTATAGCAGCACTCTCAACAATAGCCAAATTATGGAAAGAGCCTAAATGTCCATCAACTGATGAATGGATAAAGAAATTGTGGTTTATATACACAATGGAATACTACGTGGCAATGAGAAAGGATGAAATCTGGCCTTTTGTAGCAACGTGGATGGAACTGGAGAGTGTGATGCTAAGTGAAATAAGCCATACAGAGAAAGACAGATACCATATGGTTTCACTCTTATGTGGATCCTGAGAAACTTAACAGAAACCCATGGGGGAGGGGAAGGAAAAAAAAAAAAGGAGGTTAGAGTGGGAGAGAGCCAAAGCATAAGAGACTGTGAAAAACTGAGAACAAACTGAGGGTTGATGGGGGGTGGGAGGGAGGGGAGGGTGGGTGATGGGTATTGAGGAGGGCACCTGTTGGGATGAGCACTGGGTGTTGTATGGAAACCAATTTGACAATAAATTTCATATATTAAAAAAAAAAAAAGTACATCTCCTGTCAGCAGGAAACTGCTAACAAGTCAGTATGTGGAATATTGCACTACAGTGAAAATGAATGAATTACAGCAGTCCACAACAAGAGTAAATTGAGTTTATTAAAATGTTAGGGAACTAAAATACCATACATTACCACACACGGTATGATTTCATTTCCACAGATTGCAAAACCAAGACAAAATGCTATATAATTTAGTGAGACGGAAGTATGATTTCTACTGTTGTTCTTAAATTAGCAGATGGTTAACATAGATGATAGATGATAGATGATAGATAGATAGTAAATAGGTAGTAGATAGATAGATAGATGATAGATAGATAGGTAAACAAATATGGCTCACCATTACACAGCAGTAAAAAAACTACATATAAAACTAGCTAATAACCTGAGTTTAGATAGAAATCTCTGTTTAATGTTAAAGGTAACTAAAGGTTTTTTAAGCTACCACACGAAGGTTTCTAAGTGCCGCATAACTACATTTAGATTTCCAAGGTAAGCCTTCCAGCAGATTTACACTAATTATAACTTTAAAGCAGAGACAATTCCAATACTATTTAAATGGTTTCAAGCTTTTTATCAAGCGCATGTGTGGTGACACCGAAATTGAACAAAAGAGGCAAAACAGAAAAATCTCAATTTATGACGTGAATGAATATTAGATTATTCTTTCAGAAATTACAGTGTGCCTGACACAGTTTTAGGTGCTAGGCATTTGGCAGAAAACAAGAGATAAAATCTGTCCATTTACTGTAATAGGGAGGAAGGGGAATAAATAACAAGAATTAATAAATAATTTGATGCAAAAATCATAACCCTAGTTTCCATAAGCAGCTTTTAGCAGCATATGAAAACATTAGTGAGCCATCATTACATAATATTAAGGAAAACAAACTTTTTTAAAAATTTTTTATATTATTTAAATTAATTTAAAAATTAAAATATGTTTTAGTATTAATATAATCAATCATATTATTATAGTTCAGAAGAAATGTGACATCTATAGACATTAAAGTAAACTTTAAAAAATTAAACAACTATCATTACGTTTAGGAAAAAAATAAAATGGGAACATAAGACTTTGTAAATATATATATATACGTATATATATATATATACACGTATATATATATGTATATATACGTATACATATATATGTATATATATATACATATATATATACATATATATATTATATATATATTATATATATAATGAATTTATATATATATAATGAATTTATATATATTATATAGAAATGAATATATATATATGTATATGTATATATACATATATATACATATATATATATATATTCATTTCAGCCTCAAAGGCAACAGACACAAAAGGAAACTAGGAAAGTATTGTTACTAAAGTCAAGAACAAGGATGCTTGAGTGTTAATTGTCATATTTCTGAATGTGAGCAAATATAAATACATAGTATTTTATAAGTATAAAAATAGTAAAGTAAGAATTAAAACTATCACAACGGGCAGGTAAAATGAGTGTTTATCTGGAAAATGACAAATAATCAACTGAAAAACCATTGGAAATAATGACGAAATCCAGTAAAGGAGTGGAATGCAAAGTAAATTCATATAAACGAGTAGAAACAGTGGGCAATTAGCAATGACATGACACAGGGGCATCTGGGTGGCTCAGTCAGTTAAGTGTCCAACTTCGGCTGAGATTATGATCTCACAGCTCGACTGGTGAGTTCGAGCCCTGCATGGGGCTCTGTGATGACGGCTTGGAGCCTGGAGCCTGCTTCGGATTCTGTCTCCCTCTCTCTGTACCCCTCCCTCACTTGCTCTCTCTCTCTCTCAAATATAAATAATTATTAAAAAAAAAAAGAAAAAAAATTACATGGGATAAAGGAAATCCTTTTAAGATCTGAAATACCATAGATAAAATACTCAGAAATAAACTTTAAAACTTTAAGTGTTTTTTGAAGGACTATAAGAGAAAGCTTGAGTAAAATGGAAGGCACCTTGTAATTTTGGATGGGAACAATAAATATTGTAAATAAGTCAAATCTTTCCAAGTGAAACTATATATTTAATATTATACTCAGAAAAATATCATTTTTGGATTTTTTTCTCTTTTGTTTCAATTAAACAAGATTATTCTTTCCATTTTTTAGTCTAAAACAAATTAATCAAGAAGAGCAAGAAAAAATATGAATAAAATAGTAATAAATAGAGATAACCTCACCAGATATTAAAATTACTATAAGGAACTACCATTAAAACATTGTTGATGTGCTATAGACATTTAAGACATTAAATAATTACAATAAGTATCCTACAAATAGGCCCATGTCCATACAGGAATGTAGTTATAAGAAAAGTAAAGTCTAAAATAATTGGAAGATATGTTGGCTCTTGAAAAAAACGTCTTGGCATGACTGTGTAGAGACGTGACAATAAATAAAAACTGAATATGCCTCTACTTAAAACAATAACCAACAAAATTTCCAAACAGAAAACAAAGAGGAAATATACAAAATTCATCTAAATATTAATAGGAGAAACAATATAATTCCTGTATAGTTCTGAAATGGGAGACTTTTCTCACTTTGTAAATCAAGCTCCATAAAGCATTTAACTTCTAAAACTGCCTCAAATTAAAAAAAAAAAAAATATATATATATATATGCACATACATATATATATATATATATATATATATATACACATACATATATATATATATATATAATGACAGTTTTGACATAATTCACATTTGTAATTCATACGACAGACAAAAAGCTAATTTTCTTAATAAATAAAAGATCATGGGGCGCCTGGGTGGCTCAGTCGGTTAAAGCATCCGACTTCAGCTCAGGTCACGATCTCGCGGTCTGTGAGTTCGAGCCCCGCGTAGGCCTCTGGGCTGACGGCTCAGAGCCAGGAGCCTGCTTCCGATTCTGTGTCTCCCTCTCTCTCTGCCCTTCCCCTGCTCCTGCTCTGTCTCTCTCTGTCTCAAAAATAAATAAAACGTTAAAAAAAATTTAAAAAAATAAATAAAAGATCCAACACACTGATAAGGCTAAGAGTAACAACCACCTCCCCAAATGCAAACATCTGGCTGGACTGTTCATTAATTAAAAACCACGAATAGATTTTCAACATACTAATAAAATTCGCCTGGGGAGTAGTAAGCATTCTTTGTCAGTGCTGGTGGCAAAGAAAATTGGTAAAACTGCTACGGAGAGCATTTCGAAAATCATATCAAGGCAACAAGGGAGCAAGCGTTTTAACCCAATAATTTTATTTCTAAAAATTAATTCTGCAGCTCTATGTGCCATGTTTGTGAACTGCTATATGTACATGGTTATTTATTGCAGCATTAATTAAAAAAGGAAAGAAAAAGACTGGAAACCACCTGAAGGTGTATAGGGAAGGTTTAATTTAATAAGTCAGGGCATATCCATACAATACAAAGAAAAATAAACTCTTAGGTACTTAATGGAAAGATCTCTAGGTGAGGAAACTGTAAGGTGCAGGGAAATGTCTATAGTGGGGTAATATATATTTATTATATTTTTATGTTATTTACTTATTTATTTGTAATTTGGCTTTTGAAACATTAATATATTACCTAGAAAATAAAATTAAATAATATAAAGACTCTAATTTTTTTTTTTTTGTTTAATAATAGCAATACTCTCAAAGAACACGAGAAAACCACGCATGGAAGGTGGCCTAAATTGTCTGATGTCACCTGCCAAGATACAGCCGAGGTCTGTCTGATTTACTGAATGTACAGCCTTTTATGATGCTGACATTCCAAGGACCACAGTGCGTGCCCGTGGGACTGTGGGATCCCTGGACACTTCCCAGCTCTCCCATTCTATTAATTGTGCTTTTGAAGGGGATTCTCTACTGAGCAGTAAGCTGCTTATTTAATGTGTGTGTGTGTATGTGTGTGTGTGTGTGTGTGTGTGTGTGTGTGTGTTTCCCTAGCAATACACAGTAAACTAAAATGACTTTTTAATAAGATAGTCCCTGTTGCCAGAAAATTAGGTATTTAGGGGATTTTTCAGAACATACATTTGCTATAACCGATAGAGCAGAACAGCCCTTATAATACGCTTTCTCTGTATGGAAAAATATGCATGTGTACAAATGAGTGTTTACTAGCCTAGGGTTGAAAATGGGTCTCAGGTACATATTATTCATTAAAAATTTCCCTCCACATCCCCAAATCTGGCTAGGAGAGAGAGAGAAAAAAAAATAGCTTTAACTTGGTCCACATTGAATTTGAAATCAGTAACATGAAGTTTTCCCTCTTTAAAACACGTTTTTACTTGCCAAATGCAGTGTGAAAAGTTACAACAGACAGGGTTTTTTCTTTTACTTTTTACAGAACAGCATTTCAATAATTGATGTTAAGGATTTTCATGAACCAGTTAAAAAAAATGGATCACCTTTTATTCCATGAGCATTAAAAAGCACTTGAATGGTACAGTAACTCTGCTTCAAAGTATAAGGGTTTGGGGATAAATGAGGAAAAGGAATATATTGTGGTGAAATCATAGAACTTAAAGAAATATATAACTATGCTTCCTCTTAGCATTTTCCCCAATTTTAAAGGATGAAATCACTAATGCCAGGACAGTCTCCAGGCTCAAGTGGAGAGCCTCAAGTTCAAGTACCTGGGTTTGAAATTAGTCTCTTCAGCAATTTGATATTCTTGCCAATTTGCAATCCTTCAAATCAGGATAAGAAGAAGTATACAAAAGTAATCTAGTCAACAATAAAGGATATTCACGTCCAGGATACCATATTCCTTCAATTTTGGGGGCTTGCTCTAAAGATCACAACATTCTGAAGCTGAAAATTATCCTAGAAGTCAACTGACCAATGTTTTTCATTTTACACACAAGAAATGGAGACTCAGATTATGGAAATTTTCCAGATGATTTAGTCACTGAGAGGAACACAGAGTTCTAAGACCGAGAGATCCTCATCCCTGGGCTCCTGGCTCCTAGTGCCCATTGCAAGAGTCTTTCAGGCTAGATCCACCAAAATGGCACCATGATGCCTTAGGAGTTTGACAGAGCACAAATGGCTCTGGGTCCTAGAATTCACGGTCACCCATCTTCCTTTTTATGTATTTTATACCATAGATTTGTGAGGAAGAATTCATTGGAAGTTAAAATACTAGGGTTATTTTTTATAAAATAGAATTTTTAATGACACAAAATATTGCTCATATATGACCGTTGACGTACAAAAAAAAGGACAAAAAAACATACAGGAGAGAGAGAGAGAGAAGAAAGAAAGAAAGAAAGAAAGAAAGAAAGAAAGAAAGAAAGAACAGAGGGAAGGAAGGAAGGAAGGAAGGAAGGAAGGAAGGAGAAGGAAGGAGGGAAAGAAGGAAGGGACGGACGAGTAATAAGATTCCATTTAAAATGTAGCTGAGAATCTTGAAACATTACATGGAAGATGCCTGAAGCTCTCAAATCTTAACTTCAAATTCCTTTCTTTAGTGATTTAATTTTGCCTAAATCTCCTTACTAGCTTGATTCTTTATTAATTTACTGACTCCTTCTGTAGAGGAGCAAAATTTGCCACACCAAATTGTGTCTCTTTGCATGGGGATTATTTCAAGCTGATTATTTTTAAGAAACAGAAGATTCAAGAAGTTTCTCGTTTTGCCTTTCCCCCAAATGCCTAAAATAATTTAGAGGACATGCTTTAGAATGGAAGCTATCACCATAGATAACTACATTATAATGTGAACTAAGGTGGGTAGGGAGGCAGGTAGCAAAGTCTGCTTGTTAAATTCCTCTCTTTGACCCATGTTTCTGGATGGCCCAGCAAATATTCGTTTACAAAATATTTACCCTTGTCATCTTCCTGTGAATTGTCTTCCTTCCTTTTGAAGTCCCCGAGACTCTAATCCTGCCTTTCTTAGCTCAGAAAGGCTATAAACCTCAGTGGCCTTCCTGCTTGGGGACCTCACATTCCTATGGAACCCCGGTAATAATGTATTCAAATTTAATTTTCTCCTGTTAATCTGTCTCATGTCAATTTAATTCTTACACCAGTTGGAAGAATTTTGAAGGGTAGAGAACAATTTTTCCTTCCCAACACTTGTTCCTCAAATCCCTGTAAATCAGAATGTGATCTCACTGGATGTCTCCATAATCTTTCCCAGCAACTCATCCCACGCCCGCCTATCCCAACTACGCCCCTCCATTTTGTCACATATATACATTGGAATTTAATGGTCTTTTATTCCAAAGGAAATCTATCCCTTCTTAAATGTCAGTAAATAGAATAGCCTTCCTCTGGCCTGGCATGTGGCATATCCCAAAGCTATTATTGGGATAAATTTCTCTCTTTCCCTTTTTAAACCTTTTAAAAGCATAGTTTTTGTCCACGTTCCTCTACTGAGACAGCTCTTTGTGGGAGCCAGTGGTCTTCAAGGTAGAGAATTGAACACCGCATTCAGAGTTCTCACATGACGGTGTTGCTCTCAGGCAGTGTTTGGATTAAAGCACTAGGACAGATTGGTGGAAAATATACAAATTGGGATCCGACTGTGTGGGTTCAAGCCCGGGCTGCCACTGATTAGTATGTAATCTCTGGCAGATTATTTAGCTTTTCTGTGCCTGTTTCCTCTTAGGTAAATCATGCACCATGATACCTACACAATGGGGTAGTTGTGAAAATTGTCATATCTAAGAGATGGGAGACAACATCATCTCCACCTTTCTTTTGGTCAGTGTAAAAGATAAATAGAACCGGACCCGATAAGGATATCTTTTATTCACAATAACTACTGCAGAGGGGAGAGGGTCCAGCAGGAACTGAGCTCGGCTTCGCTGAAACAAAACCTTGGGAACATTTTCAAGGCCAGAGCGTGCTAAAGAACGGCTCCCCCACTGTTCACCGAATTGTTCTTCAAATGCCCCAGTGGACACAGAACTTAGGTAGAGGAGTCAACCCTGAAAGCATCTTCCCAAAGGTATTCCCAAATCCATACCGGTTCCTGAGAACACTTTACCACCATTAGTGGGATATGACTATCCAGATTTTTAAATATGCTTAAAAATCTCACCAGCCAAGCATGGTTCAAGCTAAATGTTGTGGTCTGCTTTTGAAATGGAAAAGCAGTGGTATTGCTGAGCAAACTTTTTCAGGATTATAAGTTGGGGAAGCGTCTCTCTTCCAAGCCCAGAGGCAGCATCTGAGGGGACAAATAACAAACAAACAAACAAACAAAAACTGGCTGTGGGGTCACACAGATCTAACGAACACATCCGGTTTGTCCATTTCTTAACCCTTGTGTGATTTGGGCTAAGACATTTAAACTTTCTGCACTTGTATTTTTATCTGTATTTTCGTACTTAATTTAAAATACAAATAATAGTACTATTTCAAAGGGTAGTTATGAGAATTAAGAGATATGATTCATACACTTAATGATGGTTTGGCAATAATGAAGATTTAGTTTCTATCATTAATCCATTACTCGATTAAATAATTATTCGTATACTATTTAATATAAACACTAAATTATATTAGACATATAATTATTGTTTAATTATAGTAATATTCAATATTGATTAAACAAATGATTAAATGTTAAGTTTCTTACATTTTACTATCTGTGTTTATGAATAATATGCAATACATCTTGCCTTCTGAGATATGGCTTAATGCCTTTCACTCACCCATCCACCCATGTCTGTAGAATCTGAGACCTCCAGATTTTCTTTTTTTTTTTTTTTCCAACGTTTTTTTATTTATTTTTGGGACAGAGAGAGACAGAGCATGAACGGGGGAGGGGCAGAGAGAGAGGGAGACACAGAATCGGAAACAGGCTCCAGGCTCCGAGCCATCAGCCCAGAGCCCGACGCGGGGCTCGAACTCACGGACCGCGAGATCGTGACCTGGCTGAAGTCGGACGCCTAACCGACTGCGCCACCCAGGCGCCCCGAGACCTCCAGATTTTCAAGTTCCCATGGAACTACTCGCTCTTTCACATGAAATCAATGAGAAAATCTCTTTCTCTCTCTCTCTCTCTCTCTTTCTCTTTCTCTCTCTCAGTCTCTGTCACTCCCTGCCTCCCTCTCTCCCTCCTTCCCTCTTTCTCTTTCTCTGACAGCTTTTAGAATTTACCCACTTCGAGTGTACTATTCAGTGTTTTTTTTTCTTTTTCAGATGATCTCCCCAGACTATTTCAGGGGGGCAAGCGAACCTCTATGACCACCCTTTTCATCTCAATCACTGTAAGTGCATTTTGCCCAAACATCAGAAGAAAAGAAGAAATATTGTCCAGTTAGCTGCATAGTGGGATACCACTGACAAGTAGTAACCATCCTTTGGTTACCCTTTACTTCTTTTTGCTATATCCATTGTCTCAGGGGAATTTGTTCTTCATGGAACAACATAGTTCAATTACCGGCTTTTGCCTTTCTAAAGCAGATATTCTGGCTCATGCAAAAGATTTGGAATATTTCCTGAGCCAGCTTTTCTTCTCTTGCTCGAGAAGAAAGAAAGCGTTTCCAGAAAAAGGAGCAGGGCTACAGTCGGATTGGGAAACTACGGGGTCAGATTTTCATGGGCAGTGCGCTGATGGGTCTCCTCCGTATCTTATTCCTACCCCCAGAGCACAGCTCCAAGGGTGAGAGAGGGTAATGGGATCCCCAGAAGAGGTGGGAATCTGCAAGTTGGACCCCAATGCCATCTTGTGACCTGAAGTTCTTCGAGAGGTCCCCTTTCCAACACAGCCTCTGAGCACACCGGGACGAGGCAAGGAGGTAGCTATACTCTGTAGCCTGCATTTCTAGCCAGTGCAAACCCACAGTTGGCCTTTCTAGGTCTTCGGGGGAAGTGCAACACTTAGCTGAGAGAGGGAGTCTGTGGCCTTTCAGGAACTTTGTGATTAGGACAAGGTGATCCCACTGAGGATGTCAACGTGCATCCTGAGACGAGAAAACAGATGGGAACGCAGTCGTCCCAGGTGATGCCTGCAGGGGTAGCTGAAGGATAGAGAGCAGCAGACAGCGCTGCTCATGCCAGCAGGTGCCAGGTGAGGCAATATGACAGCCACCCACCAGAGGCATGCTCCCCCTCGATGCCATGATACTACTTGGGGTTTAGTATAAAGGCTAACTTAAGTCCTCCCTCTCATCTACTTGGAAAATTTAGACACGGTCTTGAGTGCAACAGGGAAGGAAGAATATCCAGCACTGAGCTTTCCTAAGTCTCTGACCTGAAAAAGAGGACACATGGAAATTTGGTATGAAGAGGACTAGAAAATACACCTAAAAAACCCAGAAGCAAAGAAAATATTATGCACGCACACGCACACGCACACACACACGCGCACATCTGAAATCTAAGACTGTCAGAGAAGTACATGAACTTAGAGATGAACTCCAAATTCTCCATTTTGTAAAGAATGAAATCTCAATCCAACGAGGCGTTTGAACTGCTGGAGAATACCAAACAGACCTCTTTCAGGGACTGACTCGAATGCCCCCGTCATTTGATCTGTGGCTCACTTACCCCTACAAGGTGGATGGCATCCAGAGAAGGCTGCAACTCGGGATCTTGGCAGGGAAGAGTGATTTTTCCTGCTACAGTAAGACAGACATGTGGGAGATAACAACCTCCTCCATATACTGGATACATTTAAACTACATTTGCATAAGCTTAAAAATGCTGTGGGTGTTATGTGCTCTATATAAATTATAAACAGTAAATGAGGACTTTGGAAGGATGCCAATGCATCCGAATCAGCACTCAGCCCATTAGATTCCACGCTCTGTACCTCTGCTTTTTAAAAATGTAAACGATAAGGATTATCAGATTTGTCTGTGGCTAACAATGGACACACCCATGCGTGGTCTCTTAGTTACTGAGTATAAAGAAGCGATTAACATTCTCATTTTATACGTGTAGAAACTGAGGCTCGGTGAAATTGTCATAAGCTAATAAGCGGCAGAGCCAGGATGTGAATCTAACGCTAGAATTTTTATGGGATCGTTGAACCTGGCCCTATGGCAGTTTTCTTCTGTTCTACAGGCATTATGTAGGCTTTCGAGGAATCATATGAATGTAATTAATGCATTTTCTCTGATATCATTGCATGAGCATGGGTTTTGGATTCTGAAATCTTGGTTCTAACACTTACTCACTTTGGGACCGTAGTAAGATACCCAGCCACCCAGAATTTAATTCACAGATTCCTTAATTCGTGAAGCTTGTATTACGAGCATCTTCTGTTCTAGACATCAGCAGGTGTTAAATCTATGGCCCCAGGGAGGGAACATAATAGTGTGGCCCCAGCTTCCTAAAGGTCCTTCTTTTCCAGTGGGAAGAGTGTGTTCTAACTGCTGTGATGCTCCCGTGCTTGCCTCAGCGGTCTGTCACATGAACTGAGTGAGATATTATAAATGCTTCATAAAACATAATACGATATATAAATCCAAGGGGTCATTAGGAGTGTACTTCACCCAAGGGCGAAGAGAAATACCCTGCGTGTTTTTCTTTATTTTCTAACCCTTGTCATGTTATATTTCTAAGAAGACCTGTAGTTGTCCAGGGAAGTTAAATAGGAACAGAATCGATTTTTTTTCTGTTTTTAATGCAAAGTACACTGTTGCTTCTCTGGGGACTTAGGTATTAGCTTTCCTTTTGTCTGAAATGCATGAAAGCACTGCCTCCAGAAGTCCTGGCAGAAATGTCGATCTCTTACCTGAGAGTGTGTACCATTTCCGTGCCGGAAAGAGAAACCGCGAAAGCCTTTACCAGGAAGGGATTCAACACAGAGAAGTAGGGGCTTCCAAGGTTGGAAAGCGGGAGGAAGCAAATTTGGAGAGAAAGTTGGGCAATACCAAACGCGTCCCCTAGGGGAGCTACTGCCTCCAAGAGTATCGCCAGGGCAGGGCCGCTGGAGTTCGTGGTGTTCCAGCCTGTCCGACCTGAAGGAAGGTAGAATGGGTGATGAAGGAGCCTGTTTCTAGTCTCAGTTCTACCATCTAGAATGTAGGAGGCCTTGGGTAAAGGCACAGCCTCCATTTCTCCCCCTGTGAGTAGGAAAAGGCACTACTCTTTCTCATTCCACCAGAAAGGCATTGAAGGTCAGAGAAATGAACAAATGCCGATATGCTTTCGAAGAGGGCCGCAAGAGAGAAAAGTTGCCATTTTTTTTTGTTGTTATTTTGTCTTTATCTTGTGTTTATATGTGCATTGTCATTGTTTTTCTACTTGGATGTATGTGAAAGCTTGCGTCTTTATTTTTCTCTTTGTTCTCCGCAGTTTAAAACAGAGCTCAGATGGTTAAGTGTCTGACTTTTATTTTTAAGTTTGTTTTCACAGAGAGAGAAAGAGAGAGCATGCATAAGCAGAAGGGGCAGAGAGAGGGAGAGAGAGAGAATCCAAAGTAGGCTCCTCACTGTCAACATGGAGCCTGAGGCGGGGCTCGAACTCGTGAACTGTGAGATGCCGACCTGAGCTGAAATCAAGAGTCGGATGCTCAACTGACTGAGCCACCCAGGCACCCCAAGTGTCTGGCTCTAGATTTTGGCTCAGGTCATGTTCTCAAGACTGTGCTTGGGATTCTCTCTCTTTCCAGCTCTCTGGCTCTCCCCCACTCATGCTCTCAGGCTCCCCCTTTCAAAATAAATAAATAAACATTAAAAGAAAAAAAAAATGGGCTCAGAGACCAAAGTCTACCTGAGGAACCTTGTTAGGGAGGAATGGGGAATCTCGTATTATTGAAAAGAGAAGCTTCTTAAACTTAAGAAAGGAAAACTGCCTGCCCAGCTCTGTGTCCACCAGAATACCCAGCATAGTTCCTAGTATCAAGTAGGCGAATGCAATCCTGGCGCCATCTTGGTACGACGGATGCTATGCAAAATTGGATGAGAAGACCGAAGCTCTGGGCCCACCTCTCGGTAGGGGTTGGTTCCATCAGTAACTTGTTTAGTAGGGTCAACTTTCTTATTTACACACGGGTGGCAGTGTTTTCCTTCCCAGGATTTCTGAGAGGCTGACATGGCCTTACAAAAGGGATGTGCAAGTCCAGTACTAATCACGTGCGAGAAAATTTTACTATTCTCTGAGAAAAAAAAGTCAGCGGAACACTGAACTGCTCGGGAAGAAAGAAGGATGCCGTGCAAGAGACAGGGGAAGTTGTATGAGAGGCAGACCGCCCACTTTTTTTTTTTTTTTTTTTCTCAAGGGCTATCCCTGAATAACAGTTCTTGGCTTGCATGGGTCCACTTGAGACCCCTGAATAATAGCGAGGAGAGAGGTAGAGAGAAAAGAACAATTGTGACACCCCTTCAGTACCTGGCACTGTGATTTTATAACTAATCCTTTATTCCTGAAATAGATGTATGAGATAGATATAATTATCTTCAGTTTTATTTTTGAAGTTTGTTTTTTTTGTTTTGTTTTGTTTTTTTTGGCTGCAGAAATGGAAGCTTTGAAGGGCCAAGTGGGGCAAGGTCACTTAGGCAGGGAGGGGTGGAGTTAGATTCAATCAGGATTTATCTGACCTCAAAGCCTGGGTCCCCTATACTCCACAACGCTGCCTCCGAGGAACAAAATGATCTCATCTGGAAGAGCCAGAATATCTTAGCAAATCCTCCAAAAGTATTTTCTGAAGGAAGATGCTAAATTTTCCTCCGAAGGAGAAGAAGTGTAGGGGGTGGTTGGGAGAGCTGTCTTGGAGGCCGACCTCCCGGTTCTGGATGTTCGGGCTCTGTGATTTGTTGGCGGGGCGGCTTTGGGACGCTAGTCAGTCACTCTGTCTGTGCCTCAGTCTCTTGATTTCCAAAGGGTTTACGGGAGTAGCTACCCCATGGGGTTATGCTATGCAGAAGAAAACCGGAGCTCGGTCAACGTTTTTATTTGTCTCAATTTCTCTTGCAAATTTGCTAACTAGAGATAAACCAAACTGATGGGTTGAGATGACTTTGTTCTGATTAATTTTACGGTAATTCTGAGGGCTTCAGTTTTAAATGAATTGTTTGAATACTAAATTATGCAGCTTTATGATCCAGGAGATAAGCAGCGGTTCTAAATATGCCTCTGAGACTGAGAAGAGATGGCATGAAGCTCATTATTGCCGGCACATTTAACATGGTTAAAGTAGGGGAAAATAGCCATTAAGTTAATGTAATAGTTAAACTGCATTAATTTGAAAAACTGCCCAGTGAGACGCTTACAGCAAAGGATCTATTTTTCCCCCCTTACGCAGAAACGTGAAGACATCCTTAAAGAATAACATAAAGTAACAGGCATTCCAGGATTTTTCCTCCTCTCCTCAAAGCACTCTGCAGTTTGAGGTTCTAGACTTTCTCCGCCATAGGTGTGCTCTCAGTTCTGCCCGACAGTAAGGAACAGAGGACCATCTGTCCACGTTTGTGATTCGAGCTCCTGGAGGTTCCATGGGAACCGGGTGGTCAATTTCAAGGAAGAAAAAGCATCCCCCGTGTTCTCATGGGAAAACTGCAGGGAACACGGGAATTTGTATCTTGGGAAACAGCAGAAGCTTTTTAATATCTGGCAATCTGAGCATTTTCCTGAGAATTTAATGTAGAGTGGGTCAAAAAAGACTGGTGGGGGCACCTGGGTGGCTCAGTGGGTTGAGCGTCCGACTCTTGATTTTGGCTCAGGTCACGTCTCAGGTTTCCTGGGTTTGAACTCCGTGCCAGCTCTGTGCTGACAGTGCAGAGCCTGCTTGGGATTCTCTCTCTCTTCCTCTCTCTCTGCCCCTCCCCCACTTGTCTCTCTCAAAATGATAATATAAATTTTAAAAATAAAAAAAAAATTTAAAAAGACTCACCGATAACGCCTAAGCAACCACAGAGCATGGCATTGTAACAGTAATCTCTCTCCTTGAAAGCATCAAGTTTTGGCTGCTTGGTATCTTGCTCTCCACTAGCCTTAATGTCAGTGTCTTTTCCTGTCTGCCACGTTCCTACTTTTTATTATCCTGTTTTGTTTTCTCAAAGAGAGTCCACTGTTCCCTTGTTAATTACTGCAAATATGAAATGATGCATGGTGCTTATTCTTATCATGGTTACGTTTGACAATTATGAAAAAGAACACATCTGATCACATGACTTTAACCGTGTCCTCAAAATGACGATTATTTTCTCTATCTTTGGATTTTTTTTAATGTTTATTTATTTTTGACAGAGACAGAGACAGGGACAGAATGCGAGTGGGTTAGGGGCAGCAAGAGAGAGGGAGACACAGAAGCAGAAGCAGGCACCAGGCTCTGAGCTGTCAGCACAGAGCCCGAAGCGGGGCTCGAACTCATGAGCTGTGAGATCATGACCTGAGCCGAAGTCGGACGCTCAACCGACTGAGCCACCCAGGCACCCCTGGATTTTTTTTAAAATCACATTATCTACCATCAACTACTTCAGGAGCATATCAACCTCAACATCTTACCAAAAATCAAATGGTCTAATAGCTTTGTGCATAAAATAAAATGAAAACTCACGTCGTTGCCATTCATACACGACTTACTAACACTAATATTTTCTCAGTCAAATATATGTATTTAATGACATCATCTCTGCTTCTTTTCTCCTTTTTTCCCCTTTATGCTCTCTCAACTATGGAAACCTGCTCACAAAATGTTATGAAAAAAGATAGCATGGTAACATCATTTACTAAATCTGCTGACTAATAAACATCTAAGTCTAAGGCCCAAGGAAAGATGTATTTAAACTATGAATATCTGGGGGTGCCTGCGTGCCTCAGTTGGTTAAGCATCTGACTTCGGCTCAGGTCATGATCTCGTGCTTTATGAGTTTGAGCCCCACGTTGGGCTCTGTGCTGAGAGCTCAGAGCCTGGAGTTTGCTTCGGATTTTATCTCCCTCTCTCTGTGGCCCTCCCCCACTCGTGCTCTGTCTCTTTCTTTCAAAAATAACTAAACAGTAAAAAAAAATTTTTA
Organism: Panthera tigris; assembly: GCF_018350195.1. NCBI lineage: Eukaryota > Metazoa > Chordata > Mammalia > Carnivora > Felidae > Panthera > Panthera tigris. The sequence continues at coordinate 195,760,137 of NC_056663.1, read as the reverse complement.
ACTACTAATATCTGTACAAAAGTTCTACCAGTTGTCACCAAGGACCCGGGGAGATTTCTACCAATTACACGTAGACTGAAGTTGGCTGATGAAATATAACTCGGGACAATGTCTATACATCATTCTGGCCCCAAACAGCGTGGCTTCTTGGGACAGAGGCGTCCATGACTGTTGAAAATGTTAATTCTTCACTCCCCACCCCAATTCTGATTCTGTATATCTGGAGCCTTGCCTCCGAATCTGGAATCACAATACTTCTCACATAATTCAAATGTTGGACAGAAGGTGTTTATGTGAGTGATACGTTACAAAACACTAATTTAGCAGAAGATAAATCTTATGTCAATACAGCAAAGAGAAGCAGCATGAATGCATGATGGGCAGGAGAGAGTCACCATCCCGTTCTCCAGTTTTTCGTCAATACAAAACCATTTACCGATCCGTGAATAGATGAGGAAGAGTTAAGTGTATGGTGACCAACTGCGTGATTTATGTTCAGAATGAGCTGCTTTGAGACGGTGAATGAAAAACGCATTTTTTATACGTTTACTGATGGTTTGACTAACAGGTTTTATTATATTGGTGAGTTATAAAAATGGTTATTTTCAAAAATCGCTTTCAAAGGTAAAATCCTTTCCAAAAAGAAAATAACATCCATTTATAATATTCATATACACTATAGCACAGTAAAAATTATTTTTAGATTTACTATCTGGTTAAAAAGAATGTAACCAAAGTGGTCATTCTTGGTACACATCTATTATTTGAATCAGTTTCTTGTCCGTATCTATCTCTAACGCCATGTTACTATTATTTTTTTCTTAAAAATATGTGTTTTTAAGGTTTAAAGAATAACCTCACTTTCACATCTTTCAAAAAATCACATAAAGCTACGTTCCGAGTTGTATTGTATGGTTAATAAATTTGAAATTGTTGACACTGCCAATTAATCCTTCTCTGTAGGACAGGTTGTTTTGAATTAAGTAAACCACTAAAATAGTAAATTGAGAATAACTTTATTGAATCGACTATATTCTCATTTCTAACTTTTTATATTTAAGTATTTAGCCGATATAATGTTCTTGTTCAAAGGCCCTGTCTTTTTCCTCCTCAGTAAAAACTCGTATATATGACAAATATTTTTTATAAGAAACTAGTCAACTAAGTCGGCCCTATGTCATTTGTTTCATCAAATTTAGCTGCAGCAAAATCATAATCCTTCTCGAATTCATTCCATTCAATACAGAGGATCAATTCATCCAATAAAATATAGGGGTTCCTTCTAAATATTCCTTCCTGAGTTGAAATACCCAAGGTGCAATTATTTAATATCAAAATTAGATATCGAACTCATCATTAGTTTTGTCAAATCCTTCCCTGGCTGTTTTAAACATAAATTCAAGGGTTTTTTTGTTTGTTTGTTTGCAAGGTAACAGTTGGCTAAAGGCTTCATAATCTGAAGTTTTTATTTTTAAGTTCCAGATATTAAATACCGTGGTAAAAATTTCTAATTGCTTTCGAAACACATGAAAAGGAGTTTAATTAATTTCTTTTAAATGTTTTCATTTTTACCTTAGGATGCTTGACGTAAGTTGTAAAATGGATTCTAACATTTCTTAATTTTTTTTTAATGTTTATTTCGTTTTGAGAGAGAGAGAGAGACAGAGTGTGAGCAGGGGAGTGGCAGAGAGAGAGAGAGAGAGAAGGAGACACAGGATCTAAAGCAGATTCCAGGTTCTGAACCATCAGCACAGAGCCCGAAGCGGGGCTCAAACTCACGAACCGTGAGATCATGACCTGAGCTGAAGTTGGATGCTTAACCGACTGAGCCACCCAGGCGCCCCTGGATTCTAACATTTCTAAAGTCAGATTGAAGAAGAGCAGCAGAGAAACCACATATACTGTGCTAAGCATCTATTTATTTTACTCCACAAGAGTTTTATAACAAAATTTTGTAGTACAATTCCTCTAAATATTTTTTACGTAAAATTGCTTTCCCTTCGGATGAGCATAGCTTTTATTCCAATGGGTAAAATGCTTCCTTTGAACGCACTTATAATTTATAGATGTACCACCAACAATTCTAACTACATTTCTGTTTTGTAGATGTCCGAAGAAAGTAACAAGTGTGTTCTATCAGGAAGTAGGTGGCCTACAAAAATGTAGATTAATATCACCACTATGAAAACATAATGTCATTTTTACCTTTGCGTTTTAGCTGCACTTACAGTGGCCTTCACAAGATTGTCAAACGTTTTGTTCTTAAAAAATCGTTTCAGAAGCATTTCTTGATTCCGTGAGACGGATGCAACCCATTCAGCTGGAATTAACTGAATTTCTATTTGAAATCTTGGGATGCAGGTTTTGTAACAGAAAAACTGCTCTTTGAAGTAGGCGTTCACACATCTTCCAGCCTTCCTATGAGCAGGGGTACACATGGTGGTCATATTTGGTAAGCATTTTGGGCAGGTTATTGGGTCATTGGCAGCTTTTTGATAAATGGAAATTAAGAAATTAATTTTTTAAATTAAACACGGACTTTGTAATTTCAAGTTTTCCAGTCGGTGCTGCCAGAGCAATTTCTTGACATATAAACTCACTGCCAATTAATTCATTAATTGATTACTATTTTTAGGTTTCTATCCTATAATAAAGGAATAAAACCAGTGTGGCAAGAACATTCAGACCATGCTCTAGATACTGATATACTCTAAGGCAGGAATTCTCAGCCTTTATTTTCTATACGTATTTCACAAACAGGAAACCTATAGCTTTACCCATTTGCTACAGGATCCATGGGATTGTGGCCTCTGCTTCTCTCGGGCACAGTGAGGGGTAAAAGAATCCGTATTTCCTCCGCATCGGGAGGTTATGGGAGCACCCACCTTGAACCCTTCTTTCACCCCCTTAAGCAAGGAGTGAGAATTGTCCCTAGCTGTGTCACCAAGTGCCCTGCAAACTGTCCTTGAAAGAGAGAGAGATGTTCATCTGCTTGATCTGGAAAGGCTGAGAAGAGAGGAACGCATTATTAATTTAAGCGAGTGAGAACTGTTTTCATTCCACACTTGGCTCACACACATAGAGAGGAGATCATGGCAGAAGCTAAACGTACAAAGGAGACGTTCATGAAACCAAGTGGAGTTTATTTCATGCAAATATTAATATCAATCCCTCATTTAAAACTAAAAACAAAAAATCTCTGGGCACGCCTGGGTGACTCAGTTAAGCGTCCAACTTTGTTTCAGGTCATAATCTTGCAGTTTGTTAGTTCGAGCCCCACATCAGGCTCTGTGCTGACAGCTCAGAGCCTGGAGCCTGCTTTGGATTCTGTGTGTCCCTCTCTTTCTGCCCCTCCCCTGCTTGTGCTCTGTCTCTGTCTCTCTCAAAAATAAAATAATTTTTTTTTTAAATCTCTAGCAAGGTCTAACCGGGCAGGACCCCATGAAACAGTAATAAATTGGTCGGGGTAGGCGGAACAGGATTTGCGGTCTCCGGGATTACAAGCAATCAAGCTGTTGGTCCCGGCATGTTTGCAAACATGGGCCCAGGATACCCAGGAGAGTAAGAGAAAATCAAACAAAACCAAAAATAGAACGGGCACTGTGAAACAGAAACAAACAAATCAAAAGAAGATTTAGTGGAATATCAGGTAAATAGAAAAAGAACAGTTCATCACAGGAAACTGACAATTTTTTTTTTTTTAAACTCTGCTGTGCCCTTGTGGTCATTAATAAAATGCATTAAGGCAGGTTGCCTATTAAAAACAACCATGGGGCTCCTGGGTGGCTCAGTCCGTTAAGCATCTGGCTTCAGCTCAGGTCATGATCTCACAGTTGGTGAGTTCGAGCCCCACATTGGGCTCTGTCCTGACAGTGAGAAGCCTACTTGGGATTCTCTGTCTCCCTCTCTCTTTGCCCCTCCCTTGTGTGCGCTCTCTCTCTCTCTCTCTCAAAAATAAGTAAATAAACATTAGAACCAACCAACAAACCTCCATATTTATCCTCAGGGGAAAAAAAAAGGTGAGTCAGGCGATAATCAGGTGTAAGGATAAAATAACAACAAGTGAAATAAAGGTTACGAAGAAAAATTATGTCATCATATAAAGTAAAAATGGCAAAGGCATCCATCCAACACGTTATAACTACAACACACGGAAAATGCATATTAAAGCCAAACCCACACTGAACAATACAGACTTAGTAATGTAAGGAAAGATGGGGAAATTTCTCCCCCACTTATGAGAGAAGATGCTTTATTTTCCAGAAGGGGAAATAAAATGTGGCTACACACACAATACACTGACTCGCCATATTCTGAGGCACATTCTCACACAAAACCACCTCTACTCTATAAGTTTACTTATAAATACTATGATACACACTTGACTTTAAATCTCAACATAATGATCTTAAAGGTGACCCGCTTAGACTCATGGCAGTAAGGAAAATAGACGAAGAAGAGGTAGATGGCAGCCATTGCTATTAAGCCATCGTATAAAGCAATGGTTATTTAAATAAGTTCATTTGTAATAGAGGGATAGATATGCAGGTCGATATAGCAAAATGGGTTAAAAATAAAACCTGACTCAAAAAAAAAAAGCAATATATGAAAATAAATTTTAAAAACATGGGGAATGAGACCCCTATTTCTAAGTAAATTCGGATGCTTATACAGCTATTTGAGGAAAACATTAAAGTTAGGTCTTTCTCCCACACCACACACCAAACTACATCCCAGATGGCAAAAATAGATAAATAATAAGTTATGAAAATTTAAGAAAACAATATAAGCAACTAATGATCCAGTTTGTGAATGGAGACAAATTTTCCAAGTGATCATCAAGTGAATTAATCATGTTAGAAAATATCGGTATACCTGACTTTTTTTTTTTTTTAGATGTTCATTTATTTCTTTTGAAAGAGAGTACACTCATGTGAGTGGGGGAGAGGCAGAGGGAAGAGAGAGAGAATCTCAAGGAGGCTCTGTGCTGATAAAGCGAAGGAGGTTCTATCTTGAGCTTGATCTCAGGAACCTTGGGATCACGACCTGAGCCGAAATCAAGAGTTCAAGGCTTAACCGACGGAGCCATTCACCCACCCCTATACCTGACTCCTTAAAATGAAAAGAAAAAACTCCTCTACGTCACAATGAAAGGTAATTTAGAAGGGCAAAGACAGACTTGGAGGAAATAAATCATATAAAAGGATGATATATAAAAGGATATATATATATATATATATATACATATATATATATATCTCAATATAAAAATGACAAGAAAAATCTTAAGAACTAATAGAAAAGGGAACAAGGGTTATGCACAGAAAATACATAGAGGAGACATGTAAATGTCATGTAAAGTTTGCAACATTATTCTAACTCACTATTCATTGCTGGTGGGAATGTAGGCTGCTAATCTATTTTGGAAACGATTTTGCATTTTCTTTGCACATAAAACATTCAGATGCCTCAAGACATAGCAATTGCATCCAATCCAACAGAGGTGTTCACATGTACAGAGGGAGGTGTGTAAACTGTGATAATTACACCGCTACCAAACACTACCCGAGATCTGGAGGAAGGAAGAAATCTTGCAAAAGAAGTGATACAGGTTTTTACATGCAAAGACATAGAACTCATGGGAAAGAAACATACAGACAAACACAGTTCAAGGCACAAAGTGGCGTGCATAAGAACATTGGGCTTTGAGGGGAGAGTTAAGGGAAAAATAAATGATTTAGTAGAGTAGCTACCTGTCTTAGCCTGTTCAGACTGCTACAGCAGAACAATAACAAAATACTATAAACTAGATAGCTATGAGCAACAAAACTTTATTTCTCATAGCTCTGGAGGCTGGAGGTCCAAGATCAGGGAACCAGCAGAGTCCGGGTCTGGTAAGAACTTTTTGGTTCATGAGTGGTCATCTTTTCCCTGGATCCTCACAAGGCTGAAGAGACCAGGAATCTTTGGGGGCCTCTTTTATACCTAATCACCTCCGAAAAGTGCCTGCTATTAGCCCCTTCATCTTGGGAATTAGGATTTCATTTTTTAATTCAATTTTGAATTGTGGAGGGACACACACATTTGGTCCATATCACTACCATTTACGTAAAATTCGGTTATTTATAAGAGATCAGAAGCTTGTATAGGTTCTCAGGGTGCATTAGACTATGCTTTCTTTCTTTTTTTTTTAAGCTTATTTTATTTATTTTGAGAGAGACACAGAGAGCCCATGGGAGGGGCAGAGAGAGAGGGAGAGAGAGACCCCAAGTACTGACAGCACAGAGCCAAACATGGGGCTCGAAATCACAAACCATGAGATCATGACCTGAGCAGAAACCAAGAGTCAGATGCTTAACCGACTGAGCCACCCAGGCACCCCTAGACTATACTTTCTTGATAGACTGTGTGTTAGTATCCCAAGGCTGCTATAAAAAACTACCATAACCTTTCCAGTAGAAAATTTCCAGTAAAATTTCCAGTAGAAAATTGTTTTTTCATATTCTGGAGGCTACAAATCCAAAATTCACATGTGGAATAGGTTGCTTCATTCTAAGGGAGAATTAGTTCCATGATACTCTCCTAGCTTCTAGAGAAAGTTGACTCTGTTCTAGAGGCTGAAAGTCCATGATCAAGATGTTGACCAAGGTGTTGATCAAGGTTGGGTCAAGGTGTTGATCCAAGATCAACAGGTGTGATTTCTTCAGAGGCCTCTCTCCTCAGTTTGCAGACGGCTGCCTTCCCTGTGTGCCCTCACATGGTTGTCCCTCTTCTTCTTTATATATTTTTTATTTTTTTAAATTTATTCACCTTTGAGAGACAGAGAGAGACAGAGTGCGAGTGGCAGAGGGGCAGAGAGAGAGAGACACACAGAATCCGAAGCAGGCTCCAGGCTCCGTGCTGTCAGCACGGACCCCGACGCAGGGTCTGAACCCACGGACCGCGAGATCATGACCTGAGTCGAAGTCGAAAACTTAACTGACTGAGCCACCCAGGCGCCCCTCCCTCTTCTTATAAGGACACCACTCATGATGGATTCGGGTCCCTCCATATGACCTCATTTTACTTTACTTATCTCTTCAAAGGTCCTCTATCTAAACACAGTCACATTCTGAGGTCCCGGGGGTTACAGTTTTAAGAGGATGGTATTTAGCCCGTAAAAGCAAAGAAAAAGGTTGACAGTGTACCATTGACACAAGGCGTGGATGGAAAAATCCCTAAATCAATCCGTAAATACCCTACACTATCTTTAGGTAAACCCTAAAACGTATGTAAAGAAGTGCTCTTACATATTTGTCTTCCATCTAAAGCTGTACCAGCTTGTCTAAAACTCTGAAAGAAAGTGTTCAAAATCAACCAGATACACTAAGTGGTAGGAATCAATATTAAGTATCAGAAAGTTTCAGGTCATCTGCTGAGGCTAGATTAGCCTAATCTTGTTTCACGCCTCAGGTATTACAAATGCCTTTCCAGCGCAGTGACTCAGACATCCCGGTTTTGTGCCAAAGCCAGTAATTCCGTGAGGGGGTTCTACCCCCTAAAGAGGCAGTAAATAAACAGTGATCATTAGTCCTCAACACTGGGCTGGAAGACCTATTTAAATATACATCCTATTAAGAAGCCAATTTCTTTGTAAATAAACCACGGCAGTTTTACCCCAGCTGTGGGACTCCCCCCTTCAAACGCGGAAGGCAGCACAGGTGAATCCAAGAAACACGAGAAACCGGTCGGGTGACCTGGTTCTACGGAATCTATGTCCATTTACATGAACAGCGAAACAGTCAACTGAACACAAATTAAAGAGGCGTCCTTGCTAGGAATCAACTCTAAGTGAAGTCCGTGGCCTTGGGTCATCCTGAGTCGGTTTTAGGGCACACGGTCGTGGCGTCACCTGCTCAGCAGAGAGGGGGCTGTCATTTTAACTTATAAAGCCAGGGGACCTGGAGGGTGTGGCCACACCACCACCAAAAGGCTTGCGTCTCAAGAGTGAAGGCTCCATTTACTCCTAATGGCAATGGCACTTGGAGGCCTGGGCATCAAATGGACCATTTATTGCAAGCTGTGTTTCAATCCAGGCCCTTTATTTTAGATGTAATGAGACCCAAGCCCAGAAAGAGAAAATGATTGTCCCGAGATCACGCAGGCTGTCAGTGGCCTCTGTAGGAAAACTAGCTTCAGAATCCACCCCCCCGCCCCGCCCAACCCTGGGCAAGTTCAACATTTTCCCTGGCAGGTCTCAGCTAGACTCCAAGTTAGAAGATGGTCTCCACGTTTCCCTTTGATGAATGACTGAAATACATTATATTAAGTAAACAATGAAAAGAAAAGCTTCTCAGGAGATTTGAGGACCGGAATCTATTCCCCACCAGGTAAAAAGTGAGAGTTTTGAGCTGAGGTGTCGCTGCTTGCAATTCATTTGGATAAACACTGAGTTTCATCGGGAGAGGGCTGAGAAAAGCCGACAAACACACGTAATGTCTTTGTCTTTATGCTGATGTCTTTTCTTTTCCTCAAGAACACAGTGCATCCCTGGTAACAAGGCTTCCATGTGCCCTAACCCAGTGGCCCCGACTGATGTCTCTTTTTCATTGCTCACATTTTTTATGTGCTTTACCTTAATTGCACCCAAACTACTTGTCATTCCCTAAACATGTCCTATTACGCTCGATTGATGAAGCTTTCCATGTGGTAATCCTTTAACTTATCTTGTTTCTCTCTACAGGAAAAAGAATTAGCATGTATTGAGTGCCCCCGTTCTGTACACGTACTTTACCTTATCTTGAACATTTGAGTTCTAAAAAAACAAAACAAAACAAAACAAAAAAGGCTCCGAGTCTCTAGCAATCCAACAGTTTTTAAAAATGTAACTTCTTGCTATACTTCTGTGCCCAGTTTCTGACTTCGTTTCTCAGTTTCCATAACTCAGCTTCTGCCTTTGTCCCTCAGTAGAAGTCAACCACTGGGCCACTCATGTTTTCCTTCTGTTCATACCCGGGGTGAAGTGTTACTGTCTGCCTCCAGGCTCACTGCTCTCTGCCTCCTTTCATCTTTCACCTCCTGTGTGTCAGGTTGTAAAGAACATGACATCAGTTAGAAGCAAAAAGACGTGGGCTAGACTTCTGGGTTTACCATTTTTTTGGTCATACAACATAAAGAAAATCATAATCTCTCTGGGTATTGACTGTAGAGACTGGCTGTTGCTACCTACCTCACTGCTAGATATGATCTCACATGCATTTTAGGTAAGAATGTACCATAAACACTAAGGTGTTATGCAAAAGTTTGGCGGGGGGAGGGGGCAGAATTGACACGATATTTCCCTGTTGGATCCTCCTGCCAAAGCTCTCCCTTATCCATCACACCCTCTGGATCCCTACCACATGCCTGCTGCCAGGCATGGCCCATAATCCACCTGCCTGAACTGACTCTCCTCTCATAAGCTCTTGAGACATCTTTGCAGAGCTCCCATCCAGGAAGACACCTCACTCATACTTGAAAGTGTCAGAAAGCCAATTCAATTTTAGCTCACATACATGAGAATTGCTATCAGTGGTCTGGCTTCAGACTTTACCATATCCAATGGCTTTAAAAGATTCAGTTCTTCTCTAAATGTCCATTCGGGTGGTCCAATATGGCGGCAGAAGAGAGACCACTTGCATGGCTAAAAGTGTATTATTCTCTAATCAAGATCAACAGCAATGATGATTCTCTATCCCAAGAGTTCTAGGAAAAGCTATGTAATGGAACTTTTTGGATTGGTTTGCATCAAGAATTATTTCTTTCTTGGCCGAGGGATAGATAGGTTTATTGCCCAGGTCAGATTCCTGTGCCCCTCCTGAAGCTTAGTCATCTGGGGAGTAAGTCCATTTGAACTACTTGGCCCAAGAGAAGTCTACACAGGGAAATACAGAGTGATGAAGGCAGAATAAGAATGACTATGTCCCAAAGAGGCAAGAACAACAGATATCTATGATGTCATGTTTGTTTTGCCCTGCTATTGGCCGTTTCCAGTCAAATGTCCCAAATACTCCATGACAGGTCATAAACTTTCTCTGACAGCAGCCTCTACCCCACTTCTTGTCTTTAGCTTGTTTCAGATGTGTGCTTCTGTGGAATGCTTTTTGGTAGAAATAAAGACCAAGAAGAAGAAAACCCACTCTAAGTTAATGATTTAAAAAGGAGGGGAGGTGAGTCTAAAAGTACCACAGTCCCACATTATTAAAGAAATGATATTAAAATCAATACCTGCAAGTCAATTGATTTTCTAAGAGCTAATCTGAGCCTTTGTGAGCTGGCCGCTAAAATGACTCAGACAGATTCATATTGCCAAGGACTGGCAACCTGCAGTTTGCCCCTGTCACTGCTGCTGGATAATTTTTTTTAAGGGGACTGCATGCTGTGTGATTTGGAATAAGTCACTTTTACTTCCTGCGACTTAGTTTAATTCAATGTAGAAGGATGATTATTTATTCAGTAACAATGACAAAAAAACTGTTAGCCACTTGCTAACTGCCAAACACTGGAGACGGTCCAAGAAAAGAGTCCCATGATCTGAGTCTTGAAAAATGAGAATGTATTTGTCAGAGTGACAAAGGGGTGGGCAGGGACTGTGTTCCAGGCGAAAGGCACATTGTAAGTAAGACAAGGATTATAAAACAACTTGGGAATTTTGAGTACCCATGAGAAATTCAGGATGTGAAGGATGAGACTAATAGATCTTAAATACAGTCCAATCCTTTCTGGTCTTGCATTTTGAATTTCCAAAGGTGAATTTTGCAAGCTTCCTTTCGAATTCAAATTTAGGGAACTTGGGTCCAGGTTAGCACACACACTAGGGTGCATTACCTGAGAGGAAATGATCATGATGTGATTGGCATCTGATTGCTTTGCGGTTGAAAGGGCCTCATATGGAATTAGATGATCTTTCGGGTTATTGTTCAGCAAACATTTATTTCTATTCCTCTCCCACTGTGGAAAGAGCAGTCTTTTCTACCTGTTGAGGTAGGAATCTCAGGCTCAGGTAATTGTCCAGGAGATCATTGTTCCTTGTTTTTCAAGCTGATCAAAAGGAGATAAGGAGTCATGTGGAGTGGACCTGAACACAACTCTTGGAAAGGAATCAAGCCCAGGTGACCCACGGTCTAAAGAGAAATCACTCAGCCTAGATCAGCTGGCTAGAACAACAGCTTGCCATTGAAAGCTGCTGGATTTGGATGGATTGTTATGCAGTATTATTGTCACATGGCTGACTAATACAGTCTTTCTAAGATGAAAATGAGAAGGGACATCTCCTATACTTCTCGCTTTATTCCTTTTTCTAGCCATCTTTCATTTCTTTTCCAAGCCAGCAAAGCCAGAGTAGTTTCGGGTAAAACGAGGTATAGTTGCATAAAACTGAGTGAGATGACAGCTTCTAAGGAATAACTCTGCAGTTAATTCTTGGTCAATTCACACATGTCCAGATATGTCCATGGCCCTGCATGGTGAGGCACTGGGATGAGCTAGCTTCCTAGAAAATAATTTATATCAACGCCAATGTCACGAGCAAGAGCACATGTTGTTCAATGACAATGGTCAGATGAAGAGTAAAAGGGGGTCACATTACCCTCCAGTCCCTGCTCCGTCCAGGTGCATGGAGGCCGTGACCAAACGTGGGGACCCTATTATTAGATCTCTGGAAGGCATTTTGAGTTTATGGCCGCCATGTTTTGTGGTCTATGCAATTGTATCTAAAACAGGTGATGGTGACTTACACTTTAAACACTTCATGGTGTTCTGCTACAAGTTCAGAGCTCTGCTTCAAGATCTTGATTTTTCTACATGCACACATACTCGCACACACACAAGCACAGTCATAAATAAAACACTTTTGTAGTTTGCCAAAGCTCTCACGTGGCGTAGACGAGAAATTAAAATCTGATCTTTGCCTCTCTCTTTGTCCTCAGCTGAAACCATGTTACCTCTTCTTGCACCTGTCAGCTTCCCTTCTGCTTGGGGGCTTTGCAACTGCTGCCTTTGTTGCTTGGAGCCCTTTTCATCCTCCCTCTTCATTTAATTAACGCCTATTCATATTTCTGCTATGAGTTCCGGCCTCCTAAGGACAAACTCCCCTGATTCCTCAGCCTACATTTGATTTCCCTGGAAAACGTTCCTACTGTTCCCAGTCCATTTCCCTCAGTCCAAATCAGAGTTTATAATTATATAGTTTCATATACGTGCTTTATTAACATATTCTCCTCCATTCTGCTGTAAGATGTCGGTGAACTTGCCCTGATGGCATCTTACTCTTCTCTGGGCAATGCGTAGTACAAGACCCGCTATATAAGCAGGATAAACACACATTCATGTTTGCCAAGAATAGTCATCATTTGTGCATATTATATGGTATTATCAGTGCTCTCTTTCATAATTAGCACTCTCTTTCATTCTTAAAATTGTCCTGCTGAGTACAATAGATCATGAGGTCATGGTCCATGTAAATGACCCCAGTAATAACTGCTAATTACCCTCTTTTCCTTTAATAACAATTTGTTCACCTAAGCTTCTTTGTTCCTTCATGTATAATGGTTCTACTCTAGATATGCTTGGACGTGTCTAAATTTGCAACAGGCATTCAGCTCTGATTGTCACCTGGGCCACATAGCACCTTGAAAACAGTTGAGGTCAATGAGCTCCATAGTAGACGGTGTTTCAAGTCCCCATTGCCATCATGGCTGAAAATTCTTTCAATGTGCATCATAGGTCTGCCACTCCTCATAGCATTTATTCATTTATATCTCAAGTCACTGATCATGCACCCAGAGAAAATCAGGCCATATTGGATATTGGTTTAAGAGGAAGGCTCCAGGACATTATTCCCTTGGAGTGCTGACACAAGGGGCTCACCAATAAAATAAACATGACTGGTGAAAATTATTGGGGAAAAAAACCCAGCTATTTAAACCTTCTGGAAATTGTAAGATGATACAGAAAATTAAAAAAAAAAACAATTATTCAATAAAATATACTAATTCTCAAGAAGAACAAGAGAAAAGACTCACAAAAAGGAAACATCAGAGCAATACATCTTAAGAATATAAACACAAAAATCTTGGGGTTCCTGGTTAGCTTGTTGGGTTAAGTGCCCAACTCTTGTTTTTTGCTGAGGACATGATCTCGTGGTTTGTGAGTTGGAGCCCCACATCTGGCTCCTCACTGACAGTGTGGAGCCTGCTTGGGATTCTCTTTTTATGCCCCTCCCCCCCCCAATTAAATAAATAAACTTAAAAAAAGCTTTAACAAAATACTAGCATGCTTATTCTAGTAGCATATTAGAAACATCATTCACCATGACCAAGTAGGATTTATTCCAGTAATTCAAAGTTGGTTTAAGATCTGAAAATCAATTCATATAATACACTTTATTAATAGAATAACAAAAAGCACATGATCATCTCCCTTGATTAAAAAAAAAATTCTTTTGGGGGCGCCTGGGTGGCTCAGTTGGTTAAGCGTCCAACTTCGGCTCAGGTCATGATCTCATAGTTCGCAAGTTTAAGCCCCACGTCGGGCTCTGTGCTGACGGCTCAGAGCCTGGAGCCTGCTTTGGATTCTGTGTTTCTCTCTCTCTCTCTCTGCCCCACCCATGCTTGTGCTCTGTCTCTCTCTGTCTTAAAAGTAAAGAAAACATTAAAAAATTAAAAAAAAAACCTCTTGATAAAATCCAACATACTTTCCTAATAAAAACGCCAAGAAACTAGAAATAGGAGGGAACTTTCTCATCCTGAGAAAGGAAATTTATAAAAAACCCACAGAATGCTTCCATCATAAGATCCGGGACTATTAAGAACGTCTATTCTCACTCTATTTAAAATCATACTTGAGGGGCGCCTGGGTGGCGCAGTCGGTTAAGCGTCCGACTTCAGCCAGGTCACGATCTCACGGTCCGTGAGTTCGAGCCCCGCGTCAGGCTCTGGGCTGATGGCTCGGAGCCTGGAGCCTGTTTCCGATTCTGTGTCTCCCTCTCTCTCTGCCCCTCCCCCGTTCATGCTCTGTCTCTCTCTGTCCCAAAAATAAATAAAAAAAAATAAAATAAAATAAAAAAATAAAATCATACTTGAGATCGTAGGCAGGACACCTGCACACACAAAGAATTAAAATCAAAAATTAAAAGCATGAAAATTGGATGATCAGAAATGAAATAATTCATGTGTGACAAGATCTTAAAGGAAAATATGACGTCAAGTATTGTGGGATGTAGCAATGCTGTGGCTGTTTCAGCCTATTAGTGATGCTGTTGGCTAGGAATGCCTGAGGCAGTTAACATGGGCCCATATTACTTGGTAAGCTCCCATCAACCTTTCCCAGACTGGAACCCATGTTGTAGCTGGACTGGCCCATGTGGTACTTATTACCATTCCAGGACAAAACTTTAGTAAGAAGCCATCAGGAACTTTGAAGAACAAGATTTATTACCTACAGCAAGGACATGGGGAGAGAGAGAGAGAGAGAGGAAACACAGACCTGAGGCCCTGCCTTTATTAGTGTTCAAGGGTAGGGTACCTAGGGTTTCATGAGTTCGCTTCTTATCGGCAAACTTAAATCTTGAGAGCAGGAATTAAGGTGTGGGAAGGGAGAATCAGAGTCACTCAAGTGGTCAGTTACGTAGGTTACCCGGGGAACTTTATGGGTGGGGGCTGCCTGGTTCCTTATCTGGTCGTTTTGCTAGTCATTGTGCCAAAGAGCTTGAAATATATTTATTCAGGATAGAAGATGTCTTTGAAATGAATGCCTCAGCAATCAAAAGCTTAATGTCAGGCACTTACATTATAATCGAAAAGCTTAATATCCAGCATTTGCACTATAAGCAGAAGCAGCACTTAGAGGAAAATTTATAGCACTGAATGCATGTACTAGAAAATGAGGGATCTAAAGTCAATTATCTACATCTGCAAATGGGGAAACTATAAAAAGAATATCAAATTCAATCCCCAGTATGTAGAAGAAAATAAATAACAACAATTAGAGCAGAAATCAATGAAATTGAAAGCAGAAAATCAATAAAACCAAAAGCCGGTTCTTCTAAAAGATCAATAAAATCAATAAGCTCTAGCCAGGCGAATTAAAAAAAAAAAAGAAGAAGAGAGAGAGGCCACAAATTTCCAGTATCCGAAATGAAAGAAGGGATATTATTACAGATCCCATGGAAATTAAAAGGATGAAGAAATACCATGTACAACTCTTTGCCAACAAATTTGATAATCTAAATGAAATGGGCCAAGTCCTTGAAAAACACAATGTGCCAAACCTCACATAGGAAGAAATAAACAATCTAAATAGGACCATGTCTATTAAAGAAATTGAATCAATAATTAGTCACTTTCCAGGAAAGAAAGCACCAGACCCAGATAAGTTCTCTCATGAATTTTACCAAACATTTAAAGAAAAATTTATATCATTGTTCATAATCTTTTTCAAAAGAAGGAAGCAAGGAAAATACTTCCTAACTCATTCTATGAGGCTAGCATTACCATAGTATCAAAACCAAAAAAAAAAAAAAAAAAAAAAAAAATCATTACAAGACAACAACAGAACAATATCTCTCATGAAAGTACATGCAAAATCCTCAGTGAAATATTAGCAAATCAAATCTTAAAAAGTATAAAAAGGAATTGTATACCACAACCAAGTGGAATTCATCTCTGGATTATAAGGCTGGTTCAGCATTTGAAAATCAATTAATGTAATCCATCATATCAATTGACGAAAATAGAAAAATCACATGATCATACCAATAGATGCAGAAAAATTATGTGATAAAATCTCACACCTATTCATGATAAAAAAAATCTCAGCAAACTGGGAATAGAGAATTATTTTCTCAACTTGATAGACTATCTACAAAAAAAAACAACTTACAAATAACATACTTAATGAGACATGTGAAGCTCTCACTTCTAGAGGGTACAAGGCAATGATGTGCTCTCTTGCCATTTCTTTTCACCATCATACTGGAAGTCCTTGCTAATGCAATAAGGCAAGAAAAATAAATAAAAGGAAGACATAAAATTATTTTTGTTTGCATATGACACAATCATCTATGTAGAAATCTGAAAGAATCAACAAAAAGAAAAACTCCTGGAACTAGTAAGCGATTACGGCAAGGTTGTAGAATGTAAAGTTAATACACGAAAATCAATTGCTTTCATATACTAGCAATAAGCAAGTGGAATTTGAAATGAAAAACATAATGCCATTTACATTGGTGCCCAAGAAAGAAAATAGATCACCACAGGATGGGGAAAAATAGTGGCAAATTCTGTATCTGATAAAAACAAAAACAAAAACAAAAACAAAACACAAAAAAACTTGTATCTAGGATATATAAAGAATTCCTAAAAGTTGATAATAAGTAAAAAACAATTAAGAATAAGCAAAGACTCTGAATAAACATTTATTCAAAGAGGAAATACAAATGTCCAATAGACACATGAAAAGATGCTCAAAATCAGTAATAAGTAGGGAAAATAAATTAAAAAGATGATAGCATCGTACATCCTACTAGGATGGCAATGTTTTTAAAAAATGAGTCAAAGCAAGGGTTGGAGAGGAAGTGGAGAATATATAGATCCTACTAATGAGTTTGAGGCTTATCTTGGGGATAATGAAAATGTGCTAAAATTGATTGTTGTAATACTTGCACAACTTTGTGAATATTCTAAACACCAAAGAATGGTATATTTTAAGTGGGTAAATTGTACGGTAAGTGAGTTTTTTTGTGAATAAAGCCATTTATACATTCACATGCACATAAAAATATTTATTTACAGCAATCATTTTTTTTTTTTAAGCGCATAGACTCAAGAGAAGATGGGCTAAATTTGAATCCTCAGTCTGTGGACTCCTAGCTGGCTATATAATCTTCAGCTTTGACACAGCATTTTTTTAAGAGAGAGAGCACGCACATGCAAGCAGGGGAGGGGCAGAGGAGAGAGACAATCTTTTTTTTTTTTTTATAAATTTTTTTTTTCCAACGTTTTTTATTTATTTTTGGGACAGAGAGAGACAGAGCATGAACGGGGGAGGGGCAGAGAGAGAGGGAGACACAGAATCGGAAACAGGCTCCAGGCTCCGAGCCATCAGCCCAGAGCCCGACGCGGGGCTCGAACTCACGGACCGTGAGATCGTGACCTGGCTGAAGTCGGACGCTTAACCGACTGCGCCACCCAGGCGCCCCGAGAGACAATCTTAAGTAGGCTCCACCCCTAGCACAGAGTTCAACGCTGGGCTTGATCTCATGAATGGTGAGATCATGTCGGGTGTTGAAACCAAGAGTTGGACACTTAACTGACTGAGCCACCCAGGCCCTCCTGACAGATTTCGTCTCTTTTTAGGCACTTCTCATTTATCTCTTATGTAAAAATGTTACATCATGAAGCAGTTTTTGAGGGTCACATAGATAGGAATTTGTGGTAAAGCATTTAGGTCAACAGACATTTTCTGTGTAGGGTCAGAAAGTAAATACTGTAGGCTTCATGGTCAATGTGGGCTTTGTCACAACTACCCAACTTTGCTGCTGCATAACAAAAGCAGATATAGGAAGTATGTGCATTAATGGGCCATGGTGTATTTCAATAAAACTTTGCTGAAAAAGATAGGTTATGGTTGGGGCACCTGGGTGGCTCAGTCGGTTGAGTGTCTGACTTTTGGTTTAGACTCAAGTCATGACCTCACGGTTTGTGAGATTGAGCCCCACATCTGGCTCTGTACTGAAAGTATGGAGTCTGCTTGGGATCCTCTGTCTCCCTCTCTCTCTGTCTCTGTCTCTCTCTCAAAACAAAGAAAACATAAAAAAAAAAGATAAGCGATGGGTTGGATTTAGCTTGAAAGCCGTTGTTTGTTCCAACTTAAGACATTCTCTAGCATTTGGTCAACACTTAACATATTAGTTGTTGCTTGCTGTGCACTAGGGCATCCAGATATAATCACTGCTGTCGTGGGGATCTTAACTTTCCTCCCTTCATATTTCCCTTTACAATTTTGATAATATATTTAGCAGTGGTACGAGCCCAGATAAATCCTCAGGCACTGGACTAGGTACATGAAAAGGAGATTTGGTCATAGGAATGAGTAAGTCAAATGGCTGGAGCTTATGTCAGAGACCAGAACAGACACGAAATCTCCTTAGTGACTAAACTACTCCTTAAATCCCCCTTGACCCAGTGATGGGGTCCCAGAGCCTGAAAGAAAGATGAAATCATGGGACGGTGTCTGTGAAGAAGAAGGAAGTGGGTACTGCTCTCTGTGAGGAAGTTCAGAAACTGTTCTGTATTCATGGATGATATATTTCTATCTGCATTTTTAAAAAAACAAACCCCAAATTTGAAACCTTATATTCTCATGTCTAGAATATTGCCTCCACCTACATTAATATTTTAGTACAACTCCTTCTTCCTAGAGTCAAATCACTTACTAGTCATATCACCGATGTACTTCCAGAACTTTCTATTCCTCCTCAGTCATGAAGTATGAATATATAGTATTTAATTTTAATCCTGACCCGAAGTCTTTGCCGGTCTCATCCTCTCAGGGACATGTGGGAAATTTCAGGTCATGAGACAGCAGGGAGGTACCTCAGGCTCAACTTTCCAGTTGCCTTCCATCACTACTTGGCTACCATCACTCTCTTCCCATCTTGGTCCTGGAATATCTGCTGCCGTATTTTCTTAGTGACAGTGGCTCTTTTAGAATTGAGCAATACTTTGCATATGGTGGGCTTTCTATACATGTAACTGTTGAAATAATGAATGGCTGTGATCTTGTCCAAGGATCTGATTCTGATTCCAATTTCCCAGGAAGCACACTTTAGGTATTCAGAAAAGTAAAAATTAACAAAATCATTTACCTTCGATTTTTTTAAAGCTATAAAGTATGATTCTTCTATTATAACCCATCTAAGTCCTTGTGAGTTCAAAATTCAATGATTTGAAGACAAAATACCATTTTATTCTTACATTTATATGCTGAAGTTTGTCACATACTTTAAATTTTCATACATCTCTGTGAGAATGGACTGTGCAGAAAATGAACAAAAAAAATGCAGACCAGGGTAGCAATGAAAGTTGGCAAAGATCCAATGTTGCTTGTCAAAGCCAGGCATCAGGGTCTTAGAATTTTAGAATATTTACGTCCCTTGGGATTATTCAGAAGTTTATGCTGCAATCTTGGTCCCATGCTACTTAAAGTGTCCAATGACCATCTAAGTCATGTCAGGTGTTATGGGCTGAGTATTCATGCCCCAGCAAAATGATTAACATGTTGAAGCCTTAACCCATAATAATGTAGGGTGAGGCCTTTGGGAGGTAATTAGACTTAGAGTAGGTCTTGAGAGTGGGACCCTGATAATGGGATTAGTGCTTTTACAAGAACATGAAGGGGAAAAAGGGATATTTCTCTCCATGCACGTGCACTGAGGAATGGCCATGTAAGCACACGGAAAGAGGCTCTCACCCAAACCTTGCTGCCATCTTTCTCTCAAATTACCAGCACCCCACCCGGAACTGTGAGAAATGCAACCGATCGTTGAACAACACAGTTTTGAACTGCATCCGTCCACTTATACGCGGGTTCACTTATATGTGGATTGTTTTACAGTAGAGTACTGTAAACGTATGTTCTCTTCCTTATGATTTCCTTAATAACATTTTCTTTTCTCAAGCTTACTTTATCATAAGAATGCAGTATATAACACAGAAGCAAAATATGTGTTAATTGTTTGTGCTATCGGTAAAGCGTCTGGCCAAGAGTAAGCTATTACTAGTTGAGTTTTTATAGACTCAGAAGTTACATGTGGATTTTTGACTGTGCAGGGCTCTGACACCCTAAAACTTGCATTCTTCAAAGGTCAGCTGTCAATATCTGATACTTAAGGCATCCAGTTAATGGTATTTTGTTGTAGCAGCTCAATCTAAGAAAGGCGGACACATTTTGAGAAGGAAAATGAGGCTGACTTCTCCTGAGTTAGAACACTGTTCCCTTTTAGCCTATTGTTTTCTTTGCATTGTGACACAACACTCAAACTCCATAATGTATACAAGGAGAGGTTCAGTGCTGTCTATTCTGATAGTACATTTTCATTGTTCATTTCCCTGCTGTGGTCTATAGTTCCTGAGGTAGGTAGGGCCACCAGGTGCCCAGAGAGCATCCTTATGCCCCTTTATTTTATTATATTCATGTATGTCAGAAATTGGTATCAATGTAGAGCTCAGTAAGGAATGAAGGAAAATGAAGGCTTCCAAAAAGAACTCGTGCAGGAAGAAACAATATGAACATTTCGGATTAAAGCTGGTTTGGTCTTTATGGGCTGGATGTATGTGTCCCTCCCCCAAATCCATATGTTGAAATTTTAGCAGTTAAGATGATGGTACTGAAAGGTGGGGCTTGGAGGGTTGATCAGGTCATGAGTATAGAGCCCTTATGCATGAGATTAATGCCCTTAAAAAGGGACCCCAGCCCTGAATAGCCAAAGAAGTCCTGAGAAAGAAGAACAAGGCAGAAGGCATTACACTTCCTGACTTCAAGCTAAACTATAAAGCTACAGTCATCAAATAACATAGTATTGGCATAAAAACAGAAAAATGGGCAAATGGGACAGAATCGAGAGCCCAGAAATAAAACCAAGCATGTACAGTCAAGTAATATTTGACAAAGTTACCAAGACTGCTCGGTGGAGAAAAGACAGTCTCTTTAATAAATGGTGCTGGGATAATTCAGTATTCACACATGTAAGAATGAAATTGGACCTATATTTTATGCTACTCACAAAAAATAACTCTAAATGAATTTAAAATTTAAATGTAAGACCTGAGGGGCGCCTGGGTGTGTCAGGCCGAGTCTTGATTTCGACTCAGGTCATAATCTCATGGTTTGTGAGTTTAGGCCCTGCATCGGGCTCTGCACTGTCAGTGTCCTTGTTTTCTCTCTCTCTCTCTCTCTCTCTCTCTCTCTCTCAAAACAAATTAATTAATTAAAAAGTAAATACATATAAGACCTGAAAACATGAAACTGATACAAGAAAAAATAGGATCAAATCTCCTTGACAAGGGTCTTAATGATGTTTTTTTTTGGATATGACCCCTCAAGCACAAGCAACACAATAAAAAACAAATAACTGGAACTACATGAAACCAAAAAAAGCTTTTTCACAGCAAAAGAAACCATCAACCAAGTGAAAAGACAATCTATGGGAAGGAAAAACTGATTTGCAAACCCGATATCTCATTAAAGGTTGATACTGAAAACATCTAAAGAATTCCTACAACTCAATGGCAAAAAAAAAAAAAAAAAATACGTAAATTAAAATAAGAAACAGCCCAATTAAAAAATGGGCAAAGGACCTGAATAGACATTTCTCAAAAAGATATATGAAAGGCCAATAGGCACACAAAAAGATCTCAACATCATTAATCACGAAGGAAATGCCAATCAAAGCCCTGCTGAGATAACACCTCATACCTGTGACCATCATCAAAAAGACAAAGGAAGGCAAATTCCGGCATGGAGGTGAGAAAAGGGAACCCTTTCGCAATGTTGGCAGAATTGCAAACTGGTACAGCCACTATGGAAAACATTATGAAGGATACTCTAAATAAATAAATAAATAAATAAATAAATAAATAAATAAAAATAGAATTACCCTATGATCCAGCAATTCCACTACTGGGAATATATCCAAAAGTAAGGAAAATATTGACTCAAAAACATATCTGTGCCTTTGTAGTCATAGCAGCATTATTTACAATAGCCAAGACACAAAAACAACCTGAGTGCCCATCAATGGGTGGATAAAAAAGTTGTGAGATTAAATATATATATATATATATATATATATATATATGCGTATATATCTCCTTAGGCTTAAATTGCCATTCTCCGTGCAGTCTTCGAACTCCTTAGCTTTTGTGCCATAAATACTATCTTGTCCTTAGCCTGTATTGCCCTGCTCAGTATTTCTGGACAAAAGTCTATTCATTCAAATGTCTATTTATTTTTAAAAGCTCACTCAAAATATCATCTCATAGGCAATAAAAATAAAATCACGGGTTTTGAAGTCAGAGAGGGTTTAGGTTTGCCACTTACTAGCCACGAAACGTGGAACAAATCACTTAGATTTAGTCTAATCACTCAGACTTAGGGAAGTCTAAGCTTCTCAGCCACCGGGACTTAGGTCTACATGTTCCCACTTTTCTCCATATAAACTCGTCTTAAGGTGACTTCACCCCGGCCCAAGGTTTTAGGTAGTGTTAATAAGATGAAAACCCAAATTGTATCTGCCAAACAAACATCTTCAGTTTCCAACATATATACCCAGCTGTCTACTGAATGTCTTCGGTTTTATATTTCAAAACAATATGCTCACATGGGACAATTTAAATCTCTTGTGCCATATATTTTTTTCAAAAAGCAAACAAACAAAAAAATTGTTATGTCCACAGTTTTTCTATATCAGCTAATGAAAGTCTCACAATTGTTTAATGAGAAAATCCATGATGTATCCCTTTTCCTCATTCTCCCCAATCCAATCTAATACCCATCCTGTTTCTGGAACCTACCAGAATCATCTCTGATTCCACTATTTTAGTCCAAGTTGACATCATCTCTTTCTTGGGCCAGCTTAGGAGCCTTTACTCTTGCCCACTATTGTCCATTTTCTAGAGCATAATAGCCAAAGGAAATTTTAAAAAGAATTAAGTAATCACTGTGCTTCACACCTTTCAATGTCTCCCCACGTGCTTAGAAAGAAATAGAAGGTTTGAGCTGCCATCTACCACGTTTTGCACGATCTGGCCCCTACCCACTATTTGTCTCACTCCCTGTCCCGCTCCCCCGTTCACTGGCTTCAGCTAGTTCCATGATGCTATTTCTCCCCTCCTGTGCCTTGATCTCTGCTCCTGCTCCTCCCTCTGGAATGTTCTGCCACAGAGTCTCCCCACTGCTGGCTTACATTCAGCCTTCAGTGCTTAACACAATTCGGCCATCTGCCTACTTACACAGTCAATGCTTTAGAATGTGTTTGCACCACCAGAATAATGGGAGATTGAGAAGAGAGGCCATGCATCTTCTGTGGGCAGATCCATCCCAAGCACCAAGAATAGTGTCTTCCAAACAGCAGATCCTGATATCTCATATCCCAGTAGATCCCAAGTAAGTATTTGACTTAAGTGAATGTATAAGTTTCAGTTTTTGTCTCTGTCAGTAAGGAGGAGAGTAATGCCTTCCCCAAGATACATTGTCAGTTAAGTGAGATGATGTCGCATATTAAACTATTTTAATTTTTTTATGTTTATTCATTTTTGAAAGACAGAGACAGAGCACAAGCAGGGGTGAGGCGGTGAGAGAGGGGGACACAGAATCTGAAGCAGGATCCAGACTCTGAGCCGTCAGCACAGAGCCCGATGCGGGGGCTCCAACTCACAAACTGCGAGATCGTGACCTGAGCCGACGTCGGATGCTCAACGGACTGAGCCACCCAGGCGCCCCCATATTAAACTATTTTAGGATCTACTTCGTCTTTTCCCTCCTCACTGTTTGACAAAGTTTCTGAGACAACGTGACTGCTAAATATAATCTGGATACATTTTTTTTTTCAAAAACATATTAGAAATGGATTGTGCTTTGTTTCTAAAATTACACCGCATGTCTGAACGTGACATGCGAAGTCCAAGTCTCTAGAGACTTGTTATCATATTTAAAAGATTTCTAATTTTAGCTATATTTCTAAATGGCATCATTTGTGTTGGCTTTAATTTCAAAACCCAAAGCTGGTAATAGGCAGAGAAGGAACTCAATTAAGCGTAGCTCCTACGGCAAATGTTTAATCCCGTTCTCATCTCTGTGCCATTAATAGGGCAATCACCTGGAAGGGGAAGGCTCGATCATCAGTACATGGAATAATAATTGTGATAAGATGCAGAAAAGAGGCTGCGCAAATATTAGGGTTTTTGAATATGTGTTCACATCCAGTAGTTATAGCTCATTTAAAAAAAAAAATTGCCTTCACTCTGCTAGGATCAACAATTCTTAGAAACAGACTAGACAAGCAGGGCCCAGTTCTCTTATATGTAAAAACAATTAACGGATCATAAAATTAAAGGCCCTGAATTCACGAATAAATAAAGTTGAAAAGCACTAGACGCTTTTCGTACATGACATTAATTACTCGTTCTTTATAATTATCCAAAGAATTAAACTAATGGAGTAATGATAGTAATTCTTAGCACTACAGAGTATTTTTATGTTTTTTATTTCCCCCAGCGTATTAATTGTATCATAGGGATAATCTCATCTGACACAATGAGGTAGACAGAGCAGTTAGTACTTAAGTGTTTTAAGCAGAAACAATGTGAAGTCTACCTACAGAGAGGAAAATAATCACTTATGATGTGTGGGTTGCCCTGTAGTACATTTTTCCTCTCCAGTCCTCCTTATGACACTTCTAGGTAAGTCTAGGCGTTGCTTTGTGCACGTAAGACTCAGAGCGTTTAGATGACTCATTTCGAGTAGTGCAGCTCATTGAGAGGCAAGGTTGGGGTCAGCTGATGTGGAAGGTGGGAAGTACCAGTAAAACCTTGGATTGCAAGTGACTTGTTCTGCGGGCGTCCCGCCAGACGAGGGAATGTTGCTAATAAACTTGAACTTGATAAACATGCGATGTCTTACAATACGAGTCGAATGTGAAGCCGAATGTCACGTGATCACAACCGGGCCCACGGCTCTGGAAATCCGCGTCGTTTTAAAAGTGCTTTGGATTACATGTGTGTTTCCGGAACGACTTTTGCTTGAACGCCAAGGTTTTACTGTATAAGAGGAGAGGACCATGCTGTATTGGTTCTATCCGGAGTCTCATAACAGCCTCCCCAGTCCCCTGCATCCTGTAGAGGCCCACACTGCAAGGGAGAGGTCTGTAGTCGTAATATTTCACAGATAAGGAATATGAAAGCACAGGAAGCCAAGCTACGTGCCTGACATCACACAGGAGGCAACACAACGAAAACAGTCATCAGATGGAGATCCCAGCAGGGGCTCCAAACCTTCGGTTCCTGGTGCTAGCTCTGGTTGTGAGGGTGATAGGGCAAAGACTTCAGAGGGCATGGCCTTGGTTCGAGTTGTGTGATTTCACCCCACTTCCTTAATCTCTCCCAGCTGATTTCCTCACCTGCAAAAATGGAAGCACCGCAACAGCAAACCTCCTAAGGCTCACTTGAGAGGATTAAGTGAGACAATGTATATGATGCCGGTGCCATCACTTAATGTTCAATATGTGCCAGTAACCGTGACACCCCTAAGCCAGTCTTCTCTGCTTCTCCACGAACTTCCCAGGGCCACAGAGGAAGAGCATGCCCTCAACAAAGAACCTTCTGGCTTCAAGCTTACCGCTTTTTCACCAGGCAGGAGTTTGCCTTATTTATTCGCTGGTGTCATTCGGGCCGACTTTTCTGCCTTGGCACAGAACTGCTCTTTGCATCACAGGAAACACTGCCAGAAACAACAGGGGTCATTCCTGAAGTCCTTGCCGCAGGCCCTGGAACAGTCATGGCGGCCCCAGAAATACCCTGAGGCACAGAAGGCTGAGGACCCAAGTCGGCATGTGGAGAAAATGGCGCAGGCCCAGAATTAGAACAATCAAGTGTGGCCCGTTCTGAAGCAGTTTGTCACGACGTGAGAAAGGGGAGCGGTTTGGCAAATTTTTTCTAACAGCTTCGTGTTATTTTGAACCTAGTCTGTGCGGAGGAGACGGTGAAGACACGCGTTTGTTCGCCTGGCTGCCTTTCTCATTGTCTTCAGACCATGTCAAAGACTCTGGGGTGAGTCTTTCAGGCACCGGCCTAAAAATAAAGCTGATGGAGTTGGTGGTACCCCCGACCACAGGGAAAAACAGAGCATGTCGGCAGCCTGGGGAGGAGAAGAGAGAGTCAAAAGCGGGTCCTGGGACCTGGCTGTTCCCTGGCTCTTCACTTTCTGTCTATTCCTGTCTTGGTCATCATCCTGGTCCAAACCACCATAACCCCATGCTAGACCTCAGAGGCCTCCCTCTTGGGCTCCTAGCTGCCCGGATTGCTGCTTTCATTGTAATAAGTCACCTTTAGAAGACACAAATCACATGAGGCCGCTACCTTGACCTTCCCTGTTTAGTAGAGCCCATGAATTGTAGGATGAACACCTAAACATGGCCAAGAAGACCCAGAATGGCTGACCAATGATTCCTGCCACATCGGGTCCTTCTTTGTGCTCCAGCCCTGGCACCATTCTTTCTGTTGTTTGGAAGTCCCAACTCCCTCCTGGGACAGGACCTTGATATGTGCCATTTGCCTTGTCTGAAAAGCTCACCGCCCTTGCTTTCCATGTCGAGTCCCTTCTCAAAGAGCAACATGTCCTTGCTTTGGAAAAGCCTCTCTCTGGAAATTTCCCTGGAGCCTGGCGGCAACACGTGTCATCACAGGCTCTGTGTTTTCCAGCACGGGCTCTCAGGAGGACGGTGTACCATCCAGAGTCTAAGCGAAAAGGAAAACGCCAAACAACCCTCAGGTTTCAAAGGAGGGTTTCAAAGGAGGGTTTCAAAGGAGACCCTCCGGTTTCAAAGGAGAGAATATCATGGTAAAGATCATCAGTCGCACTGGTGTTGGAGGAACTGGGAATCGAGTCCGTGGAAAGGTGAGGCATTGCACACATCACCGGGAAGGAGTTTCTGGGAACTCTACATTGGAGAAACAAGGAAAAGAGGTGGTTTCACTTTAAGAGGAGACACAGCCACCACCAGAGGGCCAGAGGGAAGGTCACCCCTGCTTCTCCCTTCCCCAGCCCCCCTGCACTCCCGCCACTGCCTCCCATCAGCCAAACTCAGCTCAAGATGTGCGGGACCTGGCACCTTCCAACATACAGCAGACCGGGAGGAGGTCCTCGTCCAGATTTGGGGGACAGAGGCCCAGGAGGAGCAAAGGTTGTTATAATGTTTATTTTTAGCCATTGTTTTATTTAATATCACTGTCTTCAACTCCAGGGAGCCTGCCGGGGGCTGTGGCTCTGCTTGGCATGGTGTCGCCACCCCACGAAGTGGTTGTCAGTGGGCAGTTTTGAGTGCTTCTGTCCATCGATTCAGTAGGTTCGACATAGATGCCACATACGGAGCAGCCACTATAAAGCAGACACAGTCAACCCCAGGTGACCAAGACCCTGGCCTCATGGGCCTGCCGGGTTAGCAGATGAGGCGAGGTAACAGACAAAGGCTTATGTGAAATAAGTCATAGGGCAGATGGGCCCTGCCACCACTTCTCCTTTGAATGAGAACAGAAGGCATCAAATTCGCGAATCGTGCACGTGAATGAGGAAGCGCGAGCTGGGTGCCCATCCCCAAAAGACTCCTGAAGGTTTTAGAGAAGCTCAAGGAGCCTGACTTACCTCACCCATTGGCCCATGGATTTGCTGATGCCTCCCCAGCTTGTGGATTGAGTCCCCCAAATATTCGGAAATATCTGTGGGGACGGCTAATGAGCGATAGTATCTCCCGATAATCCGGAGCCATGAGAACAAGGAGAAGGGAGGGAAAACTAACAATTCACGCAATGTGTCAGGCAGTTTTCTGTCCACGGATTTTCAAACTTCACTACATCACTTGCAGGAAATATACTGTCTTCAGGTTCCAGATTAGGATATTAAAGTTCAGCAAGTTGACGTGACCCGTCTGAAAGAAGTCAGAACTACTGGTCAATGACTGTTTCGTGCAGTACGCCATCTTGAAAGTCTGCTCGATCTTACTGAACTTTGACAACACCTTTTGGGATGGTTACAGAGCAACCGGGGAGAAATACTAAGGACAGGATTTTATAAAATAATAGAAAACCAATGAACATTGTAAAGGGAAAACACAGTATCACCATATTAACAGTGTTTCAAAATACCCCATTCCTTCACCAAAAATAATGATACTTCTTTTCAGTAAAGCTTTTGGAGTACCCATATGTACCAACGAATAGTACTAGTATTTCTGTAATTATCATTAGATATTGACCGCCTGGGTGGCTCAGTTGGTTAAGCGACCAGATTTGGCTCAGGTCATGATCTTGTGGTTGGTGGGTTCGAGCCCTGCATCGGGCTCTGTGCTGACAACTCAGAGCCTAGAGGCTGCTTCTGGTTCTGTGTCTCCCTCTCTCTCTGCCCCTCCCCCACTCACACTCTGTCTCTCTATCAAAAAACGAATAAACGTTAAAAAATGAATAAATATTGACCACACACCATGCATGTATACGGTAAGTTGTTAATTCAGAGATTCTTCAAAGTTAAGAATCACTATGCTCATGTTCTATGAGAGGAAACGCAGGTACAGAGAGCATGAGCTTGCAAAGAAACACTGTAATTTGGATCTGGTGTCCAGAGGTACCTTTGACCTCTGCTCAAATCAGATCAAAGGGGCAATGAAAGGAGCAGGAGATCAGGCAAGGTGGATGGGAAGATTGCAGAATGGGGAATCTTTGCCGATGAGCAGGATTTAAGCGGGACTCGACCACTGAGTCCTCAGTGAAGTCATGGTTGCAGAGATACTGGCCTCCATCATTCATCATCTTCCCTCCTTTTCAGTGAAAGGGGAATGTGGTTTTGTCACTTTTTTATGCATGAGGACTTAATTGTTGCCAATTTTGTGTATCTGTGGTAACGCACACATCAAAGGAAACGGTGATCGTGCATTTGTTTTTCTCTACCGGCCCTTTCCTGTTCCCTCACGTTCACACTTCTGGGGGTATAGCGTACTCTTCGATCTCTTCACGGATGAAAAGGAAACGTAATGCCTGTGTGATTATTACAGGGGTCACACATGACAAATGCTTAAGAGAGTTTGCTAATACCAGGCATTTGTCTAAGCACATTAGAAAGACCCTCGACAGCTGAGGCAAAGCAAAGTTAAATAAATTCTTCAGAGACAAATAGCTAGCAAGCCCGAGTTGATATTCAAAACCAGAAGTTTGATCTGAGGTTTTGGCTGCTATTCATTTCTTAGCAATGCTTCCTCTTTGTAAATGGAGGTAACACGTGTGAAGGGTCCTCACGAAGGAGCACATTGTTTTGTTTTTTTTTTTAATTTTTTTTTAACGTTTTATTTATTTTTGAGACAGGGAGAGACAGAGTATGAACGGGGAGGGTCAGAGAGAGAGGGAGACACAGAATCTGAAACAGGCTCCAGGCTCTGAGTAGTAAGCACAGAGCCCGACGAGGGGCTCGAACTCACGAACAGTGAGATCGTGACTGAGCCGAAGTCAGACGCTTAACTGACTGAGCCACCCAGGTGCCCCTCGAAGGAGCACATTGTAAGAGACAACAGATGTAGCAACTTTTCTCTATGGGTGAACATCCTAGACTTTGCCAACACTTTTGGAAGATCTCTAGATTTGGTCATCTTTGCCATTTGATACAGGACATTTTATTTATTTATTTTTAAAGGTTTGTTTATTTTGAAAGCGAGAGACCAGGCATGAATAGGGGGAGGAGCAGAGAGAGAGAGAGAGAAAACCCTAAGCAGTCTCCATGCTGTTGGCACACAGCCAGATGCTGGTCTTAATCTCCCAAACTATGAGATCATGACCTGAGCTGAAATTAAGAGTCGGATACTTAACCAACGGAGCCACCCAGGCATCCCTGACCTTGGATATTTTAAATCACTTGCTCCTTTGAAGCAGCATAATTTTAAATCTAATTATTCTTGCCTGTAAAACACAGTTAATAATACTGACTATGACAACACAGGGATTGCTTATAATCGAATGAGATATTTTTGGGTCAAAATACTTTGGGTAAATATTCATAGTATAATAAACGTCAATTATTTCTTGTTTGAACTTAATTCAATTCCATTCCTAATTGCTCTCTTCGTCCTCACAAAGTTCAGATCAAGTCATGCCAATTCCTTCCCCAAAGACCTTCCATGTTTTAAATACAATCACTGTAACATCCCCTGCCTGCAAATCATGGCCTGATTTCAACATGCTTTTCAACTTCGTGCTTATTCCTTTTGCTCATTCACTGGATTCTAACCTCACATGAGTCCCAATATATTCTTTGTACATTCCCTCTTCCTTGCCTTTGTTTGCATTTTTTTTTCCCTCCAACTAGACTGACTTTCTCTTTGCTCCTCACTTATCCAAATCAAATCCAGTGTTGCCATTGAATACATGGATTCTGGTGTCTGTCAGGTTCAAATTCTTGCTCTGCTGCTCGCTAGTGATGTGATCTTGTATATGCCCTCTTTGAGCTTCTGTTCTGTGGTCTGATATTTGTGTCTCCCCAAAACTTGTATGTTGCAATTCTAATGCCATTTATGATGGTGTAGGAGGTGGAGCCTTTGGGAGATGATTTGATCATCAGGTGGCACCCTCAGAAATGGAATTAGTGGCCTTATAAAAGAGATCTGGGGAGCCTGGATGGCTCAGTCAGTTAAGCGTGTGGCTCTTGGTTTAAGCTTACGTCATGATCTCATGGTTCGTGAGATGGAGCCCCCACCCCCACCCCAGGCTCTGCGCTGACAGCGCAGAACCTGCTTTGGATTCTCTCTCTCCCTCTCTCTCTCTGCCCCTCCCCACTTCCTCTCTCTTTCTCTCTCCCTCTCAAAATAAATAAACTTGAGAGAGAGAGAAAGAGAGAGAGAGAGAGAGAGAGAGAGATCCTACAGAGCTAACCTTTCCCCTTTCATCATGTGAGATTGCAAAAAATCTATGACATGGAAAAGACTCACATGACCATATTGTTACCCCGATCTCAGACTTCTACACCACTGCCCCAGAACTGGAAATAAGTGTTTGTCATTTATAAGCTACCCGGTCTTTGCTATTTTGTTACAGTCACCCAAAGGGACTAAGACATGTCCACTCACTTGTAAAACGAATATCTACTCACTGGGTTTTTACGACCGAAATAGGACTACTTATAGAACAGACTTGGGTTATTGTTTCACACATAGTAAACACTATATAGGTATCTATAACAATACTAATGATTAAATAATCCTTATTCCAGAACCAACTGTTTCACAATGAGCCAGGGTATGTAACCACTCAAGTATGATCATTCCCTCTTATGGCATCCCATAGAACTTTCTTTGTGATTCTTTTTTGACACTGAGAATTTCTCACTAGTATTGCAGATATATTCATGTCAGTAAATTATTCAGTCAATCCGTCAGCAATCATAATTTATGGAGCACCTACTATGTGCTTGATAGTTTGGAAAAATGAGGATTCTGCAGAGAATAAGGGGGCAAAATCCCTCCCCATAATTTGCAATGTGTACTATGGGAAGGCCTCAAAAAGAAGAAACTATAGCTAACACAAATAAAGAGGACCATTTAGATATAAAGAAATCTGTGAGAACATACAATGAACACAAGAGACAGCAGACGCAAATGCTCGGATTCAAGACCTAGCTTGGGGTATTTGAGAGGTGGAAAAAGGTCTAGAGTGGAGGAATGGGGTGAGAGAGTTGGAGGTCAATGGAGGTTCGGCGACAACAGACAGCAGGAGGTGGGATCATACATGGCATTCCTGGTCACGGGGGTGACTTTGGGCTTTACTTCAATGGGAAGCCATTAAAGGGATTTCTGTGGGAGAGAGATATCATTAGATTTGCAGTGTGATAAAGTGACCTTGGTTACTGGGTGTCGAATGACTTAGATAATCTGAGAGAGCATGCACAGGCTGTTGCAATGTTTCAGAGGGATGACTATGGCTTTTCCTAAGGTTTTAATCCTAGATTTGAGAAGTACATGGTTTTCCATTTCTTCTATCAGATGGTAATGCAATATTTGTTACTCTATCTGTTGCCAAGGGCCCTGACACATAACTTTGCACATAGTAGGTGTGAATGCTTTCTTATAAAGGAAGGAATGCATACTGAGGAAGTTAAAACTGGAAAATACAGGTGAAAACAAGCAAGACACCTGCTCTATCTCAAGATCAAAATATTCAAGAGACAGAAGGAAAAACAAGCCACTCAGTAACTCTTAACTGCTTCTATTTTTATCGTTGCAAAAATTTATGCACATCAAACATAAAATACGCTTGTCAGCAAATCTATCACATTTTCAACTTTTTCACAGAGCAGCTGATGTGTAAAGCAGTTGGTCCTGTGCCACAAAGACTTTTAAATGACTGACTTTTGGCAAAGGCCGGGAAAATAATCACATGAACCCCGCTGTCTTCCAAAGATCAAGTCTGCTTCATGCCAGCTTGGAGAGAAAATTAAATATATAGCCAGAGATTCAATATTCTCTAGGAAGTCTAAATTTAGGTAGAAAATATCCCGGGGTGAAGATACAGAAATCCACAATTCAACTCATTATATTTTCCCCCAAAGGGCTCCTCCTTTTGTGTTCCTAGTTGCACGGTGGTTAAAAACACAGTTTGGGAACCAGAGACCTGAATGCCACTTATTATCTATTTGACCTTGGCCAAGTTAATTGGCTTCTCTGAGCCTCAGGTTTACAATGCATAAAATTGATAAAATATTTATTGTAATGATAATAGCTAGCACTTATTTCATGGATACTCTGTTTCAGATATCATCCTAATCCTTTACGTGTGTTAACTCCTTGATAGTTACGACAATCTTATGAATCAGAACTATAATCATGCCTCCGTTTCACAACCGGGAAAACCTGGGTACTGAGGCAAAGGGTGGGGGGGTTTGTCACTTGTCTAAGGCATCACACCTAGTAAGTGGCGGAGTTGAGATTCAAAGCCTTTATTGATGGTTTGAGATCCTAAGATTTTCTCTGTTGACTAACCACCGTCTTTGGCTGCTGTGATGTACTGCTACAGAAGGATGCAGACCTCCAAGTTCTTGGAAGGATTCAATGAGATGAGACGCGTATAGCAAACAGAACTGTGCCTGGTACAGAATAAGCATTGAATAGCTGTTAGCTTTTAAAAGATAAAGAAAAAGTATTAAAGTCATGTATGCAGTCATGCAAAGCCTGGCGTATGTCATGCATATTCTATAATTTTATATATCTATATTTTTAAAATTTTTTTAATGTTTATTCATTTTTGAGAGGGACAGAGACAGAATGCTAGTGGGTTAGGAGCAGAGAAAGAGGGAGACACGGAATCCGAAGCAGGCTCCAGGCTCTGAGCTCTCAGCACAGAGCCCGACGCGGGGCTCGAACCCACGAGCTGTGAGATCATGACCTGAGCCGAAGTCGGACGCTCAACCGACTGAGCCACCCAGGTGTCCCTAATTTTATATATAGATTTTTAAACAAATATTTATTGCCAGGCATTGTTTGGGGGGCTTCATATGTCATTGAACAAAACATATAGAGATGCCTGCCCTTGCGTGGCAAATATTCTAGAGAAGGAATGAGCAATAATTATAATAAATAAGCAAATTGTATGTTAGGATGTAAAAAAGGACTATAGACAAAAGAAACAAGCAAAGAAAGAAAATAGGTAAGGGCCATCTTGGATGCCAGGTTGGCGTACTTTGAAAGTGTACCTAGGGTAGTTGAGGTCAACCTCAGGGAGTGGGTAGGATTTGAGCATCCTCTTGACACAGGTAAAAGGATTAGGCATTTGGATTCCTGTGGAGAGAGTAATCTAAGCAAGGGGGATTGACCAGGACCAAAGCTCTCAGCAGGGGTTGGGAGAAAAGAGAGAACCCAGGTGTCTGGAACCCAGTGAGCCAAGCAGACGGTATGCAAGTGAGGGTAATGGTCCCCACCGAATAAAACCACGGGGGCTAATATCTTCAGTAAAATGGAAGCCGTTGCAGCGTTTGTTTGAACAAAGATAGGACCCAACCTGAAGTAATGTTTGATGCCTCTGGGAGCTGTGTGAGAGCACATTGCCGGGTGAGAGGGGAAGGGGGAGGGAGCAGGGCGGTTTTGCCAGGAGCCAGGAGAGGAAAGCCAGGGCAGCTCAGGCCAAGCTCAGCTAAGCAGGAGGGAGCAGTGGTGGGAGTTGGGCCATGCAGCCCTCACTTAGAGTGGCGCCACGAGGAGTTCCTGGAGAATTGGCTGTGGGGTGGGAGTCAGTGTTGACGCTGAGGGTTTGGTCTCAGGAGAGGGATCGTCCTCACTGGAGATGTCGTGGTGATGTGTGGAGGAGATTCAGGGACCCCTTCTCCTTCCACACCGCACCCCATCAGCCATATCCATAAGAGCAAAAAAACTCACAGCCACAGCCAAATTGATAATAGCATCTAACATTTATTCGACGTACGCTGTCTTTCTTTTCTTTGCCAAGCTCTTGACCTGAATGACGTCATTCAAGGCCGAGACTCAATCACATGGTTTTTTTATTATCTACGTGTTTACAGATAAAGGAAACTAAGGCCTGGGAGATAAAGTAATTTACTCAAGGTGACACAGACATTTTATAACAAAGCCAGGATAGAGCACCAAAGACTGGAACTGCACAGTCTGAAATCTCAACCACCATGATAAGCAAAGAGGCATATTTAATTCTCGTACGTGTCTCTACCTCTGATGCGTGTGAGGTTCACACGGCTACATCATTCTGTGGCACAGCTAATGGTTTAGCCTCATATCTGATACCCCTTCCTCGAATCTGCCATTTCACATAAAACCAGGGCAGAGATCTTCATAAACATTTCCAAATTAATCACATCATTCCTTTGCTCAAAGCCTCCGCCACCCCCCACATTATCTGCAGAATAAAAGAAAACTGCCTTACCAATTGACTCGGACCCTGGAGCCGACACAGCTGGTTGTTCATACGAAACGAGTCCTGCCATCGCTGCCGACGACGGTCCCCTTACTTCGGCGATGTGCCCAGGCCCAGGGAGGGGAGCTCCGTCAGTCAATGACAGTCATGACTCCCCTAACATGTAGCTTGATCTCTTTGATCAAGTTACCTGTCGCGTCCTCTTGTAAAATTGTTATCTAAGAGTCACATTTTAGCGGTGCATTTATTTATTCACCAACCCGTTCACTCATTCGACACACATTTGGTCAGCATGCACGATGGTCCCATCACTTCGTAAGATGCTAAGAGGAAACATTAACAGCACAAATACAGTGACTGTCCTCAGCAAGCTCACATTCTGGCGGAGCACCCAGACTTCAAAGGAATAATTATGTCATGGGTTGATTTAAGTTCAATGGTGAAAAGTGTTAAAACAGAACCCGTATAGGATATAAGAGAAAAAATCAGGGTTAACTTAATATAAAAGGTATTGAAGGGAGGTGTCAAAAAAAGCTTCTCTGAAGAAAGGCACTCAGGCTTATACGTTAAGAGAGATCAGGGGGCGACTGGGTGTCTCAGTCGGTTAAGCATCCAACTTCAGCTCAGGTCATGATCTCCCCGCTCGTAGGTTCGAGCCCCGGTTCAGGCTCTGGGCAGACAGCTCGGAGCTTGGAGCCTGCTTCGGATTCTGTGTCTCCCTCTCTCTCTGCCCCTCCTCCGCTCACACTCTGTCTCTGTCACTCGAAAATAGATAAACGTTTAAACCAGTTTTTAAAAAGGAGAGATCAAGATTTGGCTCAAGACAGAGTTGAAGAGAGAGAATCCTAGAGGAAGGGAATACTGGGCACAGAGGATTTGGAGGAGGAAGAGGTCGTTGATTTGGGCAGATGCAGACCCAAGGCCAATGTATCAGGAGCATAATAAATAAGGAGGCCTGGTGTGGCTTGTAGAATAATGCCCCCCTGCCCCAAGATGCCCATGCTCACGGCAAAAAGAACTTTATAGATTAAGTTAAGGATCTTGGGATGGGCGATGTCCC
Organism: Panthera tigris; assembly: GCF_018350195.1. NCBI lineage: Eukaryota > Metazoa > Chordata > Mammalia > Carnivora > Felidae > Panthera > Panthera tigris. Next base: position 195,724,377 of record NC_056663.1, on the reverse strand, counting down.
CTGATTATCCAAGTGGGCCCAAGAGAATTACGGGGTCCTTCTAAGAGGGAGGCAGGAGAAGCAGAGTCAGATAAGGAGACAGGGGGGCAGGGGTGGCGAGCAGAGGTCAGAATGGTGTGATTTCTGGCACAGGGCCACCAGCCAAGAATGTGGGCAGCCTCTGGAGACTGGAAAATGCATGGAAATAGATTATCTCCTAGAGCCTCCAGGAAGAACGCAGCCCCACCAATCTCTTGATTTGAGCTTCCTGAGACTCATTGCGAAGTTCAGACCTCTAGAACTATCAGGTAATACATTTGGGTTGTTTTGAGTCTCCATGTTCTTGTTTTTTTTTTTTGTTTTTTTTTTTTTTTTCTAATGTCTTACATTAGCAGTAGGAATCTCACAGGCATGGGTGGGAGCTGTGGCTCTCTGCACATCCCAAGGGACCCTTCGCTAGGTCGCAGGCAGGGAGGACATGATAGGAGATCTTATTCCAAGGACCCCTCCGATGGGTGGTTGGAAAATGGGTAGAGAAAAAGAGCACACGAGTGGGTGCCAGGTGACCATTTACAAAAGCATTGGAATGGTCCACGCAGAAGTGATGTTGACAAGACCAAGGTGTGACCTTGGTGACACACAGAGGTGGGCACCCTCAGAGCTGTTATGGGAAGGAACTTAGGGAATGCGCGAGTGGTGTAGTAGAGAAGGAAGTGTTGCTTCTGACTTCCGGTTCTCTGCCTTGTGCAAACAGGTGAATGGAATGACTGTGGAAAGACAGGGTGCTACTCAGGACCAGACCTGGCCTAGAGGGTTAGGGGAGATCACGAGATGAGCTCTGTCAATTTTGGTAGAGGTGAGAAATAGCCCAGGGAAACATGTTCAACAGGCACCTGGTAGGTGGGTCTTGACTTTAGAACAGCAATCATGTGTGGGGACATACGTTTGGCAAACAGGAGGCATTTAAGGTCATGAGAATGGACAGTAACACGTATGAAAAGAATACAGAACGAGGGGTGCGTGAGTGGCTCGTTCCGTTCAGCATCTGACTCTTGGTTTGGCTCAGGTCGTGATCTCACAGTTAGTGAGTTCAAGCCCCACATCAGGCTCTGCACTGCTGGCGGGGAACCTGCTTGGGATTCTTTTTCTCTCCCTCTCTCTCTGCCTCTCCCCTGCTCTCTGTCTCTCTCTCTCTCTCTCTCTCAAAATAGATAAATAAACTTAAAAAAAAAAAAGAAAAGAACAGAGAGTGAGAAGAGAATCTGAGATTGAAAGCATCGACGTTGACACATTTACTTACTATTTATTTATTTATTTATTTATTTAACTCACCTGCCTTCTTCCCACCGCCAGTCTGTTCTCTGTATTTCGGCGTCTGTTTCCTTGCCTGTCTGTCTCTTTTTTCTTTTACTGTGTGTGTGTTGTTTCTTAAAGTCCACATACAAGTGAAGTCGCGTGCCGTTTGTCTTTCTCTGACTGACTTATCTCTCCCTACCAAGGACTGGGGAGAACCATCAACATTTCAAACTCATGGGGAACAGGGGAAGGGCCACTACAACCCACGGGATGAATCCAGACCCCCACCTGGTTTGGGAAATAAAATTGTCTTGATCCCCAGCAATACTCATGTTTTGACATATTGTCTGTGGCCGCACTTGCCCCACAAGGGAAGAACTGGGTAGTTACCACAGAGACCGTGTAGTTCACAAAGCCTAAAATAGTTACTCTGTGACCCTTTACAGAAAAGTTGACCAAGCGCTGATGAAGATGAGGCGTAAACAGAGAGCCTAGGAACGTACAGCGAGAAGATAAATACCCTTTGTAAATATTTTCCTGGTCTCTACTTCAGAAATAATTGTCACCTTCTCTTCCTTGTCTCAAAGAGCTGTTCAACGACCACCGGTATTTGCATTTTATTGTCATCTCCTCTTACTCATCTCTCTCCCGGAACAGGCCATGAGCTTCTCGAGGGCAAAGACCGTTCTGCCTTCATATCTGCATCCACAGAGCCTAACACAGAGCCCACATCACACGGCCGTGTTTGCTCCCTGAATGAATCCACACTGCAAGATTAGACAGAGTAAATCAATTAATCCCTATTTATTCAAGGATTATTAAGAAACACGCCTTTCTTGACTGATGACAAGAAAGAATTTAGTAGGGCGGACGTCCAGTACTGGTAAAATAAGATAAAGAGCCAGCCACCACAAAGAATTGTTTAATAATAATAAAGAAATATTTTACAGACATCTTTTGATTACATGTGATTGCTTTCGTCTCCAAAGTCCGCCTCTTGGACAGTTGGTGAAGAATTCAGGCTTTTGGGAAACTCTCCAAACCTGAAGGGAGGTTTTGGGCATTTTTCCCAGGGAAATATTTTCTGGAAAAAATAAAGATTTGTTTTAAGGTAAAGAAATCATGCAGAAGTGGAATAATATTTTGAATACTATAGTTATAATTAATATTTCTATCAGACACGTATGAAACTAACACTCAAAATATAGACATGTGTGAATGAGCATTTAGCAGAAGTGACTTGTCCTGTTTCAAAATTTTAAATGACACATATTTATGTCTTCTGCAGGTGCATCTATCTACTTGGAGTCAACATGCACCAGATATTTTTGGAAATTACTCACTTTCCAGATTTTTTTTCCTTTCCATTAAAAAACAAAACCAACCAACCACACAAAAACGTCATGGGGAGCCTGGGTTGCTCCGTTGATTGAACGTCCCACTTCGGCTCAGATCACGATCTCACTGCTGGTGGGTTCGGGCTCCACATCGGGCTCTGTGCTGACAGCTCGGAGCCTGGAGCCTGCTTCGGATTCTGGGTCTCCTCTCTCTGCCCCTCCCCCGCTCATGATCTGTCTCTCTGTCAAAAATAAATAAATATTTAAAGAAAGGTGTAAAATCTGGAAGAAGCTGTCTGCCACATCCCCCTAGCCACTGCTCTTCTGTTCCCATTGAACACTGAGCTTGTCCTTATCATTGTATTTATATCTAATTTAATTTCCACCTGCAACTTAGCTATTTACATTGCCACACAACTGTTGCATAACAACCTTAATACTCAGTGGCATGCAATAATAAATGTTTGCTTAGCTCCCAATCCTCAGGGTTCATCAGAACTTCCCCGAGCTCACGCGTGCATCTGTGGTCAGCTTGAGGTAGACCAGGAGGCTGTGCTGGTCCTGGCTGAGGGTGACCACCTGTCGACTGATCTAGAACGACTTCTTTCCTGATAACTGGGACAACTCAGCTCCACCCTACGGGGTTCACCTTCCAACATAAGCGATCTCAGACACAGTGCCCCGCCCACGGCAGAAGAATAAGACAGAACGAACCCAACAAGGCGTGCACTTTTCACCTCTCTCCTTGCATCACATTTCCAAAGACATGTCCAATGCTAGGGACGTGGCTGAATCCGGACTTAAGGGTAGAGTAGCCCGCCCTCCTGGGAATGGCAGAGCACTGCAACATCATATGGCAAAGGGCATGAATGCAGATAGAGGTGAATAGTTAATGCAATCAGTCAACGGCAAGACTCCCCTAATGATCAAATCATCAGAGGTGCAGAGTATATTCAGGGACAAACTCTGGAGCCAAACTACCTGGGTACAAATTCAAGAGCCCCTGCCCAAGAGCTGTCCAACTTTGGGTGAGTTACTTATCCTCTCTCTGCCTTGGTTTCCTCGTTTCCAAAATGGAGATGATGATAATACGTACCACGTAGATTTACTGGAAGGATGAAAGGTATTTTTACATGTAAATCGCTCAGAATAGTTCAGGACACAAAGAGAATGCTTAACGAATGTCATTTAGTCAGTAGTAAGACAGTAGTAGTAGAAGGAGGAGTAGAAGTTGAAGCAGGAATAGTATCATTTTGGCTTAGAGTTGAGGCTCACAATTGGGTTTTGAATGAAACCACAGTTGATGGATAGGAAGAAGTGAAGTGTGCATCAGGATAAAGCCGGCTGCCCATAGGAAATCCTAACTTCTGTAGCTGAGCATAACGAGAGATTAAATCCTGCCCGTCGAACAGTGCAGATGTTTCTGATCAAGGGCACCTTTCCTCTGCATATCCCACCTAGGGGTCTAGCCCAACTCAACGCTCAGGGAAAATTGATCCCAGTGTCTGTAAGAGGTAAGATTCCCACTTAACATAGTCTTGTAGACACTGGTGATGCAGCAGACGCTGTAATAGAATGCACAGACCCTCATTTGGAGACAAAGCTTCACATCCAACTGCTGGGGATGGGGGGCTTCCGGCAGACAACCGTCAGCTGACAGCTGTCCCCGGGAACTGCCTCACCGGAAGAGAGCAGCTGGCCCAAGGTCACACCCTCTCTGGGCCAGCCAACATCTGGTGGCTGATCGAAACCGGTACATGAAGACCGGACCATTCCACCCCGCACAGAATTTCTCTTCCCTGTTGTCCCTCCTGCAGAGGTCCTGGCAAGGCCAAGTCCTCCGCTGAGAGGGCATCACAGTTCAGCCCTTCCCTCCTCAAGTCTTCTTCATTCCTGTACCTTCCGTAGGTAGTGACTCCAAGAAGACAGCCATCCTGGACTCAACGCTCCGTCTCAGAGTCAGCTTCCTGGAGAACACCACTTACAAAAGGCTGTTAGAAAACTCAGTGAGCCATTGTGAGTCGGAGTGTCTACACGGTGCCTCGTGAAACAACTCTGAGCACAAGCTCTTTTTTTTAAACAGGTTTTAACTCGCTTTCTTTTCCTTGTATTGAACTGTGTGGTGGCCAAAGCTAGAGCCTGGGTCTTCTGCACGGAGACTCTGGTGCGGGTTTTTACGAGATGCTTGGTGAATTCCTAATAGGGAGACATGGCCAACACAGTCTCTTTCCAGAGGTCATGGGTGAGACCATGGCATCGCCTCTGGGGGCGGGAATGAGGTGCACCTGCCCAGAAGCACAGCATCTGGTCACCTTGCGCTGGACACTTCGGGGCTTGCTGATCTTTTTCCCCCAGTGACTTTGCTGCACGGGACAGTGGATAGCTTGGCCAGGGTGAAGACCCCATGGATGGCAGCTGCTACCTCCCTGGACCATTTAACACCCAGACTGATGTGTCCATTGTAATCTCCGATGGCGACCAACACTTGAACCTGGTCTGCTGGCCAGAAGGGTCTGACAAGCTCTTTTTTAAATCTATAATGTTTGCCTCATCATCGAAAAAAACAGTCTTCTTGAAATAACTTATGTATATTATACTTTTCTTTTTGTATGGTTTGATCCTGATTCTTTTTCCCTTCACAGCAGCTGGTGGAGAACACCTCACCACGCTTGCCCTATTCTCTGCACTCACAACGGATAGGGACGCGATCGCTTCCACCTCTGGTATCACTCTGCTTTTCTCAGTGCCTTGTACCCAGGGGGTTCATAGTGAACAGATTGGTGACTGACTGTATTAACAAACTAATGGACAAATGAATTTAGGGTTCTAACTCATGAAGCATTTTGTTTCTGTTTTTGTTTTTTTACCCTGAATGATATTCTTTGAGGCATAAAATTATGCACAGACACTGAAATCAAAACACGAAAATAATGACGAAAAAAGCATACGAGGAATCCTCAGCTATTAGAACGTAGCAAAATTTTAGAAAGGAATTGGAGAAAAGGAGAATTAGCAGCAGCATCGGCCTTGTGAAGGCAAGATGATGTAATATACAAGCACTTAAGCAAGCGATTATGCCAAATCACGAAATGTCATTTTGACCTGCTACTTAAGATGATCTTTCATGGTGACCTTTGCGTTGGAAGACATGGCTGCCGGCAGTCGTGCATCCGAAGATTACGTATGTTAAGTGGAAAGGCCAGAGAGGCCCTGAGCAGTTCCTACTGGGCTTGTGTCTGGGTTTCCATTGCTTTGTGCGCTAAGCGATAGTCATCTGTATTCCATGGCTTCTAGAGACCCTGAAGTCCGTCCACCATGTTCTTCACAGGTGCACAGTTGCCATCATGAATCAATGGAATAGTGTGAAAGCACGAAATTCAAGCACCCATCTCCACTGACTAAAGTCCTTCACAAACTCCTTATCACTTGCAGGATAATGTTGAAACTCCTTAGTGTACAAAAAAAGATGTATCAGGATTTTACCCCTCTCGTTCTATGCTCCCATGATACCAAGGGTCTTATATTTTCTGTTTGTTTTACTATAGCCAGCAGTCCTGGTTTCTTCTGGCAAAACCACCTTTATTCTTTTGGGAAAAGGAAGCACACATTTAATGTGGTTTCTTGGGGATTTTCTATCTCAATGTCTTGCCAAGACAAGCATATGACCTTGGCAGGCCACGGGGCTTGGTTCAAAGTGGGTGCATGGGCCGAGGTCATCATTGAAAACCGATACATGGTTTTTGTGAAACGGAGTCTTTCTGCTTCTAGCCCGACAACCATTAGAATTTAGCCTTCAAAATAAAAACCACATTTTTTAGTCATTTGAAGTGATCTTATTTACTAGAGAATAAAGCCAAAATAGTAAGAGAAGAGCCAAGAAAGAGAGAGAAGGAGATAGATAGATAGATAGATAGATACATGATAGGTAGATAGATACATGATAGATAGTAGATAATGATGATAGATAGATAGATAGATAGATAGATGATAGAATCCTTGCCAACATTTTATGAGCTTCTGGATTTCATCATGCCTAAAGGAAGATTCTCCCTCAGATGTCCTTGAATGTGATTCAACATAATATCTTCTGAGCTTAATCTAGCTAAGCTTTCTTTCTGCCATTCGAACCCCTATGAGGCCTAATAGATCCTATAATATTCATTATCTCAGGGATATTGTACAATCTCCTTGCCCTGCTTGAAGTGCTTTTGTAGTCTTTGACTATTTGATCAACTTCTGTCCATTCTTCAAAACCCAAATCAAATGTCAACATGCATGAGGTAGTCTCTTTCCTTCCCTTCCTGCCCTCCTTCGGAGCTTAGAGTTAATAATTCCTTCTGTAGCACTACCTCTGTCTTATCGTCTCTTTTTTACTGGCCATGTTAAAAGGTATCAGTGATACCTTTGCTCCTATGTCAGTTTCTCTCACTTATTTGGAGAGGTTTCAAAAGTAAAAGCTGTGACATTTTGCCATCTTATGTTTATTCCCACAGCCTGGCAGAGAGAAAGGGTTTATAAAAGGTTCACTGATTTGAAATTTGGACTCTATTAAGTTGTGCATTCATTTATATTTATGGTTTATTTTTATATGAGGTCTCAGACAGTTGCCTAACTTGTGCAAGGATGCATGCTGAGCATTGAATGTGTGTCAGGAAAAGTCTTCTGGTTGTGATTACTACCATTTTACCAGCATTAGAAAATAAGCCAACTGTGGGTCACAGGGGTTCAGCAATTTGTACAAGTTTCTACAGATAGAAGGTGGCAGAGTCAGGATTCGAACTCAAAGTGTCTGATGCTAGGACCTGGCCCTTCGTACCGATTGTGCACTTCATATGAGCAGGATCCCTCAGGATTCAGCGAGGATAATCAGCATCCAGGCAAACCACCTCAGGAGAACCAACAATCTTTGCTGGTCCAGGAGAGGGCGCGACTGTCAGGGATGTGCGGAGTAGATTCTATTGCTCTGTCACAACTTCCACAAATGCAGCAGCTCAAACAACACCACCTACTACCTCGCAGTTGTGTAGGTCAGAATTTGAGGCAAGTCTTAACTAGGTTCTCTGCTCAAGGTCTCATACTCAAGCTATTGACCAAGTTGAATTCTTATCTGAAGACTTTGGGGAAGAATCTGCTTCCAAACCCAACAGCTGTTGGCAGAGTCCATTTTCTTATAAATGTAAAACTGGGATCCAAGTCTTGCTGGCAGTTGGACGGGGGTCACGGTCATGTCCTGGAGACCACGTGCCGTTCCTTACCACATGATCCCCTCTATCTTCAAAACCAATAGTGGAGACTCTTCCTGTTGTCAGACCTTTGTCACCTTTCAAATATCTTTTCCTGAAGGATTCCAGTCCCCTTGAAAGTCTTACCTGATTATGTTGGGCCCACCAAATATAATCTTATCGTAAAGGCAAATGATTTGGGAACTCAGTTTCATCTGCAAAATGCCATCAGAGCAGCACCTAGATTAGTGTTTGGTTGAATGACTGGCAGAAATTATGGATACGTGAGAGGCTGAGAATCTTAGGGAACATCTGAGAATTCTACCTCCATGGGGTAATGCATCATTTCATTATAACAATATTTATATTTTCCTGTTGAGATCTTTCTGCTGTGAAACCTGTTTGTGACCCAAGATTCCTCAAAAATTACTAATAGAATTTGTAGTTTTGCTTAGTGCTGTATGGGGAGCCCCACAATTTCTCTGCATGCCAGAAGGAGACCCCAATGGTATAAATGCAAGCCCTGCTCTGCTATGACTCTGCCATCAGACTATCCCCAGAAATCAGCATTCTTTTTGGAGTGGCAGAAATACATAGAAAAGTGACCAGATTTTGATGATCTGATGAAACAGATCATAGTAAGTGGAGAAAATGTGGGTATTGAGCCTTGAGAAGAAAAACTGAATGGAGTTGTTAGAAAGCATCACGAAGAAATTGAAAGACAAGACCACTGATCCCAGAGGCATTGATTTCCCAAAAGTTACCTCTTGGTAGCACACAGGCTTCTTCCCACTGGGAGGAACACCTTTCCTGGAGTCACTGAAGTAAAGTGGTAACCGTAGCATTATGTCACATCACCTTTATTGCCGTTCATTTGGGGATAGCTCAGAGAGTGATCCTCATATTCACAAGAACAAGTCTTTCCCAAATGCACCGTGAAATCAAAATCCAGTGATATATCCCGCTATGCTTACTTCCTATGCCATGAATGTCTAGTAGCAAGAAGATGTAGGAGTTAGCACATGCAAATTAATTAATTGAATCCCTTTAGAACATTATTTAGATTTCAGAAGCAAACCACCTGCTGAGCTTTTCCATTATTTTCAGTTTTTCATTCAGTCATACTCTAATAATCTATGTAGATTTTTACATTTAAACTTCCTTGTTCCATTCACATAACTTCTCTGGCTTTTCTGCCTTCTACGTAATACACACAGTAGGACAACCCAGAAAGATACTGAAAACGATTTCACTTAGACTTGAATTCCTAATGAAAAAAAAATGCTGATCAGACACAGCGGTACAGAAGCGAATGCTCTGAGGGCAATTTCCAAGAATAAAGCCAAAGACTGCAAAAGTTCCTTGTTCCAACACAGTGAGAATTCTAATTTCATGTGTATACCTAGGTCTGATCCTTTTGGCATTGCATGCTAATTTGATTATACTTTTGTTCAATCGATTTAGACACATGGATGAGTGAAAAGCAAGTTCACTTAATTTGCACAAGATCAAAAGGATAGATGCTTAGAAGCAATAATAAGATTCTACTTTGAACTACTTACAGTTTCATGAATAAGCTGAATCTAGACTTACATATATAATATATATGCACAGATACATATATATTTCATATACTTTTATATTTTCTATGTGATTTATATATCTATCTATATCTATATTTATTGGAATAAACCAAATACCTGGTCTGGCCAGACATAAGTAGCAGCTTGAGTTGAGTTAATATCTAATACTTTTTGGAAAGGAATAAATGTTTGAGTACCTTATTTTGACTTCCCCTAGAAGCACATTCTCGGGCAAAGTTTTAAGAGCAATTTATAGAAGTGGGAATTTAAGAACCCCCTGTTAGGTAAACGAGGATGTGAAAAATGGAAAGGAAGTCAGGCTTTCAAAGGGTGCCCTATCAAACTAGCTTCACTGAGGGAAACGAACTGGATTTTAATCCTACTGGGTAAACTCTGGAAGCTGGGGGAGAGCACACACCTCACAGTTATCCTACCTGAGGGCCAATGGACCTGTAACATCTATGCGCCAAGTCCCATCAGTGTATGGGTGCCGAATGCTTTATGAGGGCAGATGGATGAACCAATCAGAGGCTTCAGAAGCCTGAAGAACTCTCAAGCAAGAATGCAAGAGCTGGGATTTGAAAGCCAGGTAAGAGTTTTGTTTTTGTTTTTGTTTTTGTTTTTTTCTGAAGTGGCAAGAGTATCAGATTATGGACAGGGCACAAAAAAAAAAAAAAAAAATCCAGAGAATGAGTTCGCTCCAAAATGTTATTATAACGAAAATAATCAGGTGCTGGGAAAACATATGCAAAATCCTAACAGTAGGATTATACCTAAGAGCTCAGAGTTGAGAAGAGAAGGAAAGAAGGAGAAAGATGTGACTGGTGACCAGAAAGGGGTATCCGGGGCTCCTGCCGATGGGCAGGCTCTTCCTGGATGGGCATGTACCATTTGAACAAACATGGCTGACACGGCACAATAACTAAAGAAAAGGTAGACAGCACAATTTTCCGCCCTTTATTCGTCTCTGATTGGTTCAGTCCACCTTCCTGGAACATAGGTTGCCCCAGTATCTGCCTTTTGAATGATCTACTTAAGAGGAAACTTCTTACTGTCACTTTTCCTGATCTCATTCCCACTCCAAATTAATCTTCTCTCCATGACTTATGTACATTCTGCTTGTTCTTCTCATTGTCACAGCAAGATTCCTTTTTTCCACTGTGGTTATGTGCTTCTGTCTTTGTCTCTCAGGATAGCGGGTAAAATCCTCAATGGCTAGAACATTTGTGTGAACCCTTTGACTGCACGATGTCTAGCACTTGGGTGCCCTATGTCAGACTCTCCTTTGTTCTCTTGATCTCTGATGGAGTAAAGATGACCGAGCAGGTTGGGCAGAACTCTGTTGTGGGTGTTCAGGCCAATCTCGGGGGTGCGTTCCACCTCATCTGAAGTAGGGATACATACAGAGAATGGACAGATATTACACAGATACCAAGATTAGAGCCAGGTCTGGCTGCCACAGGGGAGTCATAAATATTTCCATTCGCTGCGAAAATACTGTTTCAAGTTGTCTTTGACCCCACCAAGCCCCGGGAATACAGAATGTCAAAATACTGAAAGAAAGATTCAAAGAGAGTCAACAAAGAAACATTTTAATGGGGGCTCTGAGAGAAGGGAATAGAGGTTATGTGCATTGTAAACATTATGGAAGCTCTGAATTTCTGAGGCTGATGGCTGCTTCCACATTTTTGTCCAAAGCAGTGCACTGTGTAGCCCTTCGCTGTGTTAGGAGATGTCCCCTTCCTTCCACTTGAACCTGTTAATATCTATTAAGATTTCAGAAACCTAATATTATCTCTGTGAAGGCCAAGTATTCAAGTATAACTGAACTAAATAATGCAGGCAGGAAAAAAAAAACTGTTTTATGCTTTATCTTCGCTTCTCTACACAACACCCCCACTAATTTTTCATCCTTTGTGTTCAGAGCAAGGCTCTGACATTATCTCCTCCAAAATGGATAACCTCAAAAATCTCAGTATTTGATGAATGATTATTCTTTAAAATGGTTCTATTACTTCTATATCTTTCTGTTCTATAATGATTATTTTATCTTTGAGGAGATCCTAGATTTCCTTGAAATGTAAAATTTAGGTTCCTTGAGGTCATTCACCAGTTTGGATTAGGTTCAGTGAAAAGGGACAGAAAAGCCACAAAAACAAAACAAAACAAAACAAAACAAAACAAAAACCAAAAACAAAAAGCAAAAAACCAAGTTCAAACAAGTTAATATGTATCTCTTATTAAAGCCTGAAAATAAATATTCAAAACGAGTATGGTGGTTTCCTTCTTTCTATCATCTGGTTCTACCAGTAGATTCTGCCATTTTTAAGGTAGCTTCAGGGTCCAGCATTAATGCTGAAGTTCCATCCATTAAGACTACATTTTAGGGGTACATGGGTGGCTCAGGGGGTTAAACATTGGCCTCTTGATTTGGGCTCAGGTCATGATCTTGCAGTTTGTGAGTTCGAGCCTATTTCGGTCTCCATACGGACAGCACGGAGCCTGCTTGGGATCCTCTCTCTCCCTCTGCTCTCTGCTCCCTCCCTGCTCATGCTCACTTTCTCCCTCAAAGTAAATAAATAAAACTTTTTTTCTTTAATTTTTTTTTAACGTTTATTTACTTTTGAGACAGAGAGAGACAGAGCATGAACGGGGGAGGGTCAGAGAGAGAGAGGGAGACACAGAATCTGAAACAGGTTCCAGGCTCTGAGCTGTCAGCACAGAGCCCGACGCAGGGCTCGAACTTACGAGTCGTGAGATCATGACCTGAGCCGAAGTCGGACGCTTAACCGACTGAGCCACCCAGGCGCCCCAATAAAACTTTTTTTTAAAAAAGACTACATCTTACCCAACATGAAGGTGAAAAGAACAGAGGGCAAGCTGTTTCTTTAAGGATACACCATTTACCTTTGAACAACATGAGTTTGAACAGCACGGGTCCACTTACACCTGAATTTTTTTAATAAAACCAGTTGAGGACTGTCAATGTATTTTCCTTTCCTTATGATTTTCTTGACACTTTCTTTTCTCTAGTTTTCTGTATTCTAAGAACACAGATTGCATGCAAAATGTGTGTTAATTGACTTTCTATTGTCAGTAAGTCTTCGGGTCAACAGTAGGCAATCGGTTTTGTTTTGGGGGACTCAAATGTTAATACAAGGATTTTCGATTGTGCAGGGGTTGACAGCCCTAATCTCTGCATTGGTCAAGGGTTAACTGCATTCCACAAGGTGTATTCACCGCATCTACATACATCCTGTTGGGCAGAACTTCGTCTCATGAGTCTTATCTAGCTGAAGGAAGAGGGAAAAATCTGATCTAATCGTGTGGATTCTCATGTGCACAGCTGAATATGTGTGCTCTATCTCTAAGGCAGAAAGGGACAGTAGAGATTGTGCAAAGCTTCCAACATACAATTAGAACAATTTCCAGTTAAAAGTAACAGATTGAAAAAAAAAAAACAAGTTTTACTCGACTCTTTTATCAGGAAACAAAGAAAGAGGGAATATCAACTAACTCAGGATTCAAAATTCAATAAACAGACAACACAGTAAGAAATGGGTAAGTGTTGGGAACAGACACTTCAACAAAGAAAGCATATAGAAGGCGAATAAGCCTATGGAAATATGTTCAGTGTAGTTAGTCATTAGGAAAATGCAAATTAAAACCACTGCAAACTACTACTAAAACGTATTAGAATGGCAAAACAGAACAAAACAGAACTAAAAACCTGATAAGACCCAATGGTGGCAAGGCTGTGGATTAAATAGAATTCTCACACATTGCTGACACATTGCAATGTGGGTCAGCCACTTTAGAATCCCATGTGGCATTTTTTTCCTAAAGCTGAACATACACTTGTCACACAACTGGCAATGCTACTCCTAGGTAGAATCTAAATGGAAACAAAACAAAACAAAACACTTCTGTTCCTATTAAAATGTGCACTCAAATATTTATTGACCATTTATTCATAATCATTTCAAACTGGAAACAAACCAAATGTCACTCAACTGGCATGGTGAATTAATTGGGAAAAAAAAGAAAAAGAAAAACCTGTGGCATACCCATGCAATAGAATAAAAAAAAACAAGTTCTGATATATATAGGCAAAAAAAAAAAACCAAAAAACAGATAAATATCGAATGCACTATGCTGGATGAAAGGAGCCAGTCTCAAAGGGCTATATGCTGTGTAATTTGTTTCATAGGACATTGTGGAAACAACACAACAGATTCAGAGACTGAATCAGTCATTTCTAGGAGCTGGGAATTGGGGGAAAAAGGAATAAGAATGTGTATGGGAGGCAGGCGGTGGGAATGGTAAACGTTCCACAGCTTGATTGTAATGACGCTTACATGCCCACGTATGCTCGTCAAAACTCAGACAACTGTACACTATACCCTCCGAATTTTATTGTGTATAATTATACGTAAAAATGTAAAAAGTAAAAAAATAAACTCAACTCTGAGGCAAAGTTAGAATAAGGTTACATAACACCTCAAACCTCTCAACTGGCTAAGTGCATACAGCAAAAATTAGATTAAGGATATTCTGACCCACTGTATTTTTTCTATTAGATAAAAATTACTTAGGGCAATAATTGGGATCAGATGAAAAATACAGTTATTTTACAAAAACTATAGTGTCAATGGAGAGAGGGAGGGGAGAGGGAGAAAGCAGGGGGAGAGGAAAGGGAGGGAGAGAAGCAAGATGTAGGAAGAAAGAGTTGGTGGGAGATCAGTAAAATAGAGCAAAGCCTAGAACTTTTCCTTCAAAAGGACAATCTGGTGGTGTTACTGGAACATGGAACTGGCTAGAATCAAATACATAACAGGTTTGCAACTTCACTTAAAGAAATCTGTACTGGCCAGACCCAACAAACCTAGACTAAAAATTCTCACAAAAATGATATTTGGGGTGCCTGGGTGGCTCAGTGCGTTAAGCGTCTGACTTCAGTTCAGGTCAAGATCTCATGGTTCGTGGGTTCGAGCCCCACATCAGGCTCTGTGCAGAGCCTGCTTGGGTTTCTCTCTGTCTCTCTACCCACTGCTCTCATTCTCTCTCTCAAAATAAAGACATAAACTTAAAAAAAAAAAAAAAGTGATTCTTACGACTCGAGAATGCGTTGAGCAGAATGGGAACAGAAAAAAACCAGTGCATATCAATGGAAATGGATAATGGAAAACAAGAGCTCAACAAGAAGATAGAGCTAAGGGCCAAAGAGAAGCATGGACAAAGAAGATCTTTCTGACTGTCACGATCATAACCTAATCAAAAAATAAGTCCATACTGAGGGTAGAGGGAACTCACAGTGTCTGAACCAATGGCATTGAAGAATTTTTCAGGGTGACTGACTATTGCCCATCTCTTATTTTCACCTTTCCTGATGGGAATAGTTGCCTCTCTCTGTTCTTTCAGGTGCCTGGGGAATGAAAACTAGGCTTTTTGTTCATGGTTCTTCTGACCAAGAGAATATCTTGACCTTATGCAAGAACGATTTTGCAGTATTTAGGGATTCCAGACTTTGTCCACGATGAGCTTGTTGGTTCAAACCTGGAACTTCAGTTGTCTCCCCTGGAAAAGGATGGCCATGCTCTATGTATGGCAGGAGAAGAAATGTCTGACCCGAAGAATAAACGGTGCCAGAACTGCAATCCAAAACACACATTCTGTCTGCTCACCCACATTTTCCAACTTCTCTTCACTTAGGCTGGACACCGACTGCGTATTGTGAACCAGCTGTGGACAGAAATGAGAACACTTCTTGCCCAAGCATATAAGAGCCTGGTGCACGATCATATACCTGTCTCTTCCTCTGTCACGGAGACCCGGATGTTCTCAAATTCCAGCTGACAGACAGAGTGTATCACAGGGAGAGCGTGTATCAGCTTGTTCTCCAGTGAATGGAGCAGAATCCTCTCCCTTCCCCATCAGTATAGGCGAGCAATGGGCATGTAATATAATGAAAATACAAACTTTATTTGTAATAAGCCACCAGAGCGATGTCTAATTATTCTAACTAAAACTTTTTGCAATTGCAAAGACCATTCTTTCCCAAAGGCACCTAATATTAGAAAAGGAATTACAGGTTTCCTGTAAGCACAACTAAGCCAATGAGTTCTATTGCATTTAAAATATTTATTGCATTCAGGGCATCTCTACTTTAAGGTACTTCAGTTGGTTATCTGACCATGGTTTTTGTGATATTTGCGTCCCCTTCACTATAAAAACATTCTGACTACAATAGCCCACGATGAGATCTCTTGTTGCTCAACACCTTTGGATTGTTTTCCTAGTACTTATTTTGTTACTTAATAACATAAAGCTTTCTGTAGTTTATCGCTATTCTGAAAATGAGCATGGGTTGTCTTTGTCCCACCGAGACTGTAAACTTTTTGAAAGGAGAGCCATTTCTGATACAGAAACATGTTCCAACTGACTCAGATAAAATTATACTGTACCAAATGTAAGGGAGATGGTGCTGTGCTGCTCAAAGTAAAACAAAGATTGGCTCTTGAAAAGTATATTCAACAAATATTTATTGGGCATTTATGATTTCTCTTCCTTTGGTTTGGTTGGGGAGGGGAGCCTGTTCCAATGGTACTCTTTCGTGAGTACATCTGGTTTTAACTGTTAAGTCTGAGATGGGTTTGAACCAATCAATTTTTTGATAAAAAAATAATAATCCATCTGAGAGAAGAAATCCCAAATACTTACAATATCAGACCCTTGGCTTGATGTAATGCATTCAAGAGTACAAAATTTTCATCTTCTCTATAAATATGCTGAGAGTCCATGCAATTTTGGCACTCATAATTTGAGTTGATTGACCTCATGAGCTCTGAGAAAAAAAGACTGAGTTTCCTTTAAGAATATAAAGGCATAAGGAGAAAATATGAGTTAAAAAGGAGCCAGGTTTACTTACGAAACCCAGAGAATAGGTTTTTTTAAAAAAACTAGCATTAAGTGAACAATTATTGTGTGTCAGAAACAATTGTGCAAGGTAAGTTATATTTTGTTATTGCCAAATCAAGTTAACTAAGGAAATATGCACAGCATCATATTTTGGACTCACTAAAGGCTTTCCGATCATGTGAGCCAAATCCATAAAATCTTTCCCTGTCTTTCCATCTCTTTCTTTCCAACTCTCTCTCTCTCTCTGTGTCTGTCTTTGTCCGTTTGTCTCCCTTTCCATATATTTTAACATATACCCTGTTGGTTTCTGGAGAATCCAGGCTAATAAAGATTTGGGCACAGTGAAATAGGGTGCTGCTGTAACAAACACTTAAAAATGTGGAAGTGATTCTGGAACAGGGTAATGGGTAGAGGCTGGAAAGATTTCAAGATTCACATTAAAAATAGCCTAGATTTCCTTGAAGAGATTGTTGCCAGGAATATGGACACCGAAGGGGATTCTGATGAGTTATCAGGTGGAAATGAGAAACATGTTCTTGGAAACTGAAGGAAACATGACCTTTGGTATAAGGTGGCAAAAACTTGGTCAAATTGTGTTCTGTTTTGTGGAAAGTAGAAGTTGCATGTGAGGAACTTGGATATTTAGCTGAGGAGAATTCTAAGCAAAGTGTTAAAGAGGCAACCTGATTTCTCCTTGCTGCTTTAGGAAAATTCGAGAAGAGCGAGAAGCATAGAAAAGATGATGTTGCAGGAAGGAGCCCCATCTTGAGGATTTGGAAAATTCTCAACGTATCCATACTGCACATGATGAGAAAGTGTGTTCTGGAGAGAATTCCAAGGCTGTGGCTGGATACTCATTCCATAAATTGGTATATCTGGTTCACACGATAGGTGTTTGTTTAGCTTTTAGCGAAACTGCCACTGTTTGTGCAAGAGTGGGTCATTGTATAGTCCTTTCAGGAATTCGTGGGGGGCTCCTCTGTTTCTTGTCCTCACCAACACTGGGCGTGATCAGACTTTTCCATTTCCGATGTACTAATAGGTATATACTATTATCTCAGTGTGATTATAATCTGTGTTTCCTTCATAAGTAATGATGTTGAGTATTTGTTCACTTGTGTATTTGATATATGTATATGTACTTCGGTGAAGTGTTTATTCAAACCATTTGTCCACTCACTTATTAGCCTCTTTGCTTATTATTGGTTATTGAGATTTCTTTATATAATCTGAATTCAAGTCCATTCCCACCAATGTGATTTTCTTATTATTTTGGCTGGTATGCAATTTGCCTTTTCATTTCAGCAATGCCTTTCAAAGAGTAGAATTTTGGGGGTGCCTGGGTGGCTCAGTTGGCTAAGCATCCAACTCTCAATTTTGGCTCAGGTCATGATCCTAGGGTCATGGGATCGAGCCCTGCATCGAGCCCCATGTTGAGCGCCATGCTGAGTGTGGAGCCTGCTTAATATTCTCTCTCTCTACCTCTGCCCCTCTCCCTGTTCACTATCTCTCTCTCTCTCTCTCAAGCAAAAAAAAAAAAAAAAGAGTAGAATTTTTAATTTTGATAAAGTTCAATTTATCTTTTTTTTTTCTCACGTGGATCATGTTTTTGATGTTACATCTAAAAGCCTTCGCCTAGCTCATTGTCATATATACTGATGCTAAGGTTTTTTTTTTTTTTTTTTCCCAGAACTTTTATGACTTTGGGTTTTACATTTAGGTTTGTAACCCAGTTATGTTAATTTCAGTGTGTGGTGAAAAGTGAAAACCCAAGCTTATTTTTTTTTCTATAGGAATATTCAAATTTGCCTGTACCATCCATTTAAAAGATTATGTTCTGAATTGAAGTGACTTTACAACTTTGTCAAAAAACAATTATTGATTTGTGGGTCTATTTCTGCTTCTCTATTCTGTTTCATTGATTTACTCATATTTTTACCCAGGGCATACTGCCCTGATATTCAGAGTTTCATAAGCCTTGAAATCAGGTAGTAGAAGTTCTCAAACTTTGTCCTTTTTATACCAGAGCTGTTTTAGATATTCTAAGTTCTTGGCATTTTCATATGAATTTTGGAATCAGCTTCTTAATTTCTACAAAAAGCCCTGCTGGAATTTTGATGAAGGTTATATTGAAGCTATAGAATAATTTATGGAGAACCGGTATTTTAAAATATTGATTAATTCTTTCAATTTATTGTACCCTTTTAAATTTCTCTCACCCATGTTTCAGTCTATAGATTGTCAGATGTATCCATGAATATTTCATTTTTTTGATGCTATGACAAATGGTATTGTTTATTTTATTTCAATTTCTGACGGATTTTTATTAGCATATAGAAACAGAATTGATTATGTATATTGATCTTGTATCCTACAACCCTGCTAATTTCTGTAAAATCTTAATACCTTTTAAAAATAAAGTTCATAGAATTTCCTTCATCTAGGATCATGACATTTATGACAAAACACCAAAAAGACAGTTTTACCTGTTTCTTTTCAACCTGAATGCCTGTTGTTGTTGTTATATATTAATGTTGTTGTTTTTGTCTTTACTATTTGAATTATCACACTAGCAACTCCAATGAAATGTGGGATAAAACAGATGAAAACGGAGCCTTTTTTTCTTGTTCATAATCTTTGGAGGAAAGCATTCTTTCACCGTTAAGTATCATGTTGGCTGTATGTGTTTCAAAAATTCTCTTCATCACTTTTAGAAAGTTTCCTTCTATTACTAGATTGCTGTATATTTTATTCATGAATAGATATTGAACTTATTATAAGACTTTCCTGTATCTATTGAAATTATCATGTAATTTCCCTCTTCGTTCTATTAAATTGTTATATTATATTGACTCATTTTTGAATGTGATAAGCACATGACCTAAATGCTTGGCACAATGCCCATTTAGGCAGAGTGTATTATCCTTTCTATTGTATCACTAGGTAAGATTTGTTAGTAGTTTGATGAAGATTTTTGCACCCATGTTTATTAAAAATATCGGTTCACAATATTCTTGTATTTTTTCTAGTTTTGGTGTAAGAATAATGTAGGCCACATTAAATGAAGGAAGTTCTGGGGTGCCTGGATGGCTCAGACGGTTGAGCATCTGACTTTGTCTCAAGTCGTGATCTCTTGGTCCAGGGGGTTCAAGCCCCGCAGAGGGCTCTGTGCTGACAGCTCAGAGCCTGGAGCCTGCTTCAGATTCTGTGAGTCACCACCACCCACACCCCCCCCATGCTCTGTCCATCTCCATTTGCACTCTCTCTCTCTCTCTCCCAAAAACAAAGAAAAATTTTAAAATATTAAAAAAATAATAAATGAGGGAAGTTCTTCTATTTCTAAATTATATATTATTCCTAATTCAAGTGTTTGAAATAACCCACCAATGAAGCCTTCTGAGACTGGATTTTCCTTGTGAGATAGTTTTCAATTATGAATTCAATTTTTTAAATAGATACAGGGCTATTATGACTTTTAACAGATCTTCTATTGTCAATTTTGTTAATTGGTGTTTTCAAGAACCTTAAACATCTTAATTTGCTCGAATTCTTGTCACAGTGTTCTCTTACAATACTCTCAATGTCTGTAGGCATCGATTTCTATAATTTCCGTTTGGTTCGTTTTCATAAACTCCCATTTCCTTCCCCCATATGTGTAGGTTTTCATTTATGCCCATAACGTTTGCTTCGAAGTCCTTGCACACTATTACCGTTAGCTTTGCCAGTTGTGAATTTGTTTCTATTGACTGGATATAGGTTCTTTTTTTATGGTCATTTGCATGAAATGACTTCTGATTGAGTGTGACACATTTGTAAATGACGCGTTTCTGAATATCAGGAGCTGACCTCCCTTCGCAGAGCACTAATCTGTGTTACACTGCACCGAGAGAGCTTAATCATTTGAGTCTTGATTTCGAGCTCTGTTATGACAGCTCTAAGCAGCTTTTCCTCTGGGCCTGTTTAGCCATACAATGCAAGTGTCACCCTTCTCAAGGCTCTAATGAGCGCCTCCCTTATTCAAGGAGACCTCTCCACTCAGGCTTCTCGAAGCAGTCCTTTCTACTCCCTGGGGATTCTTCACTTGATAGTCCTCTGATAGTTCCTTTCCCAGTCTTTTCAAATTACATTTCACGGGAGTACAGAACTTCTTTGCAGATTTTTAGAGGTTGTGTGTGTGTATATCTGTGTCTGTGTATGTAGGTCTCTCTTATGGTACTCTGCCCACAAATTCTAGCTGATTCAGCCGTCTGGAACATTGATGTGTTATCTTGGATCCAACGAGGTCCCCTGTTCCCTGTACCGCAGAAATCCAGGGTGATTCACCTTGGTTTCGCTTGTTTGTTTTGTTTGTTTTGTTTTATTTTGTTTTAATCAGGATTAACAATCCAGCAATATCTGCTTTCTATTGTCCAAAAACAATGGTTTCATATATCTTGTCCAGGTTTCTAGCTACTTACGGGAAGAAGGGAAATCTAGCACCAGTAACTCTATCCAGGCCAGAAGGATATGTCCCTCATGTTAGTTTATATTATTTTAATATTTCAGTGGGAAGAAAAATAAATGCTCAAAGAATATTCCTTCTTTCTGGTGTCTATCCTTCTGGTTTTGTATTTCAGGAAATAAATAACCAAACGTTCTAGACAACAATCACCATTTAGAAACTTCTTACCTTTCCCCAAGCATAATGCTGTATATCTCACATATAATATACACTTGTTTATCTTTTGATAATGCCGTGGAAGGAGGTATGATTATTCCATTAACTCAAGACAGCAGGTGGATTATGCATCCCATGTCAAACAAGGGTCAAACCCAGTTGTTTTCTTAATCTTAACCCAGCTCTCAAAACATATGCTGACCCATCTGCGTGAATCACTTCAGAGAAGGACTACTCGGAAAAAGAAATTGCCTTGTTTCACTTTGGACAGTGGAATCGCGTAGTAAAACCTAATAAATTTATACACTCGAGGTTAAGTAGGGCAGAAGCTAGCAAAACCATGAAGTGTAAGAGGCATTTCTTCTGTGTTCCTCTGTCTGTTCCTTTCTATAATTATTCTCCATTCCCCAGCTCACAGCCCCTGCTAAAACCCAATTTTCATCCTATATTTTTTCTCAGTGGGTGACACTAAGCCCGAAATCTAACAAAATTCCTATCCTTTCTTTGTAATCCTACCCCTAATCTCCGATATACGAGTGTGCCCGGTTTTCTGTCTCCTGCAGCTGCATTAATTCAAGCTCACGTTATCCTTGACCCTACACCTGCAGTAGCTTCCTAGCCATGGAAGCTTTCCAACTACTTTTCCTGCCTCCATTTTCCCAGCACGATTTATTTTCCACGCGAGAGCCAACGAGATTGTGTCTGATCAGATCGTGTCCCCTGCATGCTGAGAAATGGTTCAGTGTGGTCCTTGTCCCTCCAGTGTTAAGATGCAGGACTGACGTGGCTGATGCTTATCTCCCAAGCTTCACCTCAGTCTCTTCCTCCCAAGTCTGATCTCCAAGGAATGAGCACGTGAGTGCATCGCTTCAAAAGAACCACTTCTAATCACCTATCCAGCTCTTGGTTGCACATCAAAGATGACACACGGGTGGGGGGAAGCCTGCAGCTAGGATGTGGCCCACCCCCTTTCCACATGATGTGTCTGTGTTGGTGGCAGTGCGAAAGTTATTTCTTATACTTCGAACAGGCTACTTCTGTAGAAATAGTACTACAATCACTGGGCTTTATATTATGCCATGCGGGTCTTAACAGGTGTTGAGGACCCAGCAAAGGTCTTGATTTGTAAGGCATCTGCTGCAAGTAGAGGAACCAGTCATAGTGTTTTCCAGCTCAGCCTGGTTTATACCTAATGCTCCTGCATAAATAATAGTAGTTTGCCTTTCCACTTGACAAATAGCTTAGTTTGATAAAGCAGGTGGTCATTTTTGCTATAAGGCAAAACTAGCTTTGCTTTCACTATATTGTAAGGGCTTTAGAGTGGCTGCCACAGGATGATCTTGAACTTTGCAGAAACCTGCCTTCATGCAAAGGTTGCCTTGCAGTCTTTGAAGGTAGGGGCACCCGGCTGGCTCAGTCAGTTAAGTGTCTGGCTCTTGATTTCAGCACAGGTGATGATCCCAGGGTTGTGGGGTCAAGCCCTCCATTGGGCTCTGCACTGACGGCATGGAGCCTGTTTGGGATTCTCTCTCTCCCTCTCTCTCGATCCTCCCCCACTCATGTGCTCTCTCTCTCTCTCAACAACAAAAAAATAATAAAAAATAAAGAAGATACAGGAGCCTAAGTCTTGCTTCTGTCCAAGAATAATCATGAGGGTCTTGTTTTAAATGATTATCCCCAGGCTTTGGTAAGTGGTACTAGGTTGGCTTCCCATGATTCCATTCCTCATTTACGGCAAGGTGGGGATGTCTAAGGTGAGGATGTTTAAGGACTAATTGTGGATTAGGATCAGAAATCCTCATACAATTATTGGGTGCCTGCAAGGTGATGCTCTGGTATTATAGGTGTGCATTCAGATAGGACATATATCCAGAGGCCCATGAGATTTATGACATTAGAACTAGAAGCGGAGATGAAGATGATTAATGGGAAGCTGTGCTGGATGGTCTTGGCCCGGGTTAGTTGTTTACCTAATGGGAAAAAAGTCTCCAAGTGGGATTATTTCACCCAGCTTGGCAGACAAGATCTATTTGAACAGCAGATGCATTTATAAGACTCAGAACTCATTAACTGAAGAACATAGTAAAGATAAACGTGTCCTCGGCGATACACAAAGGGGAAATAGAAAGGAGAGATTCTGCTATGACAAACAGTACTAGACCTACGTGTGTTAGAAGGGAAGAATCACATTAAACACCCATTTGAAAGGGATAGAAGCCGGGAGAGAGAGAACGTGAGAGGTACGTTCCCTGATGAAGGGAAAAACCAAGAAACAGCCGGAAGCAACGCTCCTTCAGGTCTGGAACCGCCAAAAACAGAGGGAAGATAGCATCTTGAAGAGCATTGGGCAGGGCCATCACTTGCTACGTCCCTCAAGGCACATACTTCAGAAGCATAACTATAGGGACCTACCGAACAAGATTCTCTGGCTGCAATCCACTTTGGGTGAGGGAAGTTCATGAATCTATACTATTCCACACTCAGACTTACTAACAGTTGCTCCGGTGGCCTAAGACTGGTCATCACATATGGTAGAGATGATGCCATTAACCCAAGTTGATGCACAATGAGGAAATGAGAAATTAGCAACATACTACCTGGAAGTAAATGGAAACTGATCAAATTTAAATGATCTTGATGTGAGATAAAAATATCTGATCTGGGCTCTGACCCAGTGACCTGGGTCCCCAATATTGCAATTTTCTAAACTTAGCAAAAAAAAAAAGAAAAAAAGGTTTTTAGTATTGTTAAGACAGAACACCTTTTTCACCCTTTTTTCTGTGAAGGGCCAGATGATAAACATTTCAGGCTTAGCACAACATGAGGTCTCTGTGTATATAGTATTTAACCATTTTTTGTGGCTCAGAAAATAATGTAAATTTATGTAAATAAATGGATGTGATAGTGTTCCCATAAAACTTTATAAAAAACAGGTGGTTTTCCTGCAGGGCCATAGTTTCTCAACACTTAGTCTAAGAGAATACAATATGAAGAGGTTGCTTCCTACTCTTCCATACGGTGACTGCATTCTGTCCAAATTAACCTCTTTTGGGATAGTTCTGAGACTGAATTAAAGGGCGTAGTTCATAGATTTTGGGAAGCTGACGTAGAGTGGCTAACATCCTGAACAGGGCAAAAGAAAACCAAGAAACAAAACCAAAATTCCCTCTCCCGCCCTTCCCACAAATACTACTAATTCGTCGAGAAGATTTCTTTAGCAATACCAAATACTGGGTGCTGTCTTAGCTCTAGGATCTGGAGATCATCTTATTTTTACATCTTGTTATCAGGGTTTCAGTACCATAATAATTTTGTATGTGCTAAAACCTCATTTGACTTTAAAAGTAAGACTTGGCATTGAATAAAAACCAGTTCTGCTGCTATGAAGGAACTATAGCCATTCCAGGAAGAGGCAGCCCAACCATCAAGAGCTCCACCCTCTGGCTGAATGTATTCAAAGCAAGAAACTGGAGAAGACTTTGACTGCCTTGTAACTTGAGCTAAAAAGGGCGACATTTAATTTGGAGCTTTAGTTTTTTTAGTGTTTTGAAATCTTTGGGCTTTAACTTACAAGAGGATTTAATCTTTGGATTTTAATGTGGTTCATGGGATTTCATAATGAGCATGGGTTCATATTAAAAATTGGAGCATCTCTACATCGGGGTCATTGAGATAAAATATTGTCATTTGATTTAATTGAAGAATCACGAAAAACTGATATTGAACAGGTGGCTGGACACATTTTGAAATGGGCAGCAGGATAGCAATGAAATGTTCATTTTTGGGGTAAGAAATAGTCTTGAAAATTATTTGATATCCCAGTGGGTGGAAACCCCAATCACCCACTGTGGTTGCAGCTTGATAATGCACAATGACGATCTTCCCTTCTCTGACTTCCTTCTCCAATCCCTTACTGGTTTTTTTTTTCTTTTTTTTCACTTAACAAATACAATTTTTATCTCAGGGTTACATTTAGAGAGGACACAGACTAAGACAATAAATTCTGGTTGAATAGACAGATCAATGAACAAGTAAACCTTCCTTATGCTTTATCAGGGGAAGAAAGGAAACTGGATGTCAGGAAAAACATTCCAAGACAATAACATGTCTGTTTCTAGAAGGTCCTGCTCTTGGTTCTTTTTCATCCTCAGTGCTTGTGCCCTTGACCAGCCTTGCAGGAGTATCTTAGATTATCTTGGATTTATTTCCAGAGTTTCTCTCTAACTTGTCTCACTGCTTCCTTAATTTCTACTTAGTTTGTTACTAAAAGAATCATGGAGAAGGTCAAGTCATCAACTTTAACAGTACCTGTGCAACCTTCTCTTTAACCAGTACACGTTGAACATCATGTAAGCACTGGTCACTGTTCAAATGCTTGGGATACTTCTGACAAGCAAGCCAAACCAAGAGGTCCTGATATGGTCAAATTGCTCAAATCTTGGGCTAGAAACCAGAACAACTGACCTAAGAATAGGTACCATGAAGAAGAGGGACAGTGGATTTGCATGCTGCTAAATCATGCATTCCCTGCAGAACATCTATTTATCTACCCTGAAGCAAATCTTTCATGAAAGCATAAATAAATAAGTCTTAGCTGCAAGCTAACTTTACTTTGATGTTAATTCACAAAGCATCCGTGTGACCTGATCAACCAGGCTCACCAGACAAAAGATTCTATCCCTGAAAAGTGTTTTCCTTCACCCTCCTTAGGGTACTACACTCAAGACCTCCTTATGGGTCTCATTTTCTTAAGGCTTCCTTTCTTCTTTCTTTGAATCACACACAGACTTCGATTAACATCAGTCCCCTGGGAATATTTCTCAGGGAGGTTTCTCTTTCTCTCTCATTCCGCCCCCCCCCCCACCAGATTTGTACAGGTTACTTAATGGTGCAATTAATTATTGTTTTATGACCAGATGAGAAGTTCTTTTATTTGTTCTTTCCTCAGACTTTTTTCGTGGTTGAGGAAGACGATCCGAATCACTTTTTCTTCCCCAAAGGAGAACAAAGTGGACTTTGATAAAGGTCAGGAAAAGAGAGTTGGAGGGAGGAAAATTCATTTATTATCTCCCTTGGCACTCTCTGTTGCCTTTTGAAAAATAAAAATCTGTTGAAATGAAGAATTTTAAGATAACATGTGTTCACACTAAAAGCATAAGTTGCATTAGCAAAATGTTGCTTTCCGCCCCCCACGCCCCTTTTTCCTCAAGTATTTTCTGTACTAGGCAGAGGTGATGGCTTGAATGCATGCATAGTGATCAGATATCTTATATAAGAGCCAATTGCCAAGCTTTTCTGTGGAAGCTAAATTTGACTCAAAGAAGAGGTTTGAGTATGTATCCTTACATACTTTCTCTTATATTTTTCTTCCCCATGCTCATTATCGATGGAAACATATGCAACCCTACATCTGGGCAAACATTTTTTTGGTATCTCTCTTCACCCTAAGAAGGAAGGGACTGAAAGTTCACAGAGGTAAGTCATTTACGTTGTAGGAGGATGATCCGAATCCACCAGCAATAATAGGGGTGGAATTAAAAGCATTATAAGGGTGTGGCTGATACCTTTGCACAATGACAGGTGTATCAAATTAAACATGTATTATGATGAAGAAGATTAATCTACCGGTTATCCCAGTCAGTCGGGTTTTGCTGTGAAACAGACAACCACAAAATGCCAGTGGCATTGCCTTAATCAGTTTGTGTGGCTATCGCAAAATAATACAATGGGCTGGGTGGCTTACACAACAGACATAAATTTCCCACAGTTCTGGCCGGGAAGTCCAAAATAAAGGTGCCAGCATATTGGAGTCTGGTGGGGGCCTGTCTACAGGTTTGCAAAAGGCCATCTTTGTATGTCCTCCAGTGGTCTTTCCTTGGTGCATCTACACTGAAAGAGATTTTGTGTCTGTTTTGATTTTTTCTAAGGGTGTTAATCCCGCGAAGTCCCTGCCTTCAAGACCTAACTAACCCTGATCGCCTCCCAAAGGCCCCACCTCCAAACATCATATTGGATTATGAGTTTAGGGTGGGGGAGGGGGAGGGACACAGATGGTCAGTCCTTATCAGGTATATACCATGGGTATGTATCATGAGTCCCTTGCACATTTACCAGGCCACTGGGGTTTGGTTGATTCAGGCTCCACTAGATGGGCTTGCCTCCACGATGCAGGTGGGGCTTGGTTCTATGCCACATGTATGTCATCCTGTTCAGATCAGGGGTTAGCTAAGGCACGTTCTTCTCATGATGAAAGTCAGGAGCTCGAGGAAGCAAACCTATTTACCTTGTGGATCATCTCTGCTAATAACCACCAGCCAAAGCAAATGATCTTAGCCAGACCCCAAATCAGGAGGCCAGGAAGTATATACACTCCATCCAATATGGAGGTCAAGAATAGGGGAGAAAGTGAATGTAGTTTGAAGTATTATCTCATCTTGGAAACTTAACTACTCCAGAAAGCATTCGCTGACTCTTCTAATTCTTCCTCTCCGTAAAGTCAAAATCTATG
Organism: Panthera tigris; assembly: GCF_018350195.1. NCBI lineage: Eukaryota > Metazoa > Chordata > Mammalia > Carnivora > Felidae > Panthera > Panthera tigris. The sequence goes on along the minus strand of NC_056663.1, from coordinate 195,696,877 downwards.
TACCATTTTTATTTATTTATTTATTTATTTATTTATTTATTTTTTTGTCCGTGAGATTCTTCCATGGGCATTCAATGGCACCTGTTGTGCTCTACTGTAACCACGTATTTGTTTATGTAACAATGTCTCATTATAGAGGCCATCAAGAATCTTTTCTGATTCCTTGTGCACCCAGAGATCAGAACATTCAACAGACACCTATTAGATGGATGGACCGCAAGGTGTATGAAACTAGTATTTCACGCTGTTGCTTTATATTTTAAGAAATGGGATAAACAGTGCCTTAATGTTTTTAGAAATCCTGCTACCTCATAGGTTTAATAAGAGGATTAAGCTCAATAGAGCATTCAGAACACTAAGCACCCAGAACACGTTCACTCTTCGCATTACTGCTATTATTAGGAGTATTACGTTTAAGAGGCTAGATCTGAACCTTGTGTCACTATTTTTATTTATATGAATCACTTGTCACTATTATGATTTATTATGCCTGTTAAAGAACAGATCACCTCTACCAATGGATCGCCAGCATCAGACAGAAACAAACAAACAAACCAACAAAAACCAAAGTACAGGTTTCTAAATGTTTTCCTCATTCTCTACACAAACCCGGTTTTCTATGTGAAACTCTAGTTTTAGGAGAGCATAACGTTTCTCCATAAAAGAAAAAAAAATTGTTTGATCAGATGCATATTATGAGTCAGACCTTCCTGACATAATCAGAAATATGATACGGTGCCTATCGTGGTGCGGTTCATAAAGGGGATGTACGAGGTGGGGTGACATGGGGTTCTCTACTGCTCCTTCTGGGGGAGGATCAAAGAAACGGAAGATGATTCACAACTTCCCTTATGATATGCTACTGGGAGGATGATGCAGAACAACGAGAAAGGGAAGCTGAGTGACTTTGGTGATAAAATGTGCTCCGAGATGACGCTCTCAGGCGCAAAGCTGAGGCCATGTTAATTGTGCATTAGTGAGAATTCGGAAATTGTTCTTAACTAGGGTGAATATACTTAATAAAGACGTGTGTTTTATCTTCAGCTGGCTTCCCCTCTGAGGGCATGCCCTAGTCAAGATAGTTCAAGGAAAATAGAGCTCAAGCAGAAAGTAGCAGTATTGCAGGGACGAGCAATGAGAGGTTGGGTTTGGGGACTCTCAGAGCTGCTGGAAACTTGGGGAAAGTATCCCAGAAAGGAAGGGGTTTCAGGAGGTGACCCCCAACGTCTGCATATAAATTCATCTCAGTTTTTATCAGACTCCAGAAATACGTGTGTGCAGATGAACACCAGGAATCCAGCTAAAAGCCCTAACAGGGAGGCTCAAGAGTTGAGCAGAATGAACGCCAACACCCCTGTGCTTGGGAGAAGGTCTTGTTAAAACCCTCACACTTTCCGTCGGAAACCCATTACAGGCCCTGCTTCCGGAGTGAGGGCATCACAGAACTAAGCGTTACACCCTAGGATTAAGGGGCACTTTAAATAGAGCTCAAAAAGCCTAAACCCAAGTTGCCACAGGACTGAGATGATCCATCAATAATTTAACTGCCTGCTGGACCCAAATCAATCTCTCTACAAGTGAGGCTACAAGAACTCCAAATCTCGGACAGTATATATGCTTCACAATATACCACCACAGAATAAAACACTATCAGGCATGCAGAAAAGCAGAAAAATATGATGCAGAGTCCAGGGAAAATTAGTCAATAAAGACAGACCTAAACGTAACCCAAATGTTGAAACTCAAAGACAAGGGCTTTATACCAACTACGATACATATTTTAAAGTGTTTGCATGAAGGGACGGTCAAGCATTTGCAGGAAAAGATGGGAGAGTTCTGAGTGACATAGACATTCTTTTTTTTTAATTTTTTTTTTTTTAACATTTATTCATCCTTGAGAGAGAGGGGGAGCATGAGCGGAGGGGAGGAGGGGCAAGAGAGAGGGAGACACAGAATCCGGAGCAGGCTTCAGGCTCCGAGCTGTCATTGCCGAGCCCAATGTGGGGCTGGAACTCACCAACCGTGAGATCATGACCTGAGCTGAAGTCAGACGCTTAACCGACAGAGCCACCCAGGTGCCCTATAAATAAACATTTTTAAAAAATTAAAAAAAAAAGAGGATGGCGTCAACAAAATTGGACGGTGTGCAAGAAAAGATTACAGATAGGAAGCCAACATAATCAAAGTAGTTCAAAGTGAGGGCAATGATTGGAAAATGAGCAAAACTTTGGGGACTTACAGGGTAGTAGCTAACAGTGTCACACCCGTGGAACTGGAGTTTCATCGGAAGAGAGAGAGAATGGGTGAGATGATATATTTCCAGAAGCACATTCGATCCAATATTTCCAATTCCATTAAAACCACTAACCTCTAGATGAGTGAAGGCCAAGCAGGATCGATAGAGAGAAAATATATGCCAAAGCATTTCATAGTTAAACTGCTGAGAACCAAAATAAAGAGATATCTTACAAGCAGCTAAAGGGGAAAAAAAATGTATTTCATACAGTGCGTAAGGAAACGAACGATGGCTGACTTTTCATCAAAGGGAGTCTAGGCAACCAGGGGATAGAATTCTTAAAAGTGATCAACAAAAATCCTCTTGTGCTATTTTCCTGTGGCCACAGCAACAAAATCTGCCAAATTAATGGCTCAAAACAACACCAATGTATTCTTTGACACTTCTAGAGGGTTAAAGTCTGAACTCAGTTTCCCTGGGCTAAGGTCTCAGTGTTGGTAGGGCTGGTTCCTTCTGGAGGCTCCGGGAGGGGAATCCACTTCCTTGTCTTTTGCAGAATTTTGTGGCTGCCTGTACTCACTCCATGGGGCACAGCCACCTGCTCCACGTTCAGAGCCATCACCACACTCTACGTTTCTGCCTCTGTATCTCCTTCTCCAACTCTTCCTCTTTCCCTCTCAGAAGGGTCACCGTGATCACATTTGGGCCAGTATCACCCTGGATAATCTCCTATATCAACACCATTCACCTAATCACGTAGACGGCGTCTCATTTGCCATGCAAGGTAGGTTCAAGGTTTCCGAGTCATCCTCCAGGATGCTTGATGGGACGGCCAGATTTACAAAGTACCCGGATATACGGCGGGGTCTACCACTTCTGAATCTCTTACATCCTTAAGGGTGGCACTAATTTTAGCCATCTGAGTCAGAGCGTGACGTGTTTGATTCACTCTCTCTGCTGGGAGGGGGAAGGTAGAGTTTCAGAAGATTCTGGTAGGTCTTCTCTTCTGTGATGACCCTTAACCACATCAGCCAAGGGACCTTTGTGGGGCCCGCAGTGAACACCCAGTATGTTGATCGCAATTATCTACTGAGGGACTGGAGAAGTGAGCACTGAGTGGGGTCATAGACGCAGTAACACATTCTTCACACTGACTCTGGCCAGGACTCCGTGCTATTGACCCAGTCCTCAAATGTCCCTTTCTAACAGAAGGATGTAACAGAGAACGCTTCAGGTTTCCAGTTGCCAATATCATCTCAGACCACTGAAAAGTTTCCCCTTCCCCTTTCCCCCAGAGAGCAGTTACCTGAATAAATGGCTGCAGGTGCCTTGGGGGAACGAACGGCAGAATCCTTACATCTCCCTGCCTTAGAGTGGCAGGATCCTTCCTCCAGGGGCTCTGACTCCCCTTTAGGCATTGTGTTCCAGATTTTAAAACCGCTGCATGTACAGAAATTTGGCAATGGATCATGACTTTTTTTTTCAATTGGAAAAACTGTCCTTATCCTTCTGGACGTGACTTCTTATTTTTTTGTAATGGTAAAAGTTGAGTCTACCCATCTGTTTTGCCACTAGGGATGCATTTTGTTAAGCATTCCCATGAGTCTGTGTACGTCAGGCCTCTTGGATGCCACTCTAACCTTCCACTCATGATAATTTTATCTACCTGGTTTCTGGAAGTTAAGTGCCATCATATGACCTCTATTGTTCTGGGATCCTAATGGCCCCATTGCTATCAGCGAACCTAGTTTTACAGAGGCCTATTCTACTGGGGCGCCTGGGTGGCTCAGTTGGTTAAGCATCTGACTCTTGATTTTGGCTCAGGTCATGATCTCATGGTTCATGAGATCGAGCCCTGCTTCGGGCTCTGTGTTGACAACATGGAAACTGCATGGCATTTTCTCTCTCTCCCTCTCTCTCTGCCCCTCCCCTGTTCTTGCTCTCTGTCTCTGTCTTTCAAAATAAATAAACATTAAAAAAAAAGTTTTTTCCTACTGTCAGTGGTGGCTTACACAGTCACCAGGAAGGGTGTGAGGGTAGATCCTGAGGGGGTTGTACAGATTGTGTCTCTTCATTTTCTTTCTTATACCCAATGGTGTGTTAGATCTTTTTTTGTCTGTTTGTTTTTTGTTTTTATTTAAATTCTAGTTAGGGGCGCCTGGGTGGCTCAGTCAGTTAAGCATCCGACTTCAGCTCAGGTCACGATTTCACAGTTCGTGGGCTCGAGCCCCACGTCGGGCTCTGTGCTGACAGCTCAGAGCCTGGAGCCTGTTTCAGATTCTGTGTCTCCCTCTCTCTCTGCCCTCCTCCTCTCGCGCTCTCCCTCTCTCTCTCTATCAAAAATAAATAAACATTAAAAAAATTTAAATTCTAGTTAGTCAAGTTAAGTGAATTAAGTCAGCCGGAGAAAGACAAATACCATACGATTTCATTCCTATGTGTGAGATCTTAATGGGGATGCGTGGGCCACTTCTCCGGGCTCAGAGGAGTTTGAATTTTCAAAGCATGAGAGGACAGCTACCCATTGTCCCCAACCCGGTGTCAGAATGTCATTATTTTCCAACCAGAATCCCAATTTTGGCACACCAGGCCTGCACCGGTTCCAAGTTTAGCTTTCCACAGAGCTCACCTACTCTGGGTATTCAACCCCAGGGACCTGGTCCCAATTTGACATTATTTAGTGCCGCTAGCTGTTTTCTTGCCATACCTACCAATGGTGGGTCTTTGTGGGCAGCTAGGTGACAAATAATTCTGCTTCAAATCCAGTCTTCACACTCAATTCTCAAGCCATTCCTGGTGTCAGGGACCACCGATGGGGTTTTCTTCATGCAGATGCTGAGACAGAGATTTTAGCATACGGCTATGTATTAGTAACCGACACCTGTGGAAAGAAGGAAGGAAAAACGAGGATTGGACAGAGAGAGCAGCCAAACCGTGATGCGGGCCTCATAAGTCTCGCCAGCCCTACGGGGAATTCTTTGCACCTAGGTAAATGCATATTTAACCTTAGAAGGAATTGCCAAGCAATTCTGAAAAGTGTATATGGTGCCTCGGAGTTGGCTTCATTGAGCCCACATGGACGGGCCTTTAAACCTCTGCCTCTATTAGTCACTGGAGGTAGGTTGCCCCTGGGAAGGATGGGTTCCTATGCCAGGTGGCTCTCTGCAGCTGAAGCAAACATTGAAACTAGCTGACGTCCTCACTTAAAGAGGGATCAAATGGCCTATCTTTCAGGCCTGCCACAACATACAGCCCAGACTGGGGGGAAAAAAATGGACCAAAGCCTTGAATGGACCATCAGTGAGAAGATATACTACTGTCCAGTAAGTCTGTGAGAAGGTAACCTGCTGAGGCATCAGAAAAATGGACATTAAAAACATTGCAAGGAACTCTCTCATATCCATAGAATGGCAGAAAGCCACAACTACCACGAAAATCTGACAATGCCAAATGTTCAGAAGGAATAAAGAAACTCAACTTGCACACATCGATGGTAAAGAGGTAAAAAATACAGCCACTTTTCAGAATTGCTTGGCAATTTCTTCTAAGGTTAAATATGCACTTACCTACGTGTGAAGAATTCCACTCTTAGGTAATTTCTCAATGGAAAGAAAAGCGTAGAATCACAACAGGACCTCTCTAAGAATGCCCAGGGTAGTAATAATCATGATTGCCAAGAACTGGCAGGGAATTCAGATGTCTATCAACAGATGAATGACTTAAAAAAAAAGCATGAGGGCATAATCACGCAATGGAGTTTTATTAAGAAAAAGAAAAACAACTTAAGACGAAACTACAGACTGTTGACCTGCAGAGCTACATGAACTCAAGACACAGTGTGGTGAGCAAAAAAGAAACCAGATGCAAAAACGAACGCAAGCAAGATGCTATTTAATAAGAAGCTCAGGAACATGCAAAACGAATGTGTGGGAATAGAAACGAAAATAGTAGTTGCCTTAAGGAGCTCTGATGGAACTAGACGAGGTACCAAGGTACTTCCTGGGCCGATAGAAATGTGTAATTTGATGTACTTTGGTTCCACAAGGGTATACTCGACTCATCAATGTGTACACCTTTTTAAATGTTTATTTATTTTTGAGACAGAGAGAGAGAGAGAGAGAGAGAGAGAGAGAGGGGGGGGGGAGGGGCAGGGAGAGAGGGGGACAGAGTATCTGAAGCCGGCTCCAGCCTCCAAGAGCCCAGGAGGGTCTTGAACTCACAAACTGCGAGATCTTGACCCGAGCTTAAGTCAGAAGCTTAACTGACCGAGCCTCCCGGGAGCCCCATCAGGGTGTATACTTAACAGAAGTGTGTTACACTGTGTTTAAGTTACTCCTCAATCTAAAAAAAAAGAAAGGACCGGGCGCCTGTGTGGCTGAGTCTGTTAAGTGTCAGACTTCAGCTCAGGTCATGAACTCACAGTCAGGCTTCAGATTCTGTGTCTCCCTCTCTCTCTGCACCTCCCCCGCTCTCTCTCTCTGTCTCTCTGTCTCTCTCTGCCCCTCCCCCACTCACACCGTCTGTCGATCTCTCTCTCCAAAATACATACACATTAAAAAAAATTTAAAAAGGAAAGAAAGTGATCACTCTTGCCTCAAAAATGCAAAGTGTTAGTACAATCTGTATAAAAAAATACGCACCGAGATCTGAAGAAGTTTCCCTAAGGTAATTGGCGGCTACATATAAGGCAAATACCTAGAATCCAAGGACTATGAGATATTAATGATGATAAATTCAGATCAAAAAGACTTTAAGACAAAAGACACTATCAAATACAAGACGGGGTATCACACGAAGTGGTGAATTTAACGGACATTTAGGCAGAATTATCTTCATACGTTACAATATACGTTGCAGAACACTACAGGAAATACAAAAAAAAAATTACACGTCTAATATGTCAGTAAGAGAATTTATTTTATCCGATGCAGTGAATGACTGAACAACGCACCAAATTGAGAGGACCCAAAATAAATCATCTGAAACTTAGATGTGATTGAGCTAAGTGGTTTCTCTTCAAGGACCCCCTGAAAAGTTCACGAAAAGTGCTAATGCTCAAAGGATGCTTATCACCATCAAGAACACAATAGGACAATTGACGAAAGCCACTTAAAAAGAGAAAGTTTATGGGGGCGCCTGGGTGTCTCAGTGGGGTTAAGGATCGGACTTCAACTGAGGTCATGACCTTGTGGTTCCTAGGTTCAAACCACCACCACCTCCCCCCCCCCGCCCCCATCTCTGTGCTGACAGCTCGGAGCCTAGAGCCTGCTTAGGATTCTGTCTCCCTCTCTGTCTGCCCCTCCCCTGCCCATGCTCTCTCTCTCTCTCTCTCTCTCTCTCTAAAAAATAAATAAACCTTGAAAAATCACAAAATAAAAGAGAAAGGATATGGTGCTGCGTTTGGTTGTAAAACCAGATGGAATACAAATCCTACCTTACGGACTGTGTGTCATTGGACCAGTTACTCAACCTCTCTGAGCTTCGGTGTCTTTACCTGCAAATGAGGAAGAATCATAATAGTGTTCACTTCATTGTCACTGGGAGTATTTGCAACTGAATTTAAATGAAATGTTGACAGTAACGCCTCACATGAGGTAAGCCCTCTGTATATGTTATCGTGATGATTATGGCAGAGCCCCTTGTTTACGATGATGACTGATACGATTTTAATTAGATAATGCTAGTAGGGATGATCCATTGCACCAATGGTTGCGACTCTGATGCACTTAGCTTCCATCTTGTTTCGCTTTGTTTTCCCACAGCCCTTCCGACTCCCAAGGTTTCTTTAATGGTGTGTGACTTCTCACAGATTTAAGGGCCAGCTGGGGTATATTTTGTCGTGAATGCACTTTCCCAACTTACAGCCAGTACTTTTCCCAGGTCTCGCTTTTCCTCACAAATAAGAGGTCAATGGGGCACATGCCTCTTGACGGCCAAGTTAGGAAGGGTCGGGTTTTGAAAAATACAGCAGGACAGCCCGTGACTCTGTCTAGGAATCAAGTAGAACCGACCACTTCATGCAAACTGGCTTTACTCTGTTGTGTTCTCAGAGGCCAAGGGGAAATCGCTACTGTCTAAATTCTCCCCCAGGGCTTTCACAGACAAAGCCTGGAATGTCTCACAGGAAACACCACTTTCAATATATTATAGAAAATTCAGTCTCAGTGACTTAAATCTAAGTCATTGTCGCAGAGCTCAAGAACTTCATGACGTTGAACAAGTAACATTAGCTGTGAGTCTTAGTTTCTTTATTTGTGACAATGAACTTAAAGAACTCCTTTCTTCTCTTCTAATGTTTATCTTTGAGGGAGAGAGAATGCATGGGGAGATGCAGAGAGAGAGAGAGAGAGAGAGAGAGGGAGGCCAATAGTTCCTTATTTGTTGGTTCCTTTTTCCAGTCCTTTCATCCTGGAAAGAGCTGTCATTTTGCAATTGATATTCACATATCAATAACCAATGCCAGATTATTCCTGTTCACCAAATACCTACATTCAGAATAGACAACATAGTATAATGTGCCTGCAGGGAGATAGAGACGTGGCTGGGGAAAGGAGGTAGAAAAGCCATACATAGCCTGCCATAGTCTAGAGAATTGTTGAAGAGTACAGACCCAGGGATCAGAAGGTGGGTGCCCTGGCCCCTGCCGTCTAACGATATGAGGCTGGGAGATAATTCACTTCAACTTTTGAGAAGATTTTCTTGTCTATAAAATAAAGATGCTATTATTGCCTACTTACCAAATTTTGTGGATGTAGTTCATTTAGTGAATATAAAATAGTAGACTATCTGCCATATGATGTGCATCCACTCTCTCTTAGATAATATTAACAACGTATTTCTTTTCATCTCTATGTCCACAACCACACTGCGTTAAAGGGCCAGTTGATATGTTCACAAAAAGAATGGTCATCAGTATGTTTCTCTGGCGCTCTCTGGAGAGAGAATTCCAACCAGCAATTTGAATCTCTCATCTGGATTAATCCTAACAAAGACTTTACTACAATGAAAAACACTCTCCTGAGTGAAATGAGGTACAATTTGAGAGTGGGTTTTAGACCTTTCTACTTCTACCAGCATATAGCAACTGCTCCTTGAATGAATGGATGTATGTGTGACCTGCCTGTTTACAATTCCTTTGTGTTCTAATAATAGCATAAATTTGCAAGGCACTTACGTTTTTATCACATCATACAGCCTTTCGATTGCCCTTCCAGACAAGCCAAAGCATGCATAGCTATTGCTGTACGATTTATGGATTCCGTACGTGAGGCAACAAAGACAGAGAACACTCACTGAGTCTTTATTATACGTAAAGCATTGGTCAAAAAAAAAAGGCATTGGTCTAAACATTTTAGCAGCATTAACTCATTCAATTGTCCAGCAATCCTATGAGGCAGGTACTGTTGCTAACTTCTTTTTGACAGATGAAAAAATTGACCACAGAGAAGTTAAGAAACTCACGCTGGAAAGACAGGATTGTGAGTGCAGGCCAGGTAATTCCAGATTTCAAGGGTTCACTGCTGAATCGGAGGTGGCAGGATCCCTGTGTTGACAGGGAATAGGAGCATCAAGTTTTAATTATTTTCAAGCTGCCTGTTTGAAATTCAGGGAGAATATTAGTAATTATAAAATCTACCGAGCAAAGTGGCCAGCAGATAGTGAATATACGAACTCATCGGAGCCCCTATATAAAATAGTAACCAGTTCGGGGCACCTGGGTGGCTCAGTTGATTGAGTGACCGACTCTTGATTTCGGCTCAGGTCATGACCCAAGGTCATGGGATCCAGCTCCCTGGTGGACTTCATGCTGAGTATGGAGGCTGCTTGAGAGTCTCTCTCTCTCTCTCTCTGTGTCTCAGTTTCTCTCCCTCTGTCCCTTCCCCCCACTAGCAATCTCTCTCTCTGTCTAAAACTGAAAAAAAAAAAAAAACAAAAGCCAGTTCAGAAATAGAATACAAAGTTCCCATTTCAAGAACAACAGGAACAAATAATTAAATACCTTCAGAACTTTGGGGATTCAGAAAATACATGAATAAAATTTAGGACTCTGCTGAGGAACATTAAAGGAGACAAGAACGAAAGGAAAGGCATATTTTGGTATTGGATGCAAAGAATTGACATTGTTAAAATGATATTTCTTTCTAAGCTAATCAGTGAACATAATGCTATGCAATAAAAAAGGAAAATAATTCTCTTTCCTTTTCGGGAAATAGGTGCTTTGATTGTAAAACTCATATGGAAAAATCTATACGTGACATTAGCGTTTTAAAGCTTGGAGGGAAACGGTGAGACACCATAAGCCTATTAATTTTCAAAAGCATGATAAAACTCCAGCAATTAGAAGAATTTGGCATTTCAGGCATAGAGAGATAGATCATTAGGATAGAATATCAAGTTCTAAAACTTTTCTGAGTAAGTCTAAGAAATGAAGAAAAGAAAGAATAACCCTGAAACAAGGAGTCGCTATCTGGGTGGGAGGATGGTTCAAAACGTCCCAAGCTAAACCAAGGAAACATCAGAATCCCCATATCTCTTTTTCTTCCTTTATTTCTTACATGAAAAATATTCAGGTGAATCTAATGCTTAAAAATTAAAGAACGAAATAATAAAAGATCTAAAATAAAACAGGGAATAGTAACAGAAAATACTGATGGGGAAAGGCCTTGGTGACCACAAAGGCCAAAGAATGCAATAAAGAACATGTTGCTAATATTGATAGCAAAAAATATAAGATATTCTGCATGTCCAAACAAAATATCAAGTCAAACACAAACATCAAATGGGGGAAGTTATGTACCACATACATGACTGTGTTTGTTGGCTCCTGCTACCCTAAAAAAATACCGTAGTCTAGGGAAGCTTTAGCGACAGAAAGTTCTGGAGGCTGAGAAGTCCAGGATCAAACTGCCAGGTGACTCAGTTCCTGGTGAGACTCTCCCTGCTTCACAGAGAGCCACCTTCTCGCTCTGTCCTCACATGGTCTTTCCTCAGCGCATGCTCTTAGAGATAGCGCTGGTGTTTCTTCTTATAAAGACCCTAATTCCATCATGAGGGGCGTACCCTCATGTCCTCATCACAATGAAGTTACCTCCCAAAGGCTTCATCTCCAAAAGTATCACATGGGGCATTAGGGTTTCAACATGTGAATTATGAAGGAACACAACTCAGTTGCCCTAGACAAAATGTGTTGAGGATCTCAAAAGCGAATTCAGTGGAAAATGAATGAAACTGTCATATAAATGTGTTAAAGAATGTTAATGCATGTAAAGAAATGCAAATTAAAACTTCAGTGTACTGTGTTTCTCTTATCAGCACAATCTATTTCCAAACAGTTTATAGCCTAGAGGAAAGGGGAGTGTTTTTGTTTTTTTAATTTTTTTTAATGTTTACTTATTATTGAGAGAGAGAGAGAGAGAGAGAGACAAAGCATGAGCATGGGAGGGGCAGAAAGAGGAGGAGACACAGAATACGAAGCAGGCTTTAGGCTGTTAGCACAGAGCCCCACGTAGGGCTCAGGCTCAGAAACCACGAGATCATGACCTGAGTCGAAGTCAGACGCTCAACCACCCGACCCACCCAGGCTCCCCCGAAAGGAGAGTGTTTGAAGAACCTTACTTTGCTGGCTGCCGGAGAAATTAGTATGGTCACTTTGGAAGGGCATATGGCAATATTTGACAATATCTGAAACAGATGGATAGGTAGATGATAGGTCAGTAGATAATAGAAAGAATATATCTACCTATGTCTATAGCTACATCTATACCTATATATCATGAACCAATAATTTTAACTGTATGAAACTACAAATCACATCTTATCTCTCAGGATTATTTCTGAGAGGCAGAGAGGTAGCAGCCTCACTCTGGGTCAAACCACTGGTGATGTTCAGTCCCCACATTCAAACCTAGATCCAGTAATTTCAACTTTCACGCTGCATACCTGATCTCAAGATTATCATGAAACATAATGATAATAACTGGTTAGTCACCAGTTGTCTGTTACTGTCTAGCCAGCCACCCCAAAATGGAGTGGTTTATTTCTCCCAGGTCTGTGTGTTGGCTGATGTCAGAAGCACAGTTCTTCTGCTGGCCTTTTCTGGGTTCGCCCATGCAGCTGTCATCATGTGGAGGTTCAACTGAGGCCACAGGGACTAAGACGGTCTCGTCATTTGTGTGGTCTTGATGTAGGCTTCGGGTGGACATCTCTATCCACACCATCTCTCATTATGGGGTGCCCTAACTGAATATTATTAATATTATTATTAATAGTTAACAGGTCCCAGAAGGAAAAGTCCCAGTGCACAGGCAGTTGTTAAGTCTCTGTTAATGTCATACTTGCTAAATGCTTGCTATGTGAGGTGGTCAAACCTAGAATTGGTGTAGGACGGGAGCATGTAAGAGAGTAGGGAGGCAGAGGCATGCTTCCTTAGGAGTCATAGAAGGGACAACCCACCGCAGTGCCATAAATGGGATGCATGCATCAGATGGGCTTGGAAATAAGTACCCTGGGGTAAGCGCCAGCAATCTATGGCCTGTTGTTATAAATAAAGTTTTATTGAAATGTTGAAACAGCCGCACTCAATTATTTATATAGTGTCAAAACAGGCTTTGGTGCTAGAACAGCAGAGTGCTAAAATTCCTTCCCAGCCTCCTCCTCCTTCTTCTTCTTCTTCTTCTTCTTCTTCTTCTTCTTCTTCTTCTTTCTCCCAAACACCATAACTCATTCTTGTTCTATTCATGAGCACTATCGTTTTTAAATGTTATTACATCTTTATTTCAGTAGGCTTTAATCTTAAAGTGGTACTCAATTGAGGCTATAATCACTGCAGTTGGGCACCCGAGATTAAACAATCACTTTACAGCAAAGATGCTTCCAGGTACTCCCCATGGCGATTGTGACTGCGTGTTGTAATTCTGAATGGAACTTTTAACTTTGGAGCGATAGACAAACACAATGAGAGAGCACTTTGTTTAGAGATTCATTCTGATGTTTTGCATTAAGCTCCCTCTAAATAGCCATCGAGCTTCAGCAAATAAATTACTTTCTTTCAATTTTGCTCTGGGCCCTGGTAGACAAGATGCATTTAGAGGAGGGTTTATGAAATGCTCCAAGAGAGTGAAAGACCGTGCTTTCCTGGAGTGCTCTGTCGACAATACAGTGACTGGAAACCATAAAAATGTAGAAGTCATTTGTCTCTTTATGGCAACAGTTTACTCCGGTATCATATTACACATTAAATCATCAGCTCAATAAAGCACAAATAACCCCACTCCACTCCATATTACAGTGTAGTAAGAATTAATGTTTGCTTGCCGGCTGCATACTTTTTTCTATTCTTTTATCCTAAATGCATTCTATTTTGAACCATCATTTTGCTGGTGCTGTTCCTTCTACCCAAGATGCTCTTCCTTTCTGGCCACTTGGTAATAATCCACGCCCAGCTAGCACTTTGCCTCTCCTCTAAATCCATTTCTGTTGCCCACACATGTTACCTGTGGAAAAGACAGCCTGGGATCATGCTCTGGTTCTGCCATTTATTTCTATTCAGTCATGAAAAATGAGCCTCCATGATCTTTGGTTTTCTAGCTACAAAATAGGAAAAATACGACCTCTCTTTTAAGGCTGTGAAGATAAAAAGATTATGTCCAAAATAACAATAAAACATGGCCTTTGTACAGAACCAGAGCAGATAAAGATATGTGAATTTATGGCTCCCCCTGTTTTTCTGGTAACTTTATAACGTTTTCCTATGTGTCCACATTCCTGCATCCCTTTTCCAATGCTCTAATTAGTTAACCCAACTTTTTTTTTTTTTTAACATTTATTTATTTTTGAGACAGAGAGAGACAGAGCATGAACCGGGGAGGGTCAGAGAGAGGGAGACACAGAATCTGAAACAGGCTCCAGGCTCTGAGCTGTCAGCACAGAGCCCGACGCGGGGCTCGAACCCACGGACCGCGAGATCATGACCTGAGCCGAAGTCGGCCGCTTAACCGACTGAGCCACCCAGGTGCCCCAACCCAACTTGTTAACATGTCCTTAGATTGTGGACATCGTGAGCTAATAGATCATCATTTAATTTATTCTCATCATACTTGTCACCTGACAAGTGAGATATATTGCAGGTGCTAAATCGTGGATGGAGGGTAAGGGGATGGGAAGAGAGAGAGAGAGAGAGAGAGGGAGGCAGGGAGGGAAGGAAGGAGGGATGTGGATATTACGGACTGGAAGAGGGAATTTGTGGATTATTAATGCACTCCGCATACAATTGTGCCTTGGTTGAAACAGAACAGCAGTTGGCAAAGGAAGTTCTAGCCTGATCAATATTTTAAAGGGATGAATGAATAATTCTGGAGAAAGTTTTAAATGACTTCCCAACCTTCCTAAAATTCTAGGGCTTAATCATCTATTTTAAAAGCTCTCTTCTCCTGGCATAGTTCAGTGCTTTAAAAAATATTATTTGGTGGGAAGATGGAATAAATATTCAACTGATTGGCAGCTGAACTGGAAAATCCATTCTTATTCAGGGCAGAGGCTGCAGAACAAAAGCCCAGGAGAGTGGACCTGGCCTTTGAAATGCAACGTGTCTTCTGTTTGAATTCCCACCTTTCCCCCAGTTTCAGCAACCCTCCCATGCTGATCCATCCTTAGAGGCTTTCTGAGCAGCCATAAGTCTGGACTACTCAAAGGGTCATTACCAGGTCCTTCCTCCCCAGGGGGCCCAATGGTGTCTCCAGTTCAACTTTCTCTACTTGTAACGTCAGCAAAGTTGCCATCATCTGTTATCTCTGCACCAGCATCTCTGCCTTTGAATGAGGCTGTTTCGCTCACACAACCAGTCAGTCCTCACTTTCTCTTGTTCTGCTGAATTCTTTCTTTGGCGTCACTGTTGGACCCACCATTCCCACCCCTTTTCGTCACCTTTCACCATTGGGCACCAACCGCCCCCAGGCAGGCATTGCCGCCACCACTATGGTTGTGCATTCTCAGTCTCCTAATGGACACCATGGACTTCACTGAGTGTCAGTGTGGTGACCGTGTGATATGATGTGTTGTTCAAACCAGGACACCTACAAGAGTAAAACCAATACTTGATGATCTCAGCAGAAAAATGCATGTAAAAGAAGCCCGCCTGGAAAAAGCCCAGTCATTCTTGCTCAGCTTTCCAGATGCCCCATCCGTTTCCCAGGCAGTCTCTCTTCTGGCCAGTTGGGCGCCATACATTCTACTTTTCAGGCAGTTAAACAGACGGTATCTTCCAAATGTAAGAGCTTCACATCAATTGCAATATGTTCCAAATGAATCCCAGTTAGGAAATCAAGATCTGTACTAGTTTCACACAGAGGGAGTGTAACACAGGGCATTGGATACCTGGATGATGTAATCGCTGAAGGTACACAGGGAGGGGTGAAGCAACCTAGAAGTTAAGAAAGATGCTGCCACCTCTCAAGACAGCGGCACAGGTGAGAAGGCAATGTGACCAGAGCTCAGGATTCGTGGCTTTGCCTACCAAGTAGATTTTAAAAATCTTAAATACTTATTAATGAAAAGGGGGGGAAAAAGACCAAAGATATTGTGTCTCTGGTCCCTTATGCCAGCCTCTGTCAGAGCTGGCATAATTATTTCAATCTTTGTCCTCTTTTTACGTCTTTTTCATTTTTGTTAAGTTGTAATGAACTTTTTCATACATCCTCACCAAATACTCTGCTTTTCTAGGCTAATCTCTATACCTCCGTACTATAGTCGTGAAATACCAGTGACATTGTCCACATACTTGGATAAAAAAGGCCTTATGTGGCCAGAGAATGAGGAGAAAACAGGGAATCACTTTTGTGACCTCCCTTGTTTTCTTTTCCCTCAGACCTTCCCTCCTTCCCTCAACTGATAAACATCAGTCATAACTATCGCCACCCTTTTCTGGGGACTGTCATGGAAAATTATTTGAAATGACTTTAGAATGTCCCAACATCCTAACCATAAGTATATGTGAGTCTGAGCAAGACTGAATATACAGGATTCCACAAGATGGTATATGATACCTCATTTGCATGATAGAAGACATTAGACCATTAACAAATTCCAGAACAAGACAATGAACACTGAGTTGATGGTTTAAAAATTGGTAGTTAAGGGGCACCTGGGTGGCTCAGTCGGTTAAGCGTCCGACTTCAGCTCAGGTCATGATCTCACAGTCCGTGAGTTCGAGCCCCACGTCGGGTTCTCTGCTGACTCTCAGAGCCTGGAGCCTGCTTTGGATTTTGTGTCTCCCTCTCTCTTTGTCCCTCCCCTGCTCACACCCTGTCTCTCTCTCTCGCTCAAAAGTAAATAAACATTAAAATTTTTTTTTGTAGTTAAGTCTCTCTTCTTCCACTTATCTGTGAGCTTTGACAAGTTTTCCCATATTTCCAGGACTTCATTCTATATTCAATCTTGCAAAGAATTAGAGATTTCATTTAGAAAATCTCTGAAAATGGGGCATCTTGGTGGCTCAGTCGGTTAACCCTTCAACTTCGACTCAGGTCATGATCTCACAGTTCTTGTGTTTGAGCCCCCCATGGGGCTTTGGGCTGACAGCTTGGAGCCTGGAGATTCTGTGTCTCCCTGTCTCTCTCTGCACCACCCCCCCCATCTTTCAAAAATAAATTTAAAAACATTTAAAAAGAAAAAAAAGAACATCTCTGAAGTCTTTTCAGTCCTAAAATTGTTTTGATATATGTGTAAATGTATATTATATCTAATTGCTTTATATAATTGGCATATCATTTATACAATGTCTTTAGGAAGCACAATTAGAGTAATTTTTTTTCCTTATTGTATAAAGCTCTTAAACTTTTAATGACAATGATGAATTGTTTGCAAAACTTAAAGTATGCTCTTTTTTTTTTTAGAGTTCCAATTCTGAAAATAGCAGAGTAGCTTTTATCAAAATAAATCGCCCACACAGCAACTCTAAATTCTAGACAAATATTTTAAAAACTACTTTAAAGCCCTATAGAAGGCACAAAGGTAGATAGAAACAGGAATAAAGTCACTTCTTGGCAGAAGGGAAGCCCGCTCATTGAGACCCATGTTCATACAGTTTTGCTCCCGGCACTTCCAAGCTCCCTCCCATGGGGAAGGGTGACAAGAGAGCAAAGCACTTGGACACGGTGCCCTTGTCCTGAGTTATCAAGAGGGAGAGAAGAGATGGCGGGATGAAAATTGGAGTGGGGGCAAGAAGGACCCCCAAAAAGGTCATCCAGAAATGTGAAAGAAAAATCTCCTAAGTCCTTGGCCCTGCACTGAGCTCCACAAGCATGGGATAGATTCAGTGGAATAAAAGGGCTGAAAGGCAGAGCAACCCGAGGAGAGGTTCAGTTACTGCCCACTGAAGTGGCGACAGTTTGAAATGTGTATCCCTTCCAGCCAGAAGGGGTGGGGCACACACCGCGAGCTTTCCACAGCGTGGCCCTAACAAAACATAAATTCAGATTTCCCCAAGTTCAAGGTGATCGGCTGGTAATTTCACTGTTTTTTTTTTTTATTTAAAAATTTTTTTTAACGTTTTATTTATTTTTGAGACAGAGAGAGACAGAGCATGAACAGGGGAGGGTCAGCGAGAGGGAGACACAGAATCTGAAACAGGCTCCAGGCTCTGAGCTGTCAGCACAGAGCCCGACGCGGGGCTCAAACTCACAGACCGTGAGATCATGACCTGAGCTGAAGTCGGCGGCTTAACCGACTGAGCCACCCAGGCGCCCCTGTTTTTTTTTAAACACATATTAACACTCCAGAGAAATATAACAGAATTAAGAGTCCAGCATGTATCACCGCAGTGCCCCATGCTCAATAAACAGCAGCAGCTACATGAGGAAGCAGAAACATGCACACACTGCCAAGAAAAGGGAATGGACTCTTGATATACACAACACCTTTGATGTAGCCAAGAAATGAGAAGGGTGAGCGGTTGCCAGGGTTTAGGGATGGGATTGGGTTGGCTGAGAGGTGGTAAGTATGATCATAAAGAAGCAAGGCCAGGGGTTCTGGTGGCTCTGGGGCCGTTCTGAATGCTGAGACACGAACCCCACATGTGAGACAACGGCAGAGAAGCAAATGTGCAAACATGCACACAAATATGTATACACGTATTGTATATGCACGTATACATGCAAACAGGTAAAACAGAAAACATGAATGAGATCAGGGGATTGTATCAATGCCCCAATATATTGGTTTACGATCTCACTTCGCAGTTTGACAAGATATTATTGGGGGAACTGGTAAAGAGTAAATGAGAACGCTATTTTTCATACAACTCCGTGTGAATCACAAGCTGTTTCAGGGGCCCCTGGGTGGCTCCGTCGGTTAAATGGCCGACTCGGCTCAGGTCATGATCTCGCAGTTTGTGGGTTGTAGCCCCACATCGGGCTCTGCGCTGACAGCCCAGAGCCTGCAGCCTGCTTGGGATCTGTGTCTCCCTCTCTCTCTGCCCCTCCCCCACTCACGCTGTCTCTCTCAAAAACAAACATTAAAAAAAAAGAATGGCTTCCAAATGAAAAGTTTAAGTTAAAAAAAAAGGCTTCTAAAATACTAAGTAAAAATTGCAAGATACAGAATTGATATAAGAAGTGCCAGTTCAATTTTGACACACTAGCAGTCACAGTTTGGAAAACAAAATTAATTAATGCATTTCCACTTACAATAACCTCACATATTGAGAAAAATGTCAGCCAAAGCTCTTTAACACCTGTACACTGAAAACAATAAATTACTAAACATCGGGAGAGATATACCATGTTAACAAATTGAACAATATTGTTAAATTGTTCATTATCATCAGATTGACCCCAACTGAAAGTAGGCTTTTTAAGAAGTTGCCATTAAAATTGGTATTTAAATTTCTATGGGATAGAAAATTATCTAGAATAGTCAAAATAATTTTAAGAAAAATAGAAACATTGGAAAACTTGCACAATATTACCGCATTAATAACTGCAAAGTTAAATATAATTTTATAACCTGTGTTATGGAAAAGTAAACGATATATAAAGGTAATGTGCTGAGGAGTAAGTATATGCAAGTAGTGTATCAATGACAGAATGATGGGCCTCTAGATCAGTGAGACAGAAGAGAGAGTAGGAACATCTTGATGGCTCAGTTAAAGCATCTGACTCTTGGTTTCCACTCAGGCCATGATCTCAATAGTCGTGGGATTCAGCCCCATGTTGGGCTCTGTGCTGACAGTATAGAGCCTGCTTGGGATTTCTCTCTCCCTCTCTCTTTCTCAAAATAAATCTCATCTCAAAATAAATAAATAAACTTTAAAAAAGTTTAAAAAAAGAGCAAAGAAATAGACTCGCCTACATATGGTCCATTGACTTTCAACCAAGACTCTGATTCAACTTAATAGAGAAAGGAATGTCTTTATTTTCATTTTTTAAAACAAAAGGATCTAGGGGAAAAATGGGTATCTATAGGGAAGAAAATGAACTTTGAGTCCTAGTTTACTCCAGACATAAAATTTAATTTGCAATGAATCAAAGTCTTAAATAAAGCCTCAAACCATAAAGTTTCTAGAAGAAAACAGAAGGTAACAGTCACAACCTTTGGGATAAGTAAAGATTCTTTAGATATGACACAAAAAAACTATCTACCTACATATCTATCTCTTTATAATGTACATACTATGTAATATGCATGATCAATATACATACATATATGCATACATATATGAATTTATCTAATATGTGTAAGTTAGAATTCATAAAATTTTACAATTCTGCTAAAATAAAAAAAATGTTTAAAAATGATGTCAAAACTTGAGACATCGAAGTAATAGAATATTATTCAGTGCTAAAAAGAAATGAGCTGTTAAGCCATGAAAAAACATGGAGGAATCTTAAATGTATATTACTAAGTGAAGGAAGCCAATCTGAAAGAGTTATATGTTATATGATTCCAATTATATGCCACTCTGAAAAAGGCAAAACTATAGAGTCAACAAAATGATCAGAGGTTGCCAAAGGTTAGGGAACAGGAAGGATGAATACATGAAGCACAGAGGATTTTTTGCACAAACGACTCTATGTGATACCATGAACGTCAATACGTGTCATTATATATTTATCCAAATTCATAGAATGTACAACACTAAGAGTGAACCCAAGTGTAAACTGAGGACTTTGGATAATAATGTTGTATCATTGCAAGTTCATCAACTTTAGCAAATGTCACACTATAGTAGGGTATGCTGATTGGGGGGGTGGGGTATGCATGTATGGGGCAGGGGACACATGGGAAATTTCTGTACCTTCAGCTCAACATTACTGTGACCTAAAACTGTTCTAAGTAATAAAATCCATTAAAAAAAGCGAAAAAGAATAATTCCCATAGTTAACACTATACTCAATGGTGAAAGAGCAAAAGCTTTTTCTCTAAGATCAAGAATAAGGTAAGAATACTCACTTTTACCACTTCTGTTTAAAATATCACTGGAAGTCCTGGCCAGAGTAATTAGGCAAGAAAAAGTTACCTAAATTAGAAAAGAGACATACATTTATCTCTGCTTGCAGATGACATGGTTTTATATGTAGAAAACACTAAGGATTCCACACCAAACAGAAAGACAAGGAAAAGAAAAAGAAAAAGAAAAAGAAAAAGAAAAAGAAAAAGAAAAAGAAAAAGAAAAAGAAAAAGAAAAAGAAAAAGGCTAGGAGGGAGAAGAAAGAGAGAAAGAAAAAAGAAGGAAGGAAAGAAAGAAAAAAAAGAAAGAAAGAAAGAAAGAAAGAAAGAAAGAAAGAAAGAAAGAAAGAAAGAAAGGAAATAACAAAATAATAAAATAAAACAAAACAAAATAAAAAACAAAACAAAATAAAATAAACTTAATAAAATAAGCCAAGGAGTTGAATGCACATTTCTCAAAAAAGATATAAAATGGCTAATAAACATATAAAAAGATGTTCAATATTGCTAGTCATTAGGGAAATGCAACTCAAAACCATAATGAGGTCACTTCACACCCATCATGATGGCTACTACCAAATAAAAGGAAACATAAAATAACGAGTGTGGATAATAATGGGAATAAATTGAAACCTTGTTCACTGTTGCTGAAAATAAAAAAAATGGTGCATCGCTATGGACAACAGTATGGTAATTCCTCAAAAATTTCACAATAAAATTACCATATAATCCAACAAGCTTACTTCTGGGTATATATCCAAAAGAACTGAAAGCAGGGACTCAAACAGATATTTGTACACTCCTGTATTTGTTTTTTATTTTTATTTTTATTTTTTAACATTTATTCACCTTTGAGACAGAGAGAGACAGAGCATGAACAGGGGAGGGGCAGAGTGAGAGGGAGACACAGAATCGGAAGCAGGCTCCAGGCTCTGAGCCATCAGCCCAGAGCCCGATGCGGGGCTCGAACTCACGGACTGTGAGATTGTGACCTGAACTGAAGTCAGACGCCCAACCGACTGAGCCACCCAGGTGCCCCAACACTCCTGCTTTTGAATAGCATTATTCATGGTAGCCAAGAGGGAGAAGAACTCAAGTGTCCGTTGGTGAATGAATAGATACACCAAATGGACTATATCCATATAATACAACACTATTCAGCCTTGGAAAGGAAAGAAATTATGACACATGCTACGACATAGAGGAACCTTGCTAACATTGTATTTCATGAAATAAACCAGTCACAAGAAGACAAATACTGTATGTTCCCACTTATACGAGGTATCTAGAGTAGTCAAAGTCATAAAGACAAAGTAGAATGGCAGGTGTCAGGGGTTGGGGGAGGGGGAAATAGGGAGTTTAATGGGTATAGAGTTTCAGATTTGTGTAATGAACAAGTTCTGGAGATTGATCACACAACCACGTAAATATATTTAATATCGGATTGCCTACTTAAAAATGGTAAAGATAGCTGGGAAGCCTGGGTGGCCCAACTGGCTAAGTGTCTGACTCTTGATTCCAGCTCAGGTCATGATGTGGGATCAAGCCCCATGTCGGGCTCTGTGCTGACAGCGTAGAGCCTGCTTGGGATTCTCTCTCCCTCTCTCTCTGCTTCCCCCCTCCTCAAAATAAATAAATAAATAAACTTAAAAATCGTAAAGATGGTTAATTTTATGTTACATGTACTTTGCCATAATTAAGAAAAAATAAAGCAGAAAAAAAAGGAAAACTACACACTAAGCTATTAACAGAATGTTTATTTCAAAGCAATTCTACCGGCTTCCTTTGAATTATAGAGAAAATGGATGTCAATAAAAAGAAAAAGAAAATACAATAAAAATGGCCAAACATCTTCAAAGTGTGCTTCGCCAAAAAGGATATAGGAATGCCCAATGAGCACATAAAAAAGTGCCCAACATAATTAGCCGAAAGGAAAATGCAAATGAAAACCAAAATGGGGTACTATTTCACACCTACTAGAATGCTGGCAGGGATGTGAAGCAAATTTTATTTTACTCATACTGTTTTAAGGCCCACTCAGAGAAATAGCATGCTGCTTTTTGTCCTAAATTTGGAAGATGGAAACTTAATCTGATGGAAATCTTTCGTCAGATTAAAGCCTCAGCTCACTTCGCTTTTCTACCTTCTCTCTGGCAGCGCTCCCAAGGCTAAATCGATACCTTCCCTCCCTCAATCCCTGCAGCTCTGGTAATTAACTGCTCCTGCACAATTGGCTGGGGACCAGGCAGCCTCCCTTTCCATTGGCTCGTCTCTGCTGTATTGTCCCGAGGTGCCCTCAGCATGAATGAGGAAGCTTTATTTGGCCACAGTCCTGGTACAGCCTGGTCAGGGCGGAGGGTGGGGACAGTCCTTGGTTTTGTTATGGTCTTAAAATCTAGAATGGTTCTCCACCCCAGCATTAGGAATAAGGCAGACTTTTGGACTTGGCCACATCATAGATTTGGGAGTGTCACACAGAACTCAGCCAGGTAGAGCTAGGGCATGAGAAATGTGTATCTGTGCGCCAGAGATGGTGAGAGCGGCCAAACACATATTTCATTTGGTTTTATCACACATCTCTAAGGTGGGTATTTTCACTGAATGTCAGAGAGGTTTATAGAATTGCACAGAGCTCACCCAGCTGGCAGAGAACTGAGCTGGGATTTCAGGACAGTTCTGTATGACTTCCTTCCAGTGTGTGTGTGTGTGTGTGTGTGTGTGTGTGTGTGTTTAATCTAAGACTCACTATTCAATACAGTTACCTGTTGAGGAACCTGAATAGGAGTAAAAGGGACTCAGATCCTGGGAATAAGTAAGGGTAGTCAGGAACCCATAGCCCCAGGCAAGAGACTAGAGAACAAGGGGAAGGGAGGACAGGTCGACAAGGAACCATGTGAACCATTGGAAAGAAGCAAGGGATTTCTGGGGCATCTGGGTGGTTCAGTTGGTTAAGCATCTGACTCTTGATTTTGGCTCAGGTCGTGGTCTCACAGTTCATGAGATCAGTGTGGAGCCTGCTTGAGATTCCCTCTCTCCCTCTCTCCCTGCCCCTCCCCTTCATGCACTAGCTGTCTCTCTGTCTCTCAAACTAAACAAGCTTTAAAAAAAAAAAGAAGCAAGGGATTTCTTCCCATATCGCTCATTATTGTTTTCAATGAATTGTTATTATTCTATGGACGTAGGTAAATTTCTGTACACTTAACTGCTGTGCATTGAGACACAGCTATTGAGTTCCGCTGTTTATCAAAGTCAGAATAAGGAGGATATTTGAATTCAACTGCACCAACTTACTTGGGGTGTATGAGAATCTCACCAGGGTTCAAGTGGCTGGTGAAGTTGTTTTTTTTTTAAATTTATTTTTAACGTTTATTTATTTTTGAGAGAGAGAGATAGTGTAAGCTGAGAAGGGACAGAGAGAGAGGGAGACACAGAATCTGAAGCAGGCTCCCGGCCGTCATCACAGAGCCTGACGCGGGGCTCGAACCCATGAACTTCGAGATCATGACTTGAGCTGAAGTCTGGCACTTAACCGACTGAGGCACCCAGGTGCCCCATCAGGGAAGGAGACTTAGTCCTATATTTTCTTTGAGAATTTTTGTGGAGATAGAATTCACATTCCAGAATATTTACCCTCAGAGAGTGTGCAAATCAGTGGTCTTTAATTTCATCATGGAAAGTGGCCATCACCACTATCTAACAAGAAAACATTAGATCACCTCCCCCCCAAAAAAACCTCACACCCGTTAGCCGGCATTCTACATCCTGCCCTCCGACCCAGGCCTTAGAAATCATTCCTCTATGTTCTGTCGTTATGGATTTGCTTACTTTGGACATTTACTCTAGATAGAATCAAGAAATATATTTCCTTTTGTCTCTGGCTTTTTTCTTTCACTTTGTATTATAGTTTTTCAAAGTTCATCCACAGCTGTGTAATATTTCTTTCAATGACTATACACTTTGTGTTTATTTATTCAGTTGATTGACATTTGAATTGTTTCCACTTGTTTGCTATCATGAACAATGCTGCTGTGAACATTTGTGTAGAGGGTTTCATGTGGATGCCTCTTCTGTGTGTAAGTTTTATGTTTTCAGATCTCCTGAGTTTGTTTATACTTGGAGTGGATTTTCTGGGTCTCGGGGTATCTCAGGGTTTATCTGTTTGAGCACATGACAAACTTTTTCGATGAAACTATAGACCTTTACATTACCATCACAAAGTATGAGGGTTCTAAATTCTCTACATACTTATCAAGATGTATAATTCTCTCTATTACAACTGTAATACTGGGTATGAAGTGACACCTCATTGTGGTTTTTGATTGGCTTTTTCCAGATAAATTACAATTCATGCACTTATTTGCATATTGTATATCATCCTTGGAGAAATACCTATTCAGATCCTTTGCCCATTTATTTATTTTTAATGTTTATTTATTTTTGAGAGAGAGAGAGCTGGGGAGGGGCAGAGAGAGAGGGGGTACAGAGGATCTAAAGTGGGCTCTGTGCTGACAGCAGAAAACCTAATGTGGAGCTCAAACTCACGAACCGAGAGATAATGACCTGAGTCCAAATCAAGAGTCCGACGTTTAACTGAGCCACCCAGGCACACCATCCTTTGCCCATTAAAAAAAAAAATGTGGAGGTAAAATTCACATGACACAGCATTAGTCTTTTTGAAGTAGACAATTCAGGAGTATTTAGTACATTCACAAGGTTGTGTGAACACCATTTCGATCCAGTTTTGAGTTTTCGTCAACCCCGAAGTGATACTCATATCCATAAACTGGTGATCTTGTTCCCACTCCACACGGCTCCTCGGGGCCATCAATCTGCTCTCTGTCTCTATGGATTTGCTTGTTAAGGGCATAAAAAAATTATACGATATGTGACCTTTTGTGTCTGGGTTCTTACACTTAACATAACGTTCTCTTCCAGCATCTGTGCTGTGGCCCATTTTCAGTATTAGGTTTCTTTTTGTTGGTAAATAATGTTTCATTGTGTGTGTGTGTGTGTGTGTGTGTGTGTGTGTGTATAATAATTGGTTCATCCATTCGTTGATTGATGAATATTATATTATTTCTACCCTTTGGCTATTGTGAATACTGTTTCCATGAACACTTATGTACATACTTTTACTTAAATATTTATTTTCAATTCTTTAGGCTATATTCCTAGGAGTCCAACGCCGGGGTCATAGGAAAATTGTATGTTTCGCTTCTTAAGGAACCACAGCATAGTGCTTCACAGAGGATTAAACTGTTTAGATTTCCACCAGCAATATATGAGGGCCCAAGTTTCTCCATATACTCGATACCACTTGCAGCTTCAGAAATTATTATCGTTATTTATTTTAGCCATCCAAGTGGGTGCGAAATGGTATCTTGTGATTTTGATATGATTTTGCTAATGATTAGTGATGTCCCGCATCTTTGTATATGCTTATTGGCCATTTGCATATCTTCTTTGGGTGTCTATTTAAGTCATTTCTGTGTGTGTGTGTGTGTGTGTGTGTGTGTGTGTTTAATTGGATCCTTTGTATTTTTATTATTGAGTTGTAAGAGTTCTTTATATAATCTGGATTGTAGACCCTTATTAGGGATATAACTTGCAAACACTTTCCCCCACTCAGTAGGTTGTCCTTCAATTTCTTCATATTGTCATTTGATGTCCAAAATAGTTTCTAATTTGAGTGAAATATAATTATCTATTTGTTGTTTTTGCTCATGTTTTTAGTGTCTTATCTAAGAATCCTTTGTCAAATCCAAGGACATAAAGGTGTACTTCTATGTTTTCATCTTAGAATTTTACAGTTTTATCTCTTTTATGTAGGTTTTCGATCCATTTTGAGCAAATTTTTTGTTTATGGTATAAGGTAGATGTCTACTTTTTTTTTTTTTTTTTTTTTGCATGTGGATGTCCAGTTTTTCCATTACTATCTGATGAAAAGACTGCTTTTTTTCCCCAAATAAATGATCTTGACACCTTTATCAAAAAGTCAATCACCGGGTGCCTGGGTGGCTCAGGTGGCTAAGCCTCTGACTTCAGCCCAGGTCATGATCTCAAGGTTTGGGAGTTCGAGCCCCGCATTAGTCTCTGGGCTGTGAGCTCAGAGCCTGGAGTCTGCTTCGGATTCTGTGTCTTCCTCTCTTTCTGCCCCTTCCCCACTTGCTCTCTGTCTGTCTCCTTCAAAAATAAATAAACATTAAAAAAATCAATTATCCATGGATGTATGGGTTTATTTCCATTCCATCTGTCTAACCTATGCCAGTACCATACTGTTTTGATTACTGTAGCTTTGAATAATGTTGAATATGAATACTGAGTAAATGTTGAAATCACTGAGTAGACGTCTAGCTTTGTTTTTCTTTTAAAATTTTGTTTTGACTATTGTTTTCTAATTCCATATTAATTTGAGGGCTTGCATTTCCATTTCTTCAAAAAAAGCCTGTTAATAGAATTGCATTTAATCAGTGGAATGCTTAGAAAAATATGGTCATCTTAACAATATTATGTCTTTCAATTCAAAACAGAGAATGTCTTTACATTTATTCTTTAATTTATTTCAGTAATGTTTAATCATTTTCAGTGTAAATATCTTTCACCTCCTTTGTAAATTTATTCACAGGTATTTAATGCTTCAGGATGCTATTGCAAATAAAATGGATATTTTTTTAAAAATCTCTTTTGGAGGACACCTGGGTGGCTCAGTCAGTTAAGTATCCAACTCCTGGCTTCAGCTCAGGTCATGGTCTCACGGTTTCATGAGTTCGAGCCCTACATCGGGCTCTGTGTTCACAGCACTCAGCCTGCTTGAGATCCTTTCTCTCCCTCTCTGTCTGCCCTTCCCCCACTCGCACAGTCTCTCTCTCAAAATAAATAAATAAATAAATAAATAAATAAATAAATAAATAACTTAAAAAATAAAATAAAACAAAAATAATTTCTTTTGGATTGTTTGTTGCTGGTGTACAGAAACAAAACTGATTTTTATGTCAGTCTTGTACCCTGCAATTGTACTAAATTTAATAACTCAATTGGATTTTTGTGGGTTATTATTTTCCATGTAAAGGATCATGTCATATGTCAATAGATATTTTGACTTCTTCCTTTTCAATTTGGATGCCTTTCCTTCCTTCCTTCATTCCTTCTTTTCTGCCTTTCTTCCTTCTTCTCTCCTTTCTTCTTTCCTTCTTTGTTCTTTCTTTCTTTCTTTCTTTCTTTCTTTCTTTCTTTCTTTCTTTCTCCTTCCTTCCTTCCTTCCTTCCTTCCTTCCTTCCTTCCTTTCTTCCATAAATTGCTTTGGCTAGACTAGAACCTCTGGTACAAGGTTAAATGATAATGACAAGAGCATACTTTGTATGATTTCTATCTTAGGAAGAAAATCTTTCAGTATTTCACTGGTAAGTGTGATGATAGCGCTGGATGTGGCCTTATTGTTTGGAAGGAATATTTTTCTATTCTTAGTTTCTGAATGCATTTATCTAGGAAAGGTTTTGAGTTTTGTTAAATGCTATTTCTGTGTAATTTGAAAGAATCATGTGGTTTTCTCCCTTTGATCCATTTATTGCTATATTACAATGATTTATTTTCTTAGGTTGAACCACCTTTACATCCCTGGGATAAATCCTTGCAGTCATGGCATATAATCCTTTCAATACACTGTTAGATTTGGCTTGCTAATATTTTGCTGAGGATTTTTGTCTTCTATATTCATATAGGATATCTGTCCCTAGTTTTCTTGTATTGTCTTTGTCTGGTCTTGTTAGAGTAATTTTTGCTTTACAGAATAAGTTAGAAGTATGACCTCTTTTACTATTTTGTGGAAGAGTTTAGGAAGGTTTGCTCAGAATTCTTTTTCAAATGTTTGGTAAAATCCACCATGAAGCTGTATGATCCTGGACTTATCTTTGCTGAGAGGTTTTGATTACTCAGATCGCTTGAGTTGTAATACCTCTTTTAGATTTTCTATTTCTTCTTGAGTCAGTTTTGATAATTTGTGTGTTTCTAGGAATTTCTCTATTACATCTAGGCTATCTACTATGTAAGCGCATAATTGTTAATAGCATTATCTCATAAAATGAATGAATATTGCAGATGCTTGGTCATCTCAATATGGATCTCAGTATTCAAATATATATCCCTGAATAAGGAAGGTATTTATAGAAAGGGTACTTTAGTTATTTAATATCTTTCTTAGTCTTGGTTGAAAGCTTGGGGAGAAAACTATTTCTCTTTTTGATAGGTAACTGCATCTATTTTTAACTCTGTATTAAGTTAGGCTTTCAGTGTATTAAACAGTGTTTCAGCAAAATATCTGGGTCACATTATTGGAGAAAAATAGAAAAATGTCTGGGTTGCCAACATATAACTGCTTTTACTCCATTACAATTTCTTGGTAATTCTTTCTGTCTCCAGAGATATTTTCTCTAAGATTCAATCACTTACACTGCATGATGATGTTTTGTAAAAATGCAGTCAAGATAGCATTCACTCTGTTGTCCAGTGCCCTTTGTTCAAGGACTATAGAATCTCTTACAACTTGGACTCAGTTCTAGTAAAAAATAATTGTATCCAAAGACAAAGGGAACTTCTTCGTCTCTTTAGTGAATTCAAACAATGTATTATTCTTCCACAGTATGGAAGTTGATCTGCTTTACTCAAAGTCCACTCATTTAAATGTTAAGCCCATTTGAGGGGCGCCTGGGTGGATCGGTCAGTTTAGTGTCCGACTTTGGCTTAGGTCAAGGTTATTAAAGGTACATCTAAGAAGAACTATAAACCAATTTACCATAGAGAGATAAAAATGTGCAACTCTTTATGAATGTATTACATAATAATATGTGGTTGCAGGCATCATAAATAAGAGAAGAACAGGGTAGTCATCCATGAGTATAACCTTAAGCTTCCTGCAAACTTTGTGTAATGTCATCAGAATCTGTCTTTAGATTCTACTGGCAGCAAAGCACTATGGATACTACTGTGGTTAGTATCTCAGTCGGTAATAGAAGGGGAAGCTACGTTTCCATCAGAAGTTAGTGAATACAGAGATTTTTGTTATCAAAGTCACAACTACTTTGGGAGTCTGTGACATCCAGGTTGAGAACTCTTACACTGTAATTCTCAACCTTAACATCAGAATCACTAGGAAATTAAAAAAAAATATTGATGCTTAAGGTACCCTCTTAAGGATTCTAATTCCATCCTGGGTTTCAGCTTGGACACAGATAATGAGCTTTTATATGAGTGTGTGTGTGTGTGTGTGTGTGTGTAGCTGAACTCTTATCCTTCTGGAAGAACACTCCATTTTGAATGCATGGTTCGTAGGTTCAAGCCCCATGTTGGGCTCTGTGCTGATAGCTCAGAGCCTGGAGCCTGCTTTGGATTCTGTGTCTCCCTCTCTCTCTGCCCCTTCCCGGCTCTCTCTCTCTCTCTCAATTTCTCTCTCTCAAAAATAAACATTAAGCAATTTTTAAATGATAAGCCTATTTGAAGAAAAAATACCTCCTCAGAAACATCTAGAATAAACTTTGAGGAAATATCTGGACTACGATCTCAGGACATAAAATTAACCATCACCCAAAGTAAAAATATTAAAGATAAATTTAGGATGCTTCTCTTAGGTCATTTCATCTCTCCTTTCCATTTTTCCAGCATCTGATAAGAGTTCAGTTTAGGGGAAAAGTTTAATTAATTAACTGAGAAAAAGAATTCAGTTTTTGTAGAGAATCTAAAATATTGAGGAATTATGAAAGGATGAAGGTAAAAAAAAAGAAGCTAGTGAATCAAGAATTTCTTTCAGTAATTTTTCATGGTAAGCTATAAGGACCATTTTAGGAATTTGGTTTGGATGTTTTCAATCCCATTTAACATATGTTAACTATTACTCTCTAAGGCACTACTAATTCATTAGAATTGTTAAATTAAACATTGTTACTTTTAAAAACAGAAGTTGAGGACAGGTTGCTATAAATTCCGGGACCAAAAGAAGAAACTTCACATCTGAGCAGGGCCAAGGTGAGCGCATATTTATGAGGAATTTTAAGATTAAATCAAATGCAGGAATATTGGAAGTTTGTAGATGGCCCAGAGAAATGACAGTGAGGACAATTCGTTTTGAAGGAAGGAAGCCTTGCCTAACTTAGCATCTGAAAAATTTCACGCTGGCATGTTCTGCATTGGGACTGAAGGTAAGACTTTCCTTATGGAATTAAAATTGCAAACATATATTTTGCCTGGTATACTGCACGTACAGGAAAACATTGTTAAAGCAGTGTTACTAGCGGGCCGTGGAAGTACATTGCCTTTTAGTTCAAAGTGGGTTTCAAATTTTATTGGTTTTCTATTTGCATCTTTGGAGTAGTGAGGCCCTGTGGAATATAATCTTAGTAATGTAATACCACGTAAGCACTCCTGAAAATACATTTGCTTGGAACTTCTAAACTAAGTTGAAAATGAAACCAACTCAGGCCATTACAACTGATGGTCTGACTTCTAAAATATACATATTGTCTCCTGGCCATGTCTCACCATTGGTATCCAGTAAAAAAGGAGCAGAAACGACTGAAGATTTAAGACAATACGTCTTAACAAAAAGATTTAGGTGTAAAGTTGAGATTAGCACTTTCGATGAATCCATGATATCGATTCCCTGGGTGCACGAGGGTGCTAACCACCATGTGATTGGAGGTGACCTTGCTGATGGAGATGATGTGGCCACGTCAAGTCTGTCTGTGAACGAGGACTGCCTGGAAAAAAGAGGATTTTAAGCCAGTGGCTCTTCACGTATTGTGTCTCTGGAGAGCGACAGAACAATCTGGCAAAGAGCGTGGACCCTTTCTAATCTCAAAATAATGTTACAACTGTTTAAATCCTTAAAACAGCAGGGTAATTAAAGGTACATCTAAGAAGAACGAGAAACCAATTTACCATATAGAGATTAAAATGTGTACATAATTAAAATTATGTAATACATTCTTTATGAATGTATTACATAATAGTATGTAATTCTCATAAATAAGAGAAGAACAGGGTAGCCATCCATGAGTATAAAAACCTTAAGATTCCTGCAAACTTTGTGTAATGTAATCAGAATCTGTCTTTAGATTCTACTGGCAGCAAAGCACTATGGATACTACTGTGGTTAGTTGCCTCAGTCGGTAATAGGAGGGGAAGCTACATTTTCATCAGAAGTTAGTGAATACAAAGATTTTTGTCATCAAAGTCACAACTATTTTTGGAGTCTGTGACCCCGCGGTTGAGAACTCTTACACTGTAATTCTCAACCTTAACATCAGATTCACTGGGGAATTAAAAAAAATTACTGATGCTTAAGGTACCTTCCTAAGGATTCTAATTCCATCCTGGGTTTCAACCTGGACACAGATAATGAGATTTTATAGGAGTGTGTGTGTGTGTGTGTGTGTGTGTGTGTGTGTATAGCTGAACTCTTAGGCTTCTGGAAGAACACACCATTTTGAATGCTGGTAGTATTCTCTGAAATAAACACCTCCTTTTTGTCATTTTTTGCATCCTTAACACTCAACCCTTCCCTTCAGGATTCTTTAACAAAATAGCCTTGTGTTACTTGTCATTTTAGTCATTTTAAAGCGATTGCGTCTGCCATTTTAAAGATGAAATGCTCTAAGAACTTACATGTGCTTTATATATCATTTGCATTAAGATATAATTAATTTCTAAAAATGATTCTCTAAAGGGATTTGCTGCTGGGGGTTTAGGGTTTTAATTTCCACTTAAAAAATTCAACTAGGAAGTATCTTTTTATCTGTTTCTGTGAGATTCTTCATTCCATCATTGCAACCATCTTGCTCTTACAAACAGACCTCTGCACTCTCTTGTGGAGATTGTCCTGGCTTGGAAATTCAGTTCATCATACGCGTGAACAACAATGAGCAGGGACATACTGGTAGGACAGCACAGAAAAGGCTGTCAGGAGTCAGGGTGGGGAGAGTCGGAAGCCGAGACCTGGGGGGAGAGGGGGAAATGAGGGAGTTTGCACGCAGGTAGAAAACAGGGATTTGGTTTAGGAGAAGAACCTTCTAGGCAGAAGAGAAAAATAATGCACAAAACTAAAGGTGAGAAAGAGAGAGGACCCCAAGAGCCAAAATGACTTAGAATGTCTGAGGTTTAGGGTTTGGAATGGAAGCAGTGATAGAAGAGGCTGAAGAGAATGTAGATAGCACCTCCTTGGCTCACACGCTAAAGAAGCTTAGTCTTGGTGCTAAGAGCCAGAGGAGGGCATGGAAGATGTAGGCGCGGAAGATAAATCTCTGGGTACAATAAAGATGCCAAAATGTATTTCTCTCATCCTGCCTTTCTTCTACCGACACCAGACTCATGTATCAGGCACTTACTTGCCCTGTCTACCTAGATGTCTAAGGGACACCTCAAACCTAAGAAACCTACAGCCAAGCTCTTCAAACTTCCCTTGAACCTGTTCCACCTAGAACGTTCAGATGTGATGACATCTCACCACCTCCATGCTACTGCCCATCTACCCGTGCCTGAGTTGTGGCAGCAGCTTCCCAGCTGGGTTCCCTGACTCCATCCCTGCCTAGCCTGCATCTATCTTCAGCATGGCAACAGCATAATTATTTTAAAACAAGGGAAACATAAATGTAATTGGCAAAGTTATGTAAATCAAAAACGAACTCAAGATCTGGTTTTTAGCAAGACTTAATGACTTAGATATAGCGTTGGCCACTTGGATCCATAAAAGTGAGGTGGGCACCTGTTGGGACGAGCACTGGGTGTTATATGGAAACCAAGTCGATAATAAATTATATTTAGTGTAAAAAAATAAAAATAAATAAATAAAAACAAGCAAACAAAACAAAACAAAAAAAAACATAAGTACAATCGTCTCACTCTTCGGCTCAAACCCTGAAATGTCCCCATCATTCACAAGGTAAAAGTCACCACTCTCATGATGCCTGTAAATACTGTTATTCTTACAGATGTGACTTCTCAACCTCATCTCCTTCTACTGTCCCCAATTCCCTTTCTGCTCCCAGCACCTCTACTTGGGGCTTGGTGGAACAATCACATTCTACCCCAGGACCTTAGCTGGCTCTTCTCTGCCCACAGCACTATTTCCCTAGTTACATCTCTCGCCCTCTTCAAGTTTTTATTCAGAGGTCCGCTACACAGGAGGTCTACTCTGACCCCCTTGCTTTTCATTTTCTAGAACACTTGGCAGGTGCTATGGTGCTGCTCAATATCATATTACACCTACTGTTTACTCTCCCTTCTCCCCACTAGAGTGTGAATCCACAAGGGCAGAGAGAGCATCTCTTTTGTTTTTTCATATATCCCTTGCACCTCGAAGCATGTTAAGAACATAATTGTCTCTCAACAAATATTTCAGAATCAATAAATGGAAAAGGTGAAAAGGATACACAGAATGGTATCAGAATGGGGTGAAGCAAAGTGATTGGGGAATAGAACCAGTGGGCCTTTATAACATACACTGTATGGGCTAAGGGTGTATAGATAACATCCAGGGTTCTAGTTCAATGAACAGCTTAGATGAAGGTGGCATTGACTGAGGGACAGGATGCCAGAGCATAGGCAGATAACCATGGAAAGACGGTGATTCTAACAAAATTAGAGACACACAGAGAGACGTGCCTAGGAGGCACCCCGTTCAATGTATACAGGTAGGTTTTTATGTGAATCTCAATGGCAAGAGAGGCATGGAAAGAGCAACCGAGGAGTAGATGGTGGGACGTGCTGATAGAAGGATGGAAATGGGAGCCAGTGGAGGAGAAAGATTGTCCAGTGGCTAGGAGGATGTGCAGGAAAGACTAGTTGATAGAATGAAGAGAACCGAATCTATGACAGAGCCATGACTAACAAACATTTAAGGGGCCAGGTGAGCAAAGAAGAAATTACTATAAAAATAGACTAAAAGACATGAGACGGTGGGCAGAAAATCCTCAGCATTCTAGATGCGGAGCAGAAGGTGAGTTTGGAGAAAGTTTTTGGCCAAATGCTGTGGGCATAGCAAGGACTTGTTCAGGTCTGGAAATTTTCCAATCATTTTAGAAACAAGGGGGCTATTGGAAATATGTAAAAGAGTTTTAATAAAGTACTCACAATATTTTTTAAATAAAGCTTAGCTCTGAAGGAGAGGAGAGAGGTAAGGCAGTAGAGAGACAAGAGAACTTGAAGAATCATTTGATTTTTATGAGAAAGACTTTACTGTACTTAACTGGAAAGGGAAAGGGCACATAGAGACGGACTACTGAAAGAGAGAGAAAATGAACCTAAAATAAATGAGTCCCTAGCAGGTGGGTGTGCAAACGTGGAAAGAGCACTGCACACAAGACGCTATTTCCTCCTTTGTGAAAGAAAGAACAAGACAGAGTCATCTGTTTTGCAGGTGAGCTCATTGGAAACTGCAGAAGTCCTGTCTGGTATCTCTATTTCTCTGAGAATGAGAGGTGATGTTCCTCTTTTGACAATTATGGGAGATACTATGTTGGAGTTGAAAATCAAAGATGAGGAAGAAGAGAGTGGGGGGTTTTCATGGAGGAGCAGAAGGTCCAGGTGGATCGCGTGATGTTACCAACCTCACCTCATGCACACTCACTCTTTCCCGTCGTCTCCAGGTAGACCGATCTGAAGTCCTCTGTTGTGGAAGTCCTATCCATGGCAAGTCTTTGGCCAACACTTGTCCTGTGCCTGACATAATGTGAAGACGATTCTATATAGGTCGGAACCGGCTCTCTTTTCCGACCATAGTGCTCTTTACTCCCTTCACATTTCTAACAATGTGCACGTAACTAGTCCTTTATCATTTTATCTCTGTCTTTCGCATAAACTGAAGCACCATGATAAAAAGAGGCCATTCTTTTTTATTTTATTTTATTTTATTTTATTTTATTTTATTTTATTTTATGTTAACATTATTTGATTTTATTCCATTCTATTTTATTCTATTGTCGTTGTAGTTTCAACATCTAGCAGAGTGGTTGGCACGATGTAGGTGATCACGTATCCGCTGATCAGTTGAGTCGATTGGATTCAAGTTGACACTAGCCAAAAAGAAGCTGACTCTAAAAGACATGATTAAACAATGACTAAAAATGGAGGGGTTTGGAACTGAATTTCAGACTTAGAAAATTAAAAATAAACAAAGTAAAGTTAAGCAAGGGAAATAGAAACGTAATTTGCAACTTATGTAAGTCAAAAATAAATTCAAGACCTGTTTTTTTAGGCAAACTTAATGAATTGGATACAGTGTTGACCACTTGGATCCAGAAAAGTGAAACAAGAGACTTTCAGAAAATGAGAAATAAGATAGATTAATTGATCTATCCCAGCAGAGAGTGTAGAGATTTGAAAATCATTGGCAAATAAAATGTATAACCCTGTAATGTTAAATTTGCAAAACGTAATTAGAAAGATCCTTTTTTTTTTCTCCCAGAAGGTATAAATTGTTGAAATCATCTCAATAACAAGTAGAAAAGCTGAATAGACAAATAATTATGAAAGGAGCTGTAATGCTTTCCAAGCTTTTCTTCTTAAAAATGCTCTAGGGAACTCCCAAGCAAAGCAAAGAAGTGGGTACAATTGATTTAGTCTCATCTTTTTCTCCCAATTGTTCATTGAAATGAATTATGGAACATAAAAATAGAAATCTGTATCAGTATTGTGAACCTGTAAAGAAGTCTCTCCATATTCTTGAAACTGAAATTTTTATTTTATTTTTAATTTTTTTTAAGTTTATTCATCTTTGAGAAACAGAGAGACAGACAGAGCGTGAATAGGTGAGGGGCAGAGAGAGGGAGACGCAGAATCCGAAGCAGACTCCAGGCTCTGAGCTGTCAGCACAGAGCCCAACATGGGGCTCAAGGTCACGAGCCACGAGATCATGACCTGAGCCGAAGTCAGACACTTAACCAGCTGAGCCACCCAGGTGGCCCAAAACTCAAACTTTTAAAAGTATAATGAAGAAAGATCATGAATGAATAACGAATCGGCCAGAAAACATCTGGCTATTAAAAGCCCAGTGTACCGGCATCAGGTAGAGCCCCACTCTCTGGAAATAACCCAGAGGGAGGGCTAAGGACACGGCCAACAGTGGGGTGCGTATTTTGATGTCACTAACTGTACTGAGAAGCTGTCTTCATGCTGAAACCATACTGATAATGAGTTTGCACTGGGACTTCTTACCAGTTCTCATTGACGTCAGCAGCCTTGTTCTTACCTGGCCTCCAGCAAAAGCATTTTCTTTGCTGGCCCCTTTGTGAGAGCAGTCATACCAGGCCAAAGGTAGAGGCATACCAATTCTTGGCTGTTCCACCAAGGAGACAAAACATGTAAACCAAGAGCTGAAGGTCTGTGTTCCCACTCACCCTGCCTCCACGATTTAACTTACTTTCTAAAAACCATGTACAAATATATTGAAGATAGGATTATAACGATGATGATATTCTTGCAAAATACACGTTTTGAAAAAAAAAATACATAAGAAAAAATACTACAGACAACTTCTCATTCAGCCAGATGTCAATATCTACTATTTTCGGAAGTAATTTTCAGGTCAGATTGTCTTAGTGTGAACGACCACCATTGCACAGAGTGTAGGACCCTTGGTTGTGCTAATCCAGGCACGATCTTCTGGAACCTAACTGCAGGAACTCGGCAGGTTGTAGCTCAGAGCTTACCTGAGCAGAAAACAAATCCTTCCTGCAGAGATTAGAGGAAACTGGAGGTAACGTGTGGGTACCATGTTCACTGTTCTGAACACATAAACTCATAATTCATTTTCCACCTTGGAGAACCGAAGAGAAGATGGTTAGAAACTAAAAGATTAGTCATCTTACCAAAGGGCTCCGTATTTATAAGCCCTACTCTATTTTCTCAGATTAGATTAAATTTAAAGATTTTATGTCCTTTGTTAACAGCCCTTGAAGGGTCATGAAGACATTCAGATGCTTTAAAGAAACTACATTTCCTATACTCATTTGTGTTATAACATGAAGAAAAATCTATGTCTTTATTGTACTCATCTGTGAAACTAAAAGAAATAGTTATAATGAAGGCATGGTGTGAAATTAGGAAATGTGACATAAAAAGGAAACCATATTTGTCAAAATGATTTTAAACTCATGAAAAACGGTAATTGCTATAGTGGAACAGATTGAACAGTTAAGAATAGTGAAGGAGTAAAGGCAAAACATGGGACATTCTCTCCGAATTCCAGGAAAAGAATGGAAAAATAAAAATTAAGAAAAGACAAAAACACGAAGCTGAGCCAGCATACAGATTATAGTAAATTTAATCAAGAATAACGAAAAGAGTACTCAAACATTAGAAGAGAAAAAATGATTACAACAATAGACACAGAAGGTGTTTAAAATATAAGTGGATTCAAATCTATGCTAATATATTTGAAAATCTCAAGAAAATGAATAATTTTCAACAAGATATTAATTATGTAAATTGACTCAAGGACGTAGAAAAATTGAATAGATCAATGAAAAGGAGACAATTTTAGACCGTCAAAAATTACCTCAAAATCTGTCTGCTTTAGGCAGTGTTTTATAGGCAAGTGCTTTCAAACATTCAAGTAACAAATTATTTACATGCCACACAAATTGTTTCCAATCATATGAAAAATGGGGTGAAAGGAAAGCTTACAAGTACATGTTGGAGATGCGCTCAATCATTGTCGCTGAACTGACAAAGGCCACATAAGGAAACTTCACTCTATTCCTACTTATGACTTTGAATGGATACAATTTAAGTAAAAACTAGGAAAAGACGATTGGTAGGACATTTTAAGACTAAAGTTCCATGCCCCAGCTTAGTAGGACATCCCAGATATAAAAAGATGTTCAACCTTTGGGATTCATGACTTAATATATCACCTCACTTGGTCAAATGAGAAACAAAAAAGTCAAATAATTATTTAGAAAGGTTCTTAAATGGTGCTTTGTAATATTACGCATCTGCTCCCTAGCCCACAATGATCCATAATTTTAAAAGGTGGGCGCTAAAACATGGGTTGAGAGCAAGGTTTCTATGTGCAGCGAAGTCAGAAGAAAAGAAAAATTCTAGGACTTCAGAATTTTAAAGCTTGAATATCAATGCATGGGATTGGGAATCAGACATATGGTATAAAACCTGCCTCTGGCACTGTTATCTTCATGTGTTTGGCTCTCACTAACCCTCGAGGAGACCAAAGGCAGCCTTATCTCTTTCCTGGCACTGAAGGAGATTTGTGACTATGTTTAAATAAACTAGGTATTTGTGTCTTCAAATGTTTAACCTTGTGAGGGCCCCTGGATGGCCCAGTTGGTTGAGTGTCCGAGTTTGGCCCAGGCCCAGCATCGGACTTCCATCTCAGGTCACGATCACAGTTCGTTAGTTCGAGCCCCTGCATCGCTCTCTGTGCCGACATCTCAGAGCCTGGAGCCTGCTTCGAGTTCTGTGTCTCCCTCTCCCTCTCTGTCTGTCCTCCCCCACTTGCACTCCCTCTTTCAAAATTAAATACAATAACATATTTAACAAATTAAAAAAAGTAAAATGTTTAACCTTGCCAAAAGGTATTTATGGTATTATACTGAATTACACTGATGAACTCAAGGGCATAGATTTGTGTCTCACATGCATTTATTGTTATTATTGTTATCATTATTCATTATATTTTAAAATTTGCTATTATGGTGCCACAGGTTTTCTGACCATTATCCTGGGTCAAGAGCTAAGGAGCAGCATTTAGGCTTAATGACTTCATGATAATTTAGCTGGAATGGCAAAATAATTTCAAAACGAGTCATATGGCTATATGAGAAAAAATTCTTACAGCGGTCTCCAGTTATTTTTGGAACAAGGCAAGATGTGGGGGGGGGGGGCGGGAATCTGTGTGAATAATTTCTAAGCAGTCTCGGTGCTTCAAGCCTCATACTGAATTTGGCAAGAATTATCTCTACTGAGCCTCACAGTGATTCAATGGTTATAGGGAATAAGCATTTTTAGAGCCAGAGTTCAGCTGAGGAAATGGAAAAATCCAGCAGCTGCTCTAAGGTAGCACACCTAGTAAGTGGCAGGACAGGAACTAGAATCCAGGTCTTCCGAATACTTGTTTGGATCTGAGAAACAACTCAAGATGTGGAGCCCATTAGTGGCCATAGCATTACATCATTCTCCAGGAGTCATGGAGTCAATAATTCACATTGACAGGACAGAGCGTATCAGCGACAATGGTGGAAAGTAACCCCCTCACTTTGCCTTCCATTGTCATTGCTAAGACTTCTTCATAACATACACTGTAAAACTGTGATCTCGTTTCTTTCTCTAGTGGCATTAGATTTGGCCTAGGCCCCTGCCTGCCATATTGCCGTGTGTCTAAACCTCCTTCCCTCAGAAATCCCCCTCCCAGGGATTACCAATGAACCCATGAAGGAAACACATATCAAAAGAAGAGCATATTGACTTTCATCCAGAAAATGAGACAATTGTGATGTCCTGGGTTGAATTGTATCCACCCCCCCCCCAAAACATGTTGAAGTCCTAACACTGGTGCCTATGAACTTGACCTTATTCAGACAGAGAGTCTCTACAGATATAATCAAGTTAGAATGAGTTCATACTGGTGTAGGATGGGCTTTTGATCCAATATAGCTGATGTCCCCATATAAAGAGAAGAGACATGGGGCTGAGACACACAGGGAGAATGCTATGTGTTGTGACATGATGAAGGTAGAGATTGCAGATATAAAGTGTACCAACCAAGGAACCTCAACTATTTCCAGGAACCACCTGAAGATAAAAGAAATTTGTTAGATTCTCCTTTGCAGTCTTGAGGAAGAACACGGACCTTCCAACATCCTGGTGTTGGACTTCGACATCCAAAACTATGGGACAATAAACTCCTGTTTATGCAAATTTGTTATGGCTGCCCTAGGAAATTAACACACCAGTGTTGAATCACCCACACTTCCTGTTTTGTTTTTGGGTAGCTTCTGGCTGCTGCAGAATGTCGCGACTAAATACTCACAAGTGTAGCTCTTTTAGGGGCTGAGGTCCTTCTCAGTGCAGCCTTCCATGCAGAACTGACTCCACACTCTACGTGTTTAGCTTAACCGCACAGTGTCCCTTACCGGTGGTGGGAATTATATTCCTCAACAATTTCCATTTGGCATGCAGTTTCCTATAAGCTGTGGGTAACCCAGGAGGCATTACTATCACTCTTCATTCTGGAAATGGAATTTTCCACTACAAAATGCCCGGGCAGTCTTAGGAGGCCACCATATTCTTAACCAACTTTTCCCTTGGTCCTTAAAAGCAGTGAGTTCATTACCAAATGCTTCCTGGATGACAAAAATCCCTAAGACAGAAATCTGAAAGAGAAGGAGGAAGGAGCTGTTTGGTCCAATGGAAGCTTTGTGGGTGGGGTGATTCCTTTCATTCATAGTGGTGATCCAGCTTCCAAGAGGAAAACAAAACAAAAGTTCTATCCATAACCTCTTATCTTCCATTTATCCCCAAATCCATTATATCTGGTTCCTTTTCCATATAAGTTTGAGTAGCCTTGTGTCGGGGGGTGGGGGTGGAGGGGGTGGGTGGAGGGCTCTTCCAACAGTGATGACTATTCCTGAGGCAGGTAGGGAAATCAGCAATGCAGGATATGGAACAGGGGAATGACATCATTTGACTAATGGAAAATGAAATCATGGGCCACATGTGCAAAGCTGAATGAATTTCTATTACACACATAGACGCAGGCATAAAAAGAAGTAAAGAAATATTCATAGACGGGCCTGGTCTCCCCAGTCTCTTGCTTTTGTTTTGTTCTCTGTGCGTGTCTGTTCTTTTTTCCTTTCCTTTTCGTTTTAATGTCTCCCCACCTTACACTCTAAGTCCGAACCCTTAGGATGCCATCCGGGACTCTAAAAACCTGACTAACGTCTCAGCTTCGTCTTCAAGCAGTTCTACCTTGCACTTCACACTCCAGCAACCCTCAACCATTTGCATTTAGACGCTCGTTCCACCGACTTTCATTCTATGGTACATTTGCTTTGGCCTGGAGAGCGTCATCTCACTGACTTCTATCGATCCTCAAGATGCACGCAAGGTGCTATCACCTTCCGAAAGCCGGCTGGCTTCTCGGCTTCCAAATTGTGCCACGTGTAGCAGAGAAGAGGAGAATATTGAAGACGCCAGTATGGATTTTTTGTGTTTCTGCAGCACTCTCCAGAAGATCAGTTGCTACTAACAATGAGACGGAACATTTTCCTTATGCCGAACAGCATTTCTCTCCTTATAAGGTGCCCATTTTTTTTTTCCTTTTGCAGCGCACACTAATTTCTACGAAACCATATCTTAAAATTTATTTTTTTTATGTTTCTTTATTTTTGAGACAGAGAGAGACAGAGCATGAACGGGGGAGGGTCAGAGAGAGAGGGAGACGCAGACTCTGAAGCAGGCTCCAGGCTCTGAGCTGTCAGCACAGAGCCCGATGCGGGGCTCGAACCCACAGATCGTGAGATCATGACCTGAGCCGAAGTCGGAAGCTCAACCGACTGAGCCACCCAGGCGTCCCTACAAAACCATATCTTAGATGTATCTGTGTATCTACACCTAACCTTCCGTACATAATAGATCTCTTCCAACTTTATGATTTGTCATTTAGCCTATTTATGAAATTTTTATTGAGTGGAAACACTTGACCTAGTAGACTCAGGGATATGGTTTCTTCACCGTATATACTTTTTTTCTTTTCAACTTTGAAACTCTTTTATTTTGTTTTTCGCATATTAGCTCTTTACTCCATTTGCAATCCATTTTGTTGTACAGTTTGGAGGGCATGATGATAACGCGTAAGAATTTTAAAATGCATTGAAGGTCGTATTTCACCAGCTGGGATAAAATGCCAGGGTTTGGTTGTGCTTTAAAAGCGGTTTCATCATCAAACTTTGTTTCTATTCTTTCAGGACCTCAAAAAAGCACAAGATGATGAGATGAGCAATCCCAGATGCCTCAGCAGATTGTACCATTTTCATATCTTTTTGATTCCACTGCCCTGTATAGATAACTTCAATCTGAGTCGGGCCGGCTTCATGCGCCATTTCGATGTCAAAGGGCACAGCTATCATTCCCAAGGACGAATGCCATAAAGCATCTGTCCCCAAATGTAGCCCATGGATCGTGGACCACCAGCATCAGTCTCTTTCAGGGAGCTTGCCGAACATGTAGATTCATGAGCCGAAAACAGAATTACTGCAACGGAATCTTTACAATTTGGAAACAAGCCCTATATAAATTCAAATGCTAGAATTCTCCAAACCTCCCTCCCTCCGGGTTTAGTGAAAAATAAGTCGTTTTTGCTTTGATTCTGTTTCCAAAAGTCTAGCGATCAATCTGCCTCGACCTTAAGTAACTTGTGTCTGGGCTTGTCACCTACCGGCACGCAGGCATTTGTTTTTAACCACGGCGGTTTAGAGTGAAGAGAGCGTTTACCAACAAGCCAGCGCTGGAGACGATCAGACACATTTCCAAAGCAACTACGGAAAACTCCACGCAGCACTGTGAATTTTGAAATGCCAGATGCGACATCCCACAGGGTTTTAGAAGTGGCAGCCTCTTTTGAAGGGACTAGCTCTTGTTTCAACGTGAGTTTTCATACCAGCATTCTGTGCGTTTACCTGTGTTACCACACTTCATCGTTATTTCAATCCTTCGTGGTAACCCTTTATTTTGACTTTTGCAAACGAGGAAAGGGAGCTTGGAGAAGGTGGACCCACTTGGCCAAATTCACAAACTAGCGAGCGTCAGGGCGGAGCTCAACTTGTGACTTCTAGACCCAAGTAAATCCAAGGCATGTTCTTACAGGGGAGCAAAATGCATCTCTTTGGCATAAAGGTTATTGCAGGCTGGTTATTTTTAGGAAACAGA
Source organism: Panthera tigris (assembly GCF_018350195.1). Taxonomy (NCBI): domain Eukaryota; kingdom Metazoa; phylum Chordata; class Mammalia; order Carnivora; family Felidae; genus Panthera; species Panthera tigris. The sequence continues at coordinate 195,653,274 of NC_056663.1, read as the reverse complement.
AGATTTAAGAAGTTGCTATTGTCTGTCTCCCCCGACCCCCACTAAATGCCTGAAAATGCAGAAAGAGGACCTACCCCAGGAGAAGCGCCATCACCACAGATAACCACCCTGTAATGCCCAATGAGGGGGGTAGGCAGGGAGGAACATTGCAAAGTTTTCTTGATGACTTCGTCTCTGTGACCCATGTTTCCGGATGACCCGGCAAGCATCCATTTACCCAAACATTTGCTATTTTTCATCCTCCTGTGAATTGCTTTCCTTCCCTTTGGTGCCCTAGACACCAAGATGTCTTAGTCCAACATGATATAAATACTTCATATTGCCTGACTGTCTTTGGAATCTGTCACATTTATGTAGATGCCCAGGAGGTATGTAAATAAATTTGGTTTTCTCCTATTAATCTGTCCCATGCCAATTTAGTTCTCTAGACCACCCCCCCACCCGGCCAAAAAGCTTTGAAAGGTAGAGAACAATTTTTCTTCCCTAACACTCTCTTCAACGCATCTGCCTGGGATGTAACACGTAGGTCATTTCCCAGATGTGGAAATAGGTGCTACGAGTCAGGTGTTGGGAATAATATTTACCTATTTATTCCAAACAGGATTTAATTCTTCTTTTAAATCCAACAGAATTCCTGATCTGCAGAGATCTTCTAGACCCTTAAGAAACAGAGTACCACGAGAAATCACAAACATGAAACTTAACGTCTCACAGACTTTGAGATATTGACAACAACGTGTTGAAGTCCTCATTCCTCTCATCCATTTCCGTACTGCAGATATAAGAAATTGAAATTGAACGCCGTAGGGGTGACTCTTTCAAGGTCAATGAGGTGACACTAAGATGGGAGGTTATGTCTCCCTGTTTCATAGCCTTTTCTCTGTGCAATTTCCCCTCAATCCCCTGCCACTTCTGATATACACAGGATGCTACAACTTACAAATCAGTTGTTCAACGACTTTTCTTACCTCTTTCGAAAGGTGAAAGGCTCTGGTATTCGTATGAGGGTTTGAGTAAAAGAAAAAATCAACATAACGAGGGTTATTGCAGGGGTAGGAAGTGAAGGGCAGAGCAGAGAATCCTCCCACAGAAAGCTGCAGCCTTCAGCTGCGGCAGGACCATCGCTGTGAAGTCAGAATTGTTCCGGAGAAATAACGGTAATCAAAACAAACACACATAATCATGGGCAAACACAAACTGACGCTCGGGTTCAAACAGCAGGAACAGGGTGCCTGCCGGCCAATCAGGGCTACAGCTGAATGACAACATTTGATGCAAAGATCAGTCTCCGAATATTTTGATGTTCCCCTTCTTGGGTGAGAGAAATATATCATTTTAGTTCCCAGATTTGTTTTTGTTTTTGTTTTGTTATGACATCAACTTTGTCATGCTTTTAAATTAATACAGGAAAAGACAGTCCCCAAATCACGTCTGACAACTCTCAATCTGGGATACAAGATCTGTATTTAAAACAGGTCTGGGGGTGCCTGGGTGGCTCAGGCAATTAAGGATCTGATTTCGGCTCAGGTCATGATCTCGCGGTTCATGAGTTCAAGCCCCATGGCCCGTTCCGTGCTGATAGCTGGAAGCCTAGAGCCTGCTTCGGATTCTGTGACTCTCTCTCTCTGTGTGTCCCTCCCCTGCTTGCTCTCTGTGTCTCTCCCTGTCTCAAAAATAAGTAAATATTTAAAAATTAAACAAAAATAAAACAAAAACCAAGTCGGGTGGCCATTTACTTTCCCACTAAACTGTATACATTTAACACAACGTTAATATTTTAAAGTCTGTGAGGTATTGACTTTCATATTTGTGATTTCTCTTAGTGCTACGCTTCTTTTTTTTTTTAATTTTTTAAATGTTTGTTTATTTTTGAGGGAGAGACAGAGTGTGAGTGGGGGAGCGGCAGAGGAAGGGAGAGACAGAATCCAAAGCAAACTCCAGGCTCTGAGCCATCAGCACAGAGCCTGATGCGGGGCCCAAACCCACGAACTGTGGGATCATGACCTGAGCCAAAGTCAGAGCTTAACCCACTGAGCCACCCAGATGCTCCTCTTAGTGCTATGTTTCTACCTTCTTTCCTTCCTTCCTTCCTTCCTTCCTTTCCTTCTTTCTCTTTCTTTCTTTCTTTCTTTCTTTCTTTCTTTCTTTCTTTCTTTCTTTCTTTTATTTACAATTTTTAACGTTTATTTTTGAGAGACAAAGAGTGACAGAGAGCAGGGACAGGGCAGAGAGGGAGACACAGAATCCCAAGCAGGGGAGGGGCAGAGAGAGACAGAGTCACAGAATCCGAAGCAGGCTCCAGATTCTGGTCTGTCAGCACAGAGCCCGACACGGGGCTCGAACCCACAAACCGTGAGATCATGACCTGGGCTGAAGTCAGACGCTTAACCTACTGAGCCACCTAGATGCCCCTTAGTGCTACGTTTCTTAAAGTTCTAGCAGATCTCTGCAAATCTGGAATTTGTTGTTTTAAATAAAAGAATAAAATCCTGCTTTAAAGATTTTGAAATAAAGATAAAAAGTGGCCTGCGTCTGTAGCCATTACTTTTGTTGTTATAATTATTACTGCTGTAACCTATTGTTCTTGCTATTTTGATGTCCCTCTACCTCAAGCTGTAGCTACTACAGCCCATTTCTTCTTTCTTTCAGTTTTTTTTAAATAAAAAAATGTATACATTTAAGGTATACTGCATGACTTTTTTTCCAAACTTTTATTTAGAGTCAAGATAGTTAACCTACAGTATAATATTAGTTTCAGGAGTAGAATTTAGTGACTCAACACTTACATACAACACCCAGTGCTCATCACAAGTGCCCTCCTTAATATACATCATCCATTTAACCCATCCCCTTACCTCCCTCCCCTCCAGTACCCTTCAGTTTGTTTCCCAAAAAGTTAATAGTTAAAAATACCATCCAGCAATTGCTCTACTAGGTATTTATCCAAAATGACATTTTGATAGGCATGTGTACATATATATATATATATATATATATATACACATCACTACAGTTAAGCTCATTAACATATCTGTCTGCTCACTTAGTTACCATTTGTGTGTGTGTGTGTGTGTGTGTGTGTGTGTGCGCTCGCGTGGTAAGTGCACCTGAAATCTACATTCAGCAAATGTTCTAGTATAGAATTAATATAGTATTATTAACTACTGCCATTAAGCTGTCCATTATTAGCTCTCTAGATGCTTTTAATCCAGATATATTTTGAATTCTGTTAAAAATTATTTCCAACCTGTAAATGATTTTAATGCAATGCTTGCTTCAGTAATCATTACTCTTGCATTGGGGTTTTTAACTTACTAGGGACATTCGCCAATTGATCCTCTCCATGAACACTTGAAACTATTGCTATATTATTTTAGGAGATCAACACGCACAGGTCAGGTGAATTGTACAAGGTCTCCAGAGGGTATGTCGGAGTGTTGTGTGTGATGCGAGTCTCTGTTAAACTCTAGTGCTGTCCTCACTGCATTACCTCAGAACCTTACCTCTAAAACCACTTGAGCGATATTGTTTCCGCTTTTCCAGTAACAGATCACTCGCTGGGACGGCGATGAGTGAGTAGCTCTTTTTCTCTTCAACGTGTTATAATGTTGAATCTTTGTCCTCATCTTGTACACCCCTCCCGTTTCTGTGTTTCCCATTTAAAAATTAAAAGGATTATTTTGTGGCCTGTTTTGCGATTAGCATAAATTTATGCCACACTTTTTCTTCTTTATGTTCTGAGTTTTAATTCTTGTTTCAGTCTGCTTCATAGCCCATGTGACTTTCTATTGGAAAGCCCAATAAAAATCACTATAGTAGTCCAATGTTTTCAAAGGGAAATGAAATTAATCCATTCACTCATTCAGCACATATATCCCACTTGTATGTGTGGCAGTGAGGAAGAGGTATGTCAGGCTCTCCTCCCAAGACCCTCTCCGTCTATTATGGGGAGTAAGGTACACGTCCAAGATAGGTGTAGTGCAAGCAACAGGGCCACCATTCAAATGCCATGAGACTTCAATAGAAGCAATGATTCCCAGCCAAGAGGACTAGGCACTTGGTTTGGTCAAGCTAAGGGTGGGAGCCACATGGACATATAGACATAGGGTGATCTGTTCTAGACAGAGGGGTCAGGATGGAAAAGACAAGCAGAGAATTAAACATGAAGAGGACACAACCAAACCCGACTCAACCAGGCTTGGAAAGCAGGTGTAAAAAGTACGTTTGAAAAAGTAAGAATGGGCCTGAATTTCAGATGAACTGAATGCCTGCCTAGGACACGTGTGCATTTTGTTAGCAATAGGGAGCCTGTGGAAGTTTTTGAGAAAGATGCAATGATCATCAAGGATCCCAAGAAAAAATACCCAATTTTCCTGTTTAATACCAAACAATATCAAATAATCAATATAATCAAATCAAATATCAAGTAATCAAATAATCAAATCAAATGTCAAGTAAGATAAAAAAACAGCAGTCTCTGATGGATGTAAAAAGCCATCGGAGGAGGACAGAGGCTTGGGAGGCTGGGTATTTTCCTGTTTAATATCAAATAATATCAAATAATCAATATAAACAAGTCAAATATCAAATAATCAAATAATCAAATCAAATATCAAATAATATCAAAAAACAGCAGTCTCTGATGGATGTAAAAAGCCATCGGAGGAGGACAGAGGCTTGGGAGGCTGGGTATTTTCCTGTTTAATATCAAATAATATCAAATAATCAATATAGTCAAATCAAATATCAAATAATCAAATAATCAAGTCAAATATCAAGTAATCAAATAATCAAATCAAATATCAAATAATATCAAAAACAACAGTCTCTGATGGATGTAAAAAGTCATCGGAGGGGGACAGAGGGTTGGAAGGCTGGGTATTTTCCTGTTTAATATCAAATAATATCAAATAATGAATATAATCAAATCAAATATCAATCAAACAATCAAATCAAATATCAAATAATCAAATCAAATATCAAATAATATCAAAAAACAGCAGTCTCTGTTGGATGTAAAAAGCCATCGGAGGGGGACCGAGGGTTGGGAGGCTGGGTATTTCCCTGTCTAATATCAAATAAAGTTTGGCGTGCATAAATGGGACGCCAAATCCAGGGTTCATTCTAGATAAACGATAGGTTTATTCTAATAAATACTTTTCTTTAAATGATAAAATAAGGAAATGTGATCATTTTCAACTCTCTGAATCCACACAGACATAAGCCAACGATACTTGCATGAGAAAAAGAGGTTTCAACCAAAGCTCTTTTTGTATCTACGACATATTTTGCATGTGCTATTATAAGACCTATTTCCTTATACCATATGTATTGTCTTACTGCCTCGCCTCAGTTAGAGCAGGAAGCACGTCATGTAAGTCTTTGTAGCCCCTGTGCTAACCCAGTCTTTGGCATCTGCTATGTGCTCATTAAATATTGAACATCTGTCACCACAGTTCTGCTCTTCAAAAGCTATTTGAAGCCCCCAAATCAGAGGGATCTCTGAGCAACCCACCTGTGTGTAGAGTAAATTAAGAGCTTGGACAATGATAGATAGATAGGGCATCTAAAATTTTTCAAGTACGTAATAAAATGGGTAAAAACGCAATACTCCATTTGGCATACAACAGAGAGGACTTCAGATTTGTTGGGTGTTTATATGAATTTTTTGTCTATATTTCTTTTGAATGCGATTTTATTTCACCTTTTCATCGCTTTGGTGCTGCAGGTATGTTCTATCGTGGATTTTGAACAGTCCTGCAGGTATGTTCTATCGTGGATTTTTTAAAGACTTTTTTTTTCTTTTTAAAGCAGTTTTAGGTTTACAGAAAAACAGAGGGAAAGGTACAGAGATTTTGCATTTACTTAGTGCAAGCGCTGACAGCTGTTGGGTGTGTGTGTGTGTGTGTGTGTTCGCGCGCGTGCACGCATGCTCCAACATGTTTGTTTTGGTAAACCAAGTGCCTGACTAAAGCACTGATTGCCTAGTTATCCACTTCAAAGACCCTTATCTCCAATAAACCCATTGCCAACCACAGGACCAGTAAAGAACCAGGCTTCCTCTCCCAACTGAGGCTCCTTTGTTTTCAAGATCTTGGTTAATTTCAGTTACTGATCATTTGGACCATTGCTTTTTCTCTTCCATCACTTTAAATTCCCACTCTTCTATTTTCAACCCATCAATAAAGAGTTAGCCCCCGGAACATTAGCCCGCCCACCCTCAACCCCAACAGAAGCAGAGCCCCAGGCCCACATATCATCAGTCTCTCTCTACTCCTGCACCTTGCCCTGTGTCCCAGGCGTCCTGTGTAATTCCCAACGCTTCTAGTCATAAACGTTTATGTTTTTAAAGTTGCCTGATGGTTGTTGCTGAAGTGCATCTTGCAATCGTAGGAAGAACCACAAGTAAGGACCACAAGGTCTGGTCCAGCCACACTGGCCACTGATAGATTGATACCCACACGAAACAAGCCCCTGCACAAAAATACCTAACCTTCAGCATATTGTACATTTGTTACTGTCAATGAAGCTACATTGATGCCTAGTGACCCAAAGTCCGTAGTTTACCACAGAGTTCACTGTTGCTGTTGTACCTTCCATGGGTTTGAACATGTGTATGATGGTTTGTATGCATGATTATATTACCATACAGAGCACCACCCCCCCCCCGCCTGCTCTAAACTCCCTTGTTCTCTTCTTCATCCATCTTCCCTAACCTTTGGCAACCACTGATCTTCTTAGTGTCTCCATAATTCTCCTTCGTTCATATGACTGTATATTCCATGAGTCATCTAATAATGATGGAGTTAAGAGCAGCTTGTATTTGTTCTTTACTGCATTTTCTAATTTCTTTATAGATTGTCATTCTATACTTTCACATTAGGAAGAGTGAATGCGACCGCCGCAAAAAATGCTCGGTGATTTTTTGGGAAAGCTTCTGTAGGTTTTGATGAATAACTAATATTTGAATAGGGAAAGAAAAACATTAAAACAATAGGGAGGAACCGGAGTTCCTACTTTTTTATGTTGAACGAAGATTAATCCAACAGGCAGAGGGGACTACGGACAGCTTTCTGTATTCTGTGTGGTAAGTAAGGAGACGGGGTGAATATGTCCTTTCTGTGGTTTTCAAGACTAAGAGTCAGGAAAGACAGAAAACAGATTGGCACAAGTATAAATTATTCATTGAAGACACAGAGTGAAAGAAAGAGGGGTTTAGAGTCATTGTTTCGAGTCCCCCCTCTGTGGAGAAAAGGTAATTCTTGGTATTGAACAGATTCTCCCCTGAGGAGATAATTGAGTCATCAGGGGAAGATGGCGGACGTAATGGGGATTCAGACTCAGGGAAGTTTATTAGAAGTGCTTTAAAAGTATGAAATGTTCAATTTACGGAAGGAGGTAGCGAACTTGCCGCTCACTTAATTACAAAAATCATGCGTTGTGAGCTTAGAAGTGGCGGCTAAGGTAGATCTGGGCATGCGAAGACACTGCCAAGTGAGAATAAAGATATGGAATATGTAATTAAATTGTGGGAGGGCGACAGATGCTATCGGGCTCCCACTTGTTACAAGGTAAACAAAAGAATAATGCAATAATAAATATAAAAAAAATAAAATGTGAAATTGCTTTTTTGTCCTCAGCAAATGGAGAGTCATCTGAAGCAATATCTTCTTTTTATTCACTTTTTGATGTTTCTTGGTTATATAACTATTTCTTTATTTGGGTTTATAAAGGATGGAGCAGCAGGGCGGTTAAAATGGAACACATTGTAATGTAATTGTTGAAAAACAGAAACAGTTTACAAAGTAAAAGACAATTTAGCTGGTAAGAGGGGAAAACATGTTTCTAAACTGATGTTGTACGAAATGAAATTTGACGACTTTCACTCCTCAGTGATGGGGTTTGCAGATCCAATGAGGGAGATCGGGGACAATGCTAAGGCTGGATCTTAGACTCACTTCAGTTGGCTCTTTAAGGGGCTGGAGGAAAAAGGAACGAAGTAGGAAGCGGGTCTTTGTGCTTTAAATAAAGATTTTTTTTCATCCTCCCTAGAAGTTGTTGCAAATGAATAAATGCGTTCAAGACACAATTTCCACTTAGGAAGCAGCATGACACAGTGGACAAAGATCAAGATTTCCAGTTCAAATCCTGACTGTGGCACTTACTAGGAGTATAACTAAAATCAGTTATTTAGGGGCGCCTGGGTGGCTCAGTCGGTTGAGCATCGGCTTCGGCTCAGGTCATGATCTCACAGTTTGTGGGTTCGAGCCCCACATTGGGGTCTGTGCTGACAGCTCACAGCCTGGAGCCTGCTGCGGATTCTGTGTCTCCCTCTCTCCCTGCCCCTCCCCTGCTCATGCTCTGTCTCCCTCTCCTTCAAAAATAAATAAAAATAAAAATATTAAAAAAAATTAAATGAGTTATTTAAACTATTGCAACTGATCTCCTACTTTGCAAAAGGGGATACAAGAACCCATTCCAAGGTCATGAGGATTAAAGAAGAAAGCCCATTTCTATAGCTTCATAGTGTTTGTTCAATCACCCAGATGTCATTCCGTACATGCTCATACTTAGGTTTATTTATTTCTAGACATTTGGCACATCTTTTTCTTTTTTTCTCATCAGGCATGGTTAGTTTTTGTTTGGTTGGTTGGTTGGATTTTGTTTTTGTTTGTTTTTTGTTTTTTGTTTTTTTAAGAAACTATTCTATACATGAAAAACCAAGACAAATATAGCCAATTTTTTATTAATTTGATCATCGCTTTGCATTTAGTTCCTATTCAGCAACTACGCACGACTCAAAGGGCAGAGAATCTTCCCAACAGAGAAAGTGAGCAAGGATCAAGGGTCTCTGGACTTGTGCCCGCTGTGAAAGTCCCTGATTGTCACACAAGCACACATCATTCCTGATTATCCTGTGACATGTCTTTATCAGCCTGTGACGCTGTTTCAGCCTACAACTCAATCCTTGCTAAGATTTGTTTTTTAAATCTCTGAAATTATGTTCTTAATTAAAATAAATAGCTAGGTGTAGAAGTATTGGGGAACTACAGGAAACCCTCAGAAATAAAATTTGAAAGGAGCACATATTCAGAAATCGACCACTTTTTACACTGTTGTATATTTCCGTGTAGCAATTGCGTTCTATGCATATTTTTTTCCCAAAATAAAATCTCAGGGAGAATATTTTTTGATAAATGACTTTTTTCACTTATCCATGTCAATTATATTTTCCTGAATATGTAGGTATTCTCCCATATGATATTTTTAATGGATGCACAGTTGTCCTAATACAAATGAACAGCACTGCTACCTGGGAACTCAACCCTGCCTGGAGAGCTGTACCTAGCCTTTGTAATTGGCCTCTTCCTTCTGTGCACCTTTGCACCCCCAATGACCCACTTTTGGTTACAGTGCCTTCTGTTATGATCTTCTCTGTGTGTTGTTCCTTTGACTCACCCTCACACTGACCCCACTTCTGCCCCAGCTTGTTACCTATACAGTTCTACTATTGATGTTCCCTACCCCAGGAAAAGATATCCTGGTTTGCCACAAGCCTCTTTTTCCCCCTATATGCTAGGGTCTCTGTGAAAAGGCTTGGCAGGTACCAAACACTCACAATGTTTTAATTCCACTGTAGATAGTCTCCCGCAGAGGGAGAGACACCACCTTTAAAGATACAGGGACCTGCTTTATTCTGTCCCTGCAAATAATACCAGCTTCCTCTTAGAAAACCATACAAACCTTCCAATCGTGACTGCCAAATGAAACATGGCTATCTATGCCAGTGGTTCTCAACTAGGGCTAATTTTGTTCCTCAAAGGGCATACAACAAGGTCTGGAAATTTTTTTAACTGCTATCTCACAAGAAAAGGATTTCAGGGTCAAGTAGGTCTGAAAAATGATGGGTATTCAAAGGGAAAGGTCTCAGAGCTGAGAAGATACCGATGAGCTTTAAGCATAACACAAGGAGTATTATTTGATTATATATATATGTTTATATAGATATCTAGATATCTATATATAGTTATAGATATATCTATATCTATATATATTTATATAGATATCTATATAAATATATAAATCTAGATATCTCTATATATAATCTATATCTATGTCTATATCTATATCTATGTCTATATATCTATATCTATCTATTATCTATCTATATCTATATCTATGTATCTATATCTATATCATTATATCTATTCTATATATCTATATATATGTATGTATATATGTATCTATATATATGTGTATGTATATATATATATATCTATATATATGTATGTATATATATCTATCTATATATGTGTGTGTGTGTGTGTGTGTGTATATATATATATATATATATATATATATATATATCTTGGCATATAGGAAATAAGATATATACATATGTTGACAAAGTTTTTCAAAATTGTGCCTAATGTTTTGGGAATGTTTGTTTGTCTCTCTGTGTATTTATTTATTTATTTATTTTAAGCTTTATGCTCAGTGTGGAGCCCAATGCAGGGCTTAAACTAAAGACACTAAAATCAAGACCTGAGCTGAGATCCAGAGTTGGACACTTAATCGGCTGAGCCACACAAGGTGCCCCTTAGGGACTTTTAAATAGTGTGCTAGCAAGAGCTCAGTAATGATCATGTCCTACTTGATAATGACTCCTAACTCCTCCTTTCTGATAAATTTCATGTTAAGAAACAATCAGAGATTTAGGCTCAAAGGATGAATGTTTCCTATCATTACAAGCACTGGATATTTTCGAGCAGAGTTCTATAAGCAGATCGTCTGGGGCAAATGGCTTAGGTTGAGAGATGTTATTTATCACCCTAGGTACTGATGAATTTCATTCACCTATGTCAGAGGAGAATGCCAAGCAGACTCTGTGCTGACAGCCCAGAGCCTACTATGGGGCTGGATCCCAGGAAGCCTGAGATCATAACCTGAGCTGAAATCAAGAATCAGCAGCTCAACTGACTGAGCCACCCAGCCGAACCCCTCCCCCACCATTAAGAAAAAGAATAGAATGGGAAAAAAAAACAATGAGAGAGAAAGAAGAAAGACGTGGTGGGTTTGCCTGTCCAACATGCAATCCTCTAGCATTCCTGCTCACCACGTGGTGGGAGAAAACACACAATAGAAAAGACTACAGATAAGTTTTGTCTTCAAATCAAAGTGTACCTGCCCAAAGTTACCATGCCCCAAGTAATGCCCTTTTCATCCATAGGGGGGCGGTGAAGACTGGAAGAGGACATCTTGGGGTGACCATAGGGCAGTGCCCTTTCTGGAAGTTTCTGCACTGCTTCCACACCCAACTTGGGTTTCTAAACTTTCATGGTTGTTGTTGAAGTCAAAATCTTTATTTTTATTTTTATTTTTATCATGAGATGGAAAATATCACTGGCAAATTTCATCCTTAAAATCAGGCCAACTCTAGCTTGGAGTTGGCTGGGTGAGTGGTAGGGGGGTCCCATGTGCCCTTCCTTCCTCTTGATGGCTAGACTCCCCATCATTCCTCTCCACTCTGCCCAAGCTGATTTTACTTCCTCACTTGTGCTACACAAATGTCCTGTGGCTACCTTGGCCGACGCCCTGCTCTAATAGTAGTACCTGAAACAATAACAGTAATATTGAATATTTACTGGACACTCACCATGAGCCAAACGTTGTCATTTTCTTTCTTTTTCCTGTCGCAGCCTCATTTCCTCCTCACAGCAATCTGATGAACAGATGTGTCCTCTGAGGCTGGGGAGTCCGAACAACACTTTCAAGTTCCTGACTCTAGGGACCCTGAGGGGGAGGGGCTTGAAGGCAGGGTCAGCTCATCCTGTGTCAGGTCCTGCCTCCACATCACTTTGGCCCTGAGAAAAAAACCAACAGACAAACAAAATGCAGATCTGAGACTCCCGCCTGGGGGCAGAGAAGGAGAGAAACATTTGAATCGAAGATACCACCCTGAGGTGGCAAAGTGTTTAAGGCTCAAAGGGAAAGTGGGCCCTATTTCAGGTGCAAAGGCAGACGTTTCTCTGGAAATGCAAGTACCCCAGGAGATCAGCCAGGAAGGAGGCTGAAAGGCCCCGGGAAGGAAACTCGATCTACGGGAAACCAGGATTTGGCGAATTAACGTAACACATACAGACTTCGCAAACACACACAGAGAGGGAAGATAATTCTCTAAAAGAGGGAAAGCACACGCTGCCACAAAGATGAAGGGAGTATGGCAGCCTCCATTGCTTCAAAAGATTTTTTTAAACATTCAGAACAGCATGAAACTAAAAAGAGTAAAAATCACACCAGACATTATTCTGAAACATTATCTCTGTGGGACAGAGAAATTAACATTGTGAAGAGCACTGAGTAAAATGAATTCTCTGACTGTGATCCCTGTTGTCTATAGGATAGATTCTTATGTAGGAATAACTCAGAGATATAGATGTCCATGAAGCTATCATGCCGGGCCATTTTGCAGAAAACAGAGTGGTGTTTCATTAATTGCCGAAGCTATTTTTAACAGAGTTTTATTTTGCACTTGAGAAAAAAATAATCGTAGTGATTGAGTTTTATGTCTCCTCGCATAACATGCCAACTTTATTTTAGAGGGATCGCCAACTGTGCGTGATGTTAAGGGTAGGCAGAGCTCAGCCTCCGGGTATGAAAACAGAAGGGGCATTATCCTTTTCATCTAAAGCCCTTAACAGTCAGGCAGGACAGGTGCCCTGGCTTTATTCAATTGCTGTCCCTGTCTGGGGCTTTGTTCCCCTAGCTCGTGGTACAGAGATGTGAGATTCATAGAGGGTGATTAGAGAATTTTTCACTGACCTTGTCCTGTTTTGGTGCCTACCCACTGCAGAAATGTTCACAGCTAAAGTGTGATTCTGGCTAGAACTTTTTGGCTACACATGAGTTGTTGGGTTTCCTACTTCTTGTCTTTCTGGAGCTGATTTTCACTCCTATCCGCCTTCAGGACCGTCCTTCCAGCTTTGAGTCAATTAATTCATAGTTTAGATTAAGGATATCAGATTTCATTTCCTTGGCTCCCACCCTCAAGTTACCAGTGATATGAAGAGTATCCACGGCACAAAATTCACGCTGGATGAAAGGGTAAATGAGAACAATTCAATTTAGTACCTTGTCCTCCTGTGGTTGACTTACCGGTTTCCCAGCAAGCCAAGGACAACCATTGTTAGTGTGTATATCCAATGGATATTTGCTTCTTTGGCTTTGGATTTTCCAGCATCCCTTCCAATTATGAATTTCCTTATCATGTGTTTTGATGGTGGTGTCAGTGTTCTGTCCTGACACAGCATCACAAGAGTGGGCAGCTGACGTAGACTATCCAATAAATATTTATCTGCACACTTGCAAACTTTTATTATTATTTTTTTAATTGGAAACTTACTCATTATTCTACTCATCGCTTCTTTCTAATAACAATATATTTTGGACATAACTCCATATCGCCACATATGGATTTCACTTACTCTTTTCTATAGCTGAGTTATATTCTGTTTCATGGATGCACATTCTGTTATTTGATTGGCCTGTTACTGACGACTATTTCGGATCTTTCTAGTATGTAGTTACTACAACAATGCTATCATTTGCAATGCATGTGGGGATAAAACTAGGGGAAAATTCTAGGGAGCCTGGGTGGCTCAGTCAGTTAGGCGTCTGACTCTTGATTTCGGGTCGGGTCTTGCATGATCCCATGTTTGGTGGGATCAAGACCCACGTGGGGCTCAGTGCTGATGGCCCCTGCTTGGGATTCCCTCTACCTCTCTCTCTGTCCCTCCCTTGCTCGCATGCATGTATGCACATGCTCGCTCTCTCTCAAGATAAATAAATTTTAGGAAAAAAGAAAACAACGGGAAAATTCTACAAATTTCACTTTGTGGAGGAAAAATTATAATTCTAAATTTTGATAAAGTTTTTGAAAACAAAAAACTTTTGGTGACTTTTGATAGATGATAGCAAAATGTAGGATGACCCCAGTAGACAGACTTGCCAAAAAAACGTACAAAAATTCCTAGTTCCTGGGGTGCCTGGGTGGCTCAGTCGGTTAAGCAGCCGACTTCGGCTCAGGTCATGATCTTGCGGTCCGTGAGTTCGAGCCCTGCGTTGGGCTCTGTGCTGACAGCTCGGAGCCTGGAGCCTGTTTCAGATTCTGTGTCTCCCTCTCTCTGACTCTCCCCTGTTCATGCTCTGTCTCTCTCTGTCTCAAAAATAAATAAACATTAAAAAAAATTAAAAAAAAATTCCTAGTTCCTTACATCATTGACACCTTGTATGTTATTTAAATTGTTATCTGTAAGTCTGTTTATATCATTACTATTTTAATTTGCCTTACTTTTGTTTCATGTTTATTTAATGAAGGGATTGGAAAAAAATATGTATGTATACTGTGTTTTCTTATTGCCTGGACCTTTATTTTATGTATCTTTCTACTGGGTCATCAGCATTTTATTAATCGACACATAAGTTCTTTATTTGTTAAGGAAATCATCTCAATGCATGGTCTACACGTGGCAAAAATGAATTTTCAAATTGTTCTTTGTCCTTTGACTTTAGTTCTGTAATTCAATTCTTTTGCTATAAAGAAATTCATTTAGGTGTTTTTAACATATTAAAACAATCGCTTTCTGATTTCTGAATTTTATGACTGGTATCTAAGCTTCCAATAGGCTTCCCTGTTTTCTTCTGTTACTAGTATTTTAAATGGGAACTCAACTAACTGATTTATCGAATATTATGTCTTTTCCCCATTTATTGACAATTCTACTTTTGTCTTACAATAAATATGCAGATTTTATGAGTATATATTTGGGCTCTTTTTTTTCCCATTGAGTTGTTCCATTTTCACTGTATGATGTTTCACTCTGGGAAAGAACTACACTCTGACTAATTTTTTTTTCTTTAACACCTTCAATTATATTGACGCTATTTTTTCAGAAGTTTGATAGATTAATTTATTGTGCTACTTGGGTTTAATCCTTTTTTAGAATTTTTTTTTTAATTTTCCAATTTATTCAAAGTTAGTAGGTCCCCTCGGATTTTCTTTTTCCTTTTATGAATCTCAACATTTATAATTTTTTTTTTTTCGGAAAACGATCCCTTTACTCATGTTTTCTCCTTAATTTCCATAGATTTTGCTAAACTAGTCATATCATTTCTTCTGTAGCTTTGTTTATATCTCTCTTTTCCTTTCTAATATTGCATACTTACAACTTACTATCTTAGTTGGCTTACTTTATGTGTTCCTCAAGGAAGCGCTCAACCAGATACTGGCCCAACTGACATATACTAGATACTCATTTCTTTAGCTAATGATTTTATCTGGCTTCTGGAGCCTGTTTTGCTACCATTTGCTATTTGTCAGCCAGAAATACTAAAGAATGATAATTTGTAAAGGTTTTATTTTTTTAATGTTTTTTTTTTTTCTTTTTTTTGAGACAGACAGACAGAGAGAGAGAGCAAGGGAAGGGTAGTGACAGAGAGGGAGAGAGAGATTCCCAAACAGGTGCCATACCATCAGCACAGAGTCCAATGCGGGACTCAAACTCACGAATCATGAGATCATGACCTGAGTCACCCAGGTGCCCAAGAAAGATCATCTTTTGAGAGCAGCTGTAAACCAATAACTGAGAGTAATTGGTGTCCAAATACCCCAGCTCCTTCACACCTCTCAGGCACAGGGGGCAGTAACTCAGAGTTGTGCACTCTACACTGGCTTCCAAAGTTGGAGAAGTTGGGGGAGCTCCAGTTGCCCATTTTGGCGGTCCCTTTTCCTCCTTCAGTTCACTTTCCCACTCTCCTACTAGGGTCCTCTTTACCATTTAACTAAAAGCATTTGATTCTATGTCTTAGGGTTTGTTGGATTCTTTATTAGCCGTGGTCAACACTGCCAGCAGGGAGATTTTTAGGGGCACACAACAGCGTCTGATCCAATCATTACTCTTACTATTTTGTCTTGTAGTCCTCTGCTTTTATTATTTTATTATATACATTCATATTCTCAAACAATGAATTTATTGTTTCATGTTTTTGAATTTTATATACATGAGATTACACATTCTGTATTCTATTGTTTCCAGCTTCCTTGCTGAACATTGTGCTCTTGGGATTCATCAATGTCATTGTTGATTGTATTGTTTTTATTTGCCCAGAAAATTACCTCGAATGAATGTACCACAATGTGTTTTTCTGTTGATAGGACAGTAGGTTGTTTCTATTTTATTCATCAATTGCTTTTGTGCCATTATTAACTGTCTTGCTAGAAATGTCTCATAAGTATTTCACTAATTAGTGCGTAATAAATGCTTTATTGTATTTATATCTAAATATGTAACTAGTGTATTAAAACAGTCAGTGAATGCTAGGTTATGCTGCAATAAGAAATACCACCCAAATCTCAACAGCTTATATCAAAAAGTCTTTCACTTTTCCCTTTAGTTCTAACACTATATGTTCATCCCAGACTGGCCGTGGCTCTGTTCCAAATCACGTTTATTCCAGGACCCAGGCTGATAGAGTAGCACCTGTTGAAAATCATCCCTACTCTCTTACCACAGAAAAGAAAAATCCACATGATGGGACCTAAAGTTTCTATTTGGGAATGACACTTGGGCATTCTTTTTATATTCTGTTGGTCAAAGTTAATCACTTGGTGAAACCTGACGTTAAACTGTCAGAAAGTAACACCTTTCCCGAGGGGGCATTTTAATTGGTATTTTACTGATTAGTAAAGGGCTAAAGAATGTTCCAAGTATTTATTACACTTTTAGTTTCCCTTCTCATGATATCATTGTAAGTGTTTTGTTCATTTTTCCTCTTTGATTTTATTGTTGTTTTAATAGAAATAGAAATAATAGTAGTTTATTTCTTTTTTAAATAGTATTGCTAGATACTATAAACAGCAATTCTTTATTTCATGTGGTTTAATTCATCAATAGTTTCCAGTACTTGTGCTTCATGTGTTTTGTTTAAAAAACCATTACCTTCCTCAAAAATTGTTAGTCAGGGGCGCCTGGGTGGCTCAGTAGGTTAAGCGTCTGACTTTGGCTCAGGTCAAGATCTCACAGTTCATGAGTTTGAGCCCCGCATCAGGTTCTGTGCTGACAGCTCAGAACCTGAGCCTGCTTCAGATTCTGTGTCTCCTTCTCTTTCTGCCCCTTCCCCGCACTTGCTACAGAGCAAGTCTGTCTGTCTCTCTCCCTGTAAAAAATAAATAAACATTTAAAAAATTTTTTAAATTGTTTGTATGATGGGCTGGTTATATTTCCTCTTGGATCATCCCATCGAAAATCAACTCAGGCTTGGATCAAATATATATTGCAATGCATTGCTAAGTTCAAAGAAAGTAAAGACCATCTCAAAAGGACCCCCAGTTAAATAAAAGAAACTATGACAACAAAGAACAAAAACATGTTTTCACTCATAGGTGGAACTTGAGAAATTTAACAGAGGACGATGGGAGAAGGAAAGGCAAAAAATTGTTTGAAACATAGAGGGAGGGAGGCAAACCCATAAAAGACTCTTATACAGAGACCAAACTAAAGGTTGATGGCGGCGGGGGAGGAAGGGAGAAAATGGGTGATGGGCATTGAAGAGGGCACTTGTTGGGATGAGCAGGCGTGTTGTATGTAAGCGATGAATCACGGGAATCTACCCCCAAAACCAAGAGCACACTTGTATACACGGTATGTTAGCCAACTTGACAATAAATTATTTTTTAAATACTAATAATTCATCAGATTGAAGAGTTTTCTTCTTAAAAAAAATGTTCAGAGAGAAAGAAAACACCAACCATCTGTATCCAATGAAATTATCATTAAAAAAACAAAGAGAAATAAAGGCTTCCCAAACAAACAAACAAACAAGTTGGAAGCAGAATAAAAGAAGAAGATCAAGGGATCTCCCTTCATGTCCAACGGTATTGCAGCAGAATCGCTTCTGAGCCAGCCGCGAGACAGGTGAGCTGAGGCGCGGACTCTTTTCTTAAGCTGGTGAAGATCAGCACCCAGACTGTTCCCTGTGTTAAATAAAGGCGTGAGAGTGGAAAAGAGAAGGCAGAGTAACTTTCCATGGGTGTGGACAAAGGATGAGAACCAGATTTTCACAGCAAAACAAACACAGATCGGTTGAGCCTCTTGTCACCGACAAAAACCAACACACTAAAGAAAAGCATTCTGGATTTCAGCAGAAGATTTCCATAGATTAAAGCTAAGTAAATATGAGTTTACAGGGAAAGATCATCAAGGTTCACGTTAGGAGTCAGCTTTTAATCCTGAATGAGAGAGAGTAAAATAATAAGCAACAGAGTTAGTTTCCTTGGGACTTCAGCCATTAGAATGGACAGATTTAAAATAGAGAATGATCACGCATGAAGTATTAAGTAAGTAAAATATCCAGCTAAGTTGTTAGAGGATAGAGCTGGGCTGTAAATTGCATTGGCATGCATTTAAAAATTAATAAATGGATGGTTTCTTACTTTGCAGGCACAAAGGAAGATAAATAATAAACTGGTGGAAACAAGACTTGGCCAACTCACAAGGTCAGTCCTAGGCACTCATTAACTGAATACAAGAATGGATGCAATTCTCTGACTCTCTGCTCGAATCGGAGAGGAAACGTCTCATGGGAAACCACGTGGTGTCATGAGACCAGGTTGTATGTAGCTCTAATGTGGGTCAGGGGCTTAAGGTAGGCAGTTCCAAGTCGTGGCCTATTGAATTATTTGAGTATGACCCTTTCTTGCTTTCCACCTTAACAGAAACAAATGACACGCCAAGGTAAGGTAATTGTGCACATTTAATAGAAAAGTGTATTTAAATCAATACTTTTCTTTAAAGTGACAGTGTAGACTAATAGACAGGTGCCAAATCTCCTGAGGACCAGGAACGGATTTTAAGCTTTTACCCTGAAGTATTATGATAATAAAGGAGATCTTTTCTAACCCTTCTAACATTATCTCTGCTAGAAATTATGGTGACAGAAAGACGACCTGGGGGGTTGGGACAAGGGAGGAGCTAAGAGATGAGGAAGTATTCTGAATGCTCCCTTAAGAAGTCTGAGATATCAGGGGTGCTTGGGTGGCTCAGTCGGTTAAGTGTCCTACTTCTGCTCAAGTTATGACCTCACAGTTCACGAGTTCGAGCCCTGTATCTGGTTCTCCGCTTTCAGCCCACAGCTTGCCTCAGATACTCTGCCCTCTTCTCTCTCTGCCCCTTCCCTGCTTGCACACCCTCTCTTTATATATATATATATATATATATATATATATACATACATGTATGTATATATGAAAAAAGTCTGAGATAGCAAAGGCAGCTGCCGTAGTCCTGTCTTCACGTGGAATTGCAAGAGTCCTTGGAAGACACAGCAGAACATAATTTGGGGATGATGGCACCACAGAACATCCATGACTCTTTGCGAAATGGATACTCAAAGTGGCCAAAGGTGCATATTCAGTTCCCCTTGGAGGCAGTCGAGATACTTGACTTCTGTGATGATGCATCACAGGTGGGGCAGAGTTTTTGTTTGTTTTTGTTTGTTTGTTCTTTAGATGCTAAGGCCCAAAGCTCCTCCTTTCTATATTTTTAAGAGTATTTAATTTGATAATTTATTTCCTTCAGGGCACCTGGGTGGCTCATTTGGTTGAATGTTCAACTCTTGATTTTGGTTCAGGTCATGATCTCACGGTTTTTAGATGGAGCCCTACATCAGGTTATGTGCTGAAAATGGAGCCTACTTGAGATTCTCTCTCCTTCTGCCTGTCCACAGTCCCCACCCCATGTCTCTTTCTCTCTTTCTCTCTCTCTCAAAAAAAAAAGTTATTTCCTTCATAATCCAAAACCCATCAGGTTGTTATTGGGACTCTATTAGAAAGCTGCTAAGCTTGGGCGAATGGGAAAACAGGTGCAGCGAGGCCATTGAGAGTCTAGCAAAGTTGAGTCATAGCTCCTCCTGCTGGATCCCCTTGGAAAGACAGCTGTGACAGCCAAGGATACAATGGGGGAGAGAGTAAGGGAAAGGGTTGGAGGGCTGGAGAGAGAGAGAGAGAGAGAGAGAGAGAGAGAGAGAGAGAGAGTTTGGAGAAGATATAAAGCAATAAAGACTAGGTTAAAATGTGACCACATTCAATTCTCCAGTTGAGACTATAGTCTCTGGGAAAGCACGACATCCCTTTAGAGCTGTGGGATTATAAACAGTTGGAAGCAGAAAGCACCTCTGTCACATACAGGCTGTGAAACCTTGGGAAATCAGGCAACTTCTGGCAAAAAGGAGTGGAGGTTGGTGGTATATTGGTAAAGACACGCCCTTGGGAACTAGAATACTAGTGTTCAAATCCTGACTTCATACACTTTCCAGATTCTCATGTGTAAAATGGGAATAACAATAGTAGCTCCGTCATGGGGTTGTAGGACAGTTAAATCAACCCATTAAAGTTTTTAAATGGTGCCTAGAATATAGCAAACATTCAGTAAATATTAACTGTATTATTTGCTTTAGATTCTCAAAGCATACATTTTTTATGAATAGCAATGATTGCTTTGCCCAACTTGAAAGGTAGGTCAGAAAATCAAATGATATGATGGATATGAAAGAGCTTTGCAGACTCGGAGAATTATAATTTACTGGGATACAAACACTTTTGTTTATTCAGCAAAATCTATCCTGTACTAATAAATAGTAAAGCAGGAACTGCGATTCGGGTACTACCGGTTTCTTTCTCCCCCATTAAGTGAGTTAAAATTTTATTTTACATTTTTTTTAACGTTTATTTATTTTTGAGACAGAGAAAGACAGAGCATGAATGGGGGAGGGTCAGAGAGAGAGGGAGACACAGAATCTGAAACAGGCTCCAGGCTCTGAGCTGTCAGCACAGAGCCTGATGCGGGGCTTGAACTCACCGACCGGACCGTGAGATCATGACCTGAGCTGAAGTCGGCCGCTTAACAGACTGAGCCACCCAGGCACCCCTAAAATTTTATTTTAGTAAAGATAAACACCTAGTACATAAAAGCCTCAATCCCACTTGAAATTGGCACAACAATGTTTTCACAGTTAACGCTGCTTCCAGAGTTAAAGCGACCTGGAAAATCCTATGGGCTGTTTGGGAACCTGGATTTCTGAATAGGAGAGAAGTTTTGACAATAATCCTCTTTGTGAAAATATCACGTTGCTCCTTAAAGTGTCTTGGTCACCGTTTAGAGTGAGGGGAAGACACTTGTTAGAATTCACGGTAATTGCTAACATAAAGCGAGTGTGTATACTGTGCCAGGTGCCATGCTCACCATTTTCATATCTTTTAGCTCATCTCTTTCTTACAGATCCACATAGAATGTTCCCAGTACACAGGTGAGGAAAATGTGAGCGAATCTTTAAGTAATTGACCCGAAATTGTAGACTTCTGGGGCAAGGACTGAAGTTCAACTTTCTCAGGATCCAAACCTGCCTCCTCAAACAGAATTTCATGATGCTTCCAGCAGGGATATTTTCTGTGGACACCTTGTCTCCATGTTCTCAGTCCTTTGCTCTTTCTCCTTAGAAATATAGAGCTGAGCATTTAATTCTTTCTGCCCCAGGTATCTTCTCTGTATACTATTCATCATAATAGTACCCACCTGAATGGTTTGCTTCAAGAATTAAATTCATATAGGTAGCGTAATTTGAAGGAAGCAAGGCATTTAATACATTCTCACTGTGGCTGTTTTCCTTCTTTTTTATTTTGAAACAAACTTGCCATCCTATGAAATTTGCAAGAACATAGCAAAAGCCTTTGTCTTCGGAGCCATTTGTAAACTTGCTGCTGATATGCCCCCCATTGTCCTCATTTTGTTGTGTGCTTCGTACAAGCTAACAAAAAATTCTCCTGGGTAATCTGATATGGCAAGAAAGATCAGGAAATTAGCATGGGCGCATTATCATCACCTCGTCCCCAGACCCCCTTTCAAGATTTGCCAGTGAGCCCACCCTTTCTGGCAGAAGAAGGCCGTCTAGGTTCACCCATTGCGTTCGGTGGTAATTTTTATTTAGTTTCTTTCGACGTGAAGCAATTTCTCAGCTTTTCTTGACGCTCGTGACTTGGATACTTCTGAAGACTACAGGTCAGTTTTGTGAGGTTTTCCTGTTATTGTTTGCTTTTTAGAGCAACCCTCATTGGGGTTTGTCTGAGGTTTCCTCAGGCTCAGAATCAGTGTATTGTGAATGCTATGCCATGCTTCGCTGCAATCTTAGTTGACACATAATTTCGATTTGACCCATTAATGGTGGCCTTAACTTTGACAATTTGATTAACGTGGTCCCCGCCCAACTGGCCTGCTGGAAAGTTACTTTTTTATTTCCTTTGAGTTGGTAAGTGTCTTGTGTGGAGGCAACGAAGGATCAACTTAAATATTACATCCTCGATTTACTCATTTCTTTATAACATGAGGGACAAGGGAATAGATCCTACCATATTTAGGGAATTGTCATGTGTACTAATGGATGGTGTTCAGACTTTCCCAGATTTGGCCAGTGGGAGTTTCTTTAAACTGTGTTCCGTGTCCTTTTGACATGGGCCCTTATCAATTATTCGAGTGAATTCTTGTTTCGGCACAACTAGACGTTCTGACTCTTCTTATGTTATCCCTGCCTCAGTCCTATAATCAGCCGTTTTGCTGAGAAGCCTTGATTCCCTTGAGAGGAGAGTTGTGTCTGGGAGCGAAGTTCTGGAGATATGTGCACATGTATACGTGTATATCTAGGAGATATGTGTGCATGTATACGTCTACATATATTTAAATTTGTATTTATTCATCTATTCATCCACGTAGAATCTATTCATCTTAAAACGTAATGCCAATACCTCTGATTTCATTGCATCACCTTAGAATCCATACCCATGTACCTTCTCCGTAGGTAACACTTTTCTCTAATGGCGAGAAGCCTGACTCCTGTTGTTGTTGTTGTTGTTGTTTTTAATTACGCTCGCTTATTTAATTAATCTCCCCAAACCTCTGTCACCTACAAATACCCCTTTCAAACCCTCGCTTCACGCAGAATCGTCCTCAACACCTCACAGAGGGAAATCCCTTATATGATGCCTTCCTCATCGTCTCATCTGGGGTTCCAACACCCTAAGGCACCCGCCCTCCCAATGTGCCAACACCCTCTTCGTCTTTCTGGGATTTTCCCATTCTGTTCTGGTCATGCCATGATCATGATGGCATCTCCACCTTGCAAGGACATGCTATTTATGCCACTTGGCCCTAAAAACCTAATGCCGCGTGCTAGCTTCTCCCCACCCACCACGGTGGGCAAGTTCATTCTCCTTGGTCTCTAACACCCCTTGCTGGGCCATCGTCACCACTCTGTGGATACCTGACAGGTAGCCCTGGAGCCCTGGCCTTAATTCCCTCCCCTTCCCTGGCCCACTTGCTTGGCCATATCTAATTGAACCGAAATCACCAGAAAAAAGAAGGCAGGGGAAAGGAGAAGGGGGGACAGGACGAGACAGGGGGAGAAAGAGAAGGAAAAAACTACACGTTTGTCTTAAATTTGTATTATTATTATTAATAACCTAGCATTCTCTTTTCTGATATAAAAATCTAACCTTAGGAAACAATCTGTTATTTGTCTTTATGTCTCAGTGTGAACCTAAGTCAACTCACAGAGTGTATCTCATTTTCTGGTCCAAGCAACATTACGAGGTAGGTTTTTTGGTGAAAAATGTAGAAACTGATGTTTAAAAAGCATCAGTTTCCCAGTGTTCATATGGCTACTAATAGCATGCGATACTATGAGGGTTCAGTCTCACTGAGATAATGAAAGACAGCCCCTCTGCCCCCACAAGAAAAACAATCCTTGACACCAGTCTGTAAGGGACAGGGACAGAAGCAGGGAAGGGTGTTGTCACAAGAGTAGGAACTTCCGCCAGTCACTGAGAACATCACTGGGAACACCACTTGCTTCCAAGAGAGAATCAGACACCCTTCCCGCTCCTTTTAATGTTCTGGCTCTTTGGAGCCAGGATACCTCCTTCCATTTCCCTAAATTCAAAACCATGATTGAAAAGAAGATCTGCGGGGTGCATTAACTACATCTTGGGAAACTGCATTTCAGAGAAGTCTCTACAGCCGTGTGATTCTGTGATCTTGGGAGAATGGGCACCTGTGACCCAATTCTTGTGAACCATAAGATAGAACTATGTATACAAAGCCACGAAGACATTCGAGAAACCATACTTTTAATCGTTGTCATAAACTATGTAAATGAACACTGTCTCTTTAAACTGGGACATGCTATCATATTAGATCGATGCCCTATAGTCCAGCAAGTTGATGAAGCACATGGGCCCAGGAGTCAGGATTGAGTTCAAACCTCGGTTTCATAAGGTAATACCTACATGGTCTTGGCCTCATTCTACGACTCATCCAACCCCCATTTTGTCATCTAGAAAACAGAGTTAATAGTAACTCTTGAATTCTAGGGTTTGCAGAAAGGCAGATTGTGCTTGACACATTAGAAGCACATGGATTATAATACATAATACCACTTATTACTTTTAATATGCTTTAAATGAAAATTTGGCACCTTTCATCTATTTTTAGTTTGAATTAGAACATCTACTGATTCACCAGTTCCACAGTGACCAGGTTCAAAAATCCTGGAGAGTCCTCACTTTGTGTCTATCGATGACTGTGAATCTTCATAAACCCATGTAAAGCCACACCATGTTTGAAGTTCTCTAACATAAAGAAAAATAATGATAAAGGCTGAGAGCAGGCACAGGGATCAAGTAGGACTGTATGAAAAGCCCCTTGGTGCATTCCCCAGAGGAGGGATAACTCTTCCTGAGTTATCTTTCACTCTGCAATTCTCTAACCTTGAAACAAAGCAATCCATAAACACATAAACAAAGAGGTTACACACATGCCTAAGAGATCCAATGCTTCATTTTTCTCAAACCCTATATAAAGCGCATGGATTTTGCTAAAAAGATTGTGCGCGGACTGTTAAAGTATCCTGTAAGCTTTGGATTAGTAAAGAAGCATGCTCTGAGGGAAGGAAAAAAAGAGAGAGAGAGAGAAGGAGAGATCGAATCCTACGAGCTGACTTTTTGGAGATGACACCAAAACTGTATGAAAGAGAACACATTCTTGATGACTAGAGCACATTTTAACATGAAAACATTCAAATGGAATTTAAACTCATACTTTGAGGGCTCTCTGCTCTGCTTTTAGAAGAACAAATTATATATTTATCGATTTGCTATGTGCTTTCAATAAACAACCAACATGTATTGAAAATCTGCTACGTCTTTAGGAGCCTGAGTGGGCGGTGACAATATTACACAAATACTGTATGTTGTGACTTATATGTGAAATCTCAAAAAAGTCAAACTCATAGAATCAGGGAGCAAAATGGCTACCAGGGGCTGGGGCACGGGGGAACAGATGATGTTTAAGGGTATAAACTAGCCACAAGTCGTAAATCCTAGCGATCGAACGCACAGTGGAGTGAATATAGCGACAATATTGTACTATAATCATCAAACTTGCTGAGGGAAGAGACCAGAAATATTCCAACGACTGAAAACATGATGATTATGGGGTATGATAAAGGTGCTCTCCTATTACTGGCTGGCGATCATCTTACAATATACAAATGTAGCGAATCTACATGCTGATTACCTTAAACTGACAGTGTTATGGGTCGGATATATTTCAGAAGAAACCAAGGCTAGAACATTCTGAGGGGTAGGCTTGAAGGATGCAGCAGAAAGCGATGAGTACATAAGAAATAATGAAAATACCAAAATCAAATTAATAAATACTGTAATTTGGAGCGGGTACTGTGCTTGTCCTGCACTCAGAACTATGATAGACGTTGGCGTGCTTGATCTCATTAAGCCGTCATCTGTTGTCTTTCTGGCTCAGTGTTTGGCATTGCTATCCACTTAGTCGACCCGGCACAAACCCTGGGCATCAATCTTGCCCCCTCCTTTCACTGATCCCAAAGCATTAATCGTCAAGTCCTACTAAAAGTCGCTCTTAAGTCTATTTCCAGTTGGGGCGCCTGGGTGGCTCAGTCAGGTGAGCCTCCAACTCTTGATCTTGGCTCAGGACATGATCTCACAAACGTGAGATGTGTGCTGGCAGCTGGAGCCTTCCTGGGATTCTCTCTCTCCCTCTCTCTCTGCCTTTTCCCCCACCTGTGCTCTCTCTTTCTCAAAATAAATTTTAAAAAATGACTAAAAAAAATAATTTTCTGGGGCCCCCCCCGGGGGGCTCAGACGGTTAAGCGGCTAACTTCCGCTCAGGTCATGATCTCGTGGTATGTGGGTTCGAGCCCCACGACGGGCTCTGGGCTGACAGCTCGGAGCCTGGAGCCTGCTTTGGGCTCTGTGTCTCCGTCTCTCTCCGCACCTCCCATGCTCATGCTCTCTCAGTAATAAATAAACGTTAAAAAATTTTTAAAAAATCTTTTCCAGTTAATAAAATTGTCTGCATCTTCGTTGTCACTGTCTTAGTTATGGCTTCTACTAACCTTCACAATACCATAATAACTGATTTCTGGTTTATGTGGTCTCAATGATTTGCCTCTCCTCATGTCCATACCTTTACCGTGGCCTCACGGTGAGCTGAATGTCTTTCTTCCCTCCTTGACATTGTTTTTGTCCGTGGAACTTGCATTCACTCATGAAATACGATAGGGTGTATCATTAAGCTGTTCGTCCAGCTTGGAGCCTGGAGCCTGCTTCAGATTCTCTCTCTCTCTCTCTCTCTCTCTCTCTCTCTCTCTCTCCCCTCGCCCCCCACTGGTGCCCTCTCTCCCTCAAAAATAAATAAATAAAAACATTAAAGAAAAAGAGACCACTGTCCAATATAACTTTCTGTGATGATGGAAATATTCATTATCTGTGTTGTCAAATATAGTTTTAGCAGCATATGAACATTGAACACATGAAATGTGTTTCCTAAAATAGGTAAAGAATTATGTATTTTAAATTGTATATCATTCATTTTAAAAATATTTTTAAATGTCTGTTTATTTATTTTTGAGAGAGAGCATACACAGGTGCATGAGCAAGCAGGAGAAGGGCAGAGAGAGAGGATCTGAAGGGGGCTCTGTGCTGACAGTAAAGAACCCAGTGCGAGGTTTGTACTCATGGACCACGAGATCGTGACCTGAGCTGAAGTTGGACATTTAACCGATGGAGCCACTCAGGTGCCCCATGATCTTATATCATTCTAATTCTTTAAAACAGTTTAACTGGCCACATGTAGTGTGTGGCTCCCCAGTTGGACCATGCAGCCTTGGGAAATCTCAAGAAGCTCTCTTTGCTCTCTAGCATTTCTGTTATCTCAATGACATGCACATACTCAGCTTTTCTGATGGTCTAAAAAGAATTAGAGACCCATGGAGCAGAGGAACTCCTGCTGAGCCCAGCCTAGATCAGCTGTTTTCCAATAGACCTCAAGCTACATTAAAGAGAAATGTATTATCGTTTTAAGCCACTAAGCTTGGGGTGATTTGTTATACAGCAAATCTAACTGATACACATGACCTAGATTGTTGATTAAGCCTCACCTCTTCTATACACTGGAACCAGTGTTTTTTGTTTGTTTGTAAATTATAGGTCAAGTCTTACCACTCTGCTACTGAATATCTTTCAAGGGGTTCCTGCTGCCCTCATTAAAAAAAAATGTAAACTTCTTTTTTTTTTTATTTTTAATGCTTATTTTTGAGAGAGGGAGAGAGAGAGAGAGCACGGGAGGGACAGAGAGAGAGGGAGACAGAATCTGAAGCAGGCTCCAGGCTCTGAGCTGTGACCTCATGCAAGATCATGACCTGAACCAAAGTCAGACACTTAACCAGGTGTCCCTAGACTATATATTTCTTAAGGCTCTTGATTATCCTTTCTGTACTTTCTTCAGCAGCCATATACTTTATCCTTCATCGTAAGAGGCACTTCAACATTTACTACCTTCTATATCTAATTTTAGCCCACTTAATTGCACTCACTTAACTCACGCTTAGCTTGAACCTATTTATCTTTGGAAAGCTTTGACTGACCACCACCCCCCCACCCCCGGCACCATTTGGGATGCACTTTCTGCTCCTATGGCACCATGGATTCACCCTTTTAGAAACTGTCATCTTCTGCATTACGATATATGTGTTTCACCTGTTTCTCTTTCCCAGTGTGCAATTAATTTCTAGAAATGCAGTGGGAGAACGGTGAAGGTGCTAATTCCTATTCTAGAAGAGTGTCTAGGACATAGCAAGTGCATAGTAAATTAATTTTGGAAAAATGAACCACCAAGTAAGTATTAAAAGTATGGCTAGGAGCGCCTGGGTGGCTCAGTCAGTTAAGCATCGACTTCGGCCCAGGTCACGATCTCACAGTTCATGGGTTCAAGCCCCGCGTGGGTCTCTGTGCTGACAGCTCAGAGCCTGGAGCCTGCTTCGGATTCTGTGTCTCCCTCTCTCTCTGCCCCTTCCCCCACTCACGCTCTGTCTGTCTCTCTCCAAAAATAAACATTAAAAAATAATAATAAAAGTATGGCTAAAATCCCAGCCATTGAAACTTTGAGGTTAATATCCCTCCTAAATCACAACTGTTTCAATCATGCCAGACTCAAGGGCAAGGTTACAAGAAGACAGAGGGCTTGAAAATATCACATATTATACAAATGCAAGGCTGCATTTATTATTAGACTTGCAACACATATACTGTGTCTGGCATAGACTAACTCAACGGGGTGCAGAAGGAAATTGAGTTTGGGAACCAGAGCAACTGGGGTTTGCTCTGGCGCTCACTAACTATGTGTCCTTGGCTACATTTTAAAGTTTATTGCAGCCTTCGTTTCTTCATTTGAAGTGTGGACTTATAATTTCTCCCTCAGAGCATCAGCGTGAGGAAAAATGGACAATGCAAAATAAATTCCGTGGCTCAGTGCATGACAAATAGCAGGCGATCAAGACATTTGTGTTTACTGACTTTCTTTTTGTGGCGGCGGTCAAGAGAATGTGGGGGTTTTGTCTATCGTTATTTGTGTGCTCTTTTTCCCTGAAATCACTTGCCTGCTCTGCTCAATTTTATGTTTTCACTCAGAGCCACTGTTAAATATTTGGCCACAAACATTTGGATCCGCTAATAAATCAAATGCCATTTTTGGAAGGATGCAAAGTTCTCTGCAAAATGTCTCACCTGTTTTGCCCTCAATGATTTTCAATCTCCTCTCCCCTCCCCCCCATTCACGCTCTTCAACGTGACATTCCCCCAATCTTCTCTCTTCCGCCCACAGATTCTCAAATCGAGTGTATGGTTTTGGCAAATCGAATTCTAACCTCATATAGATATAAGATAACAATATAACAATATAAATATTGTTGTTTTTATTGTTTTCAGTCATAGGGTGTTTGGTCTCAATAATATTCTTTAAATAAGCACAGAATTGGAAGTCTAAACACCTGGGCATGATTTCCGACTCTGATATATCCATGGGGTCAAAAAAAAGTTTTTTAATGGTTATTTCTTTTTTTTGGGGGGGCTCACCCACACAAGCAAGATGGGGGCAGAGACAGAGGGAGACAGAGGATCTGAAGCGGGCTCTGCACTGACAGCAGAGACCCCAAAGCGGGGCTGGACCTCATGAACCCCAAGGTCATGACCTGGGCCGAAGTTGGACCCTTAACCAACGGAGCCACCCAGGAGCCCCTCACTGGGTCAATTTGCCGTGCTCAACATTTGAGTTTCTGTTTTCCCATCTGGTACAAGGAGAATAGTAACGTCTAAGTCAGAGGTTGCTCTGATAACTAAGTGAGAGGAGATTCATGAAGACACCTTACCTGGTTGACCATAAATATGAGTGGAATCTTGATTATAGTGTGCTTTGTTGCGGACAGTGGACCACGTAATAACTGCAGATCTAATTCCATCGTGCGCTTCACGAAAACCACGTGAGCCTTCACACTTTGAAAAGATGTGAATCATCAGTGGTCTCCATTAAACATGTTCCATGGAATCCAGAAGTCTGGCTCAAATCTCCCAACTTTCAGGGAGATGAATAGCCTCCAAGAAATGACCAGAAGTAAACACTTGATTCCTCCTTATCTCCTAGGATGATGCGGATTGCAGAGCCATAGGCTTATGCATTTACAGGTGTTGATTCAAATCGATGCACCAAATGTCCACACCTTCTTTCCCACTCGTGCACTGATACATCCAGACTGTGGGCTTGAAAGCCCATGTACAGCCTTGGGAGTCCTTCTACATTCTAACCCTCTCCAGCCTCACAGAGCAGACTTATTGAAAGTGAGATTCTCTTGCACTAGCCTCTACTGGGAACCCCTTGCCCTGTATCTATTCTCCACTGCACCTGAGCTGCCCTGGGTCCTGGCGTAGAATGTTGTCCATGCTCCTTTTCCAGTTTCTAATCTTGTCTGTGTTCCAGTGTGACCCTTGGCTCCCCGGTGACAAAACCGGAAGGAATTTGGGAAGAAAGAATATTGGGATTAATGTTGGGCATCCAAATGTATGTTAGCTTTGCAACATGCGAATTCTCTCACGAGTTGGGAACAGAGAACTAGAAATGCAAACACCTGGGCCTGGCCTTGATTCTTCCCTTACCTAGCAGTTGGGCACCAGCTCATGAACTGTTCACAGTGAAGGTTACAAGATCACTCTCACCCACTTTTTTCAGGCTCGACTATGATTAACTGGCTATAGTAAGCATGTGTTTTGCAATAGAGACTTTTTTTTTTGTGAAAAAAAAAGTGCATGCTTAAAAAACAGATGAAATATCTTTTATAACAAACTTTACACTTATTATGAATTTAGATATAATTCTTCCCAACTAGTTATTTGATTATGAAATAGAATTAATTTAGGTGTTTAATAGGAAAGCAAATATGAGGTCTGTTCTGAAAGCTTACTTCTCTCTTAATACCCCCTTCTTCTCCACCTCCATTCCTTCTTTCTTCCTCAAATACTTGAGCAAACAAGTATTTGTGTTATAAGGCAGGGTGAATTTATTGGTTCTGGGATTAAAAGTAACTCACAAAGCAGAAACAAACTATTTGGGTTTACTAGACGTTTGATTTAAATAGATACCCAAGCAACTGAACAGAGAGCGAGCGAGATTCACTTTAGAGGGAAAACTGGCCCAGTTTTGCCACAAAGAGTGGAAGCATGTCAATAACAGCTACCCCATGGGCCATTTTTCCCAGGAGCACTTGAGTTCTAATAAAGATGAGTTTGGGAACATCAGTCAAAAGACCTAGTAGTTTCAAGTTTTGCGGTTCTCCTATAAGCCAGAATGCCTCCTTGGCAGGTAGCTTACATTCTAGCTGTCCACACCGAGGACGAGCTACCTTTTCACTTGAAACCAAGAAGCTTTCAGCCAGAGATATGCCAACATTTGCCATCTATGACCCAGAAAGGGTCTGGGAAGAGTGGGGTGTTCTAATTTTGAGGACATAAATTGTAGATCATCTCATGACACCATCTCGCAACAGCACCCTTAAGACCGCATGATGCCCCACGGGTGCATGGGTGGCTAAGTCAGTTAAACATCCGACTCTTGGTTTCAGCTCAGGTCATGATCTCCCGTTTTGTGGCTTCCAGCCCCACATCTGGCTCAGCACTGACAGTGCGGAGCCTGCTTGGGATTCTTTCTCTCTCCTCACTCTGCCCTTCGCCCCACCTCAAAAATAAATATATAAACTTGAAGAAAAAAAGACTGCCCGATGTTCGGGGTACCTGGGTGGGTCAGTCAGTTAAGCATCAGACTTCAGCCCAAGGCCATGATCTCATGACTCATGAGTTCGAGCCCTGTATCGGTCTCTCAGCTGTCAGTGCAGAGCCTACTTCGGATCCTCTGTACCCTTCTCTCTCTGCTCCTCCCCCACTGGTTTTCTCTCTCTCTCTGTCTCTCTGTCTCTCTTTCTCAATAAATAAATAAATAAATAAATATCCCACTGATGCTCATGTGGGAAGACCAGCTTGTCGATGAGGATCCCGTCTGTCTGTAGGATCGTCTTTCGTTATCTTTCCCAAGACACTCAAGCATTGTAGCCAACCCAGCTATCTAGCAGATGACCTTCTGCTAGGCCTCCCCTTTTCCTCTCTCAGACTCAGAGAGAAGCAGCAGCAGCAGCCTGATCCCGTAATATTTTCTTCACTCCATGACCCAGAGCCATAACCCCTTAGGGGGAGAGTTGACTTTTGGAACCCCCTTCTCTCGTGCTGTAGGAAGCCGTTTATTTTTAAACCGTGGGATGAACTTGGAGCTAAAGGATACTTTATGCAGTAAGTAGCATCCATCATAAAGTCCGTTGTCCTCAACCACGCGAGTCAAGCAAAATTTGGTCACCCGATATGAACACATTAAATTTGCTACCCAATGTTTTTTGTTGATTCTCTTCCTTCTGCTCAGCATGACCTCCGTCCCTTATTATAACACATTTTTTCCCCTGAAATAATATGTTTTATCTTTATGCCCCAATAGGCTAAGTTCCACAAGGAGCAGGAAAAGAAATCTTCTCAGTCGCTGATTAGACTCCTAGTTCTTAGCATGTCGCTTAATGTACTTCATCTGCCCGATGATTAGAAGGTGCACTAAAATTACCAGAAGCGAAGCATGCACTTTATTCACACATCAGCCTTTCCTCTTAGCCTCTGGAAACCCCTCTGAGGGCTGTGGCCCCATCACACCTGTGGCACATCCTGTTGGCCTAGCATAATGCCTGTCCCAAATAGGATGTTGATGTATATTTGATGAATGAATGAATGAGCAAATGCAAACGTGAAGAAAATTTGGTATTTACTTCCGAAGCTAAAAAGCCACAAAGAGTGGAAACATGTC
This sequence comes from Panthera tigris, assembly GCF_018350195.1. Lineage (NCBI taxonomy): Eukaryota > Metazoa > Chordata > Mammalia > Carnivora > Felidae > Panthera > Panthera tigris. The sequence goes on along the minus strand of NC_056663.1, from coordinate 195,620,416 downwards.
AATAACAGCTACCCCATGAGCCATTTTTCCCAGGAGCACTTGAGTGCTAATAAAGATGAGTTTGGGAACATCAGTCAAAAGACCTAGTAGGTTCAAGTTTTGCAAGTGACTTTCTACTAAAAAGTTCACTCTGTTTCCCTTTATATCCCTCCTTCCCCTGTGAAAAAAAGTACTCTATTCTTTAAAGGTATTAATATTTCCTTGAAACATGCAATCTCTGACCTTCTCATAAAGGAAAAAAAAATTGTCTTTTCTAGGACAAATATTTGACAGCTTGTTTGGATTACAAATGAAGCTTAAGAAAGCTCTGAACAAAAATTTTACTGAGGACCGGGGGTCATTTTCCTAGTCAAGCGGTGAATTGGGTCTATCATTTTCCTCAAATATTTCCCTCAATGAGAAAATAGAAGCTTTGCTGGGTAAATTCCACCCTGGAAAATAGTAGAGGATTTTTTTGGAGTTAAAGAAGATCTGGCTCATTCACGCCTCTCCAGTTCATCATCCACTTCTATTTTTAATATATAGTATGCTGTGTTCTTCCTCAAACCGAAAATATAACCCCCCCACCGATTCAGCAAGTGAGTGTGTTGACTTGAATATATGTGTATACACAATATATGCATCCATAAACATATATACTCACGTACATTCACTTAAGATTATAAATTGGTGTCGAATACCATAGGATGTATGCAAGTTTGCTGTGAACTTGTTGCTATCCTAGTTATTTCCATGAGTTACTAAGGTACCACAAATTGAGATTAAAGTGAATGTAGGTGAAGCAAGTTGCTTCTAAAACAGCTAAATGAAATTCAAATAGCCAACTCGCTCCGCTTTCAAACTGTTTTATTTGTAAGGTTTATTTAATTATTTGAGAGAGAGAGAGAGAGAGCAGGGGAGGGGCAGAGAGAGAAAGGGAGAGAGAGAATCCCAAGCAGGCTTTGCACTGTCAGCACAGAGCCCAACAAGGGCCTTGATCGCAAAAACCGGATACCGTGACCAAGAGCCGGACGCTTAACCGACTGAGCCACCCAGGCGCCCCAGCCATCGTTTGTTGTAATGACACTTAGGCACCTCCATTGCAATAAACATATGAATAAGTAACAAAATAAGTAAACAAAAGCTAAATATTTTTGAAAAGTCTCGATTGTATGGGCGAATTCTGTCTTCCTGTGCGTGTCTTACTGACATTCTGAACAAATCATGCCTTTGCCCAGAGCGATGCAAAAGAGATAAAAAATAAAACAAATGGATTAAAGCAAAGAGCAATGATATGAAAATCACTTTCGCTCACAAGGTAGAATGTATGGCAAATAGAAAGGTTAATCACATAAAAATATCAACATTTTCTGTCCTGTCTACTTTTCCAGTTTCTACCTATAAATAAAGGCCCTCTCAAGGGTGAACTGTTCCTACAAATCTTCCTGATCACCTGGCGATGTTATTTTGAATCTTTCTGTTTTGTTTTGTTTTGTTTTCAATTTTGTAAGCATTGGTTTTCATTCTTTACATGAAATAGTGCTGATCCAGGGGGCGTTAGGCTGGAACAGGTGGGAGAGTCGGACTGGTTATAGCAGAGAAGACAGGATCAGACTCTTGTCCCTTAAATGCCTCCCCGCCTACTCTGCACCCTTCACATGCCTCCTGAGACACCTCCTGAGATACCTGGGAACACCCAGAGCACAATATAAATAACCTACTTGGGTAACCTACTTACAGCTGGCTTTACTTTTCTCTAACTCCTGTGTATTCATCACATGTGATCATCCAGTTCCTAATTTTAGTATAGCTCTTTGTATCCAAGTCTGTCTTTCTTGGTGGAGAAGGGAGAATTTTTAATTTTCATTCTCTGCGGCGCCTGGGTGGCTCAGTCGGTTGAGTGTCCGACCTCGGCTCAGGTCACGGTCTCTCAGTTTGTGAGGTCCACCCCCACGTTGGGCTCTGTGCTGACAGCTCAGAGCCTGGAGCCTGCTTCAGATTCTGTGTCTCCCTCTCTCTACCCCTTCCCCACTCATGCTCTGTCTCTCTCTGTCTCTCAAAGATGAATAAACGTTTAAAATTAAAAAAAAACAATTCATTCTCTAACCATACAATGCAAAATCAACAAAAATCTTACATTATATAGAAGGTCAAACAATATTTGCTTACTAATTAAAACCAGTGTTAATGAGAAACAACCATAGTGAATAGGTAGGTTTCTGTTGGGATCTCATCATGGAGGGCCTTGCATATCACGTGAATACCTTGAGGGTTAAGTCCTTCAACGGTGGAAATGCAGTAGACTGACATAAGACAGCTATGCTTTAGGAAGGTATGAAAAAAATAAGATCCTTAAAAAGTAAAATTAATGGAAAAAAGAAAGAGTAAGATTAGTAGAGCTATTTTTTTTTCTAATCCATAAGCTTAATAGTAGAAGTCATTAGGTTATCTCCAAATGAAAGTTGTATATGATATATATTCAACAGTACGGATTCCTTTCTTCCTAAGTTTACTGATAATATAGAATAGCAAATGATAATCTCTCTACTCCCTACAGCAGAGCAGCTCTGAGGTCAAGGTGGTAGAACCTGTGAAAGCTCTCTATTAATGGGATGACTGTATGATGTAAGGCATTATTAACATTAGTTTAAATACCTCTACTCTTACAACTTCATACAATATAACACATGAAGAATTAAAACATTTTGCAGACATATTCCTTATCACAGGGTCAATTTTCTATAGATAGATTTTTATTGTAAAAATAACATATGCTACTGTAATTATGTAGGCATTGGGTTTAGCAGCTCTCAAAAATGAACATGAGCTCAAGGGGGGGGAAAGTCACCCTAAGAAATCAAAATCAATCCATGATAAATAAAACTAAATAAGTTACGAGAAGTAACTATAATAATCAAAAAATACATACTAACTTGAATGAAAGGGCTTAACAAATTAAAATAAGGAGATTAATTTCAATCAATGTAGGCAAGATACAACTTAACTTTAACTTAATGAAAATAAAATGTTATCTCTTTAATGGGTTAAACTGTAAATTATTTGGTACAAGGTCATAGAAGGCAAAATACAGTTGGATTATTAGAAATGGGTTCCATTTTCCTCGGCATGTAGAAAAGATAGTCTCATTTCTGATTGCCTGTCTGGTTTCTCAAACAAAAGGAACTCTAGGCCATAGAAGGATAGGCACTCGATTCATAAAGCCTTAAAGGAAACTCCTTAAGTATACCCTTCCTTATGCATCTATAAAACTGAGATAAGCATTTCTTAATCCATTTCACAGGATTGCTGCTATAAATATACAAAGATACAACAGGCTATGAAGAATTAATTATCTGAAATTCCTAATCCAGTAGGCAACATGTTAATGTGCTCAACAAATGCTATTGTGTTTGTCGCTATGATCATTATCACTGTTTTATTCTGTGTGTGTCCTGTCATGATCTGCCTTCACTCTTCTTCTCCAATTATTTCAACCTATGTATCCAGAGACCAATGATATGATACTGGACATATCTGATGCTTCAGAGTCTCAAGAGATTTTCTCATTATATGTGTGTATATATGTGTATATATATGTGTGTGTGTGTGTATTATATATATACATATATATGTATATATATGTATATATATGTCAAATGCTCAAATTCTGTCTTTAAGGCATCAGTCAAATTCTAGGTCTTTTATAGAGATCTTTCATTAACCACTCCATCTGGAAAGAATTACTTCCTCCATTAAGCTTTTGTACACCTTTTCTAAGCACCGCTTGCCACTTTTTCCATGTGTGAAGAGGAAGTTGGTGGTATTAAAAGGAACACAGACCTGTCTTTATAACTTGGCTTCGTCATACGCCACTTCTGTTTTCCCATCCGTGCAATGGTGGCCCAGATACCTGCCTCCCTGTTATATGGTGTCACATACGCGAGGTGTCTGGGACATATTTGCATACTGATTTGGGACACTTCCCCAACGAGAAAGGCCAAATATAATATTATTCGTCCGTGTGTGTTTCTCTGTGATATTTGCTAATTTTCACTCCAATTCTTTTGCCCCAAATCAAAAATATCATAAAAATTCTGGTCTACACTGTCTCTTGGTAGCCCCTCCCAGAGACCCAAATTAGCAAATGAGTTGAATCCGAGATGCCCTCAATGTATTACTTTATGTAAAATATCATAATACTTTAGTTGTGGCTAATATTAATTTAGTGTTAATGGTATATGAGACATTCTATTAAGTGCCTTAGGTACACGACATTAATTTTGTTAGCAATCTTATGAATGTATTATTCTTTACATAATTAGCAGATAAGGAAACAGACTTCAAAGGATTCATGCTTTGGACCAAGGGTACGCTTGTTGCAGATATTTACATGCAGGAGGTCTGATTATAGAAAAATGCTCTGACTACTATGATATGGAGAATTCATATGTTATTTAAAAAACATCTCTTGGTTTTCCATTTTTGGTAACTGGGGACATTTTCTCTATCCTCATTGTGTACAGTCCAAAAATATCTGATTGGCCGTTGGATATCCTTTATTTACCTATCTCCCAAAGGGTGAATTCAAATCTATAAAATAGACTCCATTTTCTAATTAGATTAATTTTCCAGTAGTAGGGTGTGTGTGTCAATTGGAATTAACCAGTAGCTTGTGAATTTGTGTGGTATGAGCCTCTTTAAGAATCTACATGATGAAGGCAAAGGCTAGATCTTGATGGATATATCTATATCTATCTATATCTCTATCATTTTTGTATCTATCTATCATCTATCTATCTATCTATCTATCTATCATCTATCTATCATCTATCTACCTACCTATCTACCTGTCTATCTATGTTACCTTTAACTCCAAAGGCAGTTGGTAGCAACTGAAAAGATTTTAACTTTGCGTATTACTAAAGTGAATCAGGAGGCCTCTGGGTGGTTCAATCAGTTAACCCTCTGACTTCAGCTCAGGTCATAATCTCACAGTTCATGGGTTCGAGCCCCGCAGAGGCTCTGTGCTGACAGCTCATAGTCTGGAGCCTGCTTCGGATTCTGTGTCTCCCTCTCTCTGCCCCTCCCCTGCTTGTGCTCTGTCTCTCCCTGTCTCTCAAAAATAAACGTTAAAAAAAAAAAAGTTCATCAGAACTGAAAAGTTTGAACATAGAAGTCCCATAATCTTTGTTGCGGTGTGAATAAGGATTAGCCCTTCAAACTATTTTTACTCTGCTATGTTATTGTACTAACATTTATTGGAAAGCTGCTATGCCACAGGTGCTTTGTGTGTATTATCTTATTTAATTTGCCCACCAACACTGTGAAATAGTCATCATTATTTCCTTTTATAGATGAGGAAACAATCTCATTTATGCTTGAAGCAACCAACCATCCTTGTTCTGCCATCTTTGGTCTATAACTTAGTGAAGACTGGATTGCTTCTGAGAGTCTCCAGCATAGTGGAAATCATCGCAGCTATAAAGCTTGAAAACTGAAATAAGGCAGCCATTTTTCTTAAAATGGGTTTGGCAATCATAGACTCCTCCTTCCCCGGCCAGGTCCTCTATTATTTAAAGAACTAAATGAAAATATTTTCAAGTGAGTGTGATTTTAGTCCCAGTTCATTAGGTAGCAATAATCTCCTTAGTTACCTTAATGTTAACATATTCCTCTAGAGCAGGGGCACCTTGAAAAGATTAAATGTTGGCTTCATGAATGAAAAAGAATTGCATTTGGGAAAGGTTCTGTTTTGACTCCATATGCTTGATCCTTAACAGATCTGCTTTGTTAAGGAAGAATAATCACAATGACTACAGATGCAAAAGCATTAGTCTCAGGATTGCATTTGTATGCATTAAGCATCTGGACTATGACAGAGTCAATCTTCAAACAATAATTGTTCCAGCAAATTAGGCAGTGTGGTTACACGAAAAGGGCACTGGACATTGGCCTTCATCCTGGAATTGCCACGAGCTGCTGGTGGGACCTTGAGAGAGTTGTTCCATCCATTAGTTCTCCCATCTGCAAAACGAGGAGGGTGGATTTGATATCCACTGAACATCTTTCTGGCCATGTGTGTAATTATTTGGTGATGATTTCCAAAGTAACAAATATCACTAGCATCTAATCATGGTTCACTAAGATATTTAGAATCACTGCATCATTTATTAAAATCACTATTGTAAACCTAGTAGAATCCTGGAAACCTATTTTTATTTGATTGACAATAACTGATTTAAGAAAATATAGTCCTGCAATATTCTTAGAGATGTGCTTCCTTTAGAGACTTTCAGGAACACCAGCAGACAACAAGCTCTGAGAGGGGAGGCCACTGTTTGATAAATATTTATATCCCCAAATTACTTGGATAATGCCTAACTCATCAGTCACTCTGTTTTATATTTTTTGAATAGTCATAGTATATCTGAAACAATCACATTGAGAAATGTGTTTAATAAAAAAGAAAGAAAAGCACTTTAACCTTCTGCCCTTGGGAGATACTTGGGAAATACTCTTTCTTCTCTGATGTCCATTTTTAGCTACCTCTTTCGGGATTTTTTTTTGGTCCCCATTTCCTTTTGGTATTGGCTCTTTTTCAGTGTCTAACCCAATTTGTACGTGGAAATAAATTTTAGACTGGGCATCTTTGCTTTCACCTGGCACACTTTAGGATGTTTTTTCTGCTAATGGTTTCTAGATGCCAGGTCTCGCATTCATGGCACAGGGTCGTCAATTTGCACTTCTTTTCTAGGTCTCTATAATCTCACCAAAATGGGATTTTGGGGTGTCTGAGTGGTCCAGTTGGTTAAGCGTCTGACTCTTGATTTTGGCTCAGGTCATGATCTCACAGTTTGTGAGATCAAGCCCCATGTCTGGCTCTGTGCTGACAGTATGGAGCCTGCTTGGGATTCTCTCTGTCCTTTTCTCTCTGCTCCTCCCTCACTCACACACACACTCTTTCTCAAAGTAAAATGAATAAAATTTAAAAATGAAATGGGATTTCAAAGAAAAGAAAAGAATATAAAAATAAAATCTCAAAGAAAATAAAACAGGATAATAATGCTAGAGACTCACTGGGGATGAAGAATGTGGGGGTGAAGAGTGGAAAATTATCAGTCATGGTCACAGGGTCTTTAAGGAGGAGAAACTTGAGTTAAGACCTCAGTGATGAGAAGTGATCACTTTTCAAAATTCTAGGGACAAAAGGCTGCAGGCAGAGGGAAGAGTGTTTTATTATAAGTGTAATGGGAGGTTAAGCTACACTGAATCTTAAGATAAAGGCCAAGAATGGAGGATTTCGAGTGACTTTGTATCATCCAAATTTTAGGGCCACAGGATATTGCTAGTTGATATCTCACTCCTGCCATAGAATATAGTGTTGTTCAGGAATAAATTCAATTTACTGCTTTCCCCAAAATAGTGACTCCTGCCACTTGTGTAAACTTGGGTAAATATGATGTTTGACTCTGGACTATTTCTTCCTCCTCATCTGTGAGCTCTAGAATAAAAATACAGGACAAGTTCTGGTAAGAACTGGGAGAGCTAGGTCACCAGGATCATGTCTTTATCCCTTGGCACATGGATGCTCTGGTTATGAGTTTCAAGTTCAAGAACATGGAAGACATGGGCCCAGAGATGGAACTGTGGAATAAACAGACTATGGCCAGAAGGGTGACCAAGTAGATTTGCACAGATAGGAATGCATGGGCCCTGGGGAATGTTCCACCAATAGGTGTCTTTGACAATTTGTCAATGACAGTACCATAGAGCAATTGTATCCTTTCTTCATATCAAACAGCCCTATTTTCTCTCCTTACAACTTTAAGAGAACATTGACTAGGTTTCCACGATCAGAGTGTTTTGATTAACCATCTGCCCAAACATATGTACTTAAGATATCTTCCCTATTTGGATATTTCTTATATTAATTCCTTAAGCTCATGAGCTCCTGTTTGTGGTAAGTTGAATCACAAAGCCCAAAGAGATCCACATGATGTTCCTTGGAAGGTGTAAATATATTGCCTTAAAAGGCAAAAGGGACTTTGCAGGTGTGATTAAGTGATGCATTTTGAGATGCAGAGATTATCCTTGTGGGTTCACTATACTCACAAGGCCTCTAATAAGAGGGAGACAAAAGAGCCAGAATGGAAGCAGGGGTCAGTAAATAAGACGGATGTTTGAAGATGCTATGAAGATAGAGGAAGTGGGTGCAGGCCACGGGATAAACAGGTGTCCTCTAGAAGCTAAGGAAGGCCAGGGAATGAATTCTCTCCAAAAGTCTCTAGAAAGAACCAGTTTGGTGACACATTAACTTTAGTCCAGTGAGGCTGATTTTGATTTTCTGACCCCTGGAAATTTAAGATAATAAATCTGCGTTGTTTAAACCATCGAGTTTATGTTAATTTCCTACAGCAGCGACAGGGAATCAATGTCCCGTTCAGCCCTTTCACTCTATTCCTGCTCCTGTGCTGTTGGGACCACTTACGTGGCAGATGATCTTGCGCTACGATTACCCCATCACGGTTATTCTGTGCTCATTTTGTCATACGTTATTACCAGCTTTAAAGGTTTACTGTGTTTTCTCTTTTTCCAGTCTGGCTTGTCAGACCCTGAGGGATGAGGAGCTGGCAAGGGGCTGCGTGACCCATTGGAGGTTCTTTGCTCCAGGATAGATTGTTTTGGAAACGATGCCAAGAGGAAGTGAGATGGAGCTCAGAACTATGGATATGCAAAGTTGACTCTACTAGGACTAGCAACTGACTCTACGAGTAGTTGGAAGTCATGGAAGTCATGGAAGTTAGGAGCCCACTATTCTCTCTGAGGGCAATTCAGTAACAGGAGATAGGATGCCAGAAATGAGTTGAGCTTCAAGGAAATCACCGGATGGACAGAAGGAGCATCCAGGAATGAGAGCTGGGAAGCTGGATGGTGGTAGGAGCCTAGAGGGAAGAGATACACAGACTGAGCTAAGACACACATTAAGATACACAATGGATTTTCTTAAGGAGTGTGTATTTCTTAAGATACACATTAAGCTATCCTTAAGACTAAGGATCAGGCTGCAAAAGGAATTCAATCTAGGGGAATAACAGAAGAAGAGTCTCTGTGCTAAGATCAAGAATGAAGTCCATTGGTATAGAGAAAGTTGGCATGTCTGTTCTTTCTTTTTGCATATATTACAAACACTTAGGGATGCTGACTCAGAACAGCATATGGGACAGTATTGGGCCCCGTAGAACTTAAGTTGATTTCATTATTCTGTGCTGTCTTACTGCAGTAACTTAACAGATACTCACTGGATCAAATGAAATACACCTTATTCTATGTCTGCAGTCAATAAAGTTTGTAGTTAATGCTGTGGAGTCACAGTGACTAATCCTATTATCAGCCAATGCCTGGTTATGGCATTAGCAAATCATGCACGGAACTACGCATCCCCCAAACAAAAGTGAGGTATTAGTCTAAAAGTACAGCTAGAATAGGTTAAGCCCTAGCTGGGATAATTTAGTTTCTGAACCACAATATTTAGATCCAAGAGTGGAATCTTCCATTTCCATCCATTTTTAGTGGAAATGTATGGGTTTGTGGTCAATACCAATTAAAAGTAAACACCCCACGTAGCTTAATTTCTTTCTCAATGGGTCAGACATTCATTCCACTGAGTTGTTAGCACCACCAATTCAATTAAAGGAAAGGAACAAAAAAAAGAACTATGCATTACAATAAACTTTAGTATTTGAAATAGCTTAATAAAATGAACATAATCTCAAAAGTGTTTTCCCCTATGATGTGCAAGTTTTAATTACTCCATTTTGTATGAAAAGAACTTGTTAAAAATGTCTAATTGCCCTTCCAGCTGAATGATGTCCTAGGATTGCTGGGCCTTGCCTGTCTGTAAAGCACTTTGGGCTTGTATTTATAGGTCTTGCAGGAAAGAACTGCAGACGATTAAGAGTGGCAATTAGTCCTGACTGCCTAGATGTCAGGAGAGGAGCAGAACTCTGGGGGAGGGTTGCAGCAGCCGAGGGTGGGTGATTGGTTATGTTGCTGTTATAAGGCAGGAGGCATTGGGTCAGCACCCCATAAATAATACATCATCCTTTTATCTTAATTAGCTAAGAGATATGGAAATCATTCTGATATGCACATAAATAAGCAATGGAAGAATGGGGTGATTTTTGCAATCGTGTTTTCTTTTTCCATGCTTTCATTTCTGTATTTTACTTATCAAAAAATAGGACAGTGGGTAGGTAGAAATAAATCACCCACAATCCCATGACCCTAATATACCAATTTAATTAAGTTTTCTTACTGTAAGAGTAGACGCTTACTGCTGATAGTCCAGAAAATTGAAACCAAAAAGAGCTAAACAATAAATTAATCAATGTGTTCACCAAGGATGAAAACCCGTTTGAGGAAGATGTTTAGGACTTTGAACTGCTTCTGGATTTTCTATGAGCTCCATGAAAATTGTCACGTAGATTGAGGCAGCCACTGTCCTAAGAAATGCTGGAAGGCACTACAGTGTGGGGTCAAGGATCAAGAAATAGCTATCGCCTCGAAGGGTGGACTCACCAAACCCAGCTGGCATGGTCCTCAGGCAGCAAGCATTTTGCAATCTGAGGATCTGTCCATGCCACTGATGGACAGAGGTGCAGGAAGCCAGGCTTCTTCAGGGTGGTTTGTACGTAAGAAAAATGCCAGAGTTCTTATGGAACAGACCACGTATGCCATTTTCTGACCAGTAGGGAAATTAGGGGGCGTAGCAGGAAACCAAAGACATGGCCTAGCTGTTATGCTAAACAAAGTCTACAAGGGAATGGAATACGTGTGAAAGGAGTCTGGGTGTCAAGACCAGCAATGTTGAAATATTAATTCTAAGTACCGTTGGCTGGGTATTCCATGACCAATGTACTAAATTCATGGTGAGAACCAGCATGGTCCTGAGTCAGCACACTGCCTATTCTTAATGGTTACAACTCTCTTTCCGCCATCAGTGGTGAGTTCCATGAGGGCAGGGCGTTTGGTCTGCTTAGTCCACTGCAGTATCCCTAACAGCTAGAACAATATCTGGAAAGTAATGGCTACTCAATAATAATTTGCTTCATTCATTCATTCATTCATTCACCCATTCATTCATTCAGCAAATAGTTCATTAATTACGCCTGTAAATGTAAGCGTGTCCCATCAGTAGACACCCCGTGAAATTTTCTAAAGCTAATGAGAGCCGAGTGTGGGGTTGGGGCCACAGGACCAGCACAGGAGATGAAGTGAGACAACCCAGACTCTCAGATGCTTTGTTCGGTGTGTGTGTGCCACGGATGCAGGTGCTCTCCTTTCTCATTCATAGAAAAGAGCTACAGCTACAGTCAGGCAGCTCTGATTCTGTGCCTGGTTCCATCGCTGACACTCTGAGAGTGACGAGACGCTCTACATAACCTTTGTTCCCTCCGACTCTGGTTTGCCCCTGTCCAAAATGTGGGCACTAATCATATGCACCTCAAAGCGTTATGAGGATTAAATGAGTCCACACATATTGGTAAATTTTTACAACACGCACTATCTGTTGGAGATAGGCACTGAGCAAATTTCAGTTCTTAATTTGATTAGCAATGCTATTTAAAATTAATTACATTTTTGATTAAAAAAAAAACACTTTATGCCGATAGGTCCCTGTACAGCCCTCTTTAAAGTCCCTCTTTTTGGCATGATTATCTTACTGGTGATTTCCAAAATGAAGAGACGTTTCCATGTAGACAGGCAGCGTATATTTCCCCCACATAATTTTATTCTCTGTTACCAGCAACAATGTCTAGCACAGAGGAGGCACTTAATAGATATTTACTGCGAATGTAGAAGGTGATAGTGATTATGAAAGTATTTTTTCCATGAGGCCCTTATAGTGATAGAAGTTGTTTCATTATCATTTCTGGGACCATTTTCTTTGTATCTGGAGTCTTTTAGACTAATCAGATTCTCTTCCCTTCACCACTTTCTTAGATGTGGTGTCAGTATTTAAGTACACTCATTGATATTTGGAAGAGGTGTTATGAAAAACGGGAAAAAAATAACATCTTTACATGAGAGAGTATAAACAATACATAGTTTTACCCTAGAGATATGCAGTCAATCTAAAACAAACAGGAAGGCGATGAGACAGATAATGAGGAGGTACCATAAGGTGGTTTATTATTTATGCATTTACTCATGTATCCACAGATATTTAGGGATCATACTATTCACCAGGTCCTAGGCTATGCACTCTGGCTACAAAGATGAAACGATATTCTCCAAAAGCTTAGAGAAATCATAAAGTGACTCAGTGGCATACATAAGCAATTATATGGTAAGACAAACGATGTTACAGAGATGGCGAAAGAAGAAAGCATGCTTTAGCCTACCGAAAGAAAGGGATGTTAGGACAAGCTCTACACAAGAAGTGATGCCTAAGTAAGAGTAAAGAAGGAGTAGGAAATTTGTAGGTTTTGAGACAGGGTCAGATATCCGAGCCAGGGTGGAAAATCACCTGCCAAAATGACAAGTGTATGAAAACAGTGCATCAGTGAGGGACTGTGGGTAGTTCAGGATCATCGGAGTGTAAGCAAAGAGGTGATGATGTGGACAGTGAGTGAGATCTAGTCAGTAATAGAAAGGCTCTGCAGTGCTTTGGGTTGTATTGAATTGTGTTTGCCTCTTATAAGGGTGAGTATAAAGTGTGTGGATAAAGGATAAATTTATTTTGATCTTAAAGTTGTAGATAAGTTGGCGGTACAGACAATAGCGCATACAAAGAAGGAAGTAATGAAGATTGGCTATTTCAGAAGATATAAGTCTAATCAAGGTGATGGCAGTGGAGACAGAACAGAGAATGCAGGAGGCAGAAATGATAAAACTTGGTGACTAGTTGGATACAGCAAATAGAGCTTGGAATATTGTTCTGTGTTATGAATGAGATTGTCTCTGTGTAAAGATAATATAAATCTTCCCTGGGGACTGACCTTCTACACAACTGTCTTCATATAGAGTGCTATAACAAAGTACCATAGACTGGAGGGGCTTAAACAACAGACATTTATTTCTCACAGTTCTGGAAGCTGGAAAGTCTAAGATTAATGCATTAGCAGATTTGTTGCCGGGTGAAGACCACCTTCCTGGTTTGGAGAAAACCACCTTCTCATTGTGTCCTCAAGTAGTAGAAACACACACACACACACACACACACACACACACGCACACACACGTCTCTCTTCTTCTTTTAAGGGCACTAATCCCATCATGGGGACCCTACCCTCATCACCTCAACCAAACCTAATCGTTTGCCAAAGGTTCCATCTCCATAACCATAAATAGGCGGGTTGAGTTTTAACATATGAATTTTGGGAGGGCATAAACGTTCTGTCCATTATAGTGACTCAGTTTTGCCAATTCACATAGTTTTTTTTGTTTGCTTGGTTGGTTTGTCTTTTGAGTTCCTATTCCCTTCGGGAGAAGTCTGTCTACATAGAGTTGATAGAAATCAATTACTGACACCACCTCTCCATTAATGCCTCTCATTGCGGAAGTGAAGGAATTCGGTCCTTCCTCTACCCATCCATCATCAGAGTTCATTCTTTGGATTGTGAATCTTGAAAAAAGTATTAAGAGAATGGGGCAGTTATGGGGAAGTGAGACTCAATGCAATGCCTATGGCAGTATTGGTATGGCCAAAACTGTGCCCATGGTATGTTCTTGGCTGTGGTTCTCCTGCTCCAAAATGGGGATCCCTTGATCATTTGTTCACACATTGTTCACGCCCCATGTCTTGTTCTTCAACCTCCCATCAGTTCTGTGAGCTCACAATATCCTTCCAGTAAGTCCTCTCCTTGTTTAAGATGACTTGAGTTGATTTTTTTCTCTTACAACCAGATCCCTGACTTATCTGGTCCTCATTCCTTTCAGATACCTGAATGTGCTCCAATATGCTAAAAACTTTCTCCAATTGATGCCTAGCATTCAACAGCCTTTCTATTATATTTTTATCAGAAAAAGTGGAAGAGTGAAACAAAAGCAACATTCTCCTAATCTTAATGATTACATTTAAAAACACCAGAGCACTGATTCCAAATCAGCACACAGTCTTATTCCTGCTGCCTGCTACTAATCTGTTTCTTCTTTATTATGGTGATTTATAGGACTTCAGCAGCACCTGAATTCTCCATTTCTGACTTTTAGCCTCCTTCTTCCTTTACTATGCAGCATGCCTTTCTGGATGACCTCTTTGGATCTTTTCCCATAGTTGTGCTGCCCCTGGTCACGGGATATAAAAAAAATAAGATCCATAAGACTTCCAGTCCTTGGAGGGTGCCCAACAGAAATAACATATACTTAAGATTGGGACAGTATCTATTTTTTTCACCCATTCTTGGGCTAGCCCAGACCCAGCAAACTAATTTGAAATCCGATGGCAATAGTGACATTCTTACAAATGGTCACTTGGTTCTGAAGAGTGAAGCTCCCAGCTGAACATGGACCTCACTGACTCATTTGTCCAGGGGTCTCTGGGTAGATAGGCTATATACTCCCATAATTATCAAATTTGGTGGGCTGATATTTATTGAAGGCTTATCATGTGCCAGGCATTATGCTATGTGATGGAATCTAGCCATGAGAGAGAGACCAGGACCTACACTCAGAAACCATACACTCTAATAAAAAAGGAAAGAGTCAATAATCTAATAAATGAATAATATGATTTAAGTTAGTAGCAAGTGAAAGGAAGAAAATATAACAGGGTAATAAAATAATAAGAGACCTAAGAGAGAGCGTTATTTTAGATACTGTAACGAAGGAAGTTCATCTGAAAGATGGCATGTGAGTAGATATCTGAATGCTTAAGAGAAACCCACCATCCCCAAACAGGGCAAGTGCATTGCATGTACATGTAGGGACTGGAGAATGGGTACCATCTGAATTTTTGTTTTTCAAAGAGGGAGCTTTTGCGGCCAGAGAATTCAGATGGAGGTGGCTTTTAAGAAAAGCAGAATATATATATATATATATATATATATATATATATATATATATATATATAACTTTTAACATAACCTTTCTCCAGGAAGGCCAGAGGGGGCTCTCCCATCCAGGCTTCTGCCACATTCTGGGCAGTTCTAGGAGGGATATATGACACCTCTTCATGGCTGGGTATAATTCGTAGAATACCAACCACGTCTTCAGAAGGAGAGGTGGGAGGGGGTAGCTTAAGGATTATGTTTCAGAATTCTGATTCCTAGCTCAGGACTTACTTAGGTATGATTATAGCTGTTGTGGAAAATTCCAGAAAGGACCTAGGGGACCCATCTACCATGAACTGGCCCCAAGAGCAGAGGCCAAAGATCTGACTAACCTAAAAAGGTTGTTTGTGTGCGTACATGGGCATATGTGTGTGAGATGTGGTGCCTCGGGCACCATTTGGATGGTTCAGCTCTTGCTGTCAGCAAAGTCTGAGGCCGCGGGAGAGCATCTCAGAGTGAATATATATGGATTTTGCTTCCTAGAAATAATCTAAGGCCTTCGACCACACCCTTCAGGTAGGACGCCGTCCTTTCCCATGATACTCCTTTGCCTTGTGACACGCACTATATTAGATATTCTCTTGATATGTCCTCTATATTCTCGTTTGATTTTCATAATTATAGGGCAGTTGTTCATTGATATCTCATAAGTGAATAAACTGAGGTGCGACGTGCTTGTTTTTTGTGTTTTGTTTTGTTTTTTTTTTTCTCTGAATCACACAACTTGTAAAAGCCAAAGCAAGATTTCAGTTCAGATCAAAACTCCACAGTAGACGTTCTTGTCAACACACACTTAAGGCTATTCGAAAAGGCAGATTGTTTCTTTTTTTAGGTGAAAGAACAAGATGACACAGGCATTCGTGAGGGCAGAAAGATATAAGCTCTGGTTCTCTATTCATACACGTTTATTTGCATTTTCCAAACGTGGCGAGTTATTTATATTGAAGTTCTCCCGCTGGAGACCAATCACATTTTGCCTTTTGTGCCAAGCTGCCGAGTCGGCTCATTTTATTACATTTTTGTCTTCTCGGAAAGACACTGTGCAACTGGAATCTCATCTGTATCAATAGTCTGCTTCCAACTGTTGGAGATTTGCTGACAGTGGATCAATTTTAATTTACAGCCGATCTTGAAAGGCCATTTAAATAGTGGTAATTAAGAAGCAAAATGTGGGACTGGAAATGTAGCAAAATGTGGATAGTTTTAAACTAATGAGGTACTTGGAGCCCTTTCTCTACAGAGCCAAGATGTTCGAAGTGAAGATTGTCTGCAGTGTATATCATTATTTTGGTAGAGTTAAGGAAAATCGTGAGGTGTCTGGTGTCAGACTAGATCATGTCCACCTAAAATGCTACGCCTGACTCTACTGCACCTCCATTTCATAAGGCTCATCCTCCTTCTACCTCTTTTTCACTGTCTTCCCCATAATCGTATATACATGGAGTAGAACCTATGTCTACCACGTGTCAATATGCCCGCACATACATGGAACCTACGGGGGCTTATGGTTGGTTTTTGATAAACATGTGCTTCAATAGTAAGTGACAAATAACTATGTGAAGAAAACAAGAGGGCCCATTTATAGATACAAAGGTTTCCATACATTCCAGAGTGCATTCCCGAGTCTTTAAATGGTTTAGCAATCAGGAGCACCTGGGTGGCTCAGTCGGTTGAGCAGCTGACTCTTGATTTGGACTCAGGTCATGGTCCCAGAGTTTTGTGGTGGAGCCTTGAGTTGGGCTCCACATAGAGCATGGAGCCTGCTTAAGGTTCTCTCTCTCTCCCTCTAACCCTCTCCCTTGCTCCTGCTCTCTCTCTCTCTCTCTAATAAATGCACAAATAAATAAATGAATAAACAAACAAATCGATGATAAATAAAAATGATTTCAGGCTATACATGTTCTGGCATTTCAGTTCCAACTTTGGAAGCTGGTATGTTTGTCACTTATTAATTCTGAAACCTGGGGTGAACTTCAGATTCTATCTCACCTACATACACTTCTTTTCGTCTCATCCATGCCTGCACCTACTTTCTTGTCTTCATTTTCTTAGGTTTCAAACCCTCCCTGGCTGTGACGGTCTTCTAGAGGACAAGGACATCTAATTTCACCATCTCATAAATACATACACACACACATGCACACTCAGTAAGTATTTGTTTTAACTTAATTTCTACCATTTTCATGACAGATGGGGAAACGTTCTAGGGCAAGAACTATAGTGCTCAAATTCCAACTAGTTTTCTTCTCCTTTTCCTCCTTTTTTTCTGTTGTTGCATTTTGAGCAGAGATGCAGAAAGCTGTTTTGAAGTCATTGTTGCAGAAGACCACCTGAAGGCTGAGGGCTTATGGCACTTTCAAGAATCTCACTGTTGGAGAACATACATGTCAACAGGGAATAAAACTGTAAACTTCTTGCACATAATAAGATGTAGTGAATACACGTTCCCCATAGTACTAGGTACATTACTGGAAATTAATGAAAATGTCCTTCATTTCAAAAGCATTAACTCCCTGAAGTCAATATGTTCTTAAAGAAGGCCCGTCTCCCCACCATTTCATGGCCAGCAAACAATGAGCATAAGCTTTTGGTATCTCAGCTATGTTTACGACAAAATGTCCTTACTCTTAGATTCTTGATCTAAGTATTGCCACGATACACTTTTCGTCTTGCTCTAAAGTCTAGTTGTGAGCATGTGTCTTAGATCTGATGATAGTGTTGGTTTTCCAGCTAAGCTGGCATGATTTGCATGTATTACAGCTAATTTCTCCAACACTTTCTACCTTGGTAAATGTATTCACTCATCAAGTACAGCTTATAGCGTTGGCTTTCGCATACCAGGCCAATGATGCTCTACTGGGGAATCAGAAACTTGTCGGTCTCCTTGGTACACATCTCTTCATCCTTCTACACAGCACTGCAATGCTCTCTTCTCCAGCAAACCTTTCCAGATGGCTTTAATCAGATGCGCTTTCCCTCATTTCTTATTTCCGAGTCATTTACTTACAACCATTACTCAGTTCTGTTATTTGCACACAAATTTATTCCAATCATTAACAGCAAAATCCTTAAGGGCAGGAGTCATGTTCTATTATTCTGAATTCCTAATGTTAACTCATTAGTTGGCATAGATTCACATTCTGTAAATATTTAGGCGAATGAATGAATGAATGAATGATTGAATGAAAGGTCTGAAAAATAATGCAGTGTTGGATTCACAGTGTATTTTTGGGACACTTCCATTTTTTACCCTTGACTTTGAAAAATGTCGATTTGATGTAAATAGAGTTAGTTCCCATCATGTTTAATTCTTGAATGTAGTGTTATTCAATTAATTCAATACTATGACTTCCTATAACTTTCTTATATGACCTATTTTTGTTGTTGTTGTTCTTATGATTTTATATTCACCATGTAAATGGAAAAAAAAGTATTGACTTAAATAAAATGACTTGGATAAGATCTTAGTAATTTAAAACCTAACTCTTCCCTCCTGGACCACCCACCTTATGTGACCTGAAGAAACAAACAAAATAGAAAGGGACACCACATTATTTTTCCCCAATATGCCTCACTGGCTTTGAGAGGTTTTGAATTATTTATGGTATTTACTCAGAAGGAAAAATACAGAGGATTTCAGTTCTTATAATGAGCAGAACAAAGTGCAAAGATCAAATAAAGTCAAAGAAGAAATCCAATAAATAATAAAAGAGACATGTAAATTAGCATTTGTTTTTGGAATGCCTTGCATCGTAAAGTCATAGATCATGCTTACGGAAGATTTAGGAATGAATAAAAATCCTCTCAGTGCCTAGGCATCACTTCATTTTCTTTTATGATAGTTGTATGGACCAGTCATTGTCCCAAGTGTCTGGAAACTCACTTTCCCCAAGGTGGGCTTTGGGATACAGTTCTGTAAATTAGACCCTACTCACAGAAACAACATGAATATATATGTTTAGGCAACATACCAAAGGTCACTTGTACCTCAGTTTCAGGTATGCACACAACAAATAGCAGGAAACAGTTATAAACCAGAGGTAAGGAAAGAGTTGTGATAAAGGAAGAAGGCAACACTGTCTTACCCCTTCTTTTAAACTTAGACCTCTTGGGAGCACCTGGATGACTCAGGAGGTTGAGTGCCTGACTCTTGATTTCAGCTCAGGCCATGATCGCACCATTGTGAGTTGGGAGTCCCACGGTGAACTCCGTGCTGAGCGTGGAACCTGCTTGGGATTCTCTCTCTCTCCTTCTCTTTCTGCCCTCCTCCCCCCACTCGTGCTCACTCTCTCTCTCTCAAAATAAATCAATAAACGTTCAAAAATGAAAAGGAAATAAAGAGACCTCTTGATACAGAGGTGAAACAACAAAACACAGTGAAAAGATTACATAATCTGAAATCACAAAGACACGAGGGGAGGTTTGGCAATGTCTGCTCTATGTAATCTCAAGCATAGAACTTAATGCTTTCAGTCCCATATCTTTGCATATAATTAAAACACTTCATTTATAAAACATCAAATCTTATATCTTATAAACTACCATCTGTTCTTCCTACTTTAACAGAAATCAAATGCAGTAATATATACAAAAGTGTAAATCGCTGTATAAATATTACTGCTTAAATGTTATCGCCATCATTAATTTCCCAATCATTAGGCTTATGACTAATATTTGGGCCTACGGACGCAGATTCTATTTCCCTAACGCGTCAGTAAACAACTAGACTTGAATTCTATTGTCAGGATTTTCATTCGAATGAGCAAATAAATACAGAGGAACATTAACACCATAGCAAAGCACTGGAAGAAACCCAGCCACACCGTGTACACCTGAAGAAAGGTTGCTATATATTATTGTTGTCATCAATGTGAGGAAAATTTACTGTAAGGAGAGAAGGAAGGCAAACACAGTGATAGAAAAAGTTTAAGAGGAGGCACTTTCTTCCTGGTTGGTTTTATCTGGAGTGAACATAGTTTGACGTAAGCGGCAGCTCCTAGATGGTTGTAGCGATAGCTCCACGAAAGATAAATGTTTCATCACCACCAGGACAAAAGTGTAGATAGAATTTACCTGATTCAGAACCTTTCGTGTTCCCTTTTGGATTTGCTGATGAAAAATACTGAGAGAAATATTTAAGGATATGATGCACATTGAGATGAATACAGAAACACACAAGTTGGCCCAAAGCCACCCATTTGAACATGACACCATTTCCAAATTTTAATCCACGGGGAGCTTCTAAGGTATTTCTGGGGGGTAATTTCTTACCTGGAAAGATAATAACATTCTGGACTAAAATAAGTTAGTCTGCCTGCACGTAAAGGCAGCTGAGGCCTTTACTGATGGATTTGGATCTTCGTCTACCCATGTGGGGGATGCCTTAATGCTTGAGTGTGATGGCTCCAAGGGTCAAATCCAAGGTTAAATGTTGGATGTATGCGGTCTCTGCCTAGTCCTGGTGTTCTGCATGCATCATTGCATCTCTTCATTCAACACATAGGTAGAAAAACAGTCATTCTTTTCATAGAAACCCTCATTGCCTATGCATGCAATTTTTTTAATACGAAATTTATTGTCGAAGTGGTTTCCATACAACACCCAGTGCTCATCCCAACAGGTGCCCTCCTCAATGCCCGTCACCCACTTTCCCCTCCCTCCCACCTCCCATCAACCCTCAGTTTATTCTCAGTTTTTAAGAGGCTCTTATGCATGCAATTTTTAGTAATAATGCCAATTATAGGTGCGTAGAGGAAAATCAGCTTGGTAGTTCACAGATTAGGAAGAATGAAAGAATATCCAGAAAGTTTCTCCTTCTCGAACTACCTCTAACATTTCTCAATATCAAAATGCAGATTTCTTTTCTCCTGACTTAAGGCATTGACAATTCTTTTAAAACTCAGCTATTATGAGGGGAACTAAACCCTTTACAGACTAGATATCTTTTCTTCATTGTGCACTCTTAGCACCTTTGTCGGGATCAATTGACTGTATATCAACGGGTCTAATTTCAGGCTCTCTATTTTGTCCCATTGGTCTACCTGTCAACCTTTATTCCAGTGCCCATATTGTTTTAATTACTATAGATTTGTAACATATTTTGAAACCAGAAGTGGGATGACTCCAGATGTGTTCTTCTTTCTCAAGATCCCTTTGGCTGCTCTGCGTCTTTTGTGATTCCATATGAATTTTAGGATTATTTTTCCTGTAAAAATATTATTGATATTTTCAGGAGGAAGCACTGACTCTGTAGATCTGTTTGAATAGTATGGACATTTTAACGATATTAAGTCTTCCAATCCATTCCAATCCATGAACACAGGATGCCTTTCCATTTATTTATGTATTATTTAATTTCTGTCATCAATATTTCATAGTTTTCAGTGTACAAGACCTCTTTTTGTCTTGTTACTTAAGTTTATTCCTGAGTATTTTATTCTTTATTATACTATTGTAAACAGAATTCTTTTCTTAATTCCCACTTAGGTCTAAGGCTCATTGATAAGAAATGCAATCAATGCAATACTAAATTAGAGATTAAAAATGAAAACCCGATCTTACTTGATAGCATACATAACACAATAAAATATAAAACCAGGCAGGTAACGAAAGTAAGCCCAGAGGTCATATAGGTACTAATTCAGGATTTAAACTCCAGTCTGACCGATGCCAAATCTCCTTCCTCTATCACATCATGGCAGGATTAATGGGTCAAATTCATCTGGATCCCCATCCATTTTATAATCTATATTCTGTTTGTATGCTTTCTACGAGGCCGTACAGTTTGATGGCTTATAACACAAACCTGGGATTGATCAGATCGCTTGGGTTCCATCAGAACTCTACCACTTAATACCTGCCATGACCTAACACCAACTTACTCTCTCTTTTACTTGTTCTCCACCTAAGACACATCCACACCCACAAGCAATGCGTAGTTTAAAAAAAATCACAAAATTTTAACTATATTGTGATAAAGAGATCATCTGAACTTCTGATTCACATACTTTATTTGTTTATTTTAATTCGTTTGTTAACATACAGTGTTATATTAGTTTCGGGTGTACAATATAGTGATTCAACACTTCCAGACAATACCTTGTGCTCATCTCAACAAGTATACTCCCTAATCCCCATGACGTATTTCATCCATCCGCCCACCCTCTCCCCTATGTTAACCGTCAATTCCTTCTCTATAGTTAAGAGTCTGTTTCTTGGTTTGTCCCTCTCTCTCTTAATTCTTTCCTTTTGCTCCTTTATTTTGTTCCTTTTTTTATTTATTTTTTTGATGTTTATTCATTTTTGAGAGACAGAGCATGAATAAGGGAGGGGAAGAGAGAGAGGGAGACACAGAATCTGAAGAAGGCTCCAAGGTCTGAGCTGTCAGCACAGAGCCTGACACTGATCCGAAGTCACAGACCATGGTAAGTGATGATGAACATCTTTCCATGTGTGTGTTGGCCACCTGGATATTTTCTTTGGCAAAATACCTGTTAATGTCTTCTGACCATTTTTAATTGGATTATTTGTTTTTTGGTGTTGAATAAGTTCTTTATCTATTTTGGATATTAACCCTTTATTGTATACATAATTTGCAAATATCTTCTCCCAATCCATAGGTTGACTTTGAATTTTATTGATTGTTTCCTTTTCTGTGCAGAAGCTTCTTATTTTGATGAAGCCCCGATAGTTTATTTTTGCATATACATTGGGACGGCCAAGTACATAAAACAGTTAATCAAAACATAAAGTAAACTCATCAATAATAATACAATAATTGTATGATGTTTATGTATATGGGTGAATAAATATTTAAAATATTTACGTCTTCGTGTTAGACTGTCCCCTTTATTATCATACAGGGTCCTTTTTCTCTTATTACAGATTTTGTTTTGAAGTCAATTTTGTCTGATGTAAGTATCGCTGCTCTGGCTTTTCTTTTACATCCATTTGCATGATAGATGTTCCTCCATACCCTCAGTTTGAATCTTCACATGTCTTTAGGTCTAAAGTGAATCTTTTCTGGGAACATATAGATAGGTCTTTGTTTGTTTATCTGTTTGTTTGCTTCTTACCCATCCCGTCACCCTATGCCTTTTGATTGGAACATTTAGTCCATTTATATTCAATGTAATTTTTGATAGATACAGATTTACTGTCATATTATTATTTGTTTTCTGGTTGTTTCTGAAGATTTTCTCTCGTCCTTTTTTGTCTTTCTCTCTTTCATATTTTGCTGATTTTCTTTAGTGATATATTTGGATTTCTTTCTCTTAATTCTTTGCATATTTACTAGTGGTATGTATATGGTTACTGTTTGATTCATATGTAACTCTCTTCTGCATAAAGCATTTGATATTAAGTTGATGGTGGTTTAAGTTTGGACTCATTCTTTTCTCCTTTCCTCCCCACATTTTAGGTATTTGTTATTATATTGTGTATCCTTTATTTGTGAGTTCCTTAACTGGCTTTTTACAGAAAATTTCACTTTTACCACTTTTGTGTTTCCTACCTCTCTACTGTAACTTCTAGTCTCTCCTTTCCCTTTGAAGAGTTGCTTTTAACCTTTCTTGCAGAGCTTGTTTAGTGGTCACAAACTCCTTTAGCTGTTGTTCATCTGGAAAACTATCTCTCCTTCTATTCTGAATGATAGCCTTGATGGATAGAGTATTCTTGGCTTCAGATTTTTTCCTTTCAACACTTTGAATACATCCTACCCCTCCCTTCTGGTTTGTCAAGTTTCTGTTGAGAAATCTTCTGCTAGTCTTATGGCTTTTCCCTCATAAATCAATGATTTCTTTTGTCTTGCTGTTTAATTTTTTTCTTTATTACTATATTTTGCAAATTTAATTACAATATATCTTGTTGTCGGCTTGCTTTTGTTGATTCTGTTGGGGGTTCTTTGTGCCGGTTGGGTCCAGATATCTGTTTTCTTCCCCAGATTATGGAGGTTTTAAGCTATTATTTCTTCAAATAAATTTTCTGCCCCCTTTTATCTCTCTTCCTCTTCAGGGACTCTTATAATACGAATCTTATTGTGTTTGATGGAGTCACTGAGTTCCCTAAGTCTCATCTTATTTTGCATAATTCTATTTTTCTTTTTCTTTTCTTTTTGTTTTGTTGTTGTTGTTGTTCAGCTTAATTACTTTCTATTACTCTGTCTTCTAGGTCACAAGTTCACTCCTCTGCTTCTTCCAGCCTACTGTTCATTCTACCAAGTGTGTTTCTCATGTCATTTATTATACTCTTTATCTCTTCTGTTATTCTTCTCTCTGTGTTAAGGGTCTCACTCATGTCTTTGAGTCTTTTCTCAAGTCCAGTGCGTATCCTTATGATCATTATTTTAAATTCTCTATCAGGCATGTTACTATATCAGTTTCACTTAGATCCCTGGCTGTGGCCTTGTCCTGTTCTTTCATTTGGGACAAATTTCTGTCTCCTCATTTTGTCTGCCTCCCTGTGTCTATTTCTGGGTGTTAAGAAAGTCAGCCGTGTCTTCTGCTCTCGAACGTAGTGACTTTATGAAGAAGAGGTCATGCTGTGCTCTGCAGTGCAGTGTCCCCTGTTTAGTGCACTTGGCACTTCAGGAGCAGATCCCATGTGCGTTTCTTTCACCCTGCAGTTGTGTCTGAGTCACTTTTCCTTTCGCTGCAGTTGTCTGCACTGACTCTTTGCCTGTCGTGGGCTGTGCTTGCTCTCTGGTGTTAGTGGGACCTGGGCAGGTGAGCGGTGAGGGGGCATGCCCAGCAGGTAAATTAGGAGCAGGGAAGCAGTGTTAGCGAAATTGGTGCTGGGCCATTAGTCCTATGACAGTCTTGAAGAAGTATGGCAGCTGGGGGGGGTGGGTAGGGGAGAGGCTGTGCGCCAGGGTGGCTAGGGGTACAAGCCTGGGCATGGTGCGTGACAAGCCTGGGACAGCTGGGCCCAGCACCTGATGGTGGCAGTTGGACACGTGTGGTGGCAGCTACACATCTGGCAGCTGGGCACACAGAGCTGAGCTGACACAGTGATGGCTGGGGCTCAGGCTGGGTGCATCATGGTGGATCTTCCAAGGTGAATGGTGGCAGCTATGCACCCAGTGACTGGATGAGGGGACATGTGCTGCATAACGAAATTTGCCCTGGGCCGAGGCTAGCAAGTGTGAAGCGGACGTGTCCTCAGGAGAACTCGTGGTCATGGCGCACTGCTAGTGGGTTCGATAGCAAGCGTCTGTGCAGCCCTTCCTCCCACAGGTGTCTTTGTGTCTTATTCTGGGGGATGAGGGAGAAAAATGGTGCCTGCCCTCTGCCTCCGTTTTGGAGAAGTCTTCCCAACACATGGTGAAGTCAGTGTGAACATATCCGCCTCCCGTTTGCCCCATGGCATTGTGTAAGCTGCCATTTTTGTGTTTCTGCTCTGGACAGGCTGTCGTTCCTTTACGTGGGGCTACCCAGCTATCTCTTGCCCTCCTGGCTCACCCAATGCTGAGACAGCTGGCTTTCAAAGGCCCAGGTTTCAAAGTCCCTCTTGGTTTACAGACTCACAGAATTCAACCCCTCTGGTTTTTAAAGCCAAAAGTCATGGGGATTAGTGCTCCCCGGTGAGCCCCCTGGTCCATTTCTCTGACCTCTCTGTGCACGCAGCTGTCTCCCCGCTGTGGGAAGCTTCCTCCTCCTTTCTGACCTTCCTAACCTTTCAGCTGCAGCTTCTTCTCCATATTTAGTTGTGGAGTTTGTTCCATCAGTCTTCTGATCGCTCTCCAGTTCATTGACTTGGATGTGGATGAGATCTAATTGAAAACATGGGATGGGGTGAGTACAGGGTCCTCCTACTCTGCCTTCTTCCCCGAGCATCCAATTCACATATTTAAAAAAAAATTTTAATGTTTATTCATTTTTGAGACAGAGAGAGACAGAGCATGAATGGGGGAGGGTCAGAGAGAGAGGGAGACACAGAATCGGAAGCAGGCTCCAGGCTCTGAGCTGTCAGCACAGAGCCCGAAGCGGGGCTCGAACTCACAGACCATGAGATCATGCCCTGAGCTGAAGTCGGATGCTCAACTGACCGAGCCACCTAGGTACCTCCAATTCACGTATTTTAAAGAAGAGAACCGTGAAGTGTTGAAATTGAAGACAAACGTGGCTCACCTAGGGTTAGACAGAACTATTAGACATCAAGTCTACTGAATTTCTGTTCCATGAGACATCATTTCCCATCTTATTTCTATAGATATACCTCCTAGAGATTAAACTTCATCTCATAAAATATTTTAATATCAAAGTAATTATGAATATTTGGAGAACAGACAGAGAGCATTACTCAATTTACATAATATATAGAAGGCTTCTTTTGCTCAATCTCACATTGACCAACAAAGTGGTCAAAACATGGGAAGAGTGCAGACTTTGAGGGTCAAAGGACCTGGGACTAGGTTTAGACTTTGCCAGGAATATCTGACACAAATTTGCGGAGATGTTACATAATTTCCCCCAACTCAATAATAACATGTCTGCATACGATTGTCTCTTTTAGTCCATCTTACAAATGAGGAGACAACGGTAAAAAGTGCCGCATAGCCAGGAAGTGGTGGATTGGATTCCAAACCCAAATGGCCCTGCTGCAGAGCTACTCTCTGTTATTTTTCGTTGTCATTGTCGTTTTACATTTGTGGTGCAATGTCAAACACAAAATGTGCCACTCTGATCGTTTTTGACTCTACGGTCCAGTGGCATTAACTACGTTCAAAATATTGTGCAGCCATCACCATCACTTATTTCTAAAAAGCCCTCATCACCCACACAGGAAATCTGTACCCATTAAGCAGTGCAACCGTTCTCTTTTTCCGGAACATGGTAGCCTCTAATCTATTTTCTACCCCTATGAATTTGCCCATTCCAGGCATTTCTTGTAAGTGTTATCATGGAGTATCTGTCCTTTTACATCTGCCCTATTTCACTTAGCATAAGCTTTTCAAGGCTAATCCATGGTGTAGCATGTATTAGGGGTCCATTCTTTTCTTATACCTGAATAATATTCTACCATACAGGTATACAGAGCCACGCTTCACCACCATACTCAGCTAAACCACGTCATGTGAAGCAGTAATGACAGTGGTTAACTTTCAGGAAAGTTCTAGAAATTAGATATGATGCTGTAAGTGACAATATTCTGGAAAGCACTGTGTGTGTTCTAAATATCATTGGATCTAAAGTTTTATTCCTTAGCTAAACTTCCTATCTTCCATCATAATTTATAAAGAACATATCTGCTGCTAATATATTAAATATAATAAATATTATATATATATATACATATATATATATATATATATTTTTAAGGTAGAGAAAGGATAGATTATCTCCAAATACCATCAGCTCTAATGTCGTGTAGGTTCATCTAAGGGATGACTGAAATGAACTATAGGCATCTTAATGGCTAGAGTCAAACTTTTAGAAAGGAAAAATTAATTACTTCGGAAATGGGTGCTGTAATGTAGGACTTTCTGGAGAACATTGGATAATTATCAGAAATCCCTTGAGAAATAGTGATTTTGGATTATTCCCAAACAAGGACTTATGAGACTATTTGCAGCTAATGGCAATTACCTTAATCGAAGCACTTTATGTATGTTAATTAATTAATCGGCAACCTCCCTCTATAGAATGAAACATTAGTGAAGAAATTAATTTATCAACAGATATTAACTAAAAGAGATGGTGTGATTTGCTTGAGGCCATGGAGTGAGTCATGATCCAAGTTTTCCTGTGAAGGCAGAGCTCCCAGCCAAGCCTGGGCCATTAAGGCTCTGTACAAAATATGATTTTATGAATATCCATGATAGAGGTCTGAGTCACTTCACTCAGGGTCTCGCAGTCTATATCATTCAGCTCTGTGTATCTTCCTTGAATTTATATCTCCTGCAAAACTCAGTCTTTCCTTCCTCTCTTCTGTCTCTTTGAACCACTGGTATCCATTGGCTATGCCATTAGATGGTACCTGCCGAGATGAACAAGTCTGAGTGAGGGTCCCGCCCTTGAAGAGCTGGCAGTCTCACGAAAGAGATCGGATGTGTAAAAAGACATTTGCAAATAAGCGTCATCACGGCTGAATGGAGGTAGTTTTGAAGAGACTGACGAGCCAAGAGAGAAAATGTGCCTTTCAAAATAAGCCCTAATCGATGATCGAATTGAGTAGCCAGTTGCATGCGACAGACTCAGATTTACAGAACTACATAGCTGTACCAGGTGAATCTTATTCCTGGCCTAAGTGTGCTTGATTATGGGGCCTGCTCTGCCTTGGATAACTCTCCAATTTTTAGCTGCTCATGGAGCTTGCTGGAAATTTCCATAAAAGCAAAGGATTATATTGAAACGTGATCCAGTAAAGTCATTTCATACTAGATACGGCTGTTTAGGGAGCTGGAGGGACAATGTCTATGCTATGATAATGGTGACCATCATCATCGTCATCCTCTTCCTCATCATTATCCTAAATTCTTTACTAAGAACCCACAATGTTTCTGGCACTGTATGTGCATATGCATGCTAATTTATGAGGGTTATTTCCGATCTGCCAAAGGAAACCAGAAAACATCGTGGTGAAAGGACTTGCCACTGAACCTAAGTTTGGATATTTTGTTTTTGCACTATTTCCCATGCACTGACTGATGTGTAGGTATTTTCCTCTGGTTCCCAAGAATCAGTAAATAAACCCCGGCGTTCAAGCCAGGTAATCAGAAATTTCGATGACGAGGGATATTTGCTATTATGCTTATTTTTGATGACACCAGCGCTGCATTTTTCTTGACTAGAATGAGAGATTCTTTGCTCTCTGAGACGGTCCATTTATTGCCTGACTGAGCCTTCTGAAGCATGGAAACGGATGCTGGAAATGCCAAAGAGGTTCTCCAAAGAGAACCTTGGAACCTGAGAAAGATCCTACAGGAAAACCGACTTGAGCATCCAGAAACAGAATACTATAGGACTGATGCAAACTGAGCACAAAGGTGGGACAAGAGCAGGAAAAAACAAGACCATGTTTTACACCTGAGGGTGCAGTGCCAGATCAAACGATAGAGAAGCAGGAAACAGCAGGATCCCAGTGAACATAGAGGTGAGGCTTTTGACGGTGAGACCATGTGACCAAAGCCAACATTTAGTTATACTGCAACATGACTCAGTAAAGGCCGGTCAAACTAGATATGACCCTCATGTGCACCCCTGGCCAGGTGAATCTAGCATGAAAGAAAGTTCTTGTTTTTTGTTGTTGTTTATTTTTTGAGACAGAGGAGGGGGGGAGGGAGAGAGAGAATGAGTGGGGGAGGAGCAGCGAAAGAGGGGGACAGAGAATCCTAAGTGGGCTCTGTGCTGACGGGAGAGAGCGTGATGCGGGGCTTGAATTTCTGAACCAAACTGTGAGATCCTGACCTGATCTGAAGTCAGATGCTTAAACAACTGAGCCAACCAGAGGCCCTGAAAGTTCTTAAGAGGCTCATTGAGCTCTTTGGGGACACGCGAGATGGTCCAAGAGGATATTCTGCAAAATGAAAGTAGGCACAGATGCTGTGTGCCTGTAGAGAATCTGGGAAGATCAGAGGTGCCGGAAGCAGGTTTTTGGGGGTCTACCTCAGAAGGACCCAGGTAGTGAACAGGTAGCTCGGCCATTCCATAAATGCTCCCAGGAAAGCCTCACAACACCGGAGAAAGTGGAGTGTGCGGGGGGATATGATGTCCTTTTTAAAACTAAGGAAAAATCAAGCTCAAGAGTTGAAAGGACTTAGCCAAGCCAATTGGTCAGATGGACCCAAGACTCAGATCCACTCGTCTCATTCTTCACCCAGGCCGCTTTTCACCCCAGCAGAAAGTATTCTCTCAAGCTTCCTTCTTCTTCCGTCAGTCAAAATTGTACCTCTCTCAGAAAATCTCTTATACAACGCCACTCCTCCTGGTAGCAGTTAGTCATTTCCAAGTCCAGTACCATAAACATACCTCTGTTACCTCTAATAATAGCAGTAATAATAATAAAATGGTAATGGTGATGATGATGATGATGATGGCGGCCACAAAAATCTATTGCGTATGATCCTTTAGGCACTAAGTATTCGACACGTACGGGTAATACTATTATTTCCATTTCATAGACTGGGCAACTGAGACCCGCTGGGTGTCAGGTACTTTCGTGTCATTGGCCAGTGGCAGACATGGCATTCTGAACCCCAACCTTCTGACTCCAGAGACAGTTCTCTTTACCCCTCTGAATAGTGTGCCTTTGCACTCAAAGTGGGAATCAGCCATATTTGTTTTTGTTCCTCCAACATCAGGCGCCATGGTTTGGAACTATCTACCACCGAGTATGTGTCTAACACCCTATGTGCTAGAAAAAGCTCACTGAAGGGAATCGGAGCTCGATATTTCAGTAGCATCACATCAACCGTAAAGAACATCGGTGAAAGTGGAGACCTAGAGGCTCAGAATAAAACCAAAGGAGTTGTCTGCCTGGATCTGGCCGTGGCAAGCGTGAGGCAGTGATGAGTCCCTTCCAGGAGAGGATGTATTCAGTCCCTTCTAGACTCAGGAAAGTTGTTCTGGGGGCAAGTTCAGGGGGCGAAGCGTAGGGCAAGGAGCTGCCCCTGGAAGGTGCACACCTGGGTTTGCCTCTGGGTGAGCTCTCTGGCTTAGTTCGTGTTGTTGACCAAAATAGAATAACTCTCGGAGCCCCAGCTTTTCATTTTTCCTGCGACAAATATAACAATATCAGCATCTCGAAATGATTTAAGTGGAAATTGTGTCATGTAATGTCACATAACGTACACGCCAGGCCGTCTGAATGCCCCTGTGTCTCCTTGTCCTGAGGCGTGTCACTTCCGATTTCCACGTGGCTTGTCTCTGTTTTTTTATTGATTAACTCTTACAGAAGCTTGAAAGTTATGATTATGGCTGTTTTAGTGATGAGGAAAGGGAGTCATCATGGTTAATTATGAGCACGGAGGGTCAGGAGCAGAAAAGGACCCAGACTTGCTTGATTTAAAACCCCAGCGTCTTCCCAGAATACGTGTAAAATATACCCTCGTCAGAGCTCTCAGGACGACTTCAAGAGCTTTTTAAGTGTGCAGAAGCTTTAGTTTGGGTTCCACGTTGCTACATGTCAACACTCTGCTTCAATTCATTCAATAGTTTCAAAATTCCAGGTGATTCCTTAAAAGGCCCTTTGCTAAAAGTCCTCTTCTGTTTTTCTGCCCCAGTCTTGGACTCGTCTGCATTCTCAGATTACTTCCATAAATGCCCAGTGACTTCACGAAATGCAGTAGCTATCTATGATCATGCCTCTGTAATCTGGAACAGAATGTGCACTGTGCTTGGAATAAACTCTTCCCCCCGTCTGCTTGGTGAACTCCTACACATGCTGAGAAGCCCTATTCACATGGTTCCTCCCTTTGTGCCATTCCCTTTACCCAGGCTGTGGTGGTTACCTCTCCTCATCATTCCTGCAGCACCAGGAAGTAACCTTCGGCTCAGTATCTCCAAACTCTTAAAACACACACACACACACACACACACACACACACACTCACTCAGGAACCTTGTGAAAAACAAATTTCTGGACCAGACCCAAGTCAATCAAACCAGAGCTTCCGATAGAGGTGCCCATAAACGTTAGCTTTTATAAGCTCTGCAATCCATTTTATGATCAGACAAGCTTTAGTACGACTTAAATGGACCACATAGTTAGTTGCATTAAAATGGTCTGTTCACGTGTCAGTCTGTCTCTAATTTATGGTGTCCTTTAGGAACGAAACTGTACCCTATTCAGGATTGATTTCCTAGCTCATTGACTGGAAACACACAGGACTTCAGACATTACTTGCTGAATGAATGAGCTAATGAAAGAACACTGAGAGTTTTTAGAATGGAATCATAAGAACTCTCAGATTATCTACGAAAATCTTTCCGAGTTACCATGAGTAAGATTTCCAGATGTCCTCTGCTGGTTTCTGTCTAACATTATGTGTGTTTTGTCTTAGTTTTTTGTTTGTTTGTTTGTTTGTTTTGGTTTTGTTTTTTGTTTTGTTGTTGTTTTAACGTTGGTGTTAGATCAAGAGATTCCTCTCCTTCAAAAATGGATGACATCAATTCTGCAGCAGCTGACCAGGATGAGGTTAGCTTGAAGAAATCTTGACTGTAGGCGAGTAAACAGCCAGACAACTTTTGACACGAGTATAGGCTTGAATATGTCGTATGAAAGGTTTATGGTGGGAAATACATTCTGAGAAAAATGTGAGAGAATTTACTGATGTAGAAGAAAAGTAGTAATGAATCAGCATATCAGAAGAGTGGGGGAGACAAGCAGACAAGACATGAAAGTTATCTTTCTGAGTTCTGGGGCTCCTCCTCTTATCACAAAGGACCTCTTCCATTTATAGGCTGTATCTCCATTCCCTCCCCTCCCCTCCCCCCCCCCGCCTCCACCCTTCTGAACTGTTCTAAGGCTCCTGTCAAAGAGAACAAAGCCAGACTCTAGTTAAAGGTGGTGAAGGAGGATTTTGTTCAGAGATAAATACTGCAACGAGGAGGAAAGTCCAGTACGAATTGAGCTTGACTTTGCCAAAACAAAGGCAAGAGACTTTTTTTAATGCTGGGTGTGTGTTTTTTTTAAATGTTTATTTAGTTATTTTGAGAGAGAGGAGGCAGGGAGGGCCAGAGAGAGAAAGAGAGAGAGAATCTCAAGCAGGCTCCATGCTTTCAGCACAGAGCTCGACGCGGGGCTCGAACTCACACACTGTGAGATCATGATCTGAGCTTAAATCTAGAGTTGGAAGTCCAATAGACTGACCGCCCAGGCGTCCCCAGGAGTTGCTTAAGGGAAGGCTCTGAAAGGCGCCAGAAGTGTGGTGGGGGCAGTTTGGGCCCTGGGAGGCCATGCAGGTTTGCTGCGGGAGGGGATGCAAACTTCCCACTGAAGGGAGGTGGTGTGCAATTTGCAGTGTGGCTCCCAGCTGGGCCCTCAGCCTCAAAGAACTGGGAGGTCTTAGCCACCTGCTGGAGTGTCTGCATTTCAAAGGG
Source organism: Panthera tigris (assembly GCF_018350195.1). Taxonomy (NCBI): domain Eukaryota; kingdom Metazoa; phylum Chordata; class Mammalia; order Carnivora; family Felidae; genus Panthera; species Panthera tigris. The sequence goes on along the minus strand of NC_056663.1, from coordinate 195,587,346 downwards.
TCTTCTCCAGGGTCCTGGGGAGGTAGTTCTGGGTGACAGAAGACTTGTGTCTCAAAGGGACAGGTAAAGGATTATCACCACAAACTTTCCGAAGTAACTGTTTTCTGAGGAGGGTCAGGGGCCTTGAGTCCTATCATCAGGATTGGGCTGGAACAAATAGTAAATTCTCCTGGCACCACTGATCTTCTTACCTGGGCATTTTAAGGGATTTGGTCGGGGGGGGGGCATCCTAGGGACACAGCTTTAAGGTTCTAGAAGCCATGCCAGAGTTAGATCAAGTCTCTTAGTGCAAGGGTTTAGGTTGAGAAATTTTACAGCTCTCCCTTTATCCTGCGGTTCTCCTAGTTTTGCTCATCCCTAGACCTGGGATTCTCCTAGTTTTGCTCATCCCTAGAGAGCTAATGTTCTGGATGGGCAGTGTTAAAAAAGGAACAAGCCCCACATGGAGTTATTATACCCCCACCGCCACCAAGACGGCAAACCAGGACTTAATTACAGTTTCCACCTCTCCCTGGCTGAAATTTCGTGATCAGCACTGACGACATTATGTGTGGGATGAAAACCTGAAGTTTCCTGTTCCGGTCCCCTGCAGAGAGAAGTGTCCTGGACCAAAAACAGTCCTTTCTTTTCTTTTGCTAATAGCGTCTTTGCCCCACCCTCCTTCTGCCTGTAAGAACTTTCCCTTTTGTAAAACTCCTCCAAACGCCTATTAGAAGGGGAACTGCCTGATTCAGGATTCATCCAGGAAAGCCGATTAGATCTTCAAATTTACTCAGTTGAAGTTTTGTTCTTTAACAGCTATGAGGGAGGGGGAAAAAATGTCATTCTTTGGCTGTGAAAATAGCATCTTGGGCTGTGAAAATAGAAGAGAGAATTGTAATAAGCCATCTGGAAAATTCCAGGCCGAAAGGCAAGAAGATGGTCAGCCGTGTTAACAAGTTAATATTTCAAATCTTCGGCATGGCAAAGATTCATGTACTTGTCAACATTTTGATTTCCTCAGGCCAAGATCCCTAACACGACCAAGATGTCCATATGAATGGTTCCTGCTATAGAACCTGGGAAGCTACGTTAGCCAAACATTGGACTCGACAGGTTATCCTGGCACACAGGGGACGTGGAGAACTCCTGCACATGCGTGGACCTGACGAGATAGGTGTTTTCTGTTGGCTATCGCTGCATAACAAATGACCCAAAGTTTTGTGACCTGAAAGAACAACCATTTTCTTACATGGCATGCTTTTGCCGATCAAGAACTCAGAGAGGGTTCGGCTGGGCGATTCTGCTCTATGGGGCATCAGTCAGGTCATTCTGTGATTTTTAAGTGATGCCTCGCTCTTGTGCCTTTGCCTTAGAAGGGGCAGCTAGAAGGGCTGGCTTCTCTGTGCCCGTCTCCCTTTCCACGGAACAACCTTCCATGTGCTCTCCCCAACAAGGGGGACTCGGGGCTCCCCAAAACCAAGGCAGAAGCTTCCAGTTCTCTTTTTTTTTATTTTTTCAAATTCTTTGTTTCTTGTTTATTTATTTTGAGAGGGAGCGAGAGACAGACAGACAGACAGCATGAGCAAGGGAGGGGCAGAGAGAGAGGGAGAGAGAGAACCCCAAGCAGGCTCCACACTGCCAGAGCAGAGCCCGATTCGAGGCTCGAACTCCAGAATGACTGGAACTGAAATCAAGTCGGGACACTTAACCGACTGAGCCACCCATGCACCCCAGAAGCTTCCAGGCCTCTTAAAGGCTAGGCATGGAACCTGGAACCTAAAGCGTTTCACTTTTCCTGGGCTCTATTGGTCAAAACATTCACAGGCCAGTACAGATTCCAGGGGAGGGGATTAGATCCTATCTTTTGGTAAAAAGAGTGCCAAATAACGTGTGACCATGTTTACTTTACCAACGCAGACTTATATAGACATTACTTACCTCTCTTAAGCCTTCCATATGAGCTTATATAGGAAGAGAGAGTATTAGGCTTTTTTTTTTTTTTTCACGGCTGTGTCTACATTGTCAAACGAAGGGCCCGCAGGACACTAACAGGACAAAAATAATAAATTAAATTGGCCCCTATTGTCTGCAGAGTATACCTGACATTTTCATGCTCATGGGTACCGGTGTTAATTGTTATTATCAGATACCTTCCGCATGCCATTTTTTTAGTTGCGTTATTTCACACGATTCTCACGGCAACCGTTTTGAGAGCGGCATTTTATCTTCATCTTGCAAGTGAGAAACATGATACGTAGCAGGCCCCAGTTTTGCTGCACCAGGGCCCACAGAGCCCTGGAGTTGAAGTTCTTTGATATCAAAGTCCACGGTCTTTCCGTGAAGTCACCTGGCCATCCCACAGGCCACACGTGATCCACGTGGTGCCGGATCAGGAATCCTCATTCTCATTTCACAAAGGAGACAAGCCAGGCTGAAGGTCGACAGTTTCCTCAGCATGACACAGCTCCAAAGAAAAGACGCAGGGACGGGAACCCCGGGGCATATTTAAGCTCCGGGAATCTCAGGTGCTGCAGACACCATTCCTTTGCAATAATTTTAACCATGTTAAGGAACATCCAAAACTATATGTAACCTTTTATCATTTTTATGCTTATGACTGTGTGCTAATGGAAAATGTACATTCCTTGCAATTTACCGCAGATTTTACATTCGTGGCAGTGTTCCCATAGTTTCGTTATCTCAGTTTGTCTTAAACATTTATTACTAATTTGACACCAGTGATGTTCTAATTAAAGTTCATTCTCTAACATGAAATACTGTGTTCTATAAAGCAGCACGAACATTCCCTCTCTGTTTAGATTGCCAGATATTTCATGGGTGGTTTACAAGAAATGTCGGGAGTAATGTTGTCTATTTGTTGAAATCGTCATCCCCATCATTCTTAATCCCTATCACCACCCTGAATTTTTCCAGCAAATTCACGTGTTTCGTTAAAGAGCTCTTTTATGCAATGGGCTTTTATTTAGGCCCAATTGTTCATTAATTTTAATTAATTAAGTATCCAAATTGCTTAATTGCCTGACAGAAGATGTTAGGTTTTTCCAAGCATGACCTATGCTTTCAGGAGAAAGATTATAAAACCTTTCGTACTTGAGGAAAAAAAGCAGGGGCTTGAAGATAAATTTAAGTCATCCTAAACCCTTTTAACATAAGCAGAATCTAATAAGCTCCACTCTTTCACTGACCCCTGTTGGCTCTACTTCCTAAATACGTGTTTCAAGTGTCAATTTTTCTTCCATCTCCCCTTCTTCCGCTCTCCGTCACTGGTCGACTCTCAGACCGCACATTGAAATCCTCCTGGACGTTTACCCTTAATACTGATGCCTGAGTCCACCCACAGACATTTTGACTAATTGGAATGGGTTGGGCCAGAGAACCCGTGGCCCCGATTCTCAGGTGATGGTGATGCCGTTGGTCCAGGAATTAAACCCCGAGAGCCAATGTTCTCACTTCTTTCTACTTGATGCTATTTGAACGCGTTCCACGGACATCACCCGGATGCTTGTTAGAAATGCAAACTTTGGGTCCCCATCCCAGACGTACTGAATCATATTTGGCATTTTAACAACATCCCCGGGGGATTCATACGAACAATAAAGTGTGAGCAGAGCTTGAATGAACGTCCTAGTCATCTGCCATCTGGACTAGTTATTAGTTTCTTTGCCGTTTATTCCTTACCACCTCCAACTTGCCCCTCACGTTACTTTCTAATGTGCGTAGGCAACCATAACTGTGATCATAAGATTAACTTGGTGGAAATATCTCATATTCTTCCCGTGTTCCCATTTAAACTCCTTTCTCTGCGATGTAGGTTCAACTTCTGCGACCTCTCCCCCCTTCCTACAATTCCATGAACACAACCTTCTGTACTTTGAAACTCTTCATAAGCCACTCCTTCCCCAGGGAACAGTCTCCCACCATTGCCAAAGAGCTGTGAGCTGCCGCACCCCGTCTGAGAAATGTAGCCAGACAATGGTGGAAGGACAATGATGGTAGGGTAGAAAGAGAGTAGTTAGCCAAAATCAGAGCGACTCTGAGCTCTGTCCTTTGCTGGATCTCCTTTCCTGGGAAATCAGCTTTGCGACTTTGAGCTCTGTCCTTCCCTGAATTTAAATGCTTGGAAATCCAATGGACCTTCTTGGCCTTTCTTTTTACTAATCTATACAATGGGGTTAATGACAGAGCCATTTAAATAGACGGTGCACGTAAAACACTGGCCGGCAGCTGACTTGCACATAGTATGTACTTAACTTGGTGATAGTATACCAGTCATCTGGCAGAGTACAAGGTTTACGGTAGACACTTAAACACGGAGATGTGCTTGAGGCACTGTCACTTCAAGGAGGGTGCAAAAAACCAAAGGAGGGAAACACGCCTACAAAACTGTCTTTTAACCATTCGTTAAGTGATGAGCTCAAAACACCCCTTGCTGAAACTCTTGGCTGACCCAATTCCTTTGTTCTTAATATAAAAGGGAAAATGCACTAAGGAGGAAATCCTTTTGTAGGAGCCAAAAAAGAAAGAAAAAAAAAAAAAAGAAGAAGAAAAAACAAAACAAGAGAAAAGAAAGAACACGCCTTCAATTCTTTTTGAAAAACTCTGCAGAGCACTTAAAATATTTTACATTTCATATTAAATATTTCAGTTACATTGGGCAGGTTTATGAGTCCTGGTGAACAGTCCTGCAATTAAAATATTCAACTGAGGGAAGGGTATCCCTTTTCCCCTACTGAAATTTAAAGTTATTTAATTTTTGATTATGTAATGTTACCTTGGACTCTCACAAAGGCTTGCCCTACATTAGAAATATTGTATTGTACTAAAAAGTCTTTTATTCCTTAGCTCTCAAACTGTAAATAATATATAAGCATTGCTTCACATGGTAAAATAAAAAAAAATGAATCATTTCTTTTTAATAGTCCACATGAATAATTATTAGATCAATAGTTCACAGTATACAACCTGCAATTAAATGTATTCAATAATTCAGTAAAATGACCATATTTTACATGTGAAAGCCATTAAAGTGATATTATATAGCCCCTAATCTAAGATCATTCTTCAGTAATAATGAAGCATGTATATATGTATTTAAATTCTTTGAAAGTAATTGATTTCTTCTTCCAAAAAATCCCCCCAATTAATTAAATAAATAAAAATATTTAAATCTCTTATGGACTATATTCAGATAACAAACTCTCAATCCTCAGTATAGTAAAGTGTTTAAGTCCAAGCAAATACATTTAGAGTTTTAACTCAGAGGCATTGTTTATAAAAATGTTGAATAGAGTCCAGAGCTAGATATTTTGACAGTAAAAGTAAAAGTCTTTGAAACTGGGTTATAACTGGTTTATGTTAATGGATAGCAATCAGTTGGCTTTTGAAGATTTTCAGTGTGTATGTTGGCCTTAATAGTTACTATATGCCTATTCTCCCAGACCCAACCATGGAATGTAGACTCAAATTTGTTGTTGTCGTTGCTCTTAATGTTTATTTATATTTGAGAGAAAGAGAGAGAGAGAAAGGCAGAGAGAGATGGAGACAGAGAATCCCAAACAGGCTCCATGCTGTCAGTGCAGAGCTTAATGTGGGGCTCAAACTCACAAACTGTTAAGATCATGACCTGAGCCAAAATCAAGAGTTGGATGCTTAACCAACTGAGGCACCCAGGCACCTCTTGAAACTTTTTGGCTGAAAAATTAACTGGGTAAAGGGCTATCGAGTCTGGATACTCTAAAAAAAAAAAAAAAAGTCTGGCTACTCAAAGTGTTGCCTCTGGGTCAGTAGCCTTGGCCCCACGTGACAGCCAAGAGCTAGGTACAAAAGCAGAATTCAGACATTCCAGCCCTATTGAATGGAAATCAGCACTTTGACTGGAGCCCCATTGTTCTGAATACACAACATTTGACAAGCTTCTCAAGAAAGAGGACCTAAACCCCTGGGACTCCAGATTCATCCAGCCCAAGCCACATCCTGGGTGCAACACTGTGCAGTGCCTTATACAGTGTAAATGGTCTATAAATATTGACTCTTATTCTTAGGCAGGGCCAGGGGCGGACACTTCAATACTTATGTCACAAAGCCACCTAGGGTGTAGCAAAGGCACCTTTGACTTTAGACTGGGAGACCTGGATTTGATTCTTGGCTTTGCCACTTCCTACATGCTTGTTTGGCTTTGTTTTTATTGAAATTCCGGTTAGTTAACATACAGTGTAATATTGTGTACAGTAGAGTGATTCCACACCCCCACAAAACACTAGGTGCTCATCACAACAGGTGCATTCCTTAGTCCCCATCACCAATCCCCCCCCCCACTGCCCCTCTGGTGACCATCAGTTTGCTGTCTATAGTTAAGAATCTGTTTCTTGGCTTGCCTCTTTTTTCCCCCTTTGTCCATTGGTTTTGTTTCTTAAATTCCACATATGAGTGAAATCATATGGTATTTGTCATTCTCTGACTTATTTCTTTTGGCATAATACTCTCCATGTCCGTCCATGTCATTACAAATGGCAAGGGTTCATTCTTTTTTATGGTCGAATAATGTTAATTATATTATATTAATATATATTAATATACAGTGTATATGTAATGTACAATGCAATATATGATATATATTATGCATTATAATATATAGTGTATTTATAATATATCATACATAATATTAATGTATATATATACTATATATACATTATATATAATGTATATATATACTATATATATACTATATATAGTGTGTATATATATAATATAGTGTATGTATACATATATATGTGTGTATATATACACATATACACATCACATCTTCTTTATCCATTCAACAGCCATGGACACTACCTGTGTAGTGATCTCAGGTGTCTTTCCTATTCAGATTCCCCAAATTTCAGGTTCCAGTCTGTAATATGGTAATAACATCTCAAGGACGACGTGGAGACCTGATGGGGAAATGCTATGAAATCTCTCTGTGAATGCTGTCATTTTGCACACATAATAATTATTAACATCGGAGCCCAGTTGATAAATTGACATGGGCTCTGCTGACATGGGGTGGGGTACCCAACCGTGTTCCCTCACGTTACTCTTCTTCTCAAGACTCTGATGAGACATTCCAAACTCTCTGCCCCCCCCCACCCCCAGGTTTCTCCCTGGACTGAGCCCCGCCTCCCTTGTTGACCTCATTTCCTACCCATTATACCCTTTTGCACATCCCCCGGCCATATGGGCCTTGAGGTTTTTCTGTGAAGACAGCAACAATGTATCTGCCACTTGTCCCTCGTCCTTGTCATTCCCTAGGGCTGGAATGCGTTTCCTTCCAGTGTCGGCATGACCTCTTCTCTCTGTGAACATCCGCTCCTCAGAGAAGCCTTCCCTGACTTCCGGAAGAGTGCTCCACTCACCCACCCTCTGCCCACTTACTCTCTGCATGTGCCACCGCAACTTTATGCTACCTGAGATTATAATTCAATTTGGAAAGCAGAAAACACCTCGAGGGATTTTAAGAGGGAAAATGTCAATAGAGGAGAAGTTTGTAGATAAACTCATTCATTGGCAGATCTAGAAGATCTAAGACCAGACAAAACCTCAGATGATGTGAGAGAAATAGAATAGGAACTGCAAGGAAGCTGCAACAGGGGCTTGGCTGCCAGCAAAACCTCAAGAATGTGGCTGCACAGGAGTCGGCCTAGTAGCCATTCGTCCATGGCCACTCGCCAGGCCACCATGGCGTCCGCTCAGCTGTCCGCCCCAGCCGCCATAGGTGACTACGGTTGGTTTTTCCTTCTCTTCCTCTCCAGATCTGTGAAAGTGCCTGTTAGGGGTCACTCCGGCCCTGCCGCAGGGGTGTCTGGGAAACGTAGTTTTGAGAACTCAAGGCCTTGTAGCTCCAGAAAAGCTCAGAAGGGCAAAACTAGGAAGATAACAAAATATCTGTCATACATATACGCGCATTTTCTATTTTCCCTACAAAGACCTGAGCTCGGTGAGAGCGATGTTTTCCCCACTGGTACAGCTTAAATACGCAGAAGAGTACCTAAAATTTAGTCAGTTGACACTCAAAAAATTGTGTTATTGAATGAATGAGTGAGTAAGTGAATGAGTGAGTGGATGGCAGAAACTCGACGCTGGAATTACAGTCACTATCTATGCCTCGCCCTTTGGTGTGCTAGGACTCAGGGCAAAGGGACACCTCTCTGAGTGGCAGTTTGCAGTCACAGTTCCCACCCGTGGGCATCCCCAAGTCTCGAGTCCTCACATTGTTCCCAGTGGGTATACCCTGAAGGTATAAGGAGAAAGAGCTAGAGGTCCCCAGAAAAAGAAAGAGAAGTCATGTAGATCCCCCGCTAGTTTCTGTCCTCTATGCCTTACCAGCTCTTCTCGCCCTAACACACTTCCTGCAGAACTTCCAAGGAAACATCACAATTTCAAGGAAACGTGGAACACTTGGGTGGCTCCGTCGGTTAAGCATTCGACTTCAGCTCAGGTCATGACCTCACGGTTCATGAGTTCGAGCCCCACGTCAGACTCTCCGCTGTCAGCACAGAGCCTGCTTCAGACCCTCTGCCGCCATCTCTCTGCCCTTCTTCCTCTCACACTCGCTCTCTCAAAATAAATAAACGTTAAACATTTTTAAATAAAAAAATGACAAGTAAATGCAAAAACGATTTTAAGGGAGCCAAGGGCATGCAAACACCATGCCAGGAAATAGTCTAATCCTATCAGAGACATTAGCCATGCTAACACTCTCAGTGCTGTTGCAGAAGTAGGCAAGACCCTGCATTCCTTACTGTAGACACGGAGCCCAAGACCCCATCCAGTTTACACTGGGCTCTCAGAGCATGCTCATACTCCCTTCCTCTTTTCCAACAGTTCCCTCTGATTCCTTAACAACTTCCTTCCTTCCTTCCTTCCTTCCTTCCTTCCTTCCTTCCTTCCTTCCTTCCTTTCCTCCCTCCCTTTCTTTCTTTCTTTCTTTCTTTCTTTCTTTCTTTCTTTCTTCCCTTTCCTCCCTCCCTTTCTTTCCTTCCTTCCTCCCTCCCTCCCTTTCCTCCCTCTGTCTCTCTCCTCCCTCCCTCCCTCCCTCCCTCCCTTCCTTCTTTCCTTCCTTCCTTCCTTCCTTCCTTCCTTCCTTCCTTCCCTCCTCTCTTTCCTCCCTCCCATTCTCTCCTTCCTTCCTTCCTTTCTCCCCTTCCTCCCTCCCTTTCTCTCCTTCCTTCTTCCTTCCTTCCTTCCTTCCTTCCTTCCTTCCTTCCTCCCTCCCTTTCCTCCCTCCCTCCCTTTCCTCCCTCCCTTTCTTTCTTTCTTTCTTTCTTTCTTTCTTTCTTTCTTTCTTCCCTTTCCTCCCTCCCTTTCTTTCCTTCCTTCCTCCCTCCCTCCCTCCCTCCCTTTCCTCCCTCTGTTTCTCTCCTCCCTCCCTCCCTCCCTTCCTTCCTTCCTCCCTTTCCTCCCTCCCATTCTCTCCTTCCTTCCTTCCTTTCTCCCTTTCCTCCCTCCCTTTCTCTCCTTCCTCCTTCCTTCCTTCCTTCCTTTCTTCCTTCCTTCCTTCCTTCCTTCCTTCCTTCCTTCCTTCCTGCCTTCCTCCAAGACTCTAGTCTAGGAAGAGCACAAGTTTCACTGACAACACAGGATGCCTGTACAGGCATGTTTTCTAAGTCCACCTGCAAAACCTCACGCCCACCTCTGCATATGATGACAAAGCCCCCCTTCCTGAATACTCATCCTCACACTACATGAAAGAAACCCACTACCCCCAAGTGGAGAGTCACGGCTTTAGAAGGGATTCCCCAGCATCTTATTGGTCGCAGATAAAGTTTCCTTTGTGCAACAACTCTACCCGGTGTAGTCTCTGTCCGTAACTCACCAAGGAGCAAACTCACGTTAGTTCAGCCACAGGGAGATCTTGGAGAACACATTGTACCTCTCTGAGCCCCATTTTGTTTTCTGGGCAATGGAGACCAGGTATGGTTCCCTGCTTAGATCACAGGGCCGTCCAGAAGTTCGACTGAGACAATGCATTTTGCTACCCATTCACTCATTCAAGCATGCATTTGTTCATCAAACATTTTCTAAACACTTTATTCCGGAAACAGCAGAAGAGACTAGGCATACAAAAGCATATAAAACACCATCCCCGAGCCTGAGGCATAGACTGGATTCACAAGGCTGGCATAAACAGCCAATGAAACGGACCTGACTGGAGATTGAGTGCCAGCAGTGAACTCAAATGGGTGTGGAAGGCACGGAGGATGGGCTCGCGTGGTTGAGGGGGGCTGTAACTCCTCACGGGGGGCTTGGCCTTCAGCACAAGCTCGAAGGAGAAGTGGAAAAGAAACAAGGCTTGAATCTGGCTAGACAGTAAATAGTCCTCCAATTTTCCTGGTGGGTATATTCTATGTTTGATCATTAATACCTGTGGCTGTGCAAAGGTGTCCGTGTGTGTGTGTGTCTGTAACATCACAAGGAAAACAGGCCTCAACTATGAAGGGAGATTGTTTGAATTCTAGCCCCACCGCTTACTAATATGTGACCGTAAAACATTAACTTAACTTTGCCGTGTCCGTTTCCTTACCTGTAAAGGTGAGGTAATAATAGTATTTATTTTACAGAGTTGTGAAGATTATACGAGTTTACACACAAACTGCTTGCAATAGTTGTCTGACTACTGAACAGCACGAACACACAATAAACTTAGCTATTGTTATGATAACGGTGATACTATTTCCATTATTGTTATTATTATTATTTTTATTATTATTATCATCATCCATATAATTTACTCCCCTGTGGAAACTCTCTCGCTCAGTGGGAGGCCTTGGGATTCATAACCATCAAATGTAACAGCTTGACTCCAGCCAATTGATGTAACATTTTCTTCTTCGGCAACTTGACGTTGTCAGGGGCCAGATGTTAACACAGCACCTCGCCCGCATCGTGCAGCCTCCTGGCCCGGGGCCAGCTGGGCTGGGTGCCTTTCATAACAGACCTCACTCAGGTCCATGAGAACTGCCCCTGTTGACTTTCGCCACTGGCTCGGTTATGTCCTTATACAATGTAGTTAGAAAGCTCTGGCTGAAATGCATTCACCAGTGCTGCTCCTGAAATTACATGCAGGGCTATGTGCAGAAAGAACCCAGGAGCACGTTTTCTCTTGCCCCTTAGCTTCGCAGGGGGTGAATCGGAGGACCCCCAAAGACAGAAGGAGCCCCGCCTGGGGTCACAGAGGTAATTGACGCAAGGGACAAATCCAGAACGCAGACCTGCCTAGTCCCCGGCCAGTTCTCTTTTCCCATCCTCTTGTCCTGCTTCTGATTCCTCATGTGGACAATAACAATCAGACACACTATAACGCTAAAAATGTGTCAGATTTGCATCATCGTGGCTTTTTATTTCAGTCTCAGCAAACACTATTCTGTTACACACAGCGGTTTTAAAACCCAGGTTTAGCAGCCAGGGTGCACGGATTGAGGGGATAATAATGCACACATTAATAATAGTAATGGTAGAACTGATAATTATATGGCACATTACACTTCATAAAGCATTGTACGCACATGGGTTCAATTGTTTTCTCTTCAGCATAAATAAACCCAGATTTTAGCAACAGAAAGAAGAGTCTGACATACTCCTAGATTCAGTGTGGACAGAACATTCTTATTCTTCCAGGATCAACACAGGGCATACCTACCGCATGAGGCTTGTTCTGCTGTTAGGAGCTCAGTGAACAATGTTGAAATCTCAGAAGCTTACATCTTAAATCTCAGAACCTCCTGTTGACCTGGACTGGTGGTGTGTGTGTGTGTGTGTGTGTGTGTGTGTGTGTGTGTGTTGTCTTTCCAATCACAAGGAGCTCTTTTGGAATAAGCGTCTTGTCTCAGCAGTTAGCAGAGGACCGTGGTTCTGGGCAGATCGAAGGCTCTTGCAAATGCCTGTGAATTCGGGGATTGGATGAGGTTCACACAGAACGTCTAAGACAGAAGTTTCTGTAACATTGAAAACCCACCATTGTGATTACAGCTTGGGATGCTTGTCAGAAAGGGATCAGGGACGGACAGAAAGTCACCAATGTAATACGTAGAATGTCGTCCGTACAATCTGTGAGGAAAATGAAAAAGGAAATTCAGATAAAGGATTGATTAGAGATTTATATGTATGCAGCACATTAAGAACTGGGAAAATCTCTGTTAATGGGTTCATTTGGGGTGGTGAAATCCACATTTTGATGTCAGGCAGACATTTCATAGTGTTTCCAAACTACAGCTCCTGAACTCCTTCATCAGCCTGTCTTCCAAAACATTCCCTCCTTTAGACTCAGTAAATGTCCTTAAAATTCACTCACTGATCTTGCCAAAAACGGGGACTTAATTTTTGCATGATTGCTGTGCTTCGAGCCAATACTTGCAATCATTACGAAGCCTGTCAGTTAAACTTTGAAAACACACCCTGTCTACTGCTCTCCATCTCCACAACCCCAGCCCATGGCCCCATTTCTTACCTTGACTATCACAATTCCCTGTTAATTAGCACCATGATTAATTTCCACTCCCTATAATCTAATCTTTCACTCTATTTTTTTAAAATTTTTTAAATGTTTATTTATTTTTGACAGAGAGAGAGAGACACAGAGCATGAGCAGGGGAGGGGGAGAGAGAGAGGGAGACAGAATCAGAAGCAGGCTCTAGGCTCTGAGCTGTCAGCGCAGAGCCCCACGCAGGGCTCGAACTCAGAGACCGCGAGATCATGACCTGAGCCGAAGCCGGTCGCTCAACCGAATGAGCCACCCATTTAAAAATTAAAACAGATTTTTAAATCTCTCACCCCTTTTTAAAAAAAAATTTTTTTTAACGTTTATTTATTTTTGAGACAGAGAGAGACAGAGCATGAACAGGGGAGGAGCAGAGAGAGAGGGAGACACAGAATCTGAAACAGGCTCCAGGCTCTGAGCTGTCAGCACAGAGCCCGACGCGGGGCTCGAACTCACGGACCGTGAGATCATGACCTGAGCCGAAGTCGGACGCTTAACCGACCAAGCCACCCAGGCGCCTCTCACCCCTTTTTAAATGCATTTATGTCAGCAAAATCACTCTTTTATGGTCCCGTACGTTTTGACAAACGCATACAAAACAGTTTCATTACTTCTCAAGATTCCTGCTTACTATTCCTTTCCAGCAACCCCATCCTTCCATTCCCAATCCCTGAAAATCACCGATCTGCTTTCCATTCCTGCAATTTTGTCTTTTCTAGGATATCATGTAAATGGCATCGTATGTTCTGTAACCTTTTAAGTTTGGCTCCTCTCACTTAGGAAAGTGCGTTTGAAATTCATCCATGTTGTGTGTATCAGTAATTTGTTCGTTTTTCTTGCTGAGTCGTATTCCATTGTAGACACATATTATGATTTGTTTATCTGTTCAGGAATTTGCAGGTCATTCGGATTGTTCTCAGTTTGGGATGATTATGAATAAAGTCACTATACACATTCACACGTAGGTACTTTTTTGTAAACGTAATTTTGTACTTCTCTTCATTAGGAGTGGGATTTCTGCATCATATAGCATGTAGACATTTGCCTTTATAAGAAACTGCCAAATTGTTTTCCAAAGTGGCTTTACAACTTTTCATGTTCATGAGAAATGTACGAGAAAGCTCCAGTGGCTGTTTATGTCTGCCAGACTCAAGCACTCAGAGACTATATATATAGTCTACATATAATTGCACATCTTTTCATTTTACGTTTCTATATCTGTACATATAGAGATAGTATTTTTGTATATATAGTATCATATATTATAATACTATATATAATATGTAATGTTGAACATCTTTTCACGTGCTTATTTGCCATCTGTATATATTTTTTGGTGAAAATTTGTTATATACTCTTTGTCAGTATGAGTTTTGCAAATATTTTATCCCAGACTATGTCTAGTCTTTTATTCTCTTCGCAGGGTCTTTCACAGGGAATGAGTTTTAAAATTTGATTAAGTTTAATTTATCTTCACTTTTTTTTCTCTAGATCACGATTTTCATGTCATAGTTAAAATATATCTTCACTTAACCCGAGATCACAAAGTTTTAAAGTTTTATAGTTTTAGGGTTTCATAGTCAAATCCATTATACATTTAGAGGAACATTTTTGGTAAATGATATATGGTGTGGTTTAAGGTATTTTTTTCTTTTCCTTTCTTTTCTTTTCTTTTCTTTTTTCTTTTCTTTTCTCTTCTCTTCTTTCTTTTCTTTTATTTTCTTCTTTTTTTGAAGATGGGAAGCATGTGTTTTTTTTCAATTCTTTAAGCACTACATGTTAGAAACCCTCCCCCCATCCATTGAATTCCCTTTTCCGGAAACCAATTTGACGATAAATTTCATATATTGAAAAAAAAAAAAAAAGAATTCCCTTTTCACTTTTGACAATAAATAAATAAATAAATAAATAAAAACAAAAACAAAACAAAAACAAAAACAAAAACAAAACAACAAAAAAAAACCTGGTTGTATATATGGGGCTTATTTCTGTATTCTTTGTTCCATGTCATTGATCTGTATATACATTCTGTCATTAATGCCACACTATCTAGATTATTATAGATTTATAGTAAGTCTTGAAATCAGAGATTATGAGTCCTTCAACTTTCTTTTTTATTTTCAAAATCATTTTGATTATTTCAAACCTGACTCTTCATATAAACTTTATAATAAACTTATTGATAATTACAAAAAAAATCCTACTGTGATTTTAATTGAGCTTTCATTAAATCTACAGATCAGTTTGGGGTGAACTGATATCTTCATGCCATGTCTTCTAATCCATGAACTCAGTATATCCCTCTATTTGAGTCTACATTGACTCATTTTATCAGTGTATTATAGTTTTCATTGCACAAGTTTGGTTAGTTTTACGTAAGTATATCATGGTTTCGGATGTTTTTCAAATTTCAATTTCCAGGTTTTCATTGGTAGTAGATAAACGTAAAATTGATTTTTATATTGATGTTCTATACTACAAATATGTTAAGTATATTCATTTTGAAAATTTTTTGTTGACACTTTGAGTTTTTTATGCTGAAGATAGAGACAATTCTATTTTTCTTTACCAATTCATATTCTTTCTTTCTTTCTTTCTTTCTTTCTTTCTTTCTTTCTATCTATCTGTCATCTATCTATCTATCATCTATCTATGCATTTCAAGCTTTTATGCATTGTCTCAGACCCCCTATTGGATATTGAATTAGAGTGTCAAAAGAAAACATCCTTTCTTGATCTTAATCTTAAGAAAGTAGAATTTAGTTGTTCACCATTAAATATAAAGTTATTAATGATCCCTTCTTTTTCTTGTTGCTAAGAGTTTTCAGGGTGAATGAATGATGAATTTTGTCAAATAGTTTCTCTGCATCTACTGAGATGTTCTCTTTTATTTAGTTTGCCGATATGGTGAATTATATTACTTGATTTTCAAATGGTGAATCTGCCCTGAATTCTCAGGATAAACATTACAAGATTATAATGCATTTATTTTTTAATATGTGTTTGACTTGTTAGTTTTCTGCTCATTACTTTCACATCCAAATTCATAAAGACTATTGATATATAGTGTCATTTCAGTGTTTGACTCTGTTTTGGATCATTCTGGATTTATAAAATGAATTCAAAGTGTGTGCACATATTTTATTTTCTGGAAGGATTTGTGTAATATTGATATTATTTCTGATATTGTCTTTATTATTTATTGTATTTTGTTCACTTTGGGTTTAATTTGATCTTATGTATCTAGGTTTTTTTTTAAGTTTAGTGAAAGTGTTAATTTAAAACTTTTGGTTTTATTATAATAGAAATACGGAATGTTATAATTTTTTTTCCTAAGCAATGCTTTAACATCACCCCACTTTGTTTGATACATAGTTTTAAAATTATTAAGTCAAAATATTTTCCAGTTTGGGGGTGCCTGAGTGGCTCAGTTGGTTGAGCATCTGACTCTTGATTTTGGCTCAGATCATAATCCCAGGGTGGTGGGATCAAGCCTGCATTGGGCACTGTGGTGAGCATGGAGTCTGCTTAAGATTCTCTCTCTTTCACTCTTTCTCTCTTCCTCTGCCTCTTTCCCCTTCTCATGACCTCTCTCTCTCCAAAATAAAAATTTTTTTTTTCCAATTTCACTTCTGAATTTCTCTTGACTCATGGTTTTTTTAGATGTGTATTTAGTTACTACTATTGCCACCCAAGTTTTCTTTAGATTAGTGATTTTTTTTTGTAATATCACACTTTGCATCTTTTCAAAAAAAATTTACCTATGCGTATCTTAATATTTAAAGTAGAGTTTTGGGGGGCTTCTGGGTAGCTCAGTAGTGAAGTGTTTGACCCTTGGCCTCAGCTCAGGTTATGATCTCATGATTTGTGAGTTAGAGCCCTGCATCAAGCCCTGCATTGGGCTCTACACTGGCAGAGCAGAGCCTGCTTGGGATTTTCTCTCTCCCTCTCTCTTCCCTTGCCATGCATGCTCTCTCTCTCTCTAAATAAATAAACATTAAAAAATAGAGTTTTTGGTTATACGTATGTGTGTATATATATATATGTGTGTGTGTGTGTGTGTATACACATATATATCATATATATATGCACATACATATATATACATACATATGATATAATACATATGAGATATATATATATATATATATATATATATATATGTATATACCTTGCTTTATTTTTTCTACCTGAAAGTTTAAGGATTTCAATCACTGTGTTTAGGCCATTTACAATTATTGTGATATTGATATGTTTGGATTTAGGTTTGCCATTTATCATTGGTATTATGTTTGTCCTTTCTAAGTTTTGTTTCTCTGTTCTCTCTTTCCTGCTTTCACTTGCTTTATTTGAATTTTTATCCATTGGATTTTTCCTATATACTGTTGAGTTTAGTTTACATATTTATTTAAGTGATTGCTCTAGGGATTATGTTTTTACTATTTATACCAACTTATTATTTTACTGGTTCAAAAAAGAGTCAGAAGTCTTACAACCATGCCAGTATCTTTATCCTTCCCCTCTGACATTTATGCCATGGTGTCATATGCATTACATTTACGTTGAATGAACTGCTAAACAATATAATCATTTTTACTGTCAAGACCCATGCATATTTTAGAGGATTTAAGAGGATAGAATATATCTGTATATTAACCCATGTATTTATAATTTCTGTTACTTTTACCTTTATTTCTGAAGCCTCATGTTTCTCAACTGTATTATTTTCTTTTAAATTTATTTATTATTTTTTAAATGTTTATTTATTTTTAAGAGAGAGAGACAGAGAGAGAGAGAGAGACAGAGACAGAGACAGCATGAGCAGGGGAGAGGCAAAGAGAGAGGGAGACTCAGAATCCAAAGCAGGCTCCAGGCTCTGAGTTGTCAGCACAGAGCTCAATGCAGGGCTGGAACTCATGGACTGTGAGATCATGACCTGAATCGAAGTCAGATGCTTAACCAACTGAGCCACCCAAAAGCCCCTCTTTTCCTTTACTATAAAGACAATATTTTATATTTTTTTACATCAGAATTTCTGAACATGAAATCTCTGAGTTGTCCTTCATCTTAAATTTATTTTGTGATACTTCTATGAAATATTCCCACTGGATATGGAATTCCGGTAGAAAATGCTTTTCTTTCAGTATTTTAAAAGTTGTTTCCCTCTCTTTTGTCTTCCATAATTTCTGATGAGAAATTCATAGTTTTTGACCCATTGCTCCTCTACATGGTATGTGATATTTCTCTAGTTCCTTAAAGAATTTTTTTTCTTCTTTAGTTTTCAAAGACCGATTAGAATGTTTTGTTTAGTTTATATGTTTAGTGTTGGCTGAGCTCCTTGAACCTGCAAATTTTTATCTTTCATGATACCATGGATGTTTTGGGTCATTATTTACTCAAAACTTTTTCTACACCCTACTCTCTCCTCCTGGGATTTCAAGGATATGGATTTACAGCACTGTGGTTTGGGATGGCTCTTGGAGCAAAGCCACAAGAGTAAGAAAAATGAAGTAAATTCACCCCTGTATTGTGTGCTCTCTAGATTTTGACTCTTCTCTACACTCTCTCTGCTTTACTTACTTTTCAGAGTTTTCAAATAGTTGATGGTTTTATTTATATAGAGTTTTAGTGTAATCAGCAGGAGAGATTAGTTGTCGTGATTTTTTTACTCCTTGGCCTGGGCTAGAAGTTATAATTTTTCACATAACTGACAGTATCCTTTGAAAACTATATTTTATATATTTTTATTCCTTGGCTTAAAATGCTTCAACCATTTTTTTTTCATAGGGGATATATCATTATCTTTTTAAAATATGTCATTCTAGACTGTGACTCTTTCCCTCGACCACCACACTGCAATCATCCTACTCAGCTTTTTTTATTACTATTATTTTTTTAAACCTTGAAGATGGCATTCCTTTCCAATCTCAATGTCTTTGAACTTATTTTTCTTTTTGTACAAAATGTTTTCTATCACTTTTCCCTTGAGGTTATTTGATTTCCATTATTCAGTTATCAATTTATATCCCTTTTGTGGGCAGGTTTTCTCTCCACCCAGTCTGAAGTAACTTCTTTTTTCTCCACTCCCACTCAATATATTCTCTGTACCATCATTGTTTAGCATTCACAACTCTTATCGCACACCCACTTTATCTATTTATCTATTATTATTTATTTTTCTTATTCTTTGTAATTTAAGCTACCTCAGGACAGGTAACTAATTGTCTTGTTCAACCTACTAGGAGCTAGATATATCTCCTACATCCTAATATAAGACCTGATTTATTGCTGGCATTCACTAAACAGATACGGAAGAGAGAGAGAGAGAGAGAGAGAGAGAGAGAATGAATTTGAGATTGTTAAATGTTATCCTACCTCTTTTTTGCATAAAAGGAGGCTATCTCCTACATATCAGACATGTAAGGTTGGTTATATGAATCCACAATGCTAATGGTGGTTCTCCCCGAAGACCATGACAAACAGACCAAAGTTCAAGGCTTTATAACTCAAAAGACTTAAGGTTTGAACCCAAATATTGAGATTTCTCACATAGAATAATTGAGTTGATGATCATGATTGGAGAGGATCATTGTAAGTACCATTCAGTAACCTAGTCCAGCTTGTGGAGGAAAAGCTCTTCAACACCTATATTTAAATTTACCTCTGAGCATGTATATGCATTTTGTAAATATTATGGAATGAATTGTGTCTCCTCCAAAATTCATATGCTTAAGTCCTAACCTCTAGTACCTCAGAATGTATTTAGAGATAGAGCCTTTAAAGAGGTGATTATGGATAAACAAGGTTATATGAGTAGGCATTAATCCAATCTGATTAGTGTCCTTTTGAGAAGATAAAATTTGGAAACACAAAGACACATGGCGGGGGGGGGGGGGGGGGGGGGGGGGGGCAGGGGGAGGGGGAGGGTGTGTGCACAGAGAGATGACCATTTGAAGAGGCAGAAACAGGGTGGTCATCTGCCAGTCAAGGAGAGAGGCCTCAGAGGAAACCAAATCTGCCGGCACCATGATCTTGGACTTCAAGCCTCTAGAATGGTGAACATCCAATTCCTCTTTCTTAAGCCACCCTGTTTGCAGCATTTTGTTATGAAAGCCTGAGCAAACTAATACCGATTTCAGTACTGAGAACCTGGGTGCTGCTTTAACAAATACCTAACAATGTGAAGGTGTCTCTGTAACCAGCTAATGGGCAGACACTAGAAATATTTTGAGGTGCTTGCTCAAAAACACCCAGAAGAGATTGATGCTAGGAATATGGACATGAAAGGTGATTCTGGTGAATTCTCAGACAGAAATTCGGGTCATTTTGCTGGAAACCGGAGGAAAAATCGTCCTTGTTATAAAGTGGCAAGTAAGTTGGCCAAATTGTGTTCTATGTTTTGAGGAAAGTGGAAATTTTGCAAGTGACCTACTTGTGAGTTTATTTCTAAGCAAAATATTGAGGCCTCACCTGGTTTCTTCTTACTGTCTCTAGGAAAATATGAGAGGAGAGAGATCGAAGGAATTGTTAAGCGAAAATAAACCAAAACTTAAAGATTTGGAAACTTCTCAATCTATCCACATCACAAAAACATGAGGTGATGTGTTCTGGAGAGCACATCCAGAATGTGGCTGGAGAAAATCATTTGCTGAAGAGATTATGGGTGTGACTCATGGATCTAACCAGGCATCTCAGCAGAAGCCAGGAATAGAGACGGAGTTATACCAACAGAAACACTGCCAGGTTGGACTGCCGGGGACAGAAATGGAACAACATGTAGGAAGGCTGTCAGACTTCCATGATTGTACAGAGCAAGCCAACAGAGTGATCTAGCTGCAAAAAAAATGTGTCATCCTTCCAAAAAATGAAAGAATGACCCCAAAATTGGGGTTATCTCCTCCTCTAGCAGGTGAGACTCTAGCAGGTGAAGTCACCTCCTTAAGTGACTGCCAACCTTCAGAACTATGAGAAAATGAATCTCTGGTGTTCAAGCCATCCAGTCTATGGATTTTATTATGGAAGCCCTAGAAAACTAATATAGTAGTGAATTCAATTGTGCTCTCAAAAAAGATGTGTCTATAACTCCTATATGGGTAAATATGGTCTTATATAGAAATAGGGTCTTTGCAGACCTAATTAATGTGAGGATTGAGAAGCAATGGTACAAAAATTGAGTGAGCCCTAAGTCCAATGAGAGGGTCCTTATGCGACACAGAAAAAAAGACACAGCATGATGATTAATTTTATATCTTAACTTGACTGGGTCACAGGGGTGCCCAGATATTTGGTGAAGCGTTATTTTGGGCGTGCCTATAATGGTATTTCTTGATAAGACTAACATCTGATTCTACAGACTGGGTAAAGCAGATTGCCCTTCCCAGTGTGGGTAGGACACATCAAATACATCAAAAGACTCGAATTGAATAAAAATCTGGGTAATAAAGAATTCCTTTTCTTCATGACTATCATCAGCCTGGGATATTGATTTTCTTTTGCCTTTGGACTTGGACTCAGATCAGAACTATCAGCTCTCCTGGTTCTCAGGCCTTCAGATTTGAATTGGAACAATACTGTGGGCTTTCCAGGGTCTCTGGCTCGCCAGCTACAAATCTTGAGATTTCTTAGCTTCTATAAGCACATGAGCACATGAGCTAATTATATATCTATATCTATATCTATATCTATATCTATATCTATCTATATCTATATCTCATATGATATTATATATACATATATACACATATACATGTACATATGTATATATACATATATATGTCAGATAATATATAATATATACATATATAAATGATATCTATTACCTATCTATGTATCTATCTATATCTTACTGGTTCTGTTTCTCTGGAAAACTCAGCCTAATGTACAGAGACACATGGATTCCATGTGAACAGGGAGGTAGAGTTTGAATTTATGTTGCTACAAACCAAGGAATGCCAGGAGTAACTGAAATCTGAAAGAGTCAAGATAATATGATCTTTTAGAACCTTGGAAGGGAGTGGTTGGTCATGCTGGCTCCTTGATTTCGGACTTCTGATCTCCGGAACTATGAGAGAACACATTTCTGTTGTTTGAAGCTGTTCAGTTTCTGGTAATTTGTTATGGCGTCCAAGGGAAACTAATCCACATTCTCAGAAGTTATACAGCTCTCTGTGTAAATGCAAGGTTTGGTCCTAGTCTACTGGACTCCAAAGACCTTGCTCTTATCGCCACATACGGTACCTCATCAGTTTAGCTTTCATAAGACAGATTTGAGCGGCAGCCATGAAGCTTTCCTTGGGAAACTGGTACAAAATGAGATCATTTCCCTTTCTCACCATGTTCACATATCCATTGATTTTTGTGTGACACACATTGTCTTGAGCATCATGAACACAACAAGTAGGAGAGACATGGTTGTTGCCAGTTTAGTTGTGACAAAAGTCATAGATAAATATTCTAATAAACCTATAGTTACTGATAACGATAAAGACTGCAAAGGAAAAGGGCAGTAAGAATGATAGGATACGTGGGACTCTGGGTGACAGATTTAGACCTACGAAGAAATTTTTTTTCTGTGTTGTCAGGAATGTTAAATTCCTTTCCATCCAAAATTAGCTTTCGAGTAAAAGCCAGCTTGGTCTAATAGCCTAAATTGAGATTGGTTTGTGCAGAGGGAGTGCTAGAGGCATAGGTTAGGACCCACTTATTTTTTTTTTTTTATTGTAAGCTAGAAAAAAGCAAATCAAATAACCCACGCCCTTAAAATATCTAGGCATTTCAAACTGTGAGTTGTTTAAACTGAGCAGGAGAGCAGCTTAATGATATTCTAGTGGACAGTATTTCAGGGTGAAAACTTGATATAAGGGAAACCAGAGACAGACATTGTCAGAGGCTCCAAGATGCCTTTGGGCTATCCTCAGGGTAGGCAAGGCCTTGCTGTTTTCAGATCTACATTTCTCATGGTTTCCAGAGTGATCTTCCTAAAGCAGAAATGTCACCAGATTTCACCACTGATTAAAATTTCTCATCGTCCTCCCACTGTCTCTCAGATAGAGCCCAACTCCTTTGCCTGACACAGAAGGACTTTCCTGAGCTTGCTTCTGATTTTTTTCCCTCTAGCTGTATCTCCTGCAGGCTCCCACATTGTCACTTCCACTCCAGCAAAGCCCAGTGTCAGTAATTACCTCCATCCAAGTGTTTCCATACACAGAGACATCATTCAGTCCGGGTTGCCTTGTCTTTGGTGTATCCTCTCCTCTACTTATTATGCTCTCATTGTCATCAACATTTACTTATGTCATATTCAGTCTCACTGTTCTATAATTACTTTTAAAAGTATGTTTTCCCTACTCAGACCATATGAGACTCAGGATCTGACTTCGTATCTCATCAACTTCTCACAGAAGTGGGGAAGGCAGTGGTGTGTGACTTCTGAGATCTGGCCTGGATGCTCCAGCCAAGAGCCCCAGTTAAGTAGCTGCTGGATGTGCACGAGGCTACCTTGGATCGTCCACTTGGGGTCACGTTCTAGGACGACAGCCGCAAGAGTAACCGAAGGAAAGTCCAGGAGAAGGGCTGCCCATCTGAGCCCAGCCTGAACTACTGAACCACAGAACTGTGAAAAAGAGTGACATCGTTGTTGTCGTTGTTTTTCAATTTATTTATGTAAATTTGTTAACTTACAGTATAGTATTTGTTTCTGGAGTAGAACTCAGCGATTCATCACTTACATAGAACACCCAGTGCTCATCTTATCCCAACAACTGCTCTCCTTAATGCCCATCATCCATTTAGCCCATGAGACATAGTTGTTGTTTTAAGCCACCACATTTGGGGGTGGTTTAATATGTAGCAATAGATAAGTCACACATGACCCTAGCTCGTTTAAGCCAAGAGGATTCATTAAAGGCACTAGGAAGTTCATGAACCCCCAGCTCATAAGACCCCAGGATGGACAGCGTTAGGAAACAAAGGTAAGGAAACAAAGCCAGGAACAATACAACCAGGAAGGAAGCCCATCATGCTGGAAGCACAAACATCACTATCATCACCGCCTGCTCTTTGCCACTGACCACACTCTACACAAGATATGGACAACTCTAATCACCACGGCCCCCTTCTGGCACTCTGCCCAAAAGAGCAATCTTCCCAGTTCATGCTACTCTCTTCCTCACCAACATCTTGCACGAGTTGTGTGACTGGCCAAACGGAGGTCACATTCTGGTGCCCTCACAGCAAAGGAATCCGAGAAACCTGGAGAAACCTCGTGGTTGTTGTCGTTGGGGTTGTTTTGGTTGACAGGACTTTTTACTTCTTACTGTGAAAGATCAGCAAAATATGATGAAGATTTTGAAAGATATCTCCGTATCCATCTTCAAGCTTACTTAGTGTGCGGGCTTCAGACCAAGTGGACTATGAATCTTCTGGCCCTGCTAGTCGTGGCACCTTATATCTTGATCTCAGATAAACCTGGAAAGCCAGTCATACTCATCGTGATTCAACCTGTCACATCAGGCTCAAACGTTCAGTGTAACCTACACCAAAGTCATGACAGGTACGGTGCTAAAATATGCTCATTTATTTAATATAATCTCGGCAATGTGTCATTTTGAGAGGCAGCATTTCACAGTGGTGATGCTCAAGAGTTTCTAAAACAAGTTTCTGAATCCCAGTGCTGCTTCTTACATGGCTGTGCAACCTTTGGTAAGTTACTTAAACTCTCTGTGCTCTAGTGTTTTCCTTTTTTAATCTGTATATTTATGCTAACAGTAATACCTAATAATATAATGTCTGATATAATATACTACATATAATATATATTTAATATTATCACTGTAATCATAAAATTATAGTTATAAGATCTTATTATAATCATAAATAATTATAATCATATATATTATGTTGTTCCATATATAGGCACATACCTGAAACAGCATAATGTGTATATATATATATGTGTGTGTGTGTGTGTGTGTATACGTATATATGTGTATATATATATATATATACACATACATATATATAGCGAATGCTATGAAAATGGTAGATATTAGTATTCTCATTATTATCAATAAATTCTCAAAGATTTTACAGTAAATAGTCATATATGCTAAATAAATACATAGAAAACAGCATAATATATATATAGATAGATAGATAGATAGATAGATATAGTAAATGCTATGAAAATGGTAGCTATTAGTATTCTCATTGTTATCAATAAATTCTCAAAGATTTTAGTCACCATTCCTGATTTTAGTCTTCAAGTCTTTAGTCTTGAAGAAAAAAGGCACTACAGAATAGTGACTCAACACACAAATGAATTGTTTATGTTGAATCAGTAGACCTGACAAGAACGAGTTTTGTAATTGATTTCCCACCTTGTAAAACTTAGCCGCCTTATAAGAAATCAAACGAGACGTATGTGTTATATACTATGACATGCTTAGACCATAGTAAGTACTCAGTACATGTAAGCATTATTCTTGTAGTCATGTATGCATACAGTATTCTCTGCTCATAGGGTGTGCAAGTTTCCAGATCCCGTAAGAAAGACATATGAATGTTAGCCCTTTTTATTTCTCACCTTACGTCATTCCATTTTTGCTGCAGTTCTATAAAGTAGGAAGTTCATGAACATACAAACCCAACACACAGAGGAGGAGACTGCCGTTTGGAGAGTTGCAGTGACTTCTGAAAGGCTATACGTCATGACCATGGAGAAGATGGTGTCAGAAGAAAGCTTCTCCTTACCGCAAAGTTTATACCCCTTTGGACCCACCAGCCTGACTAGAATAAAGTCCTTATTGCCACACTGCATCAATTTAGAGCCTGGCATCCAGTACCCACGTATAACAACTACTGAACTGTAATCTGATTGTACATTGTTTGAAGCATGAGTTAAATGTGATCTAATCCAATGAAGACTCAGGATCGACCAGTTGGAAGATAATGATAGGACAGCAACCTGAAGCCAAGATGCTTGAGAGCTGGAATAAATCTTACACCAATGGTTATCAAACTTCCTGGTACAGTGGATTCTCCTGGAGGGCCCGCAAAACACACATTCTGGGTCTCTGCCTCTCAAGATGCTGGCTCAGTAGGACTGGTGTGGAAACAGGGAATATGTATTTCTGGTTGCTTCTGCTGCTGGTTGAAGGAGTACACCGTGAGAATCATTATCTTAGAAATACCTAGGCCAGCTCAGCCACTTCTAAAACAAGGAAATGGTTTTAAAAGTCAAACGAATTTGACTGTTACCTAGAAAACAGACTCTAAAATAGGAATTTGTATGCAGGAAGCTTGTTTTTTTTTTTTTAATGTTTGTTTATTTTTGGCAGAGAGAGACAGAGCATGAGTGGGGGAGGGGCAGAGAGAGGGAAACACAGAATCTGAAGCAGGCTCAGGCTCTGAGCTGTCAGCACAGAGCCGGACGCAGGGCTCGAACTCACAGACCGCTAGATCATGACCTGAGCCGAAGTCGGATGCTCAACTGACTGAGCCACTTAGGCGCCCCATCAGGAAGCTTGTTGAAGGGTGGTCTCACCAGCATCAACACTGAAGAAATGAAAGTAAGAGGATCAGGAAAACAAGAAGTTGAAGTGCAGTAATGTTACAGCAAAGACCTTAGCTCAGCCTGGAGAGGGTTCTGGAACTGGTCTGGACCTACAGAATAGTCTTCCATGGAGGTAGAGAGGCTCTGGCTTTGTACACCTTGTCCCTTCCCTCAGGTTGACAACTCATTGGTCTGCCCCCATGTTGGGCTCATAGCACTTGGGAGAATGAGTCGTGATGTCTATTTGCTACAGGATACCAGGAAGAACACAGGAATTGGACCTGGAAGGTTGGGAAGGTTGGGAAGGATGCCTTATTTGTCTGTGTGTTCACTGTTTGAACGGATCTTTGAACACGGAACCTCTGAACATGGGTGGTGGAGAAAATTAGAACTTTTTTTAGACTTGGTTTTGAATTTCCACTCTACCATTTCTGAGCCCTGGGACACTAGTTCACTCAGTGACCGTCTCTGGCTTATTTCCTGATTTGTTGACGATGGGTAATAACAGTGATGATATACCTTTTTAACAGGGAGCGTGCTGTAACATGCATTTCGTTGTGCAAAGGTGCTATGTACGTGGTTTTATTAGTGCTTCAATCAGTTTAGCTAGTGCCATGTACTTATCCCAACTTCGGCAGCTTCAATGGTAAACATTATTACTTCACATTTTCTGGTGGTCAGAAATCCAAGAGAAGGTTAACTGAGTATTTCTGATTCAGAGTCTCTCATGTGGTTGCGGTCAAGATGTTGGCCAGGTCTCCAGCTATCTGCGGCTTTCCTGGGGCTGGAAGATCCCTTACTCGAGATGGCCAACTCACGTGACGATTGGCAGGAGGCCTCAGGAGCCATGGTGCTGTTTAAGTTTCCTCATGGCACAGAGACTGGCTTTCTCCCTGGTAAGAATGATCTAAAGGAGAAAGGTAAAAAACACCATGTTTTTTTATGCTCTGGCTTCAGAATTCATGCTCCCTCACGTCCACAATAATGTGTTGGTTATCCAGCTCTATCCAATGATGGGTGAAGGAATTACTAGCAGGCATCTTCAAGTGGGGGACCAGTTGAAGATCAGCTACCAATATGCATGATGCAGATACCCCTGAGTGGCCTGAGAAGAGAGACCTGTCATTTTGTCTAGGACTAATTGCTTCTTCCCCAAGATCATCTGTCTATTAGTAGGAAGCGAGGAGTCTTAAATCAAAGGACTCAGGCATCAATGTTTAAAGAGAAGCTAGATTGGAGGGAATTCCTAGCAATCAAGAATTCTGCCTTACATTCAATACAGAATCTGGACTGTCACAGGGAGTATCAATTCAGATCAAACCTGTTCTATTTGAATTTTAAATAAAAAAGGGACACTTTTTAACCTCCTTTCATTTTTACTGTTTCATTTCTTTGGCCAAACCCAATTCATATATAGATATAGATATAGATATAGATATAGATATAGATATAGATATAGAAATAGATATAGATAGATATGTTCACTAGCTGAAAAACTATTTAGAGGCAGAGCAACCTCATGAAGGGTTAATTTGTCAGGAAACTTTTTCCACTAAAAGTCTTTGACCGTATCAATATTTAAGATCATCTCTTGTTGTATGCACCTGGTTTGCCTTTTCCTTTGGAACAAAGAGTAGCCTTTAATTTATAGCAAAGAGAGCCATTAAGTTTCCAGAAGAGACTTAATTCCAGAAAGAGGAAAAAACTGTGTATATAAAAAGAAAGCTATTTACCTCATTAATCTTTTTTATTAAGAGTCTTCCTGTACTAAAATGAACAGCCTGTTATGGGAGAAAAGGCTAAATGTCTAAATCTTGCTTTAATGGCGGTAAAACGTATTATTCATATTAACAACCCTAAGGTTATTTTTATGTGCATATAATGGTTGTGCTGATCTGCTTTCAGGACATAATAATCCAGATTTTCCACTCAGCAAGGCATCTTATTCATTTAAATTTACTGCATATATTTAGAAATATATATCTGCAGTGAATACAACCTAAATTGTTAGGTACAATACTGAAAACATGAGCCTAAATTAGAAGGGAGGTTAAATATAAAAGTGGCTGTAATGAACATGCCTAACTGCAGAATAGCAGCCAGAGCCCTGGATTCAAGTCAGAAAGCTCAGGTTTTGGTTTCCCCCTTTCCTTTCAATAATTGTGTGTCCATGACCTTGGGAAAGTGTTTGACCTTGATGAGTCTAATTCCTCCCCTAAAAGTAGGACTGCTAAATCCACATGTACTGAGCACTATCTATGGAAGTTAACTTCTTCTGGGGGTGAGAAATATGTCAACAACTTATTTTATTCGTGAGCTAATTTATTCACAAAATTGACTACAGTAAAACCTTGGATGCTGAGTACCTTGTTCTGTGAGTGTTCTGAAAGACAAGCAAACATTTCTAATAAATTTTGCCTTGGTTAACACGTGATGTCTTGCAATACGAGAAGCACATGATGCCGAACGTCACATGATCACAACTGAGACAATGGTTTCTCTCTCTCTCTCTCTCTCTCTCTCTCTCTCTCTCTGGGATTGTGAATGATTGTCTCCCATGCTCAGATGCTCAGTCTCAGGCCGCGGTGTTTGGCAGAAATCAGTGATTTTTCAGAACATTTGAAGGTGCCCACAACTGGCAATAATGGATTTTTTGTCACTTCAAAGCACCTATGGACAGTCCTTTGCTTTTCCATACAAGAGTAAGCTTAGGAATGCTTTGCTTCATTCTTGGTCAGGCTGCCTGAAGATATAGACCCTTTCCTCCGCTGCCTCCTTGCCAGTTACATTTAGTACAGTATATGACAAGAGTTTATTAATACTGGACTGTAGTCAACATCCATGCAAGTGCATACAATGGTCCCCAGGCAGAAAAAGATTCCATTGAGCCAATAGATGGCAGTGATTCTGTTAGTGATAGTGAAAGTTGTCCTACAGAATAACTCTCCTCTCTCTCTTGTCTCTCTCACACCAGCCACAAAGGTTTTCAAAGGTAAGTGCAGGTTAATTTGCTCGTTTTTCTTTCTATTTTGTATTTCCTTTATTATTTTTATGATATTACAGTATTGTAATCATTTTTATCTGAATATTTTGGGGTTGTGGAACAAATCATCTGAGTTTCCATGATTTCTTATGGGGAGATTCTTTTTGATATACAAGTGCTTTGGATTGCAAGCATGTTCCTGGAACGAATTATGCTGGCAAACCAAGGTTTTGCTGTATTTATTTATTGGAATCTGGTGAGTTTCAGTCCTCCTTTGCTAGGATCTAAAGCCAAAATAGTAGAGAAGGCAGATTTGTGACCACCCATCTGGTATACATAGAAAGTGGGGAAATTAGAGAACAAATCCAGATTATTGGAACATATGGGGGGAGTAGGGCATCAGTGGAAGCACATGTAGGGCCCATAGGAGAGGTAAGTGAATATAGGAGGACCAGGGAAGACCGGGGACCTTCCACAAAGAACAGCAGGAGCTGTCAACAGTAGTAAGCAGCTGCCAGGAGAAGTTCTCTGCATGATCTACAACATAAAGTCTTGTCCAACTAGGGAGGATTGTTTTATCCAAACACTTGGATGTACAAAGTTTCCCAGATAGAAAAGGTAAGAAAGTGACCCAAGAGAGAACATTTGGACAAGAGGTTCCTTCCAACAAACGAGAATGAAGGGCACAGAGACAGAGCGTAAACCCATAATTCATCAAGACAGCACAGAGATTAAGTTATGAAGCCTAGGAGGCAATAAAGTCCCCTTAACATACGGCCAGAGAAAGGGCTGATGACAATGCTTTGGTGCCTTGCGTTTGTACCCCTGTATGCAGTATTGGTGCCCCCAAAGTGCGCATTGTTACCGATACTCTCCTTCTATCTTTAGCAATGAAATTCAGGGCAGGTACTTCCAAATTCACAAATTCCCAAGGAGACAGTTGAGTTCAATCTTCCAACTCCATATGTTTCAAATACTCTTCCATAAATTCAGCTTGGAGTTTCATTCTGTAACCAAGTAAAACTGGGTCCTGGGCCCAATATCACTGGTAAACACATGGTCTTTCCCTCACCCCCAGTGTTATCTAAAGATGTTTGTTTCCCAAGAGGACTTATCTAAATACATACTCTTCCAACTAAGGAAGCTCTGCCAATATGCCTCCTAGCTGATGGGAAACCCTAACAAAGAGAATCATGGGGAGGGTCAGAAAATAGCTTCCCCTGAATATCGTATACATGATATATAAAGCTTCTCAAATGCAATATCTTATTCTCACAATTACAGAGCTATTATTATTTCCACTTTATAGGTGGAAATATTTGAGGACTAAACAAGTAAAGCCATCTGTCTGTGATAGTAGGGTCACACTTTGAATACATATCTGCGGGCTTCCATATTCCACATTCTTTAGATAAAGATGATATTAAGGTTTCAGTTCAACTTTTTTTTATTGTTTTTAACTTTAACTATTCTATTTGCATTTAAGTTATTGAGATTTATCTGAGATCTTAAGACAGTTGTGTACCAGCTGGTGACGATGGGCAGTTATTTCTTTCTGAACCTCACTTTATTCATTAAAGAGTAAAAAATAAGGCCAGTTTCAAAATCCTTTTTAAAGAATGAGTAAGACAAAATATATAAAATGGTTAATACAGAGCATGGATGTAGGGGTACAACAAATGGTTACTGTTGTCAGGTCTTAAAGTATTTGAGCATTTTTCATTTTACTGGAGTCTCATCTCTATTTTGCCAGGTGGGTCTTGGGAAGAAAATCGCGATGAAGCGGTGGGACGTCTGATTTTGAAACTGAGTAAGCACCACTAAAACCCGGTTCCACTATTTATTATCTAGATGGCCTTGGACTCCAGCTTGCTCCTGTAAAATTTCCAGAATGAACTCTAACCTCTTACTCATTAAGCTGGTGTGATTTGATGATGAGAGTAGATGAAGTTGCTTAGACCTTAGAACTGACTATGAGCAGGGCCTGGATTTTAAAGCTGGTCTGCTGAGCCAAGATGTGTCTGTTCAGCAACTCAGTTCTCCTTGTTAATAGCCCCTGCCCAGTCTACGCTGAAAAGCGTCGTGTCCGACATCCAGCAATATTGCACACGATTACTCTCTAAAAGAGAGTTATTTTCTATCTACAAATACTTGTGAGCACCTATTGGGTGCCAAGCATCATGACAAGAGCCTTGCATCCAAAACAAAACAAACAAATTAAGACAAAGCTCTACTCTAAAAGGGCACTCAGTCGAGTGGTGGGAAAACAGGGTTAAGGTCAAGGAATGTGCTCTTTTAGGTGATAGAAACTGCTGTTTTTCTACATCAAAAAAGGCTATCAGCAAGTTCAAATGTTGCATTCTTATGCATGAGGTACCTACTGAGGTTCATGGAGCAGATTATTGTAAATTATGACTAGTATTACTGTTATCCTGGCACATATTTCTAGAAACACCTATGGGGAACCACGGAAGTGGGTTTGAGTTAATCAAAGGAGAAGGGAGCAAGAATCCTTGAACCAAGTAGTAACTTTGTATTGCAGTTGTAAAGTGACTCCCTACAGTCAGTTTTGGTAGATACATAGATAGGGGGACATAAAAAACCAGTGTGTGTGTGTGTGTGTGTGTGTGTGTGAGAGAGAGAGAGAGAGAGAGAGAGAGACAGAGAGACAGAGAGACAGAGTGACAGAAGGAAGGAAGGAGGAAAGGAGAGGGAAAGAGACAGAGAGACAGAGAGACAAGAGGGAGGGAGGGAGGAGGGAGAGAACGGGAGAAAGAGAGAGAGGGAGAGAGAGAAACTGAGGTTACTGCATTGCTGAGCTCATGAGCGCCAGAGTTCCTTGTGATGTTGCTTCCAGTGAGAACTGCATGTCTGTTGATTAATTTACTTTCTATAAAAGAGCTATTTTTGAAAACCGCTTGAGGATTCAAAGGAAATGCAAATGAGTGGCTGGAAAAATTTAAGTGCCGGGGAAAGAAAAAAGGTGGAAGGACCATTATTCTATTTTATGGGTGTTGATATGAATGCCAGGTGCCTCTTTGTATCCTGATAGCCTACTGCCTTAAGGGCTTTTAAATAGCTTTAAAAGGATTTATTTTCACATCAATATAATATTGAGGAAGTTTTATTCATTAAATGTTTATTCATTCAATGTTGAAATCCATGGGGACACAATATACATTTCTACCTATGAGCATGTATCATGGAGATTTAGCTGTTTAGGGAGAAAAAAAAAGTGTTTGTATAAGGAAGACCGTGTTTTATAGCTAGAGAAAACTGGGCAGGGAGCCAGGAAATGTGGGCCTCAACCATTAACACTAATAAAAGGACAGTAGCCAACAGTTAGCAAACACCTACTACACGATGTCAAGGCACTGTGCTGGGAGACTCACCCATTAACTCGTGTTAACTCTCTAACAAGTGTAATCACTGTTTTTTCCGATGATAAGTCTCAGGTTATATCTGTATTTCAAGGCTATGTTGAGTTCTTTGTAGTCTTTATCACATGCTAGTTAAGTGAATGAGTGAGTGAGTGAGAGAAAGAATAAATGAATGTTTTGGATCGATCTGTATCCACCAGAGCTCGGTCGGAAAACTTGTTAAACCTTGAATGCTCATTTAGAAGGAAGGAGATCATCAGGCTTTGAACGACGGTGGTATTCGTGAAGTTATAGAACAGAAATGGCTGAATTGTTTGCTTTTTTTTAATGGCTTTACGATTTGCAAAGCAAGCACCTGTACATTATTTCCTTGCGTCCTCCAAATAGCCTTTTTGAGGTTTGATTTTTTTTCCCTCATGAAAGTGAAGTACAGAAAAGTTGTATGACTTTCCCATCGTCATGCAGCTAGTTTGCATGGCTCACAGTCGTACTCGAAAAATGTTCATTAGATGATACGCCTGTGTCAAAATAAAGATTCAAATCTTTGTTTTCTTACATCAAATTTATGTTGGTTCATGAGGTTTTTTTTTTTTCTTTTTTTTTTGCTGTTATTGTTGTTTTCATTTATTTATTTAAATTCAAGTTAGTTAAAAAAAAGTGTAATATTGGTTTCAGGAGTAGAACCCAGTGATTCATCATTCCCATATGACACCCTGGGCTCATCCCGACAAGTGCCCTCCGTGATGCCCATCGCCCACTTAGCCCACCCCCCACCACCACCCCTCCAGCCTCCCTCAGTGTGTTCTCTGTATTTAAGAGTCTCTTATGGTTTGCCTCCCTCCCTGTTTTTATCCTACTTTTCCTTCTCTTCCCCTATATTCATTTGTTGAGTTTCTCAAATTCTACATGAGTGAAATCATATGATATCCGTCTTTCTCTGACTTACTTCGCTTAGCATCATTCCCTCAAACAATTCTATTTTTAATTTTTTGAAGAACCTCCATACTGTTTTCCAGAGTGGCTGCACCAGTTTGCATTCCCGGCAACAGGTGCAACAGTCTTCCCCTTTCTCCGCATCCTTGCCCACAGGGATCATGAACATAGCATCTAACAGTCTAAGAAATACGAAAAGCAAGGAAAAAAAGGCTTTTTTTCTGTGTGTGTTGGAATGGCTGGGTGGAAGAAGAATGAAAAATTATGTCTTCTTGGTAAATGTTAAACACAA
The DNA here is from genome assembly GCF_018350195.1 of Panthera tigris. Lineage (NCBI taxonomy): Eukaryota > Metazoa > Chordata > Mammalia > Carnivora > Felidae > Panthera > Panthera tigris. The sequence continues at coordinate 195,553,690 of NC_056663.1, read as the reverse complement.
AAATAGGATTATTTTAGAAAAAAAAAGAAGATGGATGAGTCTCATTTGAGGCATGTTGTGTTTGAGTTACTGACGAATTACCCAGGGGGAGCTGGATATGCAGTCCAAGAACTTAGGAGAAGGCTGACGGATGGGGAATAAAACACACACCCAAGAACCAAAAATCAAACAAACAAAACAAAACATAACACAACAAAACACCCAAAACCACCACCACCACCAACAACAGAAAGATTTTTTTTTTCTAATAATTACATTAACAAAATGATGAATTCTGCAAAACTTATGTTAGTTCTCCGCAAGAGAATGTATCGAAGAAGAAGAAGGAAATTTGTTAATTTTATCAAGTTTCCTTCGTAAAAGATTGAAATTCGGTTCTGTCACACAGATAAATCCTGGTGCATTCGTGTGTGTGTGCGTGTGTGTGTGTGACACTAGAAAGAACCTAGCATTCAGTGTAATAAGTAACATTGTATGATATCAGTGGTTTGTATTATATCCGAACTGGTTTCCCCCAGAAGCTGAAACACGACTTTACCAAAAGCCTGATATGTAAAGCTGCCCGCTGAATTTCCTTCCAAGCTTTAAAGTGTCTCCTCGAGTGACAAAGTGTGCCTCAGACATCCACAGATAACGGTGATGGTCGGCAGTATGTTTTTCAGGGCAAGTCTCAACAGAAGCTCATAGCACAAGAGACGACTCGGGATTTACAACTTGCCAGCCACTTGTTCTGCTAAGCCCATCACCCTAATTTGGTCCCGAGTTGATTTATATGGAATTACTCTTTTTCATGACTCACCCTGTCCTTTTAAACAATGTTAAATTCTGGGCAGACATGCATTGCTACAAGAAATAACTTAGGAGAATGAATAGTTGCCTCACAATTAAGTGTTGGACGGTTACTTTACAAGAGCATATTTTAAACATTTCTCTACTTCTGGAGGTCTTTGCTCTGCTGGTGGGTTGACTCATGCATGCCATTTTGGAAACTGCACAGTTTTCTTCTATTAGCAGGGAGCTAGCTTGACCAAGAGGAGGGGTGGGAAGGATGGGCAGGAGTATCTTGGTCTCTCAGCAGATGTTATAGAGCATGAAATTGGAAAGTAAAGTTGGGTCCTCAAAGAGAATATGAGTGTTATTCCATTAGAGCACTGTTTCTCAAACTCATGCCCTGTGGAACTTTAGTTTTGGAAAATATACCCTTCTAAAAATTGTTCCTTTACTTGAGTCCTTCTGAAAATACGGATTATTTCACTTCCTTTTTAGCTGTTGAAAGCACATTAGCATATAAATTTCCAGAAAAGTCCTACAGTGACAAAATGTTTTTTACTTTTGGATAATTCAGGGATCCCCAAATCTACTTGACCATAGAATCCATTCCTGTTTTGTCATTTATTACTACGTGGCATTTTAGTGTGGCCACCAAACCATGGCTTGATAAACATGTCTAGTCTCTAGACAGTGGACATTTTCAGAGCAGAGACTGTGTATTATTCTTCTTCCATCTCCGGATCTTGGTACAGTGCCATCCACAAATTAAAATAATTAAGAACTTATGAGTTTTATAAAAATACTAATTGTGTTTTTAATTTAATTGATTTAATTGTAATTGTGTATACTTTAGTATTTAACGGAGGTTGTGTTTAATAAGAGGCTGTGAAGTTTCCGCAAATTTAATAATCAGCTCGATTAGTAATAGGAATCAGAAAAAGTAGCCTGGAAACTGTTATCATAAAGACAGTTGGAATTGTACAACAGGTTTATATTGTGTTTCAGTAGGCTTTTCTACATCCATCCATCACCTTTTCCTGCTTCATCTATTTTCTATTCATTTTTTCTCAGGTACCATTTTATTTCAAATATGTATGACATTAAGAAATATGTACAGGAAGTGTCTTCAGGGTATTAACATTTACTGAATGTGTTATGTATCTTAGGTGTTTTATTTAGTGTCTCATTTAATCCTCAAAAAATAATCTCACAGTTTAAAAGAGGATTAATACCCAGTGTGAGTTCAAATAGCTAGTACACAGCAGTACGAAGATTGAGCTTAGTTCTGTCTAATTCTTTAATGGGCTTGTGCTATTTTGTGTACACAGCATGCCCTCCTTCGAGCAAACATTTTTCTGCTCCATTGTTAGGGACAACATTGGTTCAGAAAAGCCTAGATGGAGCTCATTCTGACCGCTCTGCTCTGGAAGAAATGTTTCAGCGTCCTGGTCATAGTGTCTGGCTCAAGGTGAAGCACGTGAAGGAAACCCAGTGAATCAGAGTCCTCTGCTGGATCATCAGGGGAAAATGCCTGCATTTTCTCTGGAATTAAGAGCTATAAGCTCAAGGTGGGCTTGGGGCTGAGTAAGGCTCTCTTGTCAAGTTCGCAATAAAAACAGCTATCTGAAAAGAAGGCAAAAACAAGTGGAGTCAAGAAAAGGAAAGAAAGATGGCTGCTTCATGTTAACAATTGAAAAGACGAATGCAGTTGTATTTGAAACTGTCTTTAACCCAAAGCTTCCAACTTTTATAAGTCAACATTCCTCTTTTGCTTAAACCAATTTGAGCTGAGTCCCTTCCCGTGGACCTGGAGTATCTGGTTAGTAACAATTGCTAAGCTCATTTCCTGGGCACTCCGCCATCTTTTTTTTTTTTTTTTTTCTATAAGCTTCAATGTTTGAGGCAATTAATTTAACCCAAAATGCATTATTACAGTCAAACAATGCAGAATGATGAGTCACAGAGGCACTATGAAGATTCAGAGGTGATGGATAGCATGACCCCTGCTGTTTAGAAACCTGAAAACTAGTTTCCAGAAGACAGACAAATATGGAGACAAACATCAATAATATAAGGCAGAGTACAGTAAGTTCTATAGTAGTAATTCAAAATGCCATGAACCAGATAGGAAAAGGCATTCTATTGGATATTCCATATTTTTTTTAAATGTTTCCATGTTTAAGTTTTTTAACGTTCATTCATTTTTTTGAGACAGTGAGAGAGATCGAGTGCAAGTGGGGGAGGCAAAGAGAGAGAGGGAGACACAGAATCTGAAGCAGGCTCCAGGCTCAGAGCTGTCAGCACAGAGCCCAATGTGGGGCTCAAACCCAGGAGCTGCGAGATCATGACCTGAGCTGAAGTGAGACACTTAATCGACTGAGGCACCCAGTTACCCCTAAAAATGTTTACTAAAATAAGTAGGATTTTAGCTGAGCATTGTAGAGTCGGTATGATTCAAGTAGACAGAGATGGAAAACTGATATTTCTGACTGATGGGGCAATGTGAATATGAGCAGGCAGGTCTCACAGTACAGAGTATGTTAAGAAAAATTTTGGTGGATCAATAGAAGTGAAATCTAGGATACTATGTGGATTGTGGTAGGAGCTTGGGAAAAAGTTTGTTTTTCCATATATGTGAAGAGCTGAGAAGACGAAGCCAAGCAATTTAACCTGTGTTCAAAGGTATCAATTTAGATACAGTCATACAAGGTAAGAATGTGGGGCTGAAAGATAACATTTGGATGAATGTATGATTATAATTTTGTGAAAATTAGGGTTGGGAGAGATGCTTCTTTTGTACCCTGAGATTTTCAGGGTACATACTTCTTCATGTTGTACAGAATTCCATTAGTACAACTCTCTCAGCTTCTCTCTGCATCTGAACTCCTTCGAAAGGGAGACGGAGTGACTCATGTGATCGGTAGTTTGAGAATAACTGACTATACTCCACCAAGTTCAGTAGTCCCCCTTATCCACAGTTTTCCATTTGCAGCCAACCATGGAGGTGAAGAAGATGATCCCCCTTCTGATGTAGAGTTAGAAGGTCAATAGTAGGGCAACACCACATCACATGCCTACATCATTCACCTCCCTTCATCTCACATGTAGGCATTTTATCATCTTTATCATCACTAAAAGGGTGAGGACAATGCAGTTAGTTTGTGAGAGAGAGAGGGAGATGACATTCACGTGACTTTTATCACAGTATATCGTTACAATTGTTCTATTTTCTAGTAGTAATTGTTGTGGATATCTTAACTGTGTTTAATTTGTAAATTAAACTTTATCATCAGTGTGTATGTTGAGGAAAAATCATAGTATATGTATGGTTCAGCATTATCCCTCATCTCACACATCCACTAGGGGGTCTTGGAAAGTATCCTCCATGGATAAGGGGGTGCTACTATACCTCTTCTCTTCTTTTTGGAAGTGAGACAGTGTCATAGACTCTGGGTCTGGAGTTGTCTCTTGTCCTGAAAGAGAGTGGGATGCAGGATTGAAATATGAAAGAGACTAAATGCTACCTCAGGGTCAACAAGGCACCCTTCTTTTGCTAATTAACTCCACTTGGTCTAAAGTCCTGTTTTCCTACTTACCTATTTTGGTCCTTCCTTCCAGTGAAAGCAGCTTTCTGCTATTGTACTAAGTTGGGGGACATTTCTTCCCTGAACACCTAATCTTGTTTACCTCATCTTGGATGTTTTCATCTTGATATTTCCTATTCCTATACCTTTGTCCTATATTGGGGGACTGTATTGCCCTGTTTAACTCATTTTATTTACCCAATCTTGTTTACCCAAACTTGAGTGTGTACACCCTTATGGCTTTTCTAATTCTTTATGCTTTGTTAACCCATTGGTGCAAGCTCAGGGAATTCCTAAGCTTATTCCCCACAAGACGACCCTAACAAAAAAAAAAAAAAAATGTCTATCCTCCACTTTTATGTGAGCTGGCATCCTACCTAAGGAGGTGTGTCTCATCCATCGTTGCCTTTGACTAGAAGAATGAGTCCAGCTACTTCTAGGCTCTACCGAGTATAGAGTGACTAGCTTACAGATATGTCCACCATAAATCACGTTTTCTGTCTAGCTTTTATCAATAGTGAAAATGATATTGTTGCCTCTATCTCCCATTTCTTTCTTATATTTTATTTTTAATTAAAAAAATTAAATTTTTATTTATTTTGAGAGAGAGAGAGAGAGAGAGAGCAGGGGAGAGGTAGAGAAAGAGAATCCTGAGGAGGTTCTGTGTTAACAGAACACAACCCAACTTCACAAACCATGAGATCATGACCTGAGCCTATATCAAGAGTCAGAAGCTTAACCAACTGAGGCACCTAGGTGCCCTGGTTCCTTAAAAAAAATTTTTTTTCATCACCTGTGCAGAGAAATCAGGTATTACAAATTGTACCTAAAGACCCCTGCATTGGGTAGATGGGCCAGGAAAGTCATGAAATGAAAAAGGGAGAACACACCTCTTCTGGGATGGCTGCCGCTTTAGGTGGTTTTGTCCGAAGGAAATGGCTATTTCTTTAGGGCTAGTAGACTGGATACGGGGATGCTTGGGTCTCAATAACATTCCACAGGCTTCGTAATTGGCCCCAGCAGACACAGCCATCCCAGATAATAAGTATTGGCACTCTAGCCTCGGCAAAGATGTCAATGTCTCAGAAAGGATGATGGAAGTGTTCACCCTACTGTGGCTATGAGCTACATTTAGCTTATATGGACAGGCAGTGGGGTTTTCAACAAACTTAAGAGGTCAGCAAGATTGGAAGGGACCCCATGAGGCCTTATAGGGTTAAGGCATACTACACAGAAAGAATTTTTCCTAAGCAACATGGAAAGGGCAATGATTTGACCATAGAGATAAGAATCTTTTTAAATAAAGGCCTTGCGGTTTTAAACTTCAATGCTGCCACATTCAGGCCTACGACAATGAGCCGATCAAGGTGTAGCTTCAAGTGTTAGGCCCAGATCAGGTAGGCAGAAAATGACAATTCCATTTAAATGGACAATTCCATTTAATTGAAAATGTCTGGGCTCATTTGAGTGGCACATTACATGATTACAAAGATTTTGTGCTCATTTATGTGCTGACGTGTCAGAAACAGGAAGCTCAAAAGAGAAAATGGAATTAAAAATGTTGTGAATATATGAACCCCTCCCCAACCCATCTCCTTCCCTGAGAAACAGTAAATGGGTAGAGTCAAAACTAACCACTGACTGAGGGTTTATCTGAACTAATTTCAAATGTATTTGTTGAGGACTCTAGACAACACATATACACTGACCATATCCCAGTAAGGACAAAAGAGGACATATTTTATTTTTAATTTTATTTTCTCATCTATCTGCCTTTATATAGACACCATGAGTGTCTGTTATGATTGACAGTGGGTTCAACCATAAGGGCAAGAACCATTTTAAATACAGATCTTGCTGTTTTAAAGTTTGTTTGTTTATCTGTTGTGAGTGAGAGAGAGAGAGAGAGAGGGAGAATGCAAGTGGGTTAGGGGCAGAGAAAGAGGGGGAGAGAGAGAGAGAATCTCAAGCAGGATCTGCATTGGCAGCCCAGGGCCCAATGAAGAGCTTGAACTTGCAAATCATAAGATCATGACCTGAACCACCACTGAGAGTTGGAACCGACTAAGCCATCCAGGCGCCCCTAGGTCTTGCTGTTTTAATCTTCGGTCTTTGTCAATGCCAAATAGACATTCTAGGTACACGATTTTCTTTGGATAGCTGTTTTAAGAATTAGGTATTAGCCTCTAAATTCAGTAAATGTAGGGCCAGTTCTTTGATACTCATGGTGCTCATTTCATTCTGACGGCATGTTAAAAGTAAGGATCCTGAGAGCTTGGTATTAGGTTAGTGTAACCTCTGGGAATGTCATTCTAGGGAGAAAGAGTCCAGGTAGTAGTTTCTGAAGGAACCCCAATCTACTGGGCATTGACAATCCTTCTAGGTGGGACGGAGAAGAATACAAAGTTGGAGATAATTCACTTCAGACTTGAACTTCTTTTAATTTTAACTCATAAGGACAAGACAATTTGATTTTGGACTTTAGTACCTGCCGACATTAACATCTTTGGATGTAAAGTGCAATGGGAAATAATCTCTGAACTTTAATTTCTCCTTGGGAATGTTATAATTAGAGGCAGTTTATATTCAGATTTGTGAAATACCCTTTTTTTGCCATTTTATCATCTTAGTTTCATTATGTCTTTTTATTGTAGAATCTTAGCACTTTTATTTCATTCCAGGCAAAACTGTTGATTTACTGTTTTGGAAAATGTGGATGGATGTAAGTTGGGGTGGGAAATAATTTAGGGGATGAATAAGGAAGAAGGAATGTAAAGTGGCAGTGGGATTCCCATAATCAATGTCCTGCCTGACATATTTGAGAGCCTGTTGGGGACAAAATGTAAACTACAGAGTAGGGATTCTGGAAAGATGGCCGCCAAGAAGCAGTGACCGCCATTCTTCTGTTTAATTGCCCCCTGGTAAAAACCCGTGTCCAGTAGTCCAGCAACCAAGGCCTTCTTGGTGATAAAGGGCGTATTTTTCCCTTCTCCCCTCTTTGCCATTCCTTTGGCTTATTTCTTAATTGCTCAGAATTTGGAGAATAAAGGGTAATGCCATTTACAGCACAGCCTCACATCTCAACATTATTTTTCAGGTGGCACTAACTTCCAAAACCAAATTAAACAATGTGAGAGGCAATGGATAATTTTTAAAATTGACAGAAAGAAATTAAGCATAAGATATCACTTTACCAAAATGAGTAAAAACGGAAGAATCTACGATGTGTAGTTTTTTTTAAAGTCAATTTGTACTTTTAAAAAAAATATACCCTAGGAGAAGACCTGAGTTGTGGGCGTTCTACCCCTTTTGCTGGATCTCTGACGTGGGGGGGCCATTGCACTGGTTAATTGGAACCTTATCCATAAAATAGGAATGTGTAGTATGTGACTGGGGGGCCCTCCAGGGAATGGGGTCAAATTCAGGAATTATTGAGATGAAAATCTGCAATTTGGTTATACACGTCCCATACTCATTAGTGCACATAACCAGCATATGTGGATATGTTTCGTGTTATCTGGGGTAGCACTGTATTTAGAAGGAGAAATAAAAATCCTAATTTAAATTTTTTAGAAGCCATATGAAAAATCAAACAGAAAAAAAAGTTAATTTAATAAACTATTTTATTAAAACATACCTTTTCAATCTGCAATTAAAATGAAAAAGTACAATGACATTTTAGATGATTTTTAAAACAAGTCTCTAAAATATGGTGTGGATTTTATACCCGTAGCACCTCTCAAGTTGGGCCAGACACACTACTGGACTGCGGAGATAGAGAGTAATAAAGGCAGACATTGAGGGAAATGAGGGCTATTTGGAACAACACAGTTAATATTATAGAGTTTGTCTCATGGTTTAGAACTCCCACAGTCAATCACGATATGGCCAGATCATAAAACACTCATCAAATTTTAGATCTGGGAGGAACTTGAGAGGTTGTCTGATTTAAGACTTTCTGTTTTTGTTTCAGGAATTGTATTCAAAAGAAGATGAGTGACCTACCGAGGCCACCCAGGGAATTGACAGCAATAAGGGAACCAAAGGATATACCTCCCGTTTTCACGCTGAAGGCACATTAGGCAAGATGGCGCTGGAATGTTCCTTACTTTGGACTGGGGAGGAGTATTAGCCCTGCTCCTGAGTGAGCAAAGAAGGGGGAAGCACCCATGAAGTTTCCACAGTATGCTGGATGCCTTTTTTATGTTCACATTTTTTAGCATTTTGTCCATGCTTTAATGACAAACTGCCATCTTAGAAATGGAGGAGTTGCGATTTTTCTCTTAAAACGTGTTACTCACCATTGTATATACTACAGCAAAGATAGCCTCGCTTCATGCCCCTCTAAGTCAGACAGGATAAACACCACAGGTATCCTACCACTGGGTGGAAATACCTTTTCCATTCTCACGTTTTAAAATCTTCGTCTTGGCAACCTCAGTGTCCCATTACTATCAACCTTTACATTTCATTCATCCTGCAGATTAGATTTGCGAGTAAGGATTGTGGATTCCGTCTTCATTCTAAACTATGCCTTTCACATACTGCATTACGTTCAATGAGCCAGGTTTTAAAGCGTGGCGGTTAAAATTCAACAAGGGAAAGTCATACACAGTGTCTTCAACCTGGAGAGTGATATGTGACATGGCATGGGTTGTCAACATTGACAGAAAGTCGTAAGATGGATGTGGGTTGAAATGTCTGGTGGAATGGAGGGGCTGTAATTGTGGGTTGTGTAGATACAGTAAATGATACTCAGGTGGGAATATACAAGAGCTCTGAGTTGTAAGGCAGATGGATTCCCTTACCTGGGCAAACCAGAGTGATTAAATTCTCAAATGACCAGGAGCCTCTTTGGGGCAACACTCCAGTCTTCATGTGTGACCTTAGGCAAGTCACTTACCCATACGGTACCCATTTCCTTAGCTTCAAAGCGGTGTTCATAATCTGTATTCAGCTGGATAATGTTTACAGAGATCTTTGAGATACTTGGATGAAATGCTCCATTTACTTGTAAAGTAGTGTTATTATTCAAATCCCCCCTGTGCTGACTACTGTAAGGCAGGTATATTGCAGGAAAGCAAATGAAGAAGAAAAGGAAAATTGGCCTCTTAAAGGATGGAAATCTGATTATCCCAAATTGGCCCATTCCGAAGGCAGGGGGGGCTGGGGGAGGGGGAATTGTGCTGCATTTATTAACCATTTCCAAACAGACTTCACTTTGGATGAGCAAACGAGGGGAGGGAACATAGCCTTCTCCCGTTATGAGGAACAAAATCCAAGATAGGCATAAAGCCACTAAAATTCTGAGCATAATTCCCCTAAAAATTGCTTCCACTATATGTACCTGGCTTTTATTAGTGTGCAGCACTGGGAAAATTTAGAAGATTCTGAATTTCACCACTTTGATCTCAGGTTATAATATATTTATTTCTAGATGCACATTTACAATGAAGTTATCATTGACATATTGTCTTTATTAATTGAGGTTCAATGATTCTTTGCCTGATTTTAAATCCCGCTGATTCATAATGATATACAACCTAAATGGAAATACCTATGAAATAAATTACAAACCTTTTGAGATGTGCTTTAAAAACACGTAGGGATAGGGGTGGCTGGGTGGCTCAGTCGGTTGGGCGTCCGACTTCGGCTCAGGTCATGATCTTGCGGTTTGTGGGTTCGAGCCCCATGTGGGACTTTCAAAGTTTTTCCAGCAAGATTTGCTGGGTAAGGCCCAAAGACATTGAGACAACACCACATTCAGTCTTTTATCTCTAAAATAAGGGATTTCCGCCCAGTATCTAAGATCTGCCCCAGGTCTTATGTTCTGTGATTACTTGCTTTTTAACACCTTCATTGTTGCTGCTATGGATTTACATCCTTCTCTTTTAATAACAATAACCCTAGGGGTCAGTGTTACTCCCTCCTTTAGTGCAGACAGATGAGTAGGCATGGTTACATTACCTGGTCAAGGTCACACTAGGTAAGCTGCAAAAGGAACACTTTTAACTAGCTCTAAGAGACACCTCAGCAGATAATTTCTTCTCTCTACTAGACTACTTCTTTTTTTTTTTTTTAATTTTTTTTTTAATGTTTATTCAGTTTTGAGAGACAGAGAGCAAGCAGGGGTGGGGCAGAGAGAGAGAGGGAGACAGAATCCGAAGTAGGCTCCAGGCTCCGAGCCGTCAGCACAGAGCCCAGCGTGGGGCTCAAACTCACGAACTGTGAGACCATGACCTGAGCCGGTCAGATGCTTAACCGACTGAGCCACTCAGGCGCCCCTATACTAGACTACTTCTTAAAAACAGCATTATCTCTCATATTTCTCTTACTGAGCATACCTACTTGATATCACTCACCTCACCACTTACCTTTAACTGTTTTGAAACAATGAAACATGTGCATGCGAAATTTGGTAGAATAGAAATTATTTCTTTGAGTAGCTTTTTGAAAAGATCCTGGCCTTCCTGAACAACTACTGATTAAATTAATGTCATCTGGCTAACCCCTAAAAGTGCCTGACATTCTCTCTTAGTGACTAATTATTTTACAGACGGCGCTTTAATTGCAGGATGTGGGAGGTAGTTTCTATAAATGCTTAACATTACAAGGGGACATGATCTGCAAAACTCACATCATTAAACTTGCTACCAGGAATAAGCATGCTTTGGGGACCAATGACATTTGTCAAAGGAAGCCCATGTGTTCTGTGGAGGGCAGGAGGCCAGACCCAGGAAAGGCAGCCTGATAATTGTCCTATGCTGAGTGCCTTTAATTATTTACTAGAAGGAAGATACCGGTGATCCAGGCCTTCTCCAGAGAGATGGCTGTTCAGAGAACAGGATACATAAAATCACGGAGTGAATGGAAATCGATGTCTGAAATAAATTCCCCGGCACAATTTTTCAGGTAGTTTGCAACCGTCACAAAATAGAAGCTGAGGAAGCCAGCTGAAGATGGCCTGAATCGGAATTATAGGATGACTGTTCATCACTTCTCCACTGTCTGTCTCTCCCACACTGACATAAGCTCTGTGAGGGCAAGGGCTTCCTCTCACTTTTTCCCAGCTGTCACCTGATGCCAAGATCACCATTTGGTTTATCGTGTGTCATCAAATTAATGAATAAAGGTTGCTGGATGGAAAGCCATGGACCTTGGTTCTAGGCATCGATCCAAACCTGATTTGGTAGGTGGCTAGGGCTAGTGTTTAAGACTTCAATCAAAATGTCAACGACACCATGGATATTGGCCTGTGGATTTCAGCATCGGAACAACAAGAGAAATGTTTAGGGCATTCTACTCTAGATGAACAAATGCAAGGTATCTAGGAATGGGATCTTAGCATCTCACCTATGGATTCTTAAGCAGACCAAAGTTGCAGAACCAAACACTGAAATCAATGACACGATTCCTTTGTTCATTGATCCATTTCCTTAGTCAACAGTTTCATTTACTAATTTAATCTGTATTTTCTGATGCCAACTATGTGCCAGGCACCCCTCTAAATGCTGGGAAGTCCTGTCTATGTAGAACAAAAGTCTGGCCCATATGGAATTTACATTTTTGTTTGGAACACACACACACACACACACACACACACACACACACACATGCGTGCACACACACACATGCTGAACAAGTATATATGCAGAATGGAGGGTGCTGATGTGCTCTGAAGACAAGGAAAATCTGGATAAGAGACAGGTATTGCATTTGGGCGCTCTTTGATATGGGGTGATCACTTTGTGAGATGCCATTTGAGCAAAGGAATTAGCTATGAGGCTATATAACCAAATGTTACAGGTTGAAAGGACAGAAAATGCTAAGGCTCTTGATAAGAGAGGCTTGGCATGTTTGAGGAGCAACAAAGAAACCAGGGTAGCTGGTTAATAATGGGGAGAGAGGTGGCAAATGGACCTGGAGGAAAGGGCATGTCTTGTAAGGCCAGAGTGAGGATTTGGATTTTACTCTAAGTGAGAAAGTGTGGTAGTTAGATATTTGTGAAGATCCCTGGAATAACAGGATACCCACCCTCTGCTACAGATGCCCCAATGACCCTCCCTCGAATGTGAACGTGAGGCCTGAATATGATGGGGAGTCACTACCATGAATAGGTAACAGTATACAGCACAGAAGATTTTAGAGAAGGGGATTATCCCCTGTGGGTCTGACCTGAGATTTGAAGTGAGAAAAATAGCCCTGCTGGCCTCCAGGAGAACAGAAGCTATGGTGGTGTTTAAAGATATAAGGAGGTAAATTTGGCCAACGACTTGGATATGCTCAGAAGAGAACCCTGAGCCTCAGATGGAACCACAGCTCTGGCCAAGATTTCATTGAGGCCCCTGAGCCTTCCAACCTAGAGATCCCAGCTAAGGTGTTCCCAGATGTGTACGTTACAGAACTATGAGTTAATAAGTTAATACGTGCATGGTGTTTGTGGTAGTTGTTTAGGCTCAAAAGAAAACAAATACAGAAGGTAATCACAGAAAGGAAGTGCTTTGCATAGGGATGTGGCCGACCATGCCTTGATTTTAGAAGATAGTACAAGCTACTTGGAAGGGAATGGAATGGACTGCAGACATGCAGGACAACTGAGGAAGTGGTTGGGGGGGGGTATCACAGTAGTCTGGGGGAAGATGGGGGTGGCTTTGATTAGGGTGCTATTGGTGAAAGGCAGATGTTGTTGGATTATTTTAGAGTTTAAGAGACGATTGGAACTGCTGATTTTTTGATGTGGGCCATTCAAAGAAAGAAGAAGAAAAGAAGGATGTAAGTGTCTCCCCAAGGTTATTGGTTGGGACAGGTGGAAGAAAAGAGGGAGGGCTGATGTTCCAGAAAGGGAGACTATGAAGTGAGAGTGGATGAGGAGGGGAAATCAAGTGTTTATTTTGAGACATGGTAAGATTGAGAAGCTCTTAGTGACATCTCAAATGGGCTATTGGATGGAAGAATTTAGATCCCAGGAGACAGACTAGAGCTGACAATATCAATTTATGAGTCATTGGCGTAAAGCTCGCATCTAACGACAGGACACGGAAATCACTGAGTGTCTGAACTGACACAAAAGAGAGACAAGATCTCGAGTGTGATCTCTCAGGCATTAGGCACTTACGCCAACCTCGACATAATCAGAACTCCTGGTTCCTTTGAGATGCTGCTAATTCTGTCTCAAAGCTCCCAAGCAGACTGAGAAGGAATTCTAGAGAGGAAGAGGGGATCCAGAAAGCATCGCATCATGCAGTCAAGAAAGGCAGCATCTTAAAGAGGCAAAGATGTTGAAACTAACTACACACAGTTGAATTTAGATCTACTGAGAGGTGGATGTAGGATTTAACAAATAAAAGGCTGGTGAGATCAGTTTCATTGTCATGATGGGGGCAGAAATTGGAAAACAATAGAGGAATGAGTAAAAGGAAGGCAAAGACTACATGCAACAATGTGGGGAGATTTCAAGAAGTTTGGATATGAAAGAAAAAGTAGGGAGAATTTGGTAACTGGAATAAGATGTGGAAACAAGGTGTTTTAATTGAATTTAAAAATAGGTAGGGCATCCATATGGTTCATAAACCAAAAAGTACATAAGCTGCTGTAGAGAGAAGTCTCTGCCCACAGCCCCTTCGACTCCTGCCTAATTCCCAACTGAACCCCACCTTGATGTTCACTGTTTTTTTTTTAATGTCCTCACAAATTTCCTTACACAAATCTAAGCAAATCACAATATAAGTTCTGATCTTTTTACCCTTCTGTAAACAGAAGTTATTATCTATACAATTATGTTCCTTGCTTTTTTTACTTCACAATATATCTTGCGAATCTTTCCAATGTCAGATCATAAAGAGTTTCCTGGTTTTTTACACAGCCTCATTGATGTTATTTCATCATACCATCCATTATTTAACCAATGCTCTGTTGAAGGACCCCTCAAATTCCCCCCATTTTCTTATATTGCCAAAGGGGTACCGCGACTAACCTTGTTCATGAATCATTTTGCACAACTGTGCAATAAATCCCCAAAGTGGATTCCCAGAGGAAGAATGGATTGTACTTGTTATAGCTGATGTTGTTGGTTTGTTCCTTTTGGCCATTTAAAAAATTGAAACATTTTGAATGAGTTAATTATAGAAGGTAAGGCACCAGGAGAGAGAAAATAAAGAACTGAAAGAGATAGTAAGGAATCAGCTGCCCTTAAAGGAGGACATAGAATGAAAACTAGAGGACTGACTCCAAAAGAAGAATCAACTGTTCCAGATCCTTGGCAAGAGGTCAATAGAGGTATCATCCAATATTTTGTCCTACTTTTGTGGATTTTTAGGTTAGGTCATCTGAAAATGAGGGTATTATTGCTAGGATCAGAAGCTTCAGCAAAGTGAAAAAATAATTGTTGATTTAGATACTTTGGAGAAAATGAGGGAAACACAAAATAATTTCTAGGCAATGTTGTGGGACCAGCTGATGTCAGAGATTGTTGGTGTGGCAGCTCAGAGTTGGTAATTTGTGTCCGAAATTGCACATCACTTTTGCGAAGCTTGTAACTATTTTTTTTTTTTTTGCTTCTGGAAGTATGGATTATTTCCTCTTACCATAGATTATGATAAAGAACAGAGTTTAAAAATAAATATGTACTTCTATTTTAGGTATGCCTAGATAGGTAGATAGATGCGTTTATTATATGTTTTTAATTTTTTGAAGTTTATATCAAAATTCCAGTTAGTCAGCATACAGTATAATATTAGTTTCAGGTGTACAATTTAGTGATTCAACACTTCATAGAACACCTGGTGCTCATCATAAGTGTACTCCTTAATCCCCATCACCTATTTCACCCACCCTCTGTTTACTGTATTTTAAAACCAAATTGGTATTTTAAACTAAATTCCAAATACTGTATTTTAAACCGATTTATAGAAAGAGGGACAATTTTCTAATGTGTTATTGCCCCACTAGAACTTCTTAGTTTTGTTTTATTTTATTTTAATACTTATTTATTTTTGAGAGAGACAGAGACAGAATGCGAGTGGGTTAAGGGCAGAGAGAGAGGGAGACGCAGAATCCGAAGCAGGCTCCAGGCTCCGAGCTGTCAGCACAGAGCCTGACGCGGGGCTCGAACTCACGAGCTGTGAGATCATGACCTGAGCCGAAGTCAGACGCTCAACCCGCTGAGCCACCCAGGCACCCCGAGAACTTCTTACTTTTAAAGCAAACACCTGTTATCCACTAATCTATCATGTTTCATTACTTTCCTCACACCCATTGTCAAATAGGACATAGATGGAACTATAATGGATACAAACGTGTTTTGAGTGCATATCATGTTCTACTTGTATCAGTGCTATTAAGGTAACCAAACTATCCCCGGGATTTTCCTGCTTTGGGCACTGCAAGTCCCAAGTCCAGGAAAACACTCAGTCTCCAGAAAATTGGAACAACGGTGTTTAGTTTGTCACCCTTATGCTAGTTATCTTTAGTATCATTTAATTCAGTAAATGAATATTTAATGAGAGCACACCATGTGCTGGTCACTGAGGAAGCTATAAGCATAAATGGGTCGTGGGTGGGATGGAGGAAAGTGTATAGTGAGAACACAGGCTACTGAGTCATACAGCTCAGGGCTTGTAAATTTAGTTCTACCAGTTACTAACTATCAGTCCTAGGCTCAGGGAAATCTCTTTCTCTGAGCCTCATTTCCCCCCATATGAAACGTGGATATTATAACAATACTAATTCAGAAAGTTTCTTTAATGTCTTTAAAGGTCTTTAAATGACCCTGTGTTTGCTTCTTCGCATACATACAGCCAGCACCTAACTGGAAATTAGCTGCTGCTGAAAACATCCCGGTTTATTCTCACCCCTCCTTCAGTAGCTGAAGGAAGAGGTCCAACTGAATGAGGGAAATAGCAAAAAAAATGAGCAGAGGACAATTGAATTATACCTGTAGTGGAGTAGAAAGTTGAGGTGACTGTAAAAGACTTACTTTCGACTTGACTTCCCATCTTTGGCCAGCTAGAGCTATAGTTATCAAAATGGTGTGATTCATGAACAGCCAAAATCTGTCTTCTAGTTTCCACTAGGACAGGATTAAGTATACTCTAAAGGAGACATGTCGTACCGAAAGGTCACATGGAAGGAGTGAAAGGTAGAGGAAGAGCCAAGAAGCAAGTACGTGTTTCAACATGGTTTCCAGTAAAGAATGACAAAGCGTGTTTCTGTGTGTGTGTGTGTGTGTGTGTGTGTGTGTGTGGCCAGGCAGTTTAATGACATCTCATACCTTTATATTACATGCTCTGAGAGTTCACTGGAGAGGGGCTGATGAACGCTGCTTTTTCTCAGAGGCTCTGAGTTCACACTGACTCTGGAAGTTGAAAGGTACCTCAAAGGAATGAGGCAGCTCAGAAGAATGGCTGAGCTCCTGAGGTACAATGCAGTTGACGCTATCCATACAGTGGTTTCTGGTGAACATTGAGGAAGCAATTTCAGGACGTGTGATTTTATGAGCGACACAGAAGAAGCAGTCTTCTCAAGGACAATTCACAAATCTCAGGGACAATTCAAGGAGTCATTTTTAATGTGTCTGATGAGTATGCATCCTCCACAGGTGGTGAATGCATCCATCCAAACTCTGAAAGAGGCAAAAAGTTACCTGTTGGCCACAAGGCCAGAAGGATGAAGACTTCTGACTGCCATCTCTGGGCAGAATTTTTAGAGTCAGAACTGATTCTGCTTTTTCAAAAAGTAGGAATATTTCCTGGGTAGATTTTAATAGGCCCCTTGAATGAATTATAATAAAATTCATTAAAAAAAAAAACAAAAGTAAAGAAAACCCCATGGTTTGAAAGCATGGCAGAGAAAATGTCTGAACATTTCCAAAGACAGAAGGTCCTCATGGCTTTGCCTTTACCTACCTAGAGCGGGGGATAGACTTATTCCTACAGTGTGTAATTCTAACTGTGCTGAGTGCTGGCAGAGACTGGACAAACAGAGGTAAAAATACAGCCCAGTCCTCAGCAAGAAAACATTGCAGGAGACAAGCACAGACATAGAAAACAAATAATAAAATATCTCTGGTAATGCAAGATGGAGTCTGGCCCAGGGATGATGAAGGCATGAAATCAGTCAATAAAAAAAGAGACTTCTGAAAATGTACATATATTTTCCAAGGGGAACTGTTGAATAGAATGATAGGAATAATAATGAGGAATATAATGTCAAAATGATAGTCTATAATATAAGTGTATGATAACCACTATGCTAAATACTTTGTGTGTTCTTGGATCCATTGAAGCATGAAGAAGGCAAGGGGGTGTTCGCCTAGGAATCTCAGGAAATGTCATTAATTCACCCTGACAGGCATGGGGACACATGTTCATGTGAGTAAAGCACTTGTAGTAATAGACGAGCCTGCAGAAGGAGGAAACAGACAAATCCTAAGTAGTTTACATTCATTGGTAGGGAGTTTGGAGTTTTCAAATTGCTCTATGGTCTCATGGTCAGCTACTAGAAGGGTCTAGGACTTGCTTACTGTGCCAAGGTCACATGTCAGGTACACATTTTTTTTTAATGTTTACTTACTTTTGAGCCAGAGAGAGAGAGAGAGAGAGAGGGTGAGCAGGGGAGGGGCAGAGAGAGAGGGAGACAGAAGATCTGAAGCAAATGCTGCGCTGACAGCAGGGAGTCCTATGAGGGACTCTGACTCACAGACCATGAGATGATGACCTGAGCCGAAATCAGACGCTTAACCACCTGAGCCCCCCAGGAGCCCCAAGTACACTTCCTTTGTAGTACATCCTGTGGCAGAGGAGGGTCAGAGATGGGAAGTAGTATGCATTACATAATATGTGTTTGGAGAACCCGAAAACATTTTCCTCCAAAGTATATTAAGTTATAAGTGTACTAGCAGAGGAAGAATAAAATAATTTTAATATAGAAATCATAAAGCCTGACCTGATGATGGTATTAAATATCTTGAAACACTTAATGGCTCCCACTACCTCTTCGATACATGGCAAGCCTTCCAGCCTGAAATACAAGATTCTCCAAAACCTGCCCTGATGTCCGTCTTTCAAGTACATTTTCTCCCACTAAATTGTTTCTCTCTCTCTCTCTCTCCCTTGTCAGCTTCAGTCTGGATTCTGACAACCTTTAGAATCTGCCTGGTGACCTGAGGATGATTCCCTCCTTTCAGTGTCTTTCCTCCAATACATCACCGGGTTTCTCACAGTGGCTTTGGGAATTTCGAGCTGTGTGGTTTTGGGTAAATGACAAAAATGCTTAAGGATTCACCTTTCTGGGCTGCAAAATGGAAAGAATACACCCTGCTCCACCACCTTGCAGAGAAGCCCTTTTGTCATTCACTCAAACGACATTTTGCGGTCACGTGATGAGTCAGACACTGGTTTAGGCATTGGGAGCAGCACTGACGAAGAAGACCAAGGGTTCTACCTTAGTGGGTCCTGTAACCTAGTGGGTAGGAAAGTAGAAATGAAAATGTGACTTACAAAGCACTTTAGAGGGTAATCAATGCTATCAAGAAAAATGTAGATGGTGCAAAAGAGAGTAGGGAAGGACAAGGAGGGAACATATGCATCAAACACCATGTCATAATGAAAATAAATTACACATGGCACCTAAATGCTATGACATACACCTGCTAAACTGGCATTCGGGTCATGCTCGTAGATGCCAAGCAGTGCATTAAGCAGTTCAGATGTATTACCTCACTTAATTGTCCCAACAAACCTAGACAGACATTCCTGTTGGCATCACTGTGTTATAAACGAGGAAATGAAGATACAGAGAAGGATAGGATTAAAATAGTTGTGAAAGGAATAATATGCATTCTAGTAGAAGAGAAATGGTTAATCAGACCCTCCCAAACTCATACATACACCCTCCACACTAGCACCCACACAGACACAAACTACACAAACAAGTACATATGCTCCTTCAGAATCCCAAAGAGTAGTTTAGAATATGCTTGATGTCATGTAATTTCATTTGGAAGCTGCTCTTTGTCCCGATGTTTTTCAACTGGGGAATTCACAGCAGAATGAAATCTCCTTAAAACTAACAAAGGATGGAAGATGGAGGGAAGCCAGACCTGTAGGCATGGTCCATCCTGACATCGATTATGCCCATTCAAGCCCAAGAGGAAAAGGATCAGCGTAGGACAGCTGGGATCTGGCCTCATTATTCTGGTCCCTTCTAGCTCAAGCCATTCATGGTTTGTGTGTCTGTTTCCCCGCATGGAAACCCAACTCTAATAGAGCCAGAGAAAGGAAAAGCTCTCAGAAGAGTGAAGAAGGAGAAAGGGTATAAAGGAATGAATTCAGTTCAGTTATAACATTTGCTTTCAAGAATAACTATATTCACAACCCTTAGAGCGAGCTTTATTGGGGTCTCCAATTGCCTGCATTAGCTTTTATTTGATACACATTATGTTTGGAGACTTTTTTGTTTCCAGTTTGAAAGGACTCTTACAGAAGGATATTGCCTGGAGAAGTACGGCTAGTCATGAGAATGATCTGTCAGCGATGCTGGTGATCTGGCAATGTCATTGATATCTAACGAAGTGTCCACATCATAGGGTAAAAGAGTCAGCAGTACAGCTGGCAATGGGTGGGCCTCAGAAGAATAACTCATTTTTAACTTCGTACACGAGAAGCTTGTATATAAACCAGAATACCAATGTGCCGATTCATATTGAGAAATGTAATGTATCAAGTGGGTATGAAATACTATTTACTGGCCGCTGCATTTGTCTTCTGTTGGAAAGTTCATATCAGAAATAAAATTATAATTAAATTTTTTTTTCTTAATGAGCATTGAGCCAGAGCAGAGCCAATTAATAAAAATGGGATGTGATTGAGGTGTCGTAGATTACTGTGCCTATTTCTGCCACATGGACAGACTTGCTGCCATAGGATTATTTATGGTCATAGAATGCGATATTCTGCTAGACAGTGTTGAAAACAAATAGGAATATTTGTCTCAGTGGCTCCCCCTTCGATAGTACTCTATTGTTATGGCAATCTCACCTTTCAGCCTGGAGGGCTGGTGTATGTTATAGAGCCGTTAACACACCCTTATTGTTTCCAAATCATACAGCCTTTTAGAAATGCACATTTCATGGGGCGCCTGGGTGGCTCAGTCGGTTGAGCGTCTGACTTCTGCTCAGGTCATGATCTCACAGTTCGTGAGTTCAAGCCCCTCATCGGGCTCCATGCTGACAGCTCAGAGCCTGGAGCCTACTTCTGATTCTCTCTCCCTTTCTCTCTGCCCCTCCCATACTCTCACTCTGTCTCTCTTTCTCTCTCAAAAATAAATAAACATTAAAAAAATTAAAAAAAAAAAACGAAATGCACATTTCAGAAGTGAACGCAGACTTTGGCAGGTATTCCAAATGCAGAGTACAATAATTGGTAAATCAGTTACTATCACAGTCCCTTCCGTAGAAGAGGAAACGTGCCAAGAGACCGGTAAATGCCTCAGTTTTCCACTCCCCTGGATATGGAGGCTGCCTTTGAACCCAAGATGGCCTTCCTCTGACTCTCTGTGATAGAACCATCCTCTTTCCTCTGTGGCTCTGTTCTGCCCTGTTCTTTGTATTGTGGTGACGAATCAAACCAGAACAGTGAAGCAGTGCCATTTGTCGTTGTTGTTAAAAATCAGGAGTCAATACCGGACTAATGTGTTTCATTAATGCGTACTATTTTTTGTTAGTATCACCAAGTCCCAAGGCGAGTTGGAAAAGCTGTCTCTGTCCGTGTCTAGTCAATGCGGCTCTATTCTTCTGTAATCTTCACTCCCAGGAAGTGATCATTTCAGGCTTCTGCAAAGTGGCGACAGATTACATTCATGAGTACATTCTCCTCGAGTCAGCTCCTAACTTCCGGAGAGACTGCAGTCAGGTGGGTGGTAGCTGACCTACCTTCTTTGAAATCAGCTCCTGATTGGCGGGTCAGGAAGATGCCTGGTGTGCAACTCACCAGGTTCCCAGAATAGCTGCCTTCAGAAGGGAGGTTTTTTTTCCTCCTCTTCTTTTTTGGATACTCGTGGCTTCCTTCCATTTCAGAATCAGAGCAAACCACATTGCTACTTCATTAGTGTCACAAGCATCTCTGTTTCACTCTCATAGTTTCCTCGGGAAATGCACGTAACTCAAACCTGTGGCCCTCTTCAGCCTGACAACTCAATTTTATTAAGCAGCATGATTGGATGCATACAATAAAGCCTTTGAATCTCTTCTATGGAACCGTGAAGTATACAGTAATACATCGTAAAATGTTACAGTTGAAAAAAAGTAATTTAGGCTAACTTCCCTTTCTTTACAGATAAAGATAATGAGACCCCAGGACCGAGTGATTTGTCCAAAATCTCTCCATAAGAAAGTGGCAGAATCAGATCTAAAAATAAGGAATATTAAATTCAGGGGTCTATAACTACCCAATGAACACTTATTGGTATTTTGGTAGAAAGTTTTTATTCGCTAATTTTTACTCAGAAGCTTGCTCTAGGGGGTCAGAGTTGATATCTGATCACGACAACTTGCGGAAACATGCCTTTTTTTTTTTTTTTTTAAGGAATGAAATAAAATATTTTTTATCAATGCTGAATTCTGAAATGCTCATTAGTCACAAATTCTTGCACTCCACAATGGCCTTAGCAGGAACAATTGTTCCAAAATAGATTAAGAATAAAATGAAACCTTTAAGAACACAAGAGAACTCTGTCCTGGGGGGTGGGGGAGGGGGAAGTGGAGAGGAAGGGATAAGTTGGATGTGAAGGAGATAAAATGTTCTACACTGACCTCTATGATTCACTTATCTTTACTTCCAAAAAGTTGCTCAGGTAAATGGCAAGAGAGTTTTGAAATTAAATTCTAACCAAGAAAAAGCTCATGCTCTTTTAGAGTCAAATGGGTGTAAATCAAGTCATGGCATGGTTGGGCCATTTCTGTCATGGGTCCTTTTTTTTCCTCAACTCTTGCTTTGCCTTTGAACATCTAAGAGTTGTCCACACACTCCTGTTTCTGTGTCTAGGTGTCCCTTTTACTTATTTCAGTCAAACTTGACTTCTACCTTCTCTACTCCACCTCCAATGTCAAAGACTGTAATAATCCCCATGCTGCTGATCAAAGGACCCTCATTGCTTCCCACTTAATGTGGGATCTCAGTGATTTTAAGCCTATGGAAGAGAGTCTTTCGTGAACTCTCTTTCTCTAGCTTTAAAATCACATGATTTCTTCCCTATATTTACCAATCGCTCTTCAGTCTTCTTTCCTGGTTCATTCCCTTTCATTCCATATTAGATGAGGAATTTCCTTAGCGTTTCTACGAGACCCATTTCTCATGCTATAGTCTTATTTGGGAAATGTTCTTACCCTACATGTTTTGCTTTGCATATTTTTGTTGTGATGATACCCAAATGTACGTCATCAGATCCTGGTACACCTGATTCCAAAGCCCAAATCCTCTCTAAGAACTTATGTTGGAAGATCGGAGTCACTGAATGCGGATACAGGTGGTGAGAAGGAGTTAGGTCACATAGGTCTTTCCAGCCAGAGTGAGAAGTTCTGAGTGTATCACTGGGACAGCGAATGTGAGGGAATTTACACTAAGCAGGTTATTGTCTGGGAATTGAGTGGCCAGGCCATTGAGTGGGTGTAAAGGGATTGGTTTTGAGCTTGGTTTTTAATCAAGAAGGAAGGACTTGTCACAGTCCATGGGCCTTGAGAATGAGGCTTGGAAAGGCTAGTGCACAGATTCTCAGGGCAGCCTCGTCAGCTTGAGTGAGTTGAGATCCTGGCTCTGGAGTGTTGCCTGTGGATGCCTGTGATGGTCTCCAGTGGGTCTTATCATCCAGTTAACTTGGATTAGAGAGGCAAAGACAGCAAAATCTCTCACAGATTGCTCCTTACACGTCTAGATCCACCTTAAATTTTACCTCTTCCATTTGGGAGGAGCCTTTGTCATAACATTTATTATTTTTTCATAACTCATGAAATTTATCTATGTCCATCATCGTTATTGAAGTAGGAGTTATTTTGGAGGGAAAAGGTGTTGTGTTCACAATTTTACTCCTAAAACAATTCTTAATACCTAAAAGTATGGTCATTACTATCTCTAAATTAGACGGGTGATGAACGTCGTTGGGGTGGGCATCTTAATCCTGCCCACGCTAGGACGCAAGGCATTGTGTTGCATGCTTGGAGAATAGGCAAATATCTGTTTCTAGAAAACGTAATCCTAAACTAAGGTTACATGTCTCACGTGCTTATGTGTATTATCTATAAGCTAATAGCACTCATGTGAATTGGGCATTTTATCTCTATTTTGTAGAGAGTCTCAGAGATCAAGCGACATAAACTGGCTTTCATTTTGGGTAGCTCTTGAGTCTACGCCCTTTCTACTCTGCACTGACTCAGTACTCAGGGTCAGCTAAGCTTGTGCTAGAATAGCCAACTTAACACAGAAAAGCTCCTTTTTCACTCATGCGATGTCCACTGTGGATAGAGCAGAACTCCGCGGCAGTGCTCCACATGATGACTCGCAGATACAGGGTACTTCTGGGATGCACGTCTGCCATCTTGGCACACGGTGGCCAGTGAAGGCCCAGAGCAAAGAAAGGACGGTGAGGAACCTCTGCCTCCACCCACATTAATGCCAGTCACTTTCCGTTCCCACTGTATTAGCCAGAACAAGCCACAGCACTCTACCTACCTACAAAGGGCTGATCGGTCGTTTCTTTGTGTGGCCAGTTGGAAAGAACATCAAAAGAGACTGAGCAGACCCACATAGCATTGCGTCTCCCCTGTCCAATGTAATATTAAATTACAAGATCTGACTTTACGGGGATAGGGCCATCGGAGATTTGGGAGGCAAAGCGGCGAATTGAACAATAATTAAATGAAACATTATCGGATCTCTGCTTTCTACGCTGGATATTCAGCGGTGAACAAAGCAGAGGCGTTCACTGAAGTCACGGAATCTTCATTGCAAAATGGGAGACAAACACACAGAAAACCCTCTAATGTAATAACTTTTTTTTTTTAAGTTGAAGAGGTTTTATTAGATGCTTGCAGAGAATCATCATAACTTTGTGTGGCGGAGAGTTTCTCAGTAGCGAACTTATGGATTAAGAAGTCAGCAAATGTTTTCTCTGAGGAGGCGATATTTACACCGAAATCTGAACGACATGAAGGCACGACCTCGTGAAGTCGGGAGGAGAAACACTCTAGACAGAAAAGGTTAGCCCAAAGTCTTTGCTGCAGAAATGGGCTCTGGGTGGCAACAGAACAGAGAGTGGGTCATTGTGGGTGGGGCAGAGTGACAGAGGAGAACCGTGTTGTTAGATACCATGGGACTAAGGAGGGATCAACTTGAGTAGGTTTCTTAAGGCAGGATGAAGAGTGTTGAGTCTTACTCCAATTGGGTAGTCTTGGTATTCCCATGGGGGGTGGGGTACTAAGCAGCAGAATGACATGATCTACTTTACGCTGATAACTGGCATTGCAGAGTCTTCTAAGGCCTGTGCTTTCCTGAACCCCCAAAATAGAAGCTACAAGGACAGACATCTGTGTGAGAGCCAAAGGCAATATCAGAATTGAAAGGTGTTAAGCTCCACTTGCTTTCAATGGGACTGTCAGAGAAGTACCCAGTTCCTGAAAAACGCCAGTGCTGGCAAAATGTAGTCTTATCTGAAAAGCTAAAAGGAAACCGCAGGTGTGTGAAAGGGGACCCTAGGGTTTGCAAACTCAAGTCTCTCCAGCTGGCATTTAGACTGGTGGTACACTTCTGGGGCTATCAGTCTGACGTGAGAAGAGTCTCAGAATGCTTTCAAGATTGAGTCGACGCAAGTCAAGGTCGTGGTGATGACTGAAGCTCTGTCGCCCCAGGCTTGGAACAAGACGGACAGAGGAAGTACAAGTGGGAGGCATCTTGGGGAGATGCTTCCATGATGTTCGGAAGTGGCAACATCAGCCAACAGAGGCGGATGAAAACTACTTCTCCACTTGGGCTGTCAGAACGGCCTCATGAGAGCAGCTACTGCTGCAGATGATTTTTATGCAGATATATGCAGTGATGCAAGAAGTAGAATGATTTCACGGTATTTATTTCCCACTTCGTTTCCCAGAGCCCAGAAGTTCAAAGGAAGTGCCACAGGAGCTGGTGTGGCCATGAAAAATAAAGGGAGGAGGTCACATTCCTAAACACGGGGGCCCTATGCTCTATGGCATCCAAATCTGTGCCTCAAGTATTAAGTATTAAAAATATTGGGTTCCACAAGGAATTTCATTCAGAAGAAATATTCCCACTGCTAAAAAGCGTGTTTTGAATGCAAGAAAAGCAAAGTTAGAGACGTAAGGTAGGAAGCCATATAAATCACACACATCTATGGGATAATTTATGCTGCTTGCTTTAATTAATCCTCATAAATAAATACAGTTAACTACGCCCAACCCCAATCAGCTGTTGTTCAAGGTCACATAACCAGGTGTCAGGATGCGATTTAAAATTGGATCTCTGGGGTTGCCTGGGTGGCTCAGTCGGTTGAGCAGCCAACTTCAGTTCAGGTCATGATCTTATGGTTCATGAGTCAAGCCCTGTGTCGGTCTCTGTGATGACAGCTCAGAGCCTAGAGCCTGCTCCAGATTCTGTCTCTCTCTCTCTCTCTCTCTCTCTCTCTCTCTGTTCCTCATCCACTCATGCTTTATCTCTCTCTGTCTCTCAAAAATAAATAAATATTGAAATTAAAAACAAATTGGACCTCTGATCGCAAAGACCACACATTTTTTTTTATTTCATTATTCTGTAATGTCACTCATGATGACCCCTTATCCTCCATTCACTAACTTTGTGTCATCCATTAGATACTAAGTTTTCTGAAGCTCAGATTCATCATCTATGAAGAGAAATATAGGTCGAATTATAAAACCAGATTCAGTATTTTGAGGCTCATGCAATACAGTATGTTTAGAGGAAGAAACTAGCATAAGCCAAACATTGTGCTGGACACTTCCATATATTGACTTATCGAATAACCACAGAAACTTTATGATGTGGCTGATGGTGCTCAACCGCACAGATAAGGAAATAGGGTACAGAAAAGATAGATTAATCATCTGAGCCCAAACAGCCAGGGGCACACAGAGCTGCTGCTAGATATTCTGACCTGGGTCTCATTGCTTGCACGTGAACATGCCTTTGACTACTCACCATGTATTTAAAGGGTTGGACATCATACATAAAGCTAATAAACACTTATGTTATATGCTCCTATACTGACAGATATACCTTTAAAAAAACCGTATGTATAGTTTCTTTATAATTGGACACCAATAGAAGTCTTTATAATTGGACACCAGTATCAAAGAAGACCAAATGTATTTGTTATTGTTCGTGTCTCAGTATTGTATGGATGGAAAGATCATATTCGGATGATCTGATGACATAAAGACAAACATAACTAATACACTATTATACATTTATTTCATATTTACTTAAATTATCTTTATTTCAGTAATATTACCATGTTGTATAATCACAAGTTTTACATGTTTTTCATTTTGCCTGGAATTTTCTAGCTGACTAAAAATAAAAGGTAAATTCATTCAAAGGTTAGTAAATGTTATCAAATTTTCATCTGAAATGTGAATTTTAAAATGCATAAAATATAAACATTACAATTACTTTATATCTTTTATTAACTTTTTTTAATGTTTATTTATTTTTGAGAGACTGAGACATGCCATGAGTGGGGTAGGGGCAGAGAGAGAGGGAGACACAGAATCCGAAGCAGGCTCCAGGCTCTGAGCTGTCAGCACAGAGCCCGACATGGGGCTTGAACTCACGAGCTGTGAGATCATGATCTGAGCTGAAATCAGACGCTCAGCCAACTGAGCCATCCAGGTGCCCCTATCTATTACTAAACAATACTTTTCTTTGAAAATATTCCAACTGACCCACAAAAAACTAAAAGCTTAAATGCACAATGAGATAATTTAGGTTATTTTTATATCAAAATCCTTCTAATAAAGTTAGTATTGCTTTAATTTTAAAATCATTGGTAGTGAAGTTTTTTTTAAACAGAACTTTTAAATTCTAGCATTCATTGTGCATTTTGTTGCCAAAACAAACAATTAATATTATCCTTTATATATCTTATTTCTTTTTTTTAATGTTTATTTATTTATTTTGAGAGAGAGAGAGAGAGAGAAAATGTGAGGAGGGGAGAGGGATAGAGACATAAAGAGAGAGAGAGAGAATCTGAAACAGTCTCCATGCTGTCAGCCCAGAGTCCAATGCGGGGCTCAATCTCCGGAACTGTAAGATCGTAACCTGAGATGAAATCAAGAGTAGGTCGCTTAAAAAACTGAGACACCAAATATATAAATGTAAGAGGAATATGAAATATTTAGGATTGCAGAATATTCCTTAGCTGCTGTTCGTGGCTACCATATGCAAATCCCAGGGGCTAGAGATTTACAGAGCACTCCCCCGAACAGCGTTAATTGCAAGAATGAGTATTCAGATGTTTAGAGTTAAGGTCCCACTAGGCTGGTCCTGAGAGTTGGAGTACAGGTTATTGAGATGCCCCTGTTTTTATAAATAAATGAATAAATATTTCTGTATGTATGTATGCACGTGTGCATGATGTGAGTGAGTACCTAATTCTTGAGTCGACAAAATTTTTCTGCAAACAATCAAATAGCACCTCTCTTTGTTTTTGCGGGCCACGTGGTCTCTATTACAACAACCTAATACTGCCGTTCTGCAGCAGAAGCAAACTTGGACAGTATGAAGACAAACACGTGTATCCTTATTTGGCCCACAGCAGGCTGACTTTGGCCCATCGGCTGTAGTATGTTGACCCCTGCAGTAAGATGGGATCCTAAAAAGAATTCTAGTTTTCCTACATCCGACAGGGTTACTGCGCGTGCAATGCTCCGTAAACGAGGAGGAGATTCATAGACATAAACCAGTTAAATAACTGATTGGAGCGATCTTATTTCATCGATTTGCTGTGTGAAAGCAGAGCTCAGCGATGAGTTCACTTCGCATAATCGCCTTTTATGAAATAGGCAGCTTGGTCAGATTTTGTACACATTGGACTTATTGTTAACCGAGAAAAATTGTGTCAGTCTTAGGTGACCAGATGTTCTCCAATTCTGCTATGGTGGCCCTCCTGCTTCAATGCCTGTTTGTTTATTTTTATTTGGTTTCTTTATTGATATTGGGGGACAGGAAGACTTCTGACCTTGAAACATGCCCTCTTGTCACAGAACAGTGATGATATCCACACCACCACCACCACTGATAAGAGTTCAAAAACCACAAATGACCAAGAGATGCTCACTGTGAGCCATGCATACGGTAACTCATGCAGTCAGAGAAAAAACAATCTGTAATCTTCTAGTGAAAATATAATCCGCAGTATTCTTAGGAGACCACTCACTCTGTGAAATACGGGGCACGATGAAGACAGATGAGCAGGCTCAAATTACCCAGTTAATATTCGTTAGCTATGTAAACCTTCTGTTTACTTTCCAGTAAGAAGGGGGACAGAACAACAACTTTCATGTTGTACAAGATGAGTTAAGCTTTGTAAGACACATTTTTAGAAAATGCAGGGACTGCATCCATATTAACTAAGATGTAATATTTTCACTCTTTATATCAATATTTCAGCAAGTCAGAGATCCTATCTTTAATAATTTCCTAAATGTGTCTCTTTTTTTTCCCCCCTCCGGCCTCTCGAGTGCTGAGAATCAAAAAGTCACTGGTTACGGGAAAAAGCAATATACAGCCCATCCCAGGGACCTCATGATCGTAGAACCCAACGCATCTCACTGAACGCTTCAAGCAACAGACCGTGTACTTTTTTGGTTAAAGTGCAATTTGTTTCCTGTATTGTTTTTAAAATGTGGCCTTTCAAGATGTTTTGGCATTAGCTTGCGGCACATACTTTTACACTGGGAGTTAATATATGTTAAATCGGTTCCGAGTTTGGAAACAATCCGTGCTGATTTGAAGGTAATATATGGTGCTTGTCACTGGAAATGTGTGTGCAGGTGCACTGTATGCCGACAATGTGCAATTGGCATTAACATTAATCACAGATTTGAATTTGGCAGATGCTAGATTTTATAGCAAGTATAATCTAGTCGTACTGCAAAAGGCAGTTATGAAACTTCTCATTTTTTTCTGAGTGACGAATTAGAATGTAATTAGAATCACAAGCAGGAGGATGTGTGTGTGTGTGTGTGTGTGTGTTTGCGTGTTAAATTTAACTTTTCTTTTTGTCTCCTTATAGTGCTTTCCCATCAGTCAGTACTAGTGTCTCAAATTTACAGTTCTCTTTCCATATCCGGATTTGGAATATATTTTCCATCCTTGAATAGATTTCTTCAATAATCACAATACTGGGAACTCCTTCAGGCTAGAAATTGTGTGGTTTAGTTCTGCATTTCTGGGTCTCCAGTAGCTAATTCGTGCTCTCCTCGGGAAGAAGGGTAGTATCTTCCTATAATTGAGATCTATTAAGGATTTGTCCCATGCGCTCTCCTAAAGTGGTTACAGCGTAATTTTACAAACATTTGTCTTGATATACTGACTCAAATAAATGTCATACCGCCTTTTTATAACGTGCTTGTATCACGCAAAGAAGGCAAAATCAGGTGTCCATGCAAAATAAAGTTCATCTATTCAACACATTTATGGAAAATGTATTATATGAAGGGTGTTAAAGGAGATGACGTTAAACAGATAAGGGTTTGCACGGACGGATGTTACAATCGATACGAGAGTTCCAAGACTAGTTAAGAATTTAAGTGTACAAATCAAAGTAAGAGCCACCAAATTTATGAAACTGCCAGAAGTCATTTGAAACGTTGTATATGTACGAGTTCATTTACTCCTTAAAACAACTCTATTGTGATTTTAAAAAGATGGAACACACGTACAGAGAAATTAAGTAGCCCTCTCCCCGAGTGTGTGAGCAGCCTCACCACAGTTTCACCCACGTGTCACAGCTCCAGAGTCCACATTCTTATCTGCTATTTTGTAGTCTTACTCATGGCATTACTTGCTCCAAAAATATAAGGCAACTGTTCAGTCAGATAAATGACTGGCGTATCTGTTTTTATGATTATTATTTCCCACGACCAAGGTTTTGATGTGCAAGGGCAGCAAAGAGTTCAAGGTGATATTGCCTGTCAAGAACACAGAGTCTGAATATTCTTCTATTTTATCGTTGTAATATAGAACCATATGCTTTGGCAATCAACTGGGTGAAGGGAAGGAACGGCATACTCATAAAAACTGATGAACAAAAATGTCGTGCGAAAAAAATAGTTACCACACATTTTCCTGAGGGTCAGCATGAGGTGAGCAGGTCCAGAATTTCACTCAGGGATCAGTTCTGGGTCAACTCCGAGGCAGGCACAAATATTGGAAGGAGGAATCGGCAAAACAGGTTTGAAATAAGACCAGCGGCATAGTCAACAAACAAACGAGACATGGCAAGAATATTCTGGTCATCCTAAAAGAAGAATCTGGTTGCAAAACGTGCTGAGAGGAAACGGATGAGTTGACCAAGTGTTGAGGTTGAAGGGAATATGCCACAAATTGTGATTTGTATCGGAGTGGACCATCATCAGCTATGCGTCGTGAATACGTTTTGAGAACAAGTCTGTTGACTCTGGTTCTCATTTAGAACAATAAAAGGGTGTCTTTGACATGAAAAATGCATGTTCTGATAGCAGTAGACGAGATTTTAATGTGCTACTGATATTCTTTGGGGGAAGAAAAACCTTATCTGAGTTTTGTAGCTGTGCTAAGTACTTGTACACATGCAATTCACCTTAAAGTCTTAAAGTCTTGAAGTTCTTGAAGTTCTTAGTTCTTAAAGAACTACTTTGGGGGAGAAGGGGAGAGAAAGTCTGGAGATCAACAAACAAAACTGTGATTTTTTTTTTCTGGTCTCAGATACAAAATAAGCTTAAGGACAAGAAAAGTTTCATGTAATTTGTATTAAAGTTGGTTTTAGGGATGTGGGGTGTCACCGCCACAGTGAGAATTTGTGGGGCCAGTCTGAGCAAAAAGCGAGTACATTTATGTCTGCTTTTCCCATGGAGTTATTACTGATTCCTGAGGTGAACTTAGCAGGGTCTTTGGGAGTCCCACAAAATTGCAAGAAAAAATAGAATTCGGGGTTCACCAAGGAGAGCCCTGGTAAAGGCTCATGTCTATGCTGAGACCTAGGATGACATCCATGACTAGGTTGAGCCTGACTTCACCGAGATTAAAGCACAGATCTGAATGATCTCAATTCCTAATCTGATTAGTGTGACCTGATGTTTCTTATGCTTTTTCCTACTCTACTTTCAGAAGTTGAAATCTTTCTAGAGGGACAGGTCATCACACAGAAATTATCAAGATAACCAAGCACACAAAAAGAAAAGACGTAAACAAAAAACTGATAGAGACCACTGATGATATTGAGAACAAGAAATCTGTTTTCAGGCATGATTTTTTAAAGCGAAGATTAATCTACCAAAGGAACTACTATAAATTGAGCCAACTGTAATTGTATTTATTGTAAACAATAAAAAAATTGCTAAATATTAAAGTCAGAACACTGGACTTAATTGTTTTCCTATAGACCAGCAATAAATATTCCGAAAAATCAAGAGCACCATTAACTGTAGAAGGAAAAGTGAAGGGAACTTAGCAGCTTGTAATTAGGAACTTTTAGTTTTCAAAATATGCTATAAGGAGAGCAGAAAACATGCCACCAAGGGGAAAACGGATTTCCAGCAAAAACAACTGATACAGTTCTTGTTTGGAGAATATGTAAGGATTTCTACAAATGACTTGTACAAGGCAAACAACGGTAGAAGTATGGGCAAAATGCTGAGCCGGCACTTCACAAAAAAGGTCGTCCAAATAAAACATTTGAAAAATGTTTGATCATAAGGAAAATGCAAGTCAAAACTAGAGATCTATAATGAAATATCAGCATCACTACACTGTACCTGAAGTGCCAACATTCAAAAGACTGTGAGTGGTAACTATTGGCAAGGATATGGATCGAGTGGGATTCTCATACACTGCAAGAGGGTATTGTTAAAACTACTTTTGCATACTGTCAGGCAGAATGTATTGAAGTTAATCCTACATACCAGCAGATAATACAACACTTACAATACACCAGTTGTATGAAATACAGTAGTCATTTTCAGAGGTGTGTACCCAGCTGGGATATTGACACAGATATGCCAAAAAAATGCAACGTGACCCATAAAAATTTGTGGTAACTAAATTCTGGAAACAACCACAGAATACAACAATCGGATGGATAAGTAAGTTAATGATGACTCATATGAAAGGTTAATACACATCTATGAAAATAACTGAATTCCTAATAATTACAACAATATGGATGGATTATACACATAATTTTGAGCAAAAGAAGTCAGGCACAATAGATATCCTACTGCCTAATTCTATTTATACAAATTCGGAAATGGATAAAACAATCAATGGGGTGAAAAATCAGAATAGTGGTGACATTTCGGGAATAGAATAAAGTTAATGATTGGAACAAGGCAGAAGGCAGTTTCTGGACATGTTAGTACTATTCTATTTATTGACTTGTATGACGTCAAATGGATATGTTCATTTTTTTTTTTGGTACTTTATGGAGCTCTGATTTGTGGATGTTTCTCAATGCATGTTATTTCTCAATAAGAGTTATTTCAAAAGGCTTCAAAACTTAAATATTCAAATTAACAAAAGGAAGAA
The DNA here is from genome assembly GCF_018350195.1 of Panthera tigris. Classification (NCBI taxonomy): domain Eukaryota; kingdom Metazoa; phylum Chordata; class Mammalia; order Carnivora; family Felidae; genus Panthera; species Panthera tigris. The sequence goes on along the minus strand of NC_056663.1, from coordinate 195,520,533 downwards.
AACCACCCATTACACATTCCTATTTTATTAGTTTGCCATTATTTTCCAGGCTACCTGAAAACTCATCATGCAGACCTTGGCTCTCAAGGTGGGATTAAGGTTCTCGTTCGTACAAACATCAATATGCTAGGGATTTACATTAAACTCATACAGCTTAACCCCAACCAAATCCTTGTCCATGGAGTCTGAAGTCGAGGGAGAATCAGCAAAATAGCAATCTTACGTTGGATCTGAGATTTCACCATAAGATGTAGGATTTAACCAATGTTAAATATTGGAATAGCACTTCTGTAAACGCACTTTGTCCTCAAGAAGAATATTGACTGCACATATTTGGGTTTGAGTTTTAATTTTAATTGGACAGCTAATAAGCAGTTTGACTTAGAATTTGGTTGGAGCAGCAAATTACTTTTGAGGTGACATAGGAAGAATACAGCCTCTGAAGCACAGTCGTAGAATACATTCAAGGTGAAATAAATTGCACAGATGAGCATTCACCTTTTGGTGGACACTCGGAAATGCCCTAGAAGACGACACAGGTCTTACTGATTTTTAAAATATGAAGTATTTTACAGGAGGGCATTCCTGAGGGTCTTTCTTTCAATGTGCACACTCTGTAAAATCTAGGGCAATGGACTTCAGTTTAAAAATCTCAGGATGCTTTCACGGTGGAGGCCAGGCTCTGCTGCCCAGACCTCACACTTCAGGAGAAAGGAATACATTTCCCACTGCTGTGAGTGTGGACCACTGACAGATCTCAGATGAGTCCTTCCCTGGGAGTTGTCCATTGCAGGAGAGAACAGCTCTGCTCGTGGCTGGGCTTCTCCCCTCGGGCTAGTTCGTCCACAATGGTGGGCATCAAAGAGGAATGGCACTGAACAAGTTAAATAGGCAAGGAAGCCTTTATTCACAACTAGTGCCGTAGGCATCCAGACTTGCAAACAGGGGAGAGAAACTGAACTCAAGTCTACTGAAACAAAAGGTGAGAATGTTTTTAAGCACTGGGTGAGGGAGTGGAAAAGTATTAGAGAATGTTACAGGGATCAGCGTCACTGGGCCATCCGCATTAGCTAATTGTCCCTTACTGATGTTAGGTTCCTACCCTCTTACAGTGATGATGGGGAGATATGGGTTCTGTATCTCTTTATGATTAGGATTTTTAAAAGAATTATTTTCAAGTTAGTTACCACACAATGTGGTCTTGGCTTTAGGAGTAGAACCCGGCGATTCATCACTTACACATAACACCCAGGGCTCATCCCAACAAGTGCCCACCTTAATGCCCACCCCCCATTTTCCCCACCTCCATCCACCTTCAGTTTGTTCTCTGTATTTAAGAGTCTCTTACAGTGTCTCCCTCTCTGTCTTTATCTTATTTTTCCTTCCCTTCCGGTATGATCATCTGTTACGTTTCTCAAATTCCACATATGAGTGAAATCAGACAAGATCTGTCTTTCTCTGACTAACTTATTTCGCTTAGCATAATACCTTCCGGTTCCATCATGTTGTTGCAAATAACAAGATTTCATTCTTTTTCATCACCGAGTAGTATTCCACTGCATATATTTATACCACATCATCTAATGCATTCATCAGACTGTGGACTTTGGGCTCTTTCCATAACATTAGGGTTGCATGTGCCCTTTAAATCCTTTGAATATCCTTTGAATAAATCTCTAGCAATGCCATTGCTAGGTCTTAGGGTAATTCTACTTTTATTTTTTTAAGGAACCTCCACACTGATCATATTTCAAAGGGATAGCTTCCAGGTCCTTGAGACAGACATTCTTGGGTTGTGAAACTGTCTAACTTGTCCTCTTCTGCATTTTTATAGCACCCCGGAACTGGAAACATTATTTTCTTATTTTTTTTTTTTTCTTTTCCCCCACTACCACGAGCTTTTGAATGAGGTAAAGGAACCATGTTTAATATATCTTTGTATTTTGGTAATTACAACACCTGGATTAAGAACAGACATATTACAAACATCAATTGAACATATTTTAGAATGAGCCCTAATTCCACTTATTGTCTTCACCAGGCAGCTAACTAGATCATTCCATTTTATTTTTGATTAAAAGGTAAAACGTGAAAACATGTGTGTGTCCAAAAAGGGTTTTCATGGGGTATCTATCAAGGACCACACCATGTGTGCAAATGTGTTAGTGTTTTAACTGAGGCAACAAGGTAGATGCATTTAAAAATAGCTGAATTTTAAAGGACTATTTGATTTTTCCATTCATTTTTTTTCTCTAATAAACCTAAGCTGATTATTGTAGCCCCTGTAAATGCTCTTCAACCAAATATTACAGTTATTTTAAAACTAAATATGAATTCTAATTCATTGGTAAAAAGTTAAAGAGTGAGGGCAGGTAGGAGTTTTAAAATAATCATGGCAAAGGTAAAAAGAAAGGAAAATAGAATTTTGCATACCTTACAGAAAGTGCTCAGCAAAGAAAGACTAACCACTAAAATCTAAAAACCTAGCCCATACGTTAGAAGCAAAATAAGAGTACATTATATTGATCAATCGATCATCTGAAAAGACTTTGTGACATGTAGAAAAAAGGAAATGATAATGGTGGTAATGTTACTCTACACTGCAAAACCCAAGCAAACTTAAAGAATATATTCACTCCTCTGAGAGTAATCTCAACAAAGACACTGAATTCACTCAAAATAAATTCATAATTTGTCAAGTACGGAAATTTGAAATAAAACATCACAACTTAAAATAATAATGGGTGAAAGACTACATACTGTTATAAAAAATAGAATATTCAGCATTAAATAATAGTGAAAGCAGTTTATATCTAACTAATAAGAAGTAAAGTATTACTTACAGGGAAATTTGTAGTCATGATGCAAATTTTAGAAGAGAGAAAATATTGAAGACTAATGATCTAAGAGCTCAACTTAAACCATAGATAGCAGAAGAAGTAAAACAAATATAGATAGTATGAGGAAAAAATAATAAGCATGAGCAAAAATGAATGGAGAATTTAAAAAGTAATAAAATGATTCAATAAGTTAATGACCTATTCTTTGAAAATTCAATATTTCAATTGTTTGTTTTGATCAGCAAAACAAACAAACAAACAAACAAAAACAAAAACAAAAAACCCAAAAAATCTATAGCAAATATAAGGACAAGATTGCATTATGAGTAATGATACAATGCTTTGGAATATTCAGATCAAAGGGACAATAACCTAGAAAAACGTCTCGTCAAACCTGACTCAAGAATAAATAGAACACTCAAACAGACTAGACTAGTATGCATTTATAAGCTAACATCAGTAAATAAATAAATCATTAACCCATCAACACAAAATCAAATAAAAATGCAAGTTTAGGGGCGCCTGGGTGGCTCAATTGGTTAAATGTCCAACTTTGGCTCAGGTCATGATCTCGTGGTTGGTGAGTTCAAGCCCTACATCAGGCTCTGTGCTGACAGCTCAGACCCTGGAGCCTGCTTTGGATTCTGTGTCTCCCTCTCTCTCTCTACCCCTCCCTCACTCACGTTCTGTCTCTCTCTCTATCAAAAATAAAAATAAAACATTAAAAAAAATAAAATTTTGGAAATAAAACGAGTTTAGAAAGACTTGCCTTATTACATGTAAATATTGCATTGATGTCTTCATGCAAATTCTGCTACGTTTACATGTGTCCAGAATCAGATTAAGGCAAAAAAAAAAAAAAAGATAAAAGGAGCCATATCTATGACAGAAATGACAAAACAAATCATCAAGGAAACATATACCACCATAAAAGTAGTGCTAGAATAACAGATTTTCCCTAATGAAAAAAAATATATATAATTAGATGCCTGCTAATTCCTTACACGAATCAATCACAGTTTTATTAAAACCTTACATGTGGAAAGAAAACTATAAAACGTTTAGCACAAAACATATTTTTATAACCTTGGCATAGGAGATAATTTCTTAAACAGAACATGTAAAGTAAAATGCATAATTGGAAGAATGAATACATTTGGTTACATTACATTTTAAAAATATTACCCAATAAAAGGCACCATAAAAACAATGGAAAATCACACCCTATATTTGGCAAGTAACCAACAAAGGCTGGAATCTAATATATATAAAGAATATATGTTTTCTATCTATTTATCTATCTATGCACACATATGTATAAACATACGAAAGAAAAACATCCTAACAGAAAAATAACAAGGATAGGCAACTTACAGAGCAGAAAATCTTAATGGTAAACAAAAAAGAAGAAAACCATGCAAAGATGCTCATTCTCACTAGCAATCAGAAAAATTCCAATTTTAAATAAACTATATTTCATTTCTCACTCTTGAAGATTTGCAAAATTTAACATGTTAATATTTTTAATAAGGTGTTTTGGCCAGGTTACAGAGAAATGGGAACTCATTTTACGGGTGGAAATGAAAACGGTTACAACCACTTTAGGCAGCTTTCAGAAAACGTCTGGCAACTTGTAGCATCATACTGTCTTTCAATGAGGGGTACGGATCCTGATGTCTATTATGGAGAAACGCTCACATACATGCAAAAGAAAAGAACGTTTCATTGAAGCAGTGATTGTAATAGCCAAAGGGCGGTAAGCTGTTTTTCAGTAGGGGAAGAAATTAATAAATCATGGTTTATTCATATAACCATATTCTACAGCAGTTAAGATGACTTATATTCAAATGTATCAATATGGGTATATCTCAAAGTTATAAAGAGTGAATAAAGCAGTATGATCCCATTTATGTAAATTTTAAAGCACACAAAACAACAACACATATATTTATGGTTTTTCTTCGATTGGGTTCCCTGGAAACCCATTCAGAGATGTCGAATTGTGTGCAGCAGATTTAGAGAACATTGCCCCGGGGAGGCGTCAGGAAGCCAGAGAGGCAGAATCAGGGCAGAGCGAGAAGCCAGGTCACCATATGGTTGCAACCCATGGTCTCGGCCCATCCTACGGGGAGTTCCAGAGCTAGGTTGGTCCTTCAGAGTCATTCCACATAGGTGCAAGGGGACCGAATACGTATTTGCATCATCCAGCCTATGGCCACTTCAGGGAAAGACTCTGCTTCGTAGCTGGAAGCAGTGCCCAGCCTGGTGCACAGCTCTGAGCCAGCAGCACTGATGTCAGCGGCCGAGGGAAGGGGGCCTGGGCCCGGAATGGAGCACCAAATTATCTACTTGGCCGCCATTTGCATCTGTGCGACAAAAGTACTACAGACACATGCGTGGCAATGTTGTACGTGGACTTTCCTATGGCAGGAGAATCGCAGGAAAGAGAAGGATGAGAGGCCAGGCTTTAGGTAGATTCGCAATATTTAATTCATTAAAAAATAATATCGAAGTAAATACAAAATCGCTTTACCTTATTGGTGTGCCTCTTCCCATGGTATTACCTCAATATTTTTTATGTGCTTGAGATGTTTCACTTCTGAAAAATCGAGTCATAGTGCAGAGTGATCAAATGGCATTCAAAAAGTGGTCAAATAAAAAAAAACTATCTAAAATTAGAGAAAAAAATCTCTATTTTTCATTAAGGAATCAGAAACTTGGGTCACCGTCCAATGACTGTTTTCAAGTCACAACGGAGATTACAGTTGGCCAGATAACTTAAGGAGTTATTCAGAGGGGTGCCTGGGTGGCTAAGTTGGTTGGATGTCCGACTTCAGCTCAGGTCATGATCTCATGGTTTGTGAGTTCGAGCCCCACATTGGCCTCTGTGCTGTTGGGGCAGAACCTGCACCAGATCATCTGTCTCCCTCTCTCTCTGTCCCTCCCCTGCTCACACTATCTCTCTCAAAACTAAATAAACATTAAAAATGTTATTTAGATTATGTGCATATCCTAATATTTATTTTAACTTACAAGTTTTGTAGATTCAGTTATTTATCAATCTTTTTCTTTTACATTTTTTAAAATTTTATTTATTTATTTTTGAGAGAGAGAGAGAGCAAGCAAGGGAGGGGCAGAGAGAGAGGGAGAGAGAGAGAATCTCAAGCAGGCTCTGCACTGTCAGCACAGAGGCCTATGCAAGGCTTGACCCCACGAACCTCTAGATCCTGACCTGAGCCTAAACCAAGAGTCAGACGCTTAACCCAGTGAGCTACCCAGCCTCCCTTATTTACCAGACATTTTCGTCACTACCATGGCCTTTCTTTTGCATACATATCTCCTGACTGTAGTGCTATATAACGTTTTATCTTAGTTTTGGTTCTCCCTGCTGAAAACTGAATTGTGTCTCCCCCAAATTCACGTGTTGAAGCCCCAACTCCTGACGTGATGGTATTTGGAGATGGAGCCTTTAGGAGGGAATTAGGTTTGTGGCCTTATAATAAGAAGAAAAGAAATCAGACCTCTAGCTCTCTACCACATGAAGACACAGACAGAAAGTGGCCCTCCGAAGGACATAAGGAGACCCTTCACCAAGAAAACACAACAAACAAACGAGCAAACAAACCCAAAACATGACGGCGCCCTGATCTCACAACTTCCAGCTTCTGGAGCTCTGAGGAAATAAATGTCTGTCGCTTAAGTCACCCAGTGGGTGGCTTGTGTACGGCAGCCTGAGCTCGGACACCACGGGAAGTAGACGCAGAAACCAGAGTCTGAATATATGTGGTTTATTGGGAAGGAAACATCAGTAGGAAAATAGACGGGGAATGCAAGGTAGCCAGAAAAATGTTAGTGATAAGGCACAGCCCTAATGCGGGTGAGGAGAACTGGAGCCCCCTGGGGAAATCTAGAAGCCAGTATGGAACACGTTCTTGAGAGATGTTCCACCCATGGGGCTATGGACTGAGGTATTTATGCGTCTATTTCATCTACCGTCTGTAGATGACTGTACCCAGAGGATGTTCATCCTAAGGAATTTCTGGCCTCCCAGCCTGGTGGGCAAACAGGGCTCTGGAAGCAGCAGGCTTTCCTCCAGGAAGTGCAAATGCCACACTGGGGAGCTTGTCTAGTGTCCCCGGAGATGGCCAGTGCCATCGTGTGTGGAGAGCCCAGGGGCTTCGTTCCGTGTCTTGTATCCAGCCACGTCTCCACGTGGTCACCAGTTTGTTTTCTCTAAGAGGAGCAAGAGCTTCGAGAAGTTCCTCTATTGTAAAGCTCTTTCACCCCACAGAGAATCTACTGTTTATTCGTAGTAGCTTATCTCTTATGAGGCTTTCCAAATAATTCCACACTATTTTTGCATGATGTTGCACACTGCTTAATAATTAAATTACATAATTGCACCAACATGCACACTTAATGTCAACAAGTTTGGAAATAAAAGCTCTTGGCTCTTGGTAGGGTTACAGCTCACGTCCTGGCAGGAGAAGCGCATGGGCAGATTGCCCGGGAGCATTCAGCACGCGGTGGGCACCGATAAGTACAAATTCCGGAGGGAGTGATGTTCAGCTGTCTGATGAGTCTGTCGAGTGGTGGTGAGTATAAACCACTCCTAGTGTATAGGGATAGCTGTTGTGTGGGAAAGAAACTCTGTTTGTTCCAGGGATAGAAATGCTGGATAGAGTTGTGGGAAAAACAGTAACTTTGCTCCGTTCCGGTACATTTTCTCGCAGTTGCATTTCACACAACAATGTGAAGGCTGGACTAGAGAAAGTGTAACTTACTCTAACTAGAGCATTCAAGCCAATGTCTTTGGCGGGGGGAGTTAGTGCCATTTCACTATCATTTTTTTTTTTTTTTTTATGTTGGGTAAACCGATCTCTTTGAGTTTACTCTTTTAGAATCCGATTGAAAAAAAAAAAAAATCACTGTTATTATTTGCCCTTAATGTGTCATTCGGTTCCACTGAGCTGTGTTAGCACGCTATATTTACACTTTGTGCTTCTTAGGTAAACACTGGGCAAAATCAAGTGTTTGTGTTAGCTGAGTGGATCATTCTACTTCTCGGCCAAAGTTAAGAGCCTTAGAAGTCATCACACATTCCGGGGCAGAAGCTTTGTCTAGGTTCTAAAAGGAGGTAGCTTGGGTCGTTCAAAGATAGCATGTTGAATTCTACCCTGTGTGTGCTTGTGATGGATTCTACCTTCAAGGAGGGAATGGCTGTTTATTCATGTCAAGGTAAGTAAAGAAAGTGTCATCTTTTCCTTTCGTTATACGACCACGTTTGTAAATCATCCCGTGAAATGCATGGTGGGCATCAAATGAATTTTAGCGTGTTACTCGGGCTGCCACATCAGCGTTTATGAAGAGCTCGGTCTTCCCGGGCTTCCATGAACTGGCCCTTATGTCTTCCCAGCAATATTACCCTAGCAGTATTCTCTTCTGAAACACCACTGCTATGTTCCCACCTCACATGGGGAGTCCACACTGCTCCCTCAGCTGCCAATACCTTCTCATTCTGTTTTTCTGATTGACTTAGAAGCTTCCTCATTATGTTTCTTTTTAAAAAGATTTTTAAAATGCTTATTTATTTAAGAGGGGGGGTAGCGGGGAGGGGCAGAGGGAGAGAGAGAGAGAGAAGGAGAGAGAGAGAATCCCAAGCAGGCTCTGAGCTGTCAGCACAAAGCCTAATGTGGAGCTCAAACTCACGAACCATGAGATCATGACCTGAGCTGAAGCCAGATGCTTAACCATCTGAGGGGCTCCAGGATCCCAGGGACGCTTGAATGATCCATGAACAAAAAGTGGCTGGTAATGAATTTTTGAGAAAATCATCATACATGCCAAGACTTCTCTCGCCAACTCACTGCTCTCCACACAGGGTTAGACACCGTGCGAGCAGTTTCAGTTTTTAAGAGATAATCGTCGGTAGCTGTGCCCATTCTGGCACTATTCCAGAACATAAGGAAAGAATGTCATTTTAATAGCATCTTCCCTCAATCTCACATTTTTCCCTCTTAAAGGAAGGGATATATAAAATATATATTAATATATATTATATATATAAATATATATAATAAATAAATATATAAATATATATATTTGTATAAATAAATAAATAAATAAAATATAAATAATATATATATAGAGAGAGATAGTGTGTTTGTATATATGTATATGTATGTCTATATATATATATATTTTTTTTTTTTTTAAGCAGTTTCGAGTGGTGACTGGGTGGCTCAGTTGCTTAAGTGTCCGACTTCAGCTCAGGTCATGATCTCTGGATTCGTGAGCTCTAGCCCACGTTGGGCTCTCTGCTGTTAACACAGAGCCCTCTTTGGATCCTCTGTCCCCTCTCTCTCTCTCTGCCCCTATCCTGGTCTTCCTGCCTTTCTCTCTCTCTCAAAAATAAATAAACATTAAAAATTGTCCAAAAAACCCCAACACAATTTTGTTATTACCTTTCAGATTCCACTGCATCAGAAATTTCTCTACCACCAACTTCACCTCCCTCCCCCATTTTTTATTTTTTAGTTTCCTCTGTTTCTTCTTTTCTTTCAAGGAAACAAACAAAAAAAAAAAGAAATGGGAAGAACATAATTTCTAAAATAGTTACTCCTAGGGAAGCAAATTCAGATGCCAAATTTTTCAGGGACGGCTGTGAATGAGGAACAACCATGACAAGTTAGCTCATCTGGTTAAAAATATGGTACCTTGGAGGCAAGAGAGTCAGTGTGGCTCATGCACACATCCATCTGGTCCCTTCCTTCCATTTCAGTGGCCTACACTCTTAGTTATCTTTTGAGCGTGAAGCATCCAAAAGGGAAAGAGGTGACAGGCTCTTGTGGCTCACTGAGTCACAAGAGCCATCCTCATGTGCCAGGCTCACTGACAAATGTCAAGAAACTTCATCCTATCAGAAATACAGGACGACACAAAGTGGTTCAGGACATCCAGCATCTTCAATGACTGTACACACAATTAGTTGAACTTGAAATCTTTAAGTTTGGGGCAATTTTACAAAGGTGTTACCTGATCTGAAACACTAGATGGTAAAATTTATACCTGTCTTTCAACTCTCCTAAATCAGTAAGTCTTGCAAGAAAGTAATGTGCATGAATTCGTTAAATATTACTGTGTTTTATGTTGAAAGAATTTATAATAAATGTAGTAAGTTATAATGAAAGCCCAAAAGACTCTATAATTTTAGAAGCCCCTATTATGGGGCTGTCACATCTTAAAATATAAGGAAATGAATCTGTGTCTTGCATTCAGACTGCGTTTATTTCAAAACATCTTCCGATAGCTACTGATTTACCCCAAATATCCTAAATTTTTGGCATTTAAAAAGCTCTGCAATGAGAATTACTATTTAGGATGGCCTCCTTTAAAATTGCAGGGTACTAAAACACACAAATATTACAATGCTTGCAATACTTGCCTTCTGGTGATGAAAGAAAATAAAGGCATTTTAGATCATGTAGCAAACCCAAGGATACTCACTTAACCCATTCTTTTTACTAGCTGTTTGACCTTAGAGGAAATACTTACTTCAATGTACTTAGATTTACCTATCTAAATACAGAGAACATAATAATATCTGCCATATGAAAGGCTGTCATAAGAATCAAATGACCTACTCCATATAAAGCTCTTAGTACAGCAACAGGTAGTAAATATCTGAAAAGATTACTATTATTTTTAATTATTAGTAGTAGTGCATCCATTCATTCACCCAACTATTCTTCATTTATGTACTTTCCTGAGTTCAGTGAAAACAGAAAAGACTGGTAAAATAAACTATTGGCTTCCATGGAGCTCCCAATTCAGCATGGGAGGCAGCTGTGTATAAAACCAATCACAGTGTCCCATGGTATTTGTATAGGTCAAGTGCCATGAAGCATTTATTTCATCTGCCGTATGAGGAAGAAGGCTTGCCTCAGGAAATTCATTCCAAGTAGATCTTAGAGGGATGACTGGATTCCAGTAGACAGAGGAAAAGGAAGACAGAATGAAAGCAGGCACGGAAAGAGGAACTCGTTTGAAATTATAAGTAGTCTCCTGTAGCTTGAATGTAGGATGCATTGGAATTAGGGCTGGCACAGACACTACCCCATCACTCATTCCCCTTGTGTGGGATGCTAAAGGATTGTACCAGATAATCCTTTAGAAAACGAGGAAACCAGAGAACCACGGGAGGTCTTGAGGAAGGGAGATTCAGCACCTACGTACGTATATGTGGGAGAGAGATTTCTGGCTTCAGTGAGAAGGATACGTTGGAAAGATAAAAGAGGGGAGAGAGTGAGACTGTTTGAATACTCCCAATGAAATTCTTTTGGCCAGAAGAAGTTAGAAAGAAGTGGAGAAAAAGTGAATGGGATTGGAGAGAGAGATCTCGCACGGAATAACAGAGACACCATTTATTCAGGTGGATTCTGATACGAATAGAAAAAGCAAAGGGAGTTCTAAAGTACAGAGGAAGAGTTTAAAGATCAGACGGGTTAAATGACTTTTCCAAGGTCAAATGTCTTAGAAGAATTATGACTTACTCCCCTTAAGCTTCCTTATCCTTGACACTACAGGGTCCTTTCCCCACGGTGTCGGGAGCTTCTGTTTTGCCCGTGAAGATCACGTGTGAGAGAAAATCCACGTTGCCCTCCTTGATTCCCAGGATATATTGTTAGGATTTAGAATGAAGCTGGTCTCGGTCCACTTCTGGTTTACAGCACAAGCCACAAAGGAAACAAGAGCACCGCTAAGTTCTCCTCTTCTCAACTCTACTATGTCATGCACATTTAATTAGCAGCAAAAATAGAAATGCATATTTAGCTCCTTATTCAGCAAGAACTGGAAAACCACCAGATTATAGGCACAGCAGAACACAAAGATTGACGTTTTGACAAAGCCTCCTTTCAGAAATGAACACTCAAGAATGATGACTCAGGCAAATTACCCGTTAATTGCTGACCAGTTTTTAACTGGGTCAGCCCCAAATAAGGACATAAATTGAACTGGATGGAACAAATGCTTGTTACTTGGTTTGGTTCGGGTAGAGTCCGCAGAATAGGGGTTAGGTGACAAGAGACATTTTGGGCTGGCTAGTGACATAAGTTTAATGACTCAAGTTGTTAAAGAAAGAAGCATTTATAACATAAGGCATTTTTCTCGGAAAATTAAATATTTTTCTATGTGTACATTAGTTTTCTCTTGCTCCATAAAACTTACCACAAACTTTGCAGCTTAAAACAACACGGATATAGGGGCACCTGGGTGGCTCAGTAGGTTAAGCATCTGGCTGTTGACTCTGCTTCAGGTCATGATCTCAGGGTTCCTTAGTTTAAGCCCTGCGTCCAGATCTCTGCTGTCAGCACGGAGCCCACATTGGATCCGCTGTCCCTCTCTCTCTGCCCATCCCTCACTCGTACTCTCTCAGTAAACAACAAACTGTTTTTTTAATTAAAAAAACCACAAATATATGATTTCAGTGGTTTCCATAGTCAAGATGCCAGGCTAGTACGCACCCAGAGCACGTCCCCCGCTCAGTGTTCCACCAGGCTGAAATCAGAGTATTGGATGGAGCTCTAACAGGCTCAAGGATTTTTGGCAAAATTCGGTTCCTTTTGACTGCATGACTGAGGCCCTCAGCTTTCAGCAGCTGATTGCTATTCCCTGCTATATAGTCCTCGCCACAATATGAAGGATGGTTTTTTTAATCTTTATTTTTTTTTAATTTTTAATGTTTATTTATTTTTGAAAGAGAGAGAGAGAGTGGGAACAGGGAAGGGACAGAACGAGAAGGAGACAGAATCGGAAGCAGGCTCCAGGCTCTGAACTGTCAGCACAGAGTCCGACGTGGGGCTCGAACTCATGAGCCGCCAGATCATGACCTGATCCGAAGTCAGATGCTTAACTGACTGAGCCACCCAGGCACCCCTGGTTTTTCATCTTCAAAACCAACAAGGGAAGATCTACATTGCTCCCAATCTGAATTTTCACCCCTCTGACTATTTGATCTTCCTTTACAGGGCTCATCTTATTAGGTCAGGTTCACCCAAGATATCAGAACTTTTGGTTAAAAATTAACTGTTAAAATTTAATTAACTGTTAAAATTAACTGTTTAGCAGGCTTAACCACATCTTCAGAGCATCTTATCTTTGCCATATAAAGTAACCAATCACGGGAGGGACACTAATCATATTCCTAGCTGTTTCCCGTCTCAAGAGAATATTCAAAACTATGTACCAGAGGAAGAAATTTTGGAGGTCCTTTATAAGCCTGCCTGCCACAATGTATTTTTTGGTATATACTTCTGAAAGTTCCCCCCAAAATGGTGAATAGATGCAGGTGTGGACTAGTCCAAAGAACATTTTACTCTGAGTTGGGATGTGGATTCCAATCCTTACCGTGCTATTGACAATGTAAGTTCCTAAGTTCCTCTTCTAAGAAATGAAGTTATTAACAATAAAAATGATCTGTGGTGTCCTAGGCTTTTAATGATGTTTAAAAAGGAAGGAAGAAAAGTCTTGACATATGTGAAGGCTCAAAAGAGTGGTGAATTAATTACCCACATGTAATCTCTGGCTGAAATCTCATCCAGAGAAGTAGAAATGAGATATTTGAAGGGAGTGGGGACAGAAGATCAATTGGAATGTAGCCTTAATGCAACAATAAGTACAAAGTGAATAATAGCTAATACTAATTGAATCCACTCTATGGAAAGTGCAAAACATGTTATTATATGATCACACACACACACACACACACACACACATTATTTTTAATTCACATAAAAACCGGTATTGCTATAGTTATTTGTCAGATAAGGAAATGGAGACTTGGCAAGTAAATGGTAGAGAGAGGGCTGAAATGGACACAACTGGCACCAGAGTCCACACACTTTTCACTATAACAAACTGTCTTTGAATTAGGATTAGCCTTAAGTGGCACAGAGTTCGGCAAATCTGAACTGAATATTCAGAGATCCAGAAATAGAGGCAAAAAGTCCTCATCTCAAAAGCTTGTCAGCATTAGCCTTCTATCTTGGCTTTTCTTTCTTACCTTGAGAAAGCACAGGCAAGAGGAAGGAAGGACCAATTTATGTCACTCTGTACTCTAAGCATTATATCCAGGGAAGAAACTACCCATAGAAAATAAAATTGTCCCACATAGCGTATAAGCAATCACCTGCCGTGCAACAATTTCACACAGTGGCTCGAAACAACACGTTTATTATCTCACTATCTCTATAGGTCAGGAAAATGGACATGGCTTCGCTGGGTCTTCTGCTTCAGGGTCTTTTAGAAGGCTATAATTAGCATATTGCTCAGGGCTGGGCTTTCACAGAAAGTCATGAATGAGGGAGAATCTGCTTGAGAAGTCACATGACTTATGGGAGCATTCACTTCCTCCCGGACTGTAAGACTGAAGCAAGTTTCTCATGAGCTGGACTGAAAAATCAAATTCTTCATTAACTATTTGCTGGAGATTACCCTAGTTCCTTCCTTCGCTGGCCTCTCCAACATGGCAGCTTGCTTCATCCAAGCACGCAAGCCAAGAAGGTATTAGAGACAGTCTGCTAGCATGGAGGGAGTTGCGATCTTAGGTAATATAATCACCAAAGTGAATCCTATCACCTTTGCTCTCCCCTGTTTAGAAGGAAGCAATGAAATCTAGTTCACATTGAAATGGGTATTTCATAAGAGCACGTGTACGGCCTAGCATTTGTGGGGGCCATATTGGAGCAGGTCAGCCACAGGAAGTACAGCAAAAAGGCTGATGCACTCTCAAACCCTGATCACTGTGGAAGGCTTGGTTTCAATTCCATGTGTGTGACATTGGTGAATTTGTTTCTCATGTTCCATTTTCCTCATCTGAAATGCAGGTCGTTATGCAGATTAAACGAGATAATGAATGTACAGTATTATATAGCACCCTAACACAGTAACTGGCTGCTACCTGTTAGTTATGGTGGTTAATGATACATTAAAAATTGAAGGAAGCATTTTTTATGGGATAGTCTCAATGTGCATTTATTTTATGTTTATGTCAGAACCATCATGTCAAAATATGGAAGGATTATTATTTTTTGTTTGGTTTTTATCCCTGAATGTCCCCATCATTGTCTTTCCTTTCCCATACATCTGAACTGTATGATGTAGGGCTGAACTTAAGGGTAGGGCTAATGGTGGGTTTTATTTGTAAGAATATCTCAATATTGAACTGTATATATATATATATATATACATATATATATATACACACACATATATATATAATAAACTGTATATTTAATGTTTATTTATTTTGAGAGCAAGAGAGAGATCAGGGCAGGGGCAGAAAGAGAGATTGAGAGAGAGAGAACCCCAAGAAGATTCTGCTCTGTCAGCACAGAGCCCAATACAAGGCTCAGTCTTACAAACCGTGAGATCATGACCCGAGCTGAAATCAAGATTTGGACACTTAACCTACTGAGACACCCAGGCGCCCCTCTCCTATAACATTTGATTTGAGATATTAAAATATAAAAGCAAATGTCCTTTGCAGTCATTGGACATAATAGAAACAGAATGGGCTGATCATTCAAGGCCTGTCCAGATGAAATTTTCTCTGTCTTGAAGCTTTCTGTTCAGGTTACTTTGAAGTGGAGGCATAATTTTATACCTTGCAAAACTGGCTTTAGAGAAAGTCCTGTTCATAAAAATAGCAAGAGCTGATATTTATGTTGCCCTAAGGCTAATTTCCCCAATTGTCTTACTGCATTTTCTAAATTATGAGCATTTTAGGAAATTTTTTGATTTGAACTTTTTCCAGGCCATGTCCATCAGCCCTTTGCCAACTTTATTTATTCCTGAAAATGCTTCCAGTTACGGCATGGAGAGAAACTTATTTTCTCTCTATTCCCGTGTGAGCACATTATAGATTCAATATACTGTTTAAGTTAAAAGCACTCACCATTAAATGTTCCTTACGAATTTTATTGTAGACAGTAGCAAATTGCAAGGCCCCATGCAGACCCTTATACAATCAACATGCATTTTACGATAGTAGAGGGAATTTATTTTAAAAACAAGTGGTGAACAGACAGTTGCAATGGTAATATACTGAATTAAAACTTCCATCTATTTCCCTATTTCAAGGTGTTTCTGGTGAAATCTGTAACATGTGAGTAAACAAAGTGCTAATTTTTACCAGATAAATAGGTCATGATTCATGAATAGAGATTCACACATTTTGAAATATATCTTAGATCACACACCAGCCAGTTCTATATAGTAGACTGCTAAAACCCAGTAAGGGGAAAAATCGTATATACAACATATTAATCAAATCACCTCTTGTTTCCACTTCCGTGGCAACTTTCCAACTTGTTTTAAATGTGAAGTATCTTTTTTCTTCTGTGTATTCTGTACTATGATTCCAGTCTTCTTTCTTAAAAAAAAAAAAAATGTTTTCCTTGTTGGAAAACAAGAACATCTACAACAAAACATAACCAGATAACCACATATAAACTCTTGACTTGCAGATTCTTTCACATATAACCACTCAGTATTTCCAACACTATGAAGCTCATTCAAAACTAAACAAACAAACAAACAAACAAACAAAAAATGGGATGTTAGTATTTCTTCAAGTATTTGTCTGGTTTTCTTTTTACACTGGATTTGACATTTGGATGTTCTTGAACCTTCTGATTTACCCCTTCCCTTTCAAATGAAAACAGAAGTATCGATGATATAATGAGCGTTCCCTTAATTCAAAGCCAGATTAAAATTCCCATTAAGGCATATATATTTGGTAATTCAAGTGGTATTCTAAATGTTCTCGTTTTGTGCAAAGAATTACAATTCTGATAAACAATAAATACCTATATGTTACAATAATTATGTCACTGGTATCAAAACAAATAAAAATTATGCAGGTTTTAATACTTACCATCATCAATTTTGTGAGTACACGAAAGGCATCAACTTCCTATAGCTGGGTCATAAGAAATTGGGAGCAACCAATTATGAACAACCAAGAAAGATTAGATATTTCTGAAAGTCTGCTTGACAACATCTGAAGGAAAACCAGGGGGTGAATATTTATGAGGAGGAGCAAACCGAAACCTGAAACTGGCTTTTATAGCCTCTTTCCCTAATGGCAACAGGCGAACTCCAGGAAAAGCAGCTGAAACACTGAGAAGCCAGGCAAAAATTTGGATAGCCCTATATGGCTGCAGAGGAGGCAGACAGAGGCTGAGATACTCAGAGCTGTGGTTTTAGACCCAGAGAGGCCGCAACCCAGGACTAACAGTGACGCACACAGCAGCTCTCAGTTGGTTGAGAATCTGACTTCGGTTCAGGTCATTATCTCATAGTCAGTGAGTCAGAGCCTGGGTGTCGGGCTCCTGGCATCTGCTGGCAGCTCAGAGCCTGAATTCTGTGTCTCCCTCTCTCTCTGCCTCTCCCCACTCACACTCTCTCTCTCCCTTGCAAAAAGAAATAAACATTAAAAAGATAATAATAGTAGAATGAGGAGACAAGGGGGAAAAAAGCATGGAAAAACAAGAAAGTCAAAAGACCATACATACCTACACGATAGTCTGATAAACTAAATCACAAACGCAAAGAATTAGTTTCCTAACAGATTAGGCAAGGATTAGACACAAAGAATCATAGTTGGAAGTTAAATATATAGCAGTGGGTGGAATACAAGTCGGAAGACAATTATCGAGGCTAAATCGCAGGGATGAAAAGAAATACAGGAAAGATCATAAAAGATACATCGGAAGGGGGAATGTGGTTTCTAACTTATATGATACAATCTTCCAGAAGGAGGAGTGAGACAGAATGAGAAGAAGCAATATTAAGGAATTTCTCCTCCGAATTTTCTAAAATTGATGAAAGACATCAAATATCTCAGATTCATGAGGCAGTAGCAAAATATCTCAGCAGAATACTGAAATAAAGTCAATACCACAAGAACAAGAAATCTCCACTTAACCGCATCATAGCAAAATTGCTTAAAAATGGGGCGCCTGGGTGGCTCAGTCGGTTAAGCGACCAGATTTGGCTCAGGTCATGATCTTGTGGTTGGTGGGCTCAAGCCCCACATGGGGCTCTGTGCTGACAGCTCAGAGCCTGGAACCTGCTTCAGATTCTGTCTCCCCCTCTCCCTGCCCCTCCCCACTCACGTTCTGTCTCTGTCTCTGTCTCTCTGTCTATCTTAATAATAAATAAACATTAAAAAATTAAAACAAAACTGCTTTAAAAAGACATAGTACCTTGAAAGGAACAAAAATAAGCATGGCAACCGCTCTTCAGAGACAAAGAAAGCAGAGAACAATGACATGTTATATATAAGGGGCTGGTAATAAATAAGCACTAACTTCAAGTCTATCTCCAGGGAAAATATATTAAAAAATAGATAAAGATGAAATGAAAATATTTTCAGGCAAAGAGGCACTCAAAGAATTTGTTGCCATCAGGCTTCAACTGAAAAAAAAAAAAAAAAAGCCAAAGGATCCAGAGTCGAAATGCCTTAAGGGGAAAGAGAGGCAGGGAGATACAGGATACAGAGAAAGAGGACACATGTGCACATGTAAATGAATAGGGACTTCGCAGTAAATTAATGATGATAATAATAGCAACTGTGATCTTCCAAATCACTAGAATTAAAAGCTGATAGCACATATGATTCAGGGGGTTTATGAAGTAGTTCAAGTACTCTAGCTTTTCGTCTTTTTTGCAAAGTGGTACCTTTACTAAACGTTAGTAAGTCGAAGATGCAGGTAGTAATTTTTCAGGTAATCACTAAAGGGAAACGGACAGCACACCAATACATTTAGGAAAGAAAAGGAATAACAAAATCATTGAGTCTAAAATGGGTACACTTTAAGTAAAGCAATGCAAGCTTGCAGGGCAACTAGAACACAGAGGCAGCTTTAACTCAAATACGTCTTACAGACACTAAAATCAACAAATTAAGTGCTCTGATGAAAAGCAAATAGCTTAATCCTATTGGCCCCCATGTGTACCTACAAGAACAACACATTCCAAAGGAATATAGGGAACGTGAATCGAATGCAGTGCATGTACCTTGCTAGATCACGAAATGACTTTATAAAGTATTTTTCAGGCAATCAGGAAAAAAAAAAGATATATGTATACATACACATATATATCAGAGAATTTTAAGAACTAGTTTGATTAGACATGATTCACGACGTTCTGGTTATGCGAGAAAAGGCCGTGCAGTTTAAAGATACATTCTCAGTACAGAGGATAAAACACAAGATTTGAATTTTAGCTTTTCAAATACAAGAAGAGAAGAAAAGAATAAATAAAGAAAATATTTCAAAACTTTGATAAGGATTGAATCTGGACAATGCGAGGGGTGGAATTTATTACACTGATGTTTTATTTTTGTCTACCCTTAAACTTTTCACGTTGATCTTTTGAATAGTACACCATGATAAAATCATGAAAAAAAAAAAGAAAAGAAAACTAGGGCACGTGCCCAACTCACCTTCCAGTTAAAACAAATATATATTAAACAAGCACTCTAAGTAGGAGCTATGAATATAAAAAAATAGCAAAATGCTAGAAGCCATTAACTTCTCAGATTCTCCCTGAGGTAACTTCTAGAGAACGTGCCTAAAGGAAAAGGCAACTGAATCCGAGAGTGAAAAAAATAACAAAAAACAAAACAAAAACAAAAAACAAAAAACCCACTCAATTTTAAAAGGAAGGGTAACCACATAAATTGGGAAATTCAAGAAGCTAAAAATAAAAAGGTATAACAAAGTAAAAATAAAGGGCATAAAAATAAAGTGAAAATATAAAGAGGTACAAAATGAAAACCGACAGAAAGTAATTAAATGCCAAACAAAAATATAATAGAGATCAACGCGGCCCAAACTGTTACTTTTTAAATATTAGAACTGGTAATACAGGTAAAAGGTACGTATCAAATTTATGTATTGAAAAGTATATCTCTTGCTCATTCCTATTTTCCAGAGACCCACAGGCAAATACATGGTAAATATATTATTTGCATAAATGGGAGCATTCTTACTCTGTTTGATGTTTGCTTTTCCTTACCTGAGAAAGAATTATAGAGATTTTTCTTAACTAAACTTTAAAAAAAGTTGCCACCTTATTTTCAAACTGCATTACATTACATCATATATGTGTGTCATATTTCATTTAACTAGTTCCCAATTGAAGTTGTTTGTTTCTCTATCCATCTTGTTGCGAGAGTGTAGGTATCTACAGCATACATTCCTGTAATATAATTGTTCCAAGAAAAGGGATTTTGGTTAGTTTTCTAGAATAATTTTCATAATTTATAGTGCCTTCAACAATGACAGTGTCCCTAAACACTCTCACCACCATTAATGACAAATATTTCAAGGTTACCAACCTGATTGTGAAAATTACATCTGCAGTGTTCTCCTTACGAGTGAGGGTGAAAATGTTTTTACATGTTTAGAAACCACTTGTTTCTTTCTGGGCAAAAAAAAAATCTTTAAAAAATGAAGAAATTGGTCTGTAATTAAACTCAACTATGTAGGAGCGACGGTATGTTCTTTCTTTTCTCAGTTTGTCGTTTGAGTTTCAATATTTTATGTCTTTTTGTGTGTGAAATGCGTACTTTTCTGTTTTAGTTTCTGTTTAGTTTAAGTTATAGTTGTTTTTTTTTCTCTTACAACTTTTAGGATTTATGTTAGAAATGGTTTCCACTTCATACACCTTTTAAATCAAATACCTTGTAGAACATTTATGGCTTCTTTTTTTATCTAATTTAAACCTTGCTTGGTGAGGCGTGAGGTAACGAATGCATTTTAATAGCTTCTCACCTGATTACCCAGTTCTCTCGACAACAAGTTTTGAATACTCTACCCTTTCAACACTCAGTCCAAATGACACTCTTCTTATACACGCTTTGCGTAATATTAGCTTATATTACGCTTTGCGTAAGCGTCAGATCTGTGCCTGGACTTTTTCTACCACTCTATTGATCTGTGTCTATTCATCTGTCAGGAATCCACTATTATTTCTGTAGCTTTATGATAAGTTGTAATTACTAGATACTGCTTCGTTACTTCTTTTTCTTATTAAATATTTTTTAAATGTTTGTTTATTTTTTGAGAAAGAGAGACAGAGTCCGAGCAGGGGAGGGGCAGAGAGAGAGAGGGAGACGCAGAATCCAAAGCAGGCTCCAGGTTCTGAGCTGTCAGCACAGAGCCCGACGCGGGGCTCGAACCCACGGACCGCGAGATTGTGACCTGAGCCGAAGTTGGACGCTAAACGGACTGAGCCACCCAGGCCCCCCTCCCTTACGACTTCTTGAACATTTTTTCCTGACGATTCATAGTTGTTTAATTTTGCCATTTGGACTTAGAGATAGATTTATTTCATTCCGTGAACATCTTGATAGTATTCCTATCAGGGCACAAAAATACAGAATTTTTTCATGAGAACTGATATCTTTAGGATGCTGTGTTTTTATACTCAAAAAACAGTGTGCCTTTTTATTCTGCTGAAACATTTTTTGTGTCCTTAAGAGACACTTCAATATTTCTTTACCTAGACGGTACCCATCTCTTTGTTACTATTATTATTACCATCTTTTTTAATATTCATATATTATATTTATTATAATATCAGGCTTCCTTATGTACTATATCATATTGTATTGATTTTTTTAGATCTTTATTTATTTTTGAGAGAGAGAGAGAGAGCGTGAGCGGGGGAGGGACAGACGGAGAGGGAGACACAGAATCTGCAGTGGGCTCCAGGCTCTGAGCCGTCAGCACAGAGCATGATGCGGGGCTCGAACTCCCGGACCGCAAGATCACGACCTGAGCTGAAGTCAGACACTTAACCTACTGAGCCACTCAGTCGCCCCTATATTGATTTTTTGTTTGCTCTCTACCACCAAGATGTAAAAAGTAAGCTTAAAACTTAACAAAAAGAAAAGAGGCCTTTTTTTTTTTACTTTGATTTTCAAAGTAATGTCCTGTTATAGTTTTGGTGTGATTTGGTTAAGGAACACACGCCCTAGGAGAGACGACTGTGCTTAGGTAAAAGGGTCAAGAGAAGGAAGCAAGATACAGGTGAAGAAGTGGATGTTAATCTGAAAAGATCAAATTACCCTGAAACTGACCAGTTTTGTTTTTTGTTTTTTGTTTTTGTTTTGTTTTGTTTTACTTTGTTGTACGTATATTATACACAATTTCAAAGGCATCAGACTTCAGTTGAACTCCGACACTAATGGGACCAAGTCTGGAAAAGAAAAACATAATTGATTCCTTGTAATACTGACAGAACACTGTGGTGAACATTTGTGACCCAGTCCATGGATGTACCGAGAAGGGAGGTTGCTGGGACTGGAGATCATTTACACAGGTGGGTCTAGTAGCTAGCTGATCAGGCCTAGTAACAGTGAAAATGGACACCCATCCCATCCCATCCCATCACATATACCTACGTGCACAAACACATTACAGATTCTGACAACAGTGTCCTTGTAAGGAAAACTAAGAAGCAAGACCTCTTCTGGAATGAACTGGGCATGTTTTTCAGACGTGGTAGACATTGTTAGTGCCCTACTTGTATTCGCTGTCCCTTTCACTCTAATCTTGCTCACTTACAACTGATGGTATCACCTGCCTTCGTTAGACCTCCATGTTTTCCCTAAATTGAAGGAAGCCAGTCTGCATCTAGATGAGTGTTTGGAGAAATTTATAACCCATCGGAGCAGTCATTAGCCAGTGCCAGCAATGAGTTAATGTGCACATAATGCAGCTTCTTCATCCCTTGAGAAGAAATAATTCTTAGGTGCACCAATTTTTAGAGTTTCCCAGCAAAATGACACTTCACTGGCCCACTGTGATGACTGGATTCGTGATACATCTTTTATTAGTCACCTTAGGCTCACATAAGAAGATATCACAGATGTACTGACATAAACAACAGTCATTTGTTTTTTTTCCCAATTTTGGAGGCAAGAAGTCCAAGATCAAGATGCCAGTGGGGTAGGTTTCTGATGAGATTTCTCCCCCCGGCTTGCAGACAGCCACCTTCTTGCTGTGTCCTTACATGGCTCTTCCTCTATGCATGCACAAACTGAGAGAGAGGGAAAGAAAGAGAGAGAGAGAGAGAGAGAGAGAGAGAGAGAGAGAGATCTATCTCTGGTGTCTCTTCCTCCTCTTGTAAGACACCAGTCCTATCAGATTAGGGCCCTACCCTTATAACTTCATTTAACCTTAATTACATCTTTAAAGGCCCTATCTTCAAATATAGTCATGTCAGGAGTAGGGCTTTGCCCTATGAATTTGGGGGTACTCTATTCAGTCCATAACTCACCCATTAAGAACTGTTTTCCCTTCCCTGTATCACATCCTGACCTCCAAGACCACCCCCCCCCCCACCAAAAAAAAAAAATCACCTTTCACTAAAAACCTTCTCTAAGGATGTTTATGGAAGAACTAAGTTAAGACACTGGTCAAAAATGATTAAAGCCATTACTAGGTTCAAGGAGAAATTCTGGTCTTTGGAAAAATATAAGAATCCAAATCTCACATAGGAAGTACTGGACACAAGATTTCTTGTTTTAATCCATCTTATTTTCTATCTGTAGGTCTATCTATCTTTTTTTTCTATCATCTTTCTATCTTTACAGGGTTACTTTCGCAAACATCAAAGCCACGCAGAATTCTCCAGGATAGTTCCCTTCAAAAAGATTCTTTGTAAATAAATTATAGGCAGGAGGCTGAAGCTTCCAACTGTTATTAAGACTCCATTCAGAGTAAAATTTGATTTTTTTTTCTGTTTTGATGACAGCACCTCAGCAGGGTTCCAAGGCAATGGTTTCTGCAGAGCCAAATCATTATTCAGGAGTCAGATTGATTTCGAAGGCACACCAAGAATCCTCAACTCTGAGAGGTGGCATATCTCACTCCAATTAGGAGAAGTACGAAGAGCTTATTTCCCTCATGGCCATGCAGAGATGGAATTACTCCAGGAATAGAGGAAAAAAGAAGATGGGAGTCCAGTGCCCTGATGATGAATTTCCGGGGAAACATCCTTCATGAAACTTACATATGAAACTGAAGTGACATGTCTCATTAGCGCCTTATGACTGGAAGTGAAGCGAAAGGTAGAGTTCACATGAATCTTTTTAAGACACCCTGAGGTCATGAGGCTCCTGACTTTTCACTGTGAACTTTGTTGGGAAATCTGTGAGCTAAGCCTCCGAGGACAAAAATTTAAGGCACGCGTCTTCTGCTAATTAGTGGCCTGATTCTACATCATAGCATCTTCTCGGGCTTCGATTTCCTTGTACGTAATTGAGATGAATCTCTTCAAGCACCTGGAAGAGGTAACATGCGAGGCACTCAGAGAAGCAAAGAATGATTTAAAAAAAATCTTTAAATGGCAGCTGCAAGAAATGACTCAGTGATAAAATTGCTAATGATCTTATCTACAGGTATCACTATTTGATGTTTGAAGACTCGTTTCTGAGAAAGACATCTTTTCTGTGGTAACATGACCAATAAAGTGTATCCTCAACTTGATCATAAGAAAACTTCAGGCAAACCCATGTCGAGGGACATTCTACAAAATAACTGACCAGCACTCTTCAAGACATCTCAAGGTCATGAAAAACTGAGGAATTGTCACAGGCAGAGAAAGCTCGGGAGATACGGTAGCTAAATCCCATCGAGATCCGGTATGAAATCATCAAACAGAAAAAAAGGGCATTAATGGAAAAACTGTTGAAATCAGAAAAAAAGTCTATATTTCAGTCTTATGTTTTTAAAATACTATAGGGACAAAAGGAAACAGTTTTTGACTCTCCAAAGAGATCAAGCAGTCAATCTAGCACTGTTCTTACAGTATTAGGAGATTTGGAGACTCTTAAATCTGCTATATACTTACTTCACACCTTTGGGAAAATCGTTTTCATTATTTGAACTCATGGCTTTCTTTTTTTAAGTTTATTTACTTTGAGAGAGACACAGCATGTGATTTGGGGGGCGGGGCAGAGAGAGAGAGAGAGAGAGAGAGGGAATCCCAAGCCATTAAAGAGTCCGATACGGGGCCTGAACCCACAAACTGTGAGATCATGACCTGAGCCAAAGTTAAGAGTCTGATGTTTAACTGACTGAGACATGCAGGTGTCCCTGAACTCATGACTTTCTTGATGGATATGTTTTCAGTCCAAGAATTTATTCTGCAAAACAACTTAGAAATATCTTGGTTTCTAATAATGATCCTTGAATAACTATGAACAAAAGCAAGAAAATAATTTATCTCCCACATTATTTTCTCCATATGCATTACCCGTTAAACAGATCCTAGATGGATATGTATACAAATCAATAAAGTAATTCGCTTGGGTACTCTTCATTGATTACCATCATCATCAACATCACACTCAATGTCATCAGATCTCTAAAATTTCCAAAGTTGGAGGTGCCACATGAAAATTTTTTTATCCCTTCTGGGCCTCAGTTTCCCCTCTTGTAAAATTAATGAACTTTATTCAAAGTTGTCCCTTTCATTTCTAACATTCCCAAATTATTTACAGTTAAAGAATGATTAGCCCCACCAAGCATGGGTGCAGAGATGTATTCATCTGAGCTACTGCTTTAAAGCATCCATAAAATATGTAGCAGAAATGTAGAGAAATAAGGGCAGCGAGAAATGGATCACCTGAGAAATATTGATGATCCCTTTGAAAAGTCCTCATTTTAATTAGGATGTCCGGTTTCAGTCTATAATAAATTTAACCTTGGAAATTCAATTTGTCAAGTGTTCTTGGTTCAGATGGCCCTATTCAAGGCTATGAAAAAGGATAAAAATCTCAACGGGTGTGAAGATGCTTTTGCAAGAATACAAATTAGAAGAAAGATGAGGGGAAAAATAAGAAGACGATTGTTTCACTGTTTTGGCTTTTTTGTTTTTAGTTTTTAAGAAAATAGTATAGGTGAAAAATATAATTTTAGTTCTCCTTACATCTTCTATAGCCCATCACAGCCTTTTCACCGGATGTCTAACAACTGAAGATGAAAAAAAAAATGTGAATTAACGTGTCAGGACCCACTTTTAAAGCAGTTATGTTTCTGTTCTATATTAAGAACACAGCTGCCTTTTTCTCATGGAAATGAGATTTTCATGTTGTAAAAAAATGTCTGGTAACTTTAAAGAAGGAAATGTAGAATATTTATAAGTGGATGGTGCTTTTAGAATGGAAATACTTTTATTAGAGGAGAACACACTTTTCAGATATCTGTTCTAGAAATAAAAATTCCAATTTTCAAATCACAAAGATGTGTCTCCATGTGTTGGCCATGGTCATAGAGAGAAATTATAGTTCCTTCTTTTTCCTGTCTATGCCTGAGCCATGTAAACATGATCATAAATAACTTAATTTTTGTTTGCACATGGGATATGCATGATTTTGAATATCCATTTCATGCTATACTAAACTACTAGTTTTGCTGAGTGGGTGTTTATCAAGAATATTCTGTTCAGCTGAAGAGAAGATTGTTCATAAAAATGAGAACTTGTCACTTAAGATAGCCCTGAAAAAGTTAGGGGATGTGCAAAGGGATAAAAATAAACACGCCAAATACCGATCCAAGCAAAGGAGAGAAAACAGGGAAAGTGGGAAAGAAGGAGTTACCCTGAGAGTCATATCCAAGCTGATCCCCAAGTACACGAAATGCTAGTGGTTGATGCACCCAGTATTTTTTAAATACACCGTTATTTGCTTGGCAGAGTAGGAGAAACATACGTTTAAATCAAGGGACCCGGTTTTGAACCAAGGCCTGTTGTTAACGAGCCTTGCACTTTGCGATTAATCTTGATCCCTCCGCCAGAAACCTGAGATCCTCTGAATTTTCATGACACATGGTCTAACCGTGGCTGGATAAAACATAATGGCATCTCGAAATTATAGACATGCATCCTGGTGCAAAGTGAGCACCAGAAAGAGCCATCAACTTAAAAAGTAGTGATATTCATTCCTTCGACATACGGTGACTGACCATCTACCCTCTTCCAATACCAGTCTAAGTGGGAACATAGCAATACATACAGCAACCGTGCTCTCATAGAGTTTCCATTCTGGCTGGGAGAGGACAGGCAATGCAAACATTAATAGATAAGGGTGTCATCCCCTAACTGTTATGGAGTAAAATCAAATAAGCAAGGTAAACACCAAGATAAGAGAATGGCCTCCCCACTTCTTGAATGCTTTTGCTGTGAAATCATTTCATATGCATGCCTGTCTAATCCCAACCATCACAGAAATTAACGTATTTTCCATTGTGCAGAAGACCCAACTGAATTACATAACCTTTTGCAACTTTATCAACGTTTCACGGTGTAGAAATGCAAAGTGGATATTTATACTGGTATCCTGGCCACAGAGTCTTTTTTTTTAAAAACAACATTACGCAGTCCCATTGACCTCACAAATACCAGGAATCCTGTTTCTTCCCAGAAAACGATTCCCTGAAACTTAACCTCATTTGCCTTCCAATGGCAGCAGGCTTTCCAGTAGATACCTGACAGAAAGGTGAGCATTGTTTGGGGGAAAACACATTCATAAATCAATGCATTGAAACATGAAAACAGCACATGTCCAGAATGGTTAATCTATGCTACATTCAACAGATATTTAAAAAGTCCCTACCCCAGTACCAGGCACCGTTCCAGAAAACTGAGGTGCCCCTGTGTATAAACTAACCACAGTTCCTGCCTTTACTGTACACGGCCCCTAGAAGTAGATAATCACAAGGTGGCAGACAAGAAGAAAATAGCTTGATAGAATCTCAGATAGTGGACTTGTGTGTAATGGAACAGGATGGGAGGTGGAACTAACCTAAATTGGGGATCAAGGTCATGGGAGTGAAAGTTAACTGAATCTTTTTGTGTATAAAAGCGTTCAGATACCTTTATAGTCATTATTCAGTATTGATTAGCTACCCAGAACTTTTAAGTAATTCTTCTAAAACTTTTTTAATGTTTTAAAATAAAAAAAGATAATTTAAGGTAATTTAAATTTTTTTAAATGTTTATTTATTTTTGAGAGGCACAGAGATAGAATGCGAGTGGGTTGGGGCAGAGAGAGAGGGAGGCACAGAATCTGAAGCAGGCTCCAGGCTCCGAGCTGTCAGCACAGAGCCTGAAGCAGGGCTCGAACTCACGAGCTGTGAGATCGTGACCTGAGCCAAAGTCGGACGCTCAACCAACTGAGCCACCAAGGCGCCCCTAAGATAATTTAAAGAGCCCTGCATCAAGTCCATCAACTCTTAACTGGTACATTGTGGCTGTGACTTTGAGCAAATAATTTATTTTCTCTAAATCATAGGTTCTTCATCAGCTTTATGAGGCTAGTAATACAAAACTCATACTTCTTTTTAACATCGTTGGGAGAATGTAATGGGAAAATGGATGTCAAAATACCTAGTAAGTCTGATATTTAAAAATGATTATAACTCACTACAGAGACCATCAAGTACTGGTTGATCGATTTAATGTGTCTGTGAATGAATAGCAAACCAGTATTAAGTCATTACATGATAAATACCAAATATATGGCAATGAGAGAGAAAGCAATGTGATGTCATTCCAGAACAGAGACATGCAGTCGGTGATTTTGGGGGTTGGCTCCCAATGGAGGACGCACAAGTGGCAATGAGCTGCGAATCACTGAAAATGCTTATGAAAGTATACTGGTATGTTGTGTACCATGTGCCCTGGGCATTTCTTTTCTTCAGGTAACTTTCCAGGGCTGTTCCACATTCCCTCAGGGAAGTTTCGATGCCTCATTGATGACTATGTCATAGTTATTACAAATGTAAGCTTTTTTTTTCCCATTTTCTTTTTTTAAAGTTGATTTATTATTAAAGAGAGGGAGAGAGAAAGAGAAAGAGAGAGAGAGAGAATCCCAAGCAGTCTTTGCATTGTCAGTGAAGAGCCTGATGGCAGGGCTCGAACTCATGAACCGTGAGATCAAGACCCAAGCTGAAATCAAGAGTTGGACACTTAACCCATAGAGCCAGTTGGATGCCCCCACTTTTTCTCATTTTCTATGTAACATTTATTAAACTTCCAGCCTCACTTCATTTTGAGGTATGGATGCTGACTCACAGTGAAAAATACACGATGAATTATTAGTAAAAATAGTGTAGAAACAGTAATCAGACAACCTAATACCGTATTTGTTACATACTTATTATATGACATACTGTCTCAGTCAATTCAGGATGCTCTAACAAATGACCCCAGCCTGGGTGGCTAAAACAACAGAAATTTATTTCTCAAAGTTCTGGGAAGTCCAACATCAAGGTGCTGGCAGATTTTGAGTCTGGTGAAAGCCCCTGTCTGATTCACAACCAATCACCTTCTCTTGGGCATCCTCACATAGTGGGAAAAGGGTGAGAGAGCTCTCTGGGGCCCCTCTTATGTGGGCACTAATCCCATTGGTGAGGCATCCACCTTCATGACCTAATCACCCCCCAAATCACCATCAGCTCCAAATACCATCGTATCGGGGGGCAGGGTTAAGATTTCAATATATGAATTTTGGGGGCATGCAAACATTCCATTCATAACACATACCCTGTGGGTTTTTTTAGTTTGGGTTCCTCTAGAAGCAGACCCAGAGACAAGGACTTAATTGGGACATAATTCTAGGAAATATATCTTTGGGAATGGAAAGTTGAGGCCAAAAGAGAGAGAGAGAGAGAGAGAGAGAGAGAGAGAGAGACAGAGAGGGGGGAGAGAGACAATCCCAGTCAGGCTCCACACTGTCAGTGCAAAGCCCAATGCGGAGCTTGAACTCATGAACCATGAGATCACCACCTGAGCCGAAACCAAGAGTTGGACACCTAACTGACTGAACCACCCAGGCGCCCCTGTAATGTTCTTAAATAGTTATTGCAGTGTGTTGATGTTACAGTCATGTTTTTTTTGTTTGCTCGTTTGTACTCAGTTATGTGGGACATTGAAATGGGGCATGACTGATATGTAAACTTTGGAAACAATTTCAGTCTTAGAGTTTGGCTGAAAACATCCCATCATCTATTTCTATGATGCTTGTCAACATTGTGGCTGAATAAAATCTCTTTAGCTTCAAAAAGTTGGATTGGAACTCAATACCAGTTCTCAGGAAAGCCATAGCTTTTAAAGAGAAGGAGGAATTCAACCAACAATAGAATAGAGGTCTACAAAATGTATGGAGGAAACGGAAAGTCATTCCAGGTAATAAAATTTGATGTGAGGATATTTGTGGGAGCAGGACACTGCAAAGTGCATTCTAAGGATATGAGCAAAACAGTTTTATAGAATGGAATTTATGAGAGGTATAGGATTTAAGGTCAAAATGCTATATTGAGGCCAGACTGCGGGGCCTTTTGAATGCCAGACTTAGAAGTTTGAATTTCACTTCATCCCTTAAGACCTAGAGAAGACCTTTGCTTCCATAAATAAAAGGACAGTTTTCACTTCCCAGCAGTCATCCAAGCAGAATTATTGGTTCCATTTTGCCAGCCCTGATACTGTCTTTCTGGTGTGTTTTTCTTTATTTTATAAAATAATCCAATTCATTGCAAACAAATAGAAAATATAAAGTAACCAAAATAAGAAAATAAAAGCCCTCCATAAATCAACTCCTCAGAGAGCCACAGTTTAGTACACCCTCCAAATAAATACATACATACATGTATGCATATAACGTACACGCACACGCACACTCATACAAATGCACATGCACACACATGCAGAGTCTTAGCAAAGAAACTAGGTTTTTATCATTCTACATTTCTTCACTTGACCCAACATCAAGACTTATCAATCAAAATCCTCATATTTACTTACATGCATATTGATGAAAACAAGCTTAAAAACAGTAAAAAAATTACAATCTCACCATGGTTAGAGATGTAATATTTAGAGGCACCTGGGTGGCTCAGTTGGCTAAATGTCCAACTTGGGCTCAGGTCATGATCTCACAGCTCATGGGTCCAAGCCCGCGTCAGACTCTGCTGACAGCTCAGAGCCTGGAGCCTGCTTCAGATTCTGCGTCCCTCCCTCTCTCTGCCCCTCCCCCCCTCGTACTCTGTCTCTCAAAAATAAATAAACGTTTAAAAATTTAAAAAAATATGTATATAATATTTATATTCATGATAGAAGCTGAAATTTCCCCCAAACCTATTCCATCCCACTCCCTGAAGTAAACCTATGTTGATGATGTGACATGATCATCCCTGCTTTAAAAAAGAATGTATTTTCTGGGCCACCTGGAGGTCTCAGTCAGTTAAGTGACTCTTGATCAGGTCAGGTCATGATTTCATGGTTGTGAGATTGAGCCCTGCATTGGGCTCTTCACTGTGTGTGGAGCCTGCTTGGAATTTTCTATCTCTCTCCCTCTCTACCCCTCTCCCGTTTGTGATCTCAAATAAATAAACATTTAAAAATGTATTTTATATATAAGTAACATAAAATGTGATATGAATCCATTAAAAACACATTCATCTGCGTGCATATACACATCTTTATATACATATATATAAATGTGTTTATGTATTTTAATGAAATGGTAATCCCTCCATACTTCCAGGACAGAAACTTGCATCTTTCATTTAACACATCATAGAAAAGTTGTACCAGATTCATTTTAATGGATCAATCCTATGGATGCACTCAGCCACTTTCCTATTATTGTAACTTTCCTTGGTGTGGTTTTGAGTCATGGTTATTTTATGAATTTATAACATCATTTAGCTATAAATATAATGTGAATATACTTCTATTAATTAGGTCCAACCTCCAGTCCAAATGGGGTCCCCAACACTAAATATCTGGGCAACGTTACAACAACCAAATCCCCAAACAAGTTCTGTTGCTCAACCCTCATCTATTTATCCACTAACCACATTTTTTAAAAAATTGAGTACCTCGTATGTGCCAGAAAAAGTGCATGTTGTTAAGGATTCAAGCATATTTTAAAATTGAATTCCTGCTCTCAAGGATTTGGCAACAGCGAGTTGATGACAGCTTCAGATGCTTTTATGAAGATGGTTTTGTCCTTAATACAACCCAGACTCATTTTTCCCTATGTTTTTGGCATGTCTCGGGTTTTTGGAGGGCTGCTGGTGGGTATGCACATCATATATGTTCTATATTCTGGGCATACTCAGGAGTTTTTTTCTGACAAAAAAGTCACCCTAAAACAGAGATCTGCAAAGAGCATAATGATTGGTTTGGGGCAAGTAAGGGTCTAAGCGGAAGGTAAATCTAAAGACAGGAAAAATTGAGCTCACATAGTGTTGAGTACAAGACCGGTTTTGCAAAACTCCACTATTTTTTCAACTGTAGAACTTTTGACAAGGTATTTGACCTCCTGTGTCTGTTTCTCTATCTGTAAATTTATGATTTTATAGTCGCATGCCTCATGGAAATGTTGTAAAGATTAAATGAGAAAATGCATGCCAAGTACTAATCATAGTGCCCCACTAAAATGAAAAATAAATATGTAAATTGGCTCCATAAATTGTGGGCTACTATTTTATTAGCATTTTATTAGTATTTTATTCATTTTGTCTTAGGGGATCATACTTGATTTTCAACTCAAATGAGCAAAAAAAAAAAAAAAGTTTAAATAGAGTTGAATTATGAGAATGTCCAGGGACCTTGAGGGTCAGACAGACTTTGTAATGGTTAATATGGTCCCTTCCTGGACAACTGTATCATATCAAGAGTCCCCAAGGACACCCCCATGCTCAGTGATTTGCCAGGAGAACTTACAGAAATCGGTGTATAATTATACTCATGACTATGATTTCTTACAGCAAAAAGGATACAAGGCAAAATTAGCAAGGGGAAAAGGTGCACGGAGTAAAGCCCAAAGGGAAGCAGGTACAGTCTTCCAATTTTCCAAGAGTCTTCTCACAGTGGAGTCTCATAGGACACGCAATTCGCAATTCCTTAAGCGCTGAGCGATGACAACACCTGTGAAATGCTGTCTACCAGGAAAATACATTACGGACTCATCACCAATGTTTTTACCTATGACTGGCCATGCACACGCCCTCTGCCTCACGGAGCCCCAAAAGGAAAATAGGCTTTCAACATAAAACATAGTTTCTGTGCAAACAACTTAGGCCTGTTGAGTTTTAGTTCTCGGCTTTGCGCATGCTAGAAAATCTAAGCTCCCAGACACCAATCAAGAGCCAATCTTGTAGGAAGGTCTTTCTAAGGATAGCAACCTCAGGTATGCTGAGTTACGTCTGTTCTGAATTGCAATGAAGAATCAAACACTGACAGCGAAGGTGCCATTGCATGTAACAGCTGAGTTTGCAACAGAAGTGGTGATAAGGGACACATGGTATATGCATTTATAATAGAGCTCCCTCCGCCCTTGATACAACTTAGACTCATTTTTCCCTATGTTTTTGACATGTCTCAGGTTTTTGGAGGGCTGGTGGGTATGCACATCATATATGTTCTATATGATGGGCAGACTCAGGAGTTTTTTTCTGAAAAAAAAAAATCAGCCTAAGTCATTCCATTCCAGCTCTGCACTGGAGAGCTGTGTAATTCCACTGTCGGGGTGTAATTTGTACATCGGGGAACTAGCCCTGAGACCAAACATCAGTGCTCTTATGCTTGAGCATTTTTAAACCTCATATACAGTCTCTTCATGGAGGGTTGGCAGTAAAAGGGGCATAGAATCTTCCTTACCCTTTTCATTTTCTGCTTGGCCTCTGAGACTGACGGCTTCAACTCAGAAATCATCACTAGATATGGTATGTGGGTACCAGAGCAGAGGCAGTGGAGTGTTTTTTTAAATTTGTTTGTTTCTTTATTTTGAGAAAAACAGAGACCGCACGAGGGAGAGAGGGACGAAGAGAGAGGGAGAGAGAGCATCCCAAGCAGGTTCTGCACTGACAGTGCAGAGCTGGATGCTCGACTTGAATTCCCCAAACCTTGAAATCTTGACCTGATCCAAGTCCAGAGTAGGATGCTTAACGGACGGAGCCACCCCGGTGCCCCAAGGCAGTGGTGTTTTTGATCGGCATTTGTACGGATCAGAGACAGTCACACTTCAACAGAATAGGAAAGAAGGCAAATCATGGCTACAACTGGGCAGTCAAGAATCAGATTAACCTGAACGAACTCATTAGAAACTCTAAGACCAAGTGAGAGACACCTAAGGAGGGGCAGAGTTTCTGCAGCACTGGTGAAACATCCTTTCTGCATATTTCCTGTTCTCTGACTTTATGCATTTATTGACAAAATTATACTGAGCATGTGTGTTAGGCAAACACATATCGGAAATCAGCGACTCAGACAGCAGAGCTCCCTGACTTCACGCTGTTTACATTCTGATCAGTGCAGATCTTAAATTTGTTCTGAGTCACTAAATAGTTCTGTTATGATGTCATCCCCAAATCATATCATTCTCAAGGGAACCAAGCTAAGGATGACCACTGACTCATTCCTCTAGATAATTCTTATTTATTCTTGAACCAGATTTAAATAAAATAAAAATAATATTCCATCCTCATTTCACCACGTTAAATCCATTAAAAATATTTGTTTGCTCTTACAACAAAAAAAAGCACTGGAGGATTTGGGCAGGAATTGGTCTCCAATGGTCCATTCGGTCTTGCAGTAATTGTTACTTCCATTCAATCTGAGTCAATTCAGTTACCAAAGATTCCTCCAGGAGCTGTATTAGAGACACTGCATATTCTAACATTCAAACACAACATGTATTTAATTGCTTATTCCATATAGTGCCCCAAATCTGTAATTTCTGATATAAATTATGTTCTTTCTTTAAAAAAAAATGGGACAGCTCCTCACCTTTATGGTTCCTGGCATTTCTCCCTCCCTCTAGGATTTCTCAGTGAAATGACTGCTGCTCAGATATCACATTGGCAGGTTCCTTCAGCATCCAGAGATCTGACTCCTGACTCCGCTGTATAAATTAATGTATGAGTACAGACTTCTTATAACTGTGGCATTCAGAGCCTTCACACCCAATGGCACTCCCAACTAATGGTTTCCAATGAATTTATTCAGCAGTATCTCCAGGATAACTTTGTTTCATCCCAGAGGGATTTTGTATCACTCACAGGAGAGAGTCCTCTTAAGTCACTAATTTACCATCATGGCCATGTGGTTTGTTTGGGCCTAATACGTGTTGCTAGGGTGGGAGGACCAGGAGAGGAAAGTATAATTCACATGTGACAAGCTGAAATAGGTTGTCCACAGATTTTTATAAGGACACTGTCAAACATAATTGGAAGCAATGTGGCAGAGCTGTTGATTCTTAGGAAGTGACATTTGCAAGGAGGCTACTTGTCAATCTCAAGCAATGTGGCTCTACTAGAGCAAGAAAAGACAAAGTTTCCGATAAGGAAAACAGATGAGTTTTTCAGCGGGAAGGACCTAGGAAGCCATAATCATTCTGAGGTCAGTCTCCGTAGGCACACAAAACAAAAAGGTCTGAAGGTCACACGTCCATCACATTTATATGTCCAGGCACATAACCATTATCATCACTGCCATTTTGGAATTGGTGCAATGAGTATTTAGCAGCTGACTTTTAACTGACATACAACCATGAGCACACACACACACACACACACACACACACACAAGGTGTATAATTTTGGAATATAAAAGGGGAAAATTCAAGCTGTATTGAAAAGTTTCCACAGGGTAG
Organism: Panthera tigris; assembly: GCF_018350195.1. Taxonomy (NCBI): domain Eukaryota; kingdom Metazoa; phylum Chordata; class Mammalia; order Carnivora; family Felidae; genus Panthera; species Panthera tigris. The sequence goes on along the minus strand of NC_056663.1, from coordinate 195,484,950 downwards.
AAGACCTAAGTGCTTTAACTGGCTTCTCTGTTTACCATAGGATCTTGGGTAAGTAATTTTGCCACTTTGTGTCTTAGTTTTTTTCACATGTAAAATGGGGAATTGGATGAAATATATAAAGTTTGCCCCAACTTTTATTTCTAGTCCAAATATTTATTCAGTAAAAAATTTGTAGGCAAGATATCTATCTATCAGCTATCATCTATTTATCTAGATATAGAGATAAATGTTTTAATTATGAGATATCACATAACCCTTACCCATGTTTATAGTCCCTTTTAAAAAATAAGATATGATTGGGTGCTTGGATGGCTTAGTCAGTTATGCGTCTGACTCTTGACTTTGACTCAGTTCATGATCTCATGGTTTGTGGGTTCAAGCCCTGCGTCAGTCTTCACACTGACAGTGTGGACCCTGCTTGGGGTTCTCTCTCTCTCCCTCTCTCTCTCTTTGCCCCTCCCCCACTCACTCTCATGTGCTCTCTCTCTCTCTCTCTCAAAAATAAGTAAATAAACTTTAAAAATAAACAATAAATAACTAAATAAAATAAATATAAGATGAGATCAAATATCTTCTTTGATATAGAAAGGAAAAGAAAGAAAGAAACAAGCCAAAGAGAGGGAAGGGTGTAATACGTAAAAACAAAGAAATTAAGCTAATATTTGAACATTATTACTATGGAATTACTTGGCTTACAGTAAAAACTTCACAAATATTTAATACGTGTTTCTTGATTACAGATGATCTTGAGACCAATAGGAGATGTTCAATGGGCAAAAAAAAAAAAACAATATGCTTGAAAGTTCATGAATGTGGGTTGTGATAAGTGCAGATTGGAACTCATCTTAGTTGTAGATTTATTATTACTGTTGGAAGAATTGTGAAGCCCCCATAAGCACAATTAGCAAATAATACCATCAAAACACATGCAAGGGATTATCATTAGTGGGATGATAAACGCAATATGGCAGACTGAGCCTACTTCCTTACATCACTACTCAGTGATGTAGTACAGCCAAAATGTAAGCATTCAATGTCACTTCTGGATTTTCTCACTACCACGGCTACTAGTTTAATGCTAGTTAACGATATTCTTAATTGTTATTATTACTACCAAGAGCCACCTAAGTTTGTGCAGTTGTTATCCTTAGCAGGTCTGGAGTTCATGGACACTCTTCCATGATAATAGATGTTTCACTTAAGTTTCAGATTTTCCATCCCTGGTGGTCATTTTCTAGACATAGATGTTTACATGACCTCAAATAGTAATATGCTGAAGATCTTTTATAAAAAGGGTTACCCTGAGTCCCTAATTGGTTAACTGTGTTTGGTTTAATCATCTCAGATGACAAAGTGCACTATTTGCTTCAAACTAACTACCTCAAGACCGCAAGCCCTAGTTGTATACCAACCGTGCCTCCATTAGCTATAACTGCTTATGCTCACTTATCAGATGACATTCTGTTCCCCTCTCATTGGGAGAAGGAGGATGGAAGGAGAAAGAGGTACAGAGAGGTGGGGGAAGGAAATGAGAGTTCTAGGCTTAAAAGTGGCATGTGGGCTTATGTCCATGAGGGGATTCACAGATAAATGGTAAAATTAGAGGGACTGTTTGCACAAGGGACTTCTCAACTAAAAACTCCATCATATAATAGTTAATGTAATTTGATTTTACCTGTTTTATATATTTACCACACACACAAATACTGATTCTTGGTTATTTCCCTTTTGTGGATATACATCAGTTTACACAATGTCCGTTAAAAAAAAAAAAGACAATTATACCAATTGCCCAATGTGTAACACACCTGGACATTCTTTCCAGGTGTGTGAATCAGTAGGAAGGTCAGGATCCTATACTCCACTCCGCTTCCTAATTACTTTCCAGAAGGGATTCTTGCCCTAAGTGCCATCTTTGAGAGGCGCACAGTCAGTAATCGCCAACTTGAGTGCACCCTCCAGATCTAAACACAAGAAACACATGCGCCATTCCTTAAGGAAAGAAATATGAATCACCCACCAGACACTTGACAAAAAAAAAAAAAGTACAAAAGGTAAAATGAAAATGAAAATAAAAAACACATTAAAATCAAAAGAAGCAGATAATTAATGGACAAAAACCAAATGAGACACATATACTTTATTGTTAATAGAAATGTAATCATGCTCTTCCTGACTTGAAGCTTTTTGTTTGTTTGCTTTTACTTAACACTTACAAATGCACAGCTAGACCATGTTAAAGACTCCAAGGACTGGCTACTGGTGTTTTTTTCTGTGGCCGAAGATTACAGATCTTCTATGCTAGTTCTTCTCAGCCATGAGTTCAAATCTCATGGGTTTCTGGACAACTTAAGGATTGGATGCTTTGAGGTCAGGTGTCCAATTTTGACCTACCCAGTAGTCACCACTTGATTAAAGATCAGAATTAGCATGTTGCCCTCACTAGAGGTCTGGGTATATATCATAAAGAGAAAAGGGTTTACAGAATTGTTTGTAAGCTTGTGTATTATACTTTCTGTTCTAAACCATTCATTTTAAAAGTAATTTTATAAGTTTTATTTATTTATTTTTCTATCCTCACTCTCTTTCCACCATTTTATCCAGGTAACCAACATTAGCAGTTTGTAAGTATCATTATGTATCAGTTCTTATGCTCATATAATCAGGGACAAAGACACAAATGTACACGCTCAGCGAGGCTTTTTGTTACCAGTTTTGCAAAAAATATTACATTATATATAAATTGCTGATACTATAAATACAGTCTATTATGTAAGGGAAACAGCCCTCCACTGTTGAAAGGATTACCAATTGCTACCATCGTTTGAGAAGGCAATTTGGGGAGTATTTATCAATTTCTTTAAAAAATGCATATATCCATAAACATAGATATTATAACTCTAAAAATTGTAACTCTAGGTATGTGCTCAAGAAAAATACTTACGTATGGGTCTGAAAAGGAGAAAAAGTGCAGCCAGCTCAATTGTAGCATCATTTCAGTAGTGAAAAATGTTTTCATAGTGGAAGCATCTTAAAAATTATTCCATTGAAAAATGGTTAAAGTGGGGTGCCTGGGTGGTTCAGTCGGTTAATCGGCCGACTTCGGCTCAGGTCATGATCTCGCGGTCCGTGGGTTCGAGCCCCGCGTTGGGCTCTGTGCTGAGAGCTCGGAGCCTGGAGCCTGTTTCGGATTCTGTGTCTCCCTCTCTCTGACCCTCCTCCATTCATGCTTTGTCTCTCTCTGTCTCAAAAATAAATAACCGTTAAAAAAAAATTTTAAAAAAGAAAAATGGTTAAAGCAATTGTGAATGTCCATGGTATGAGACTCTAGTTAGCCAGAGCCAAATTCTACATTCAGATCAGTAGGCACAGTGTCGAACATCCATACCCATATTTTAATTCTAATTTCTTTGAAAATCATTAAAAACCAAATGTAATAATAATTATATAATAGGTATTCCAGATTGGATTATATTCATTTTATAGCAACACAGTCACAAAATATATTGTATTATTATTAATTATTATTATTGTTGCTGTTGTTGTTATTTTCACGTATAGGGGCACAGAAAGGCAAAATTTGAGAAAGCCCTTGAAAGTCATACTTAAGCTCTGCATTCATTTGTTAAAAGCAATGATAAATATTTACATATGTTGCAGTGTTAGGATTTCCAAGGTAACTTGTTAAGTTCAATAAGAATGTCTTAAACAATATGAATGGTATTCTGCAAATTCTTTAAAAGACAATATAGTTTATATGCTAGCTATATAAATACAGAAAACATCTGGGACAATGCATATCTAGCTTAATATAGAAGATACTTACATTAAGAGGAGTGGTTTGAGGGGATGTGTGAAGGGACTTTGAAATTTTTGTCTTTATAGGGATGCTTGGGTGGCTCAGTCAGTTAAGCATCCGACTTCAGCTTAGGTCATGATCTCATGGCTTGTGGGTTCGAGCTGCATCGGGCTCTGTGCTGACAGTTCAGAGCCTGGAACCTGCTTCAGATTCTGTGTCTCCTTCTCTCTTCTGCTCCTCCGCAGCTCATGCTCTGTCTCTCTCTGTCTCAAAAATAAACAAATAAGTGAATGAATGAATGAATGAATAAATAGATAGATAGACAAATAAATAAATAAGGCTTTGATTTGCATTTAAAAATAAATTTTGTCTTTATAGTCTTAGATATTTCTTGGATTATTCCACGATAGAAATGTGGGTTTGAAGTATCCTTTAATACATTTTCCTCTAAAATGTATGGTTCTGATTATTTTTGTCCATAACGAACTTAATCACAATTTATTGGCTTAAAGCAACATTTCGTATTATGTTCCCAAATTTTAAGGTCAGCAACTTGGACAGCAGAAATGGCTTGTTCCTTCTCCATGATGTCCGGGGCTTTCGCCTGAATGAATTAAAGATATCTTGGTGGCTGGGGCCTGGAATTATTTCACATGTCTGGTGCCTGGGTTGAGTTAGATTGAGGACTAGGTGGGCTGACTTCTCCGTGTACATGTCACCTCACATGTCACTTGGCTCTCCCGCAGAATGGCAGCCTCAGGGCAGTTGGTCTATCTCAAGAACAGCTGGGGTTTTAAGCAAGACTGTTCCAATGGATAAAGCGAAAACTCCATCACCTTTTAGGATTAAGCTTTAAAAATTGCAGTGTGTCACTTCTGCCGTATTCAAAGCAGCCATAAAATCCTGCCACCCTTCCCACATCTTGAATTACACTGCGAAAGAACAAGTGTGATGTTGTCATGGCCATTTCTGTAGATACAACTTGCCGCAGCCTGCATGCTGGTCACAAAAATGTACATCGCTCCAGCAGAGAAAATATACTTACGACTTTCACTAAGATTCCCAAAATTTTGTCCCAGTATGGCATCAGATGTAAGTCTCAGATTCCCATTATCAAAATCAGGCCCATATCCATATGAATCTCCTTCTCTTTTCTATTCGGTTTATTTAGTTTTGAGAGAGAGAGAGAGAATAACGGAGGGAGGGGCAGAGGGAGAAGGAGAGAGAGAATCCCAAGCAGGCTCTGCACTACCAGCACAGAGCACGAGATGGAGCTCGATCTCATTAACCATGAGATCATGATCTGAGCTGAAGTCGAGAGCCAGACGACCAATCAACTAAGCACCCAGGAGCGCCCACATGAATCTCCTTCTGTGTGACAGTGCTCATACTGTTTCCATCCATTTAAAATCTGTAAATTAGACAGCAAAGGAAACAACAGAGGGAAAAGGCAATCCACAGAATGGAAGGAAATGTTTGCAAACCATGTATCTGATGAGATGTTCAATTCCAAAACATATAAGGAACCCCTATAACTCAGTAGCAAAAAAGAATCCCAATTTAAAAAATGGACTTGAATGCCATTTTTCCAAAGAAGACATGCAAATGGCCAACAGGTGTGTGAGAAGGGTGCTTCACATCACTGATCATCAGGGAAATGCAAATCTAAAACTGCAAAGAGATATCACCTTATGCTTGTTAGGGTGTCTATTATTTATCAAACCAAGAGATAACAAGCATTGGTGGGAAACTGGAACTTGGGCACTGCTGGTGGGAATACAAAATAGTGCAGGTACCATAGAAAATAATATGGATATCCCTCAAAAATTAAAAATAAGTCCATGATATGATCTGGCAGTCCCATTCTGCATATATGTCCAAAAGAATGAACATAAGGATCTACAAGAGATGCATGGACTCCCATGTTTATCGAAACTCTTCTTATGACAGCCAAGGTATGGCCACAACTCAAATGACCATCAACAGGTGAATAAAGAAAGTGCATATATGTACGATGGAATATTATTCAGCCTTAAAAGAATGAGAAAGAAATTCTGCCACCTGCATCTTTGAATGTGAAGACATTACGCTAAGGGAGATGAGATAGTCACAGAAGGACAAATACTGCATAATTCCACTTACAGGAGGTATTGAAAATAGATTCACTCACAGAGGCAGAAAATAGAATGGTGATTTACCGAGGCTGGGCAAAGGGAGAAATGAGGATCTACTAATCAGTGGGATAAAGTTTCAGTTAGAGAAGATGACTGAGTTTAGAGATCTGCTGTAAAACATAGAGCCTATAGTTTACAATATGGTGTTGTGAGTTTAAAATTTTGTTATGATGGTAGGTTTCACATTAGATGTTCTTACACACACACACACACACACACACACACACACACACACACAGCAAAGGGACCCAAAGGAGCCTTTGGAAGTGATAGATATACTTATTACCTATATTGTGGTGATTGTATGTGTATGTGCACATGTCCAGAGTCATCAAATTGCATATATTAAATATGTGCAGTTTTTGTTTATTAATTATACTTTATTAGAGCTGTAAAAATAAATGAATAAAACTTCTGAAATGCTAAACAAAATTATCTACAGAGACAGGATATAGTCTCCCCCCATCCCTGCCACAAACACAAACACACACACACATAAATTTACATAATTCAGTGGTGGGGCAGGCACAAGACAATCACTGTAGCCATTTTCATCAAAAAGGGCTCAAAATGGAAACTATTAGACACTAAAAAAAATTCTAAAATCCAGGGAAACACAAGTCTCCCATTCTTGATCAGGGTCTGTGCTGTTCTTTGTTGATTATCGTCTTTGGCTGTTAGCCCTGCTTTCTTGGGTTTCGGTCCAGCTTTCCGGATCAATTTTCCACCTTTATAAGATATGAGTCATGTTTGTAATGGAGCGGATGTGTCAGCCTGCTTCCTGCCTATAAAATGTTGGTTTTCAAAGAACTCTTTGTCTTTAGATACAATCTGGCTCTTTTAGTGCTTTTCTCTTAAAAACTTTTTGGGTTTCCTGTGTATCCATTTATAATTAATTATTTTAGGGGACAAAACATATCCACAAATCCCTGGGGGGTTGGGCTTCTTTCCTTGGGTTCCTTGTGAGATTGCTGGGACTTCTTTAAGCTTCTAGAAGCCTTATAGTTAAATACAGATCATCTGCAAGTGCACTTCAGATATTTAGAAGGCTTTTGATTATTTGAAAGGAGCTACGAAGCTCCAACCAAGGTACTTCTGAAGTCCTACAAAAGATTTGTTGCCATAACAACCTTGGCTTCCTATTCAGCCTGAGAGTATTGTTTATTTTATTTTTGCCCAGGGTCCTTTATCACTTGGCTTAGTATTTTTGTTGGGTTCATTTTGTTTTGTTTTGTTTTGCTTTGCATGTTTGTGTTTTTTAGAACTCAACAAATCCTGTTGCCTCAGAATTCCATACATTTTGCTTGAAAACTGAGCAGCTTTTTGTTAGCCCATTTCTATCTAAAATTTAGCCAATGTGCATCAAATACGTCAGCTGACAACTGATTAATCACCAGACAACTTCCTGGAAGTTATCTCCAGCAAACCTGCCAGCTGGTTAAGAACATTCGCGTCTCCCACATCACTACAGTGAACAGTGTCACCAAACTTCATGTGACCACACAAGAATTGCCTTTCTTCCAGCCTTCCGTGAGGATTCGCTCCCTGAACGCCAGCTTCCCCGAGTGTCCTCAAGGCCCTTTCAGACAATGCTCACTCTCTGGTTGATAGCCATGCCATGGGTCTTGGGCTTTTGTTGTGGCAGCATTTCACTTTGAGCACCAAATTCTATTCTGATTCTTTGCTCCGTAAAAATCTGACCCCAAACTTAGCAGCTTACCTAATTTGCGTACGTGGATTTTGGGGAGTCAGGGATTCAGATATCATACAGGGTGGTGGTCTGACCACACTAAAAAGTATGTGATGTTGGGGGCCAGAGCTGAAGGACTCAAAGGCTGAAGGTGGGTGGCTCACAGCCAGAGAGTGTCATCTGAAGGTTTGTTCACTCACCTGCCTGGTGCCTGGCCCAGGAACACCAAAGGCCAACATTGCTATCTGAGCATCTACACTTGCCCTCAACGTGGTTCGACCTCCTCAAAGCATCCGGGAAGTGAGTCGCTTCCACTCTACATACAATAACTCCAGTGAACAAGGCAAAGCCGGATCATCTTTCATGACCTATCTGCAAAATGACAAAGCATCATTTCTGGCATTCTCTGCATACTGAAGGACTCGAAAGCTCCCCCTAATTTAAAGAAAGGGCCGAAGACCCCATCCCTGAATGAAAGGAGGGGCAGAGTCACATTGCAGAAGAGTCTTCAGGATGGAGAGTGTCACTGGGACCATCTTTGGAAGATACACCTTGTCACAATTATCATAGGAGTGTTGGTACTGATCCACAAAAGATGGAAGGGTTTCAGAAAATCCATAAAAATCCCTGTGGAAGTCAACCTTTTTATTTATTTTAAAAATCACCAATTATATCAAAGCACAGCCAGATCTTTTGTCTTCTGTGCAAAGGGTTTAATTGGTTGTAGTATAAAAGCTCATAGAAAGAATTGTGCACAAAAATGTATTCTATTCTATTGATGAGCAGGCTGCATCCTGCTCATAGTCAAATCAGTTCCAGCGTCATCTCTAGGAACCTTTTGCTGGCTCCCTACCCATCGCCTGTGTACTCCTGGCAGGGTTTTGTGTTCCTTTAATTTACTCCCACAGCATACCATACTGGTCTATCCTATAGCATGCATCCTTTGGAATTTGTGATCATAAATAGTGCTCTCTCTCTCCTTTACTCTGTTGTCAGATTCCTGAAGACTGGATTGTGTTTATTTCTCATTGATTTCAAAGTGCTTACAAAGTGCCTGGAACACAACAAGGTGATTCTCCTCCTCATGGAATAAAACAGTAATCTTTTACATTCATGCATCCTTGTACATTACACACATGTTATCTCATTGGCTACTTACATGCTAAGGATTGATACTCTCTTTTCGCAGAGGAGCAAACAAGCCTGGATGGGTTATGTAACTCGTCCAATATCACTAGATACGATGGGAGCTGAGGAGGGAATAAAATGCAAGTATCCTCAATTCTAGCCTAGTTTTCTTCCTGTTTCCCCTTTCTGCCACTCTGAATGATTGAGAAATGATGACTTCTCATGAAACCACCGAACAGACTCTGATAAAATTTTGACTGTGTCGTATGGCAATTTGGACAAAGCAATATTAATATATTTCCCTTGAAGAAACTGCATATAGAATGTCAAGGTAAATATATATCAACATTAATTCCTTCCAACTTACAGTAGCCTGAATCCCATATTAAAATAAGGACATTTTCTTAAGATCCCATAAAGAATCAAGTTGCATTGAAAAGACTCCAATCTTCTAAAATGGAAAACAAGATGACTTAAGTGAATATTTTAAACAAGATATATTTATTTTTATACCATTCCTCAAATATCTTAATGTTCTTATATTAAGCTATGCATGGGGGAGATAATCACTGATACATAAATTATCCAAAAACTTTATCCAAATATATGTTCAGTGATTTTTAAGTTCAGTTGCTGAGTACAGTTCTCAATTTCTTGAGAAATTAAATCAATGCTTTCGTGATCATTGCTGCTTTCTCTGCATTCCCAGAAATTAGAGGAACAACATTATGGTCTTAGGTTATTATTTTTTTTCCTTCCCTTTTCTGGTCCATTCTCCCTAAAGTGAAGCAAAGGGCACTTCGGAGGGAGAGAAGAACGACAGAGCTTCCTTATTAAATCTCTTTCCCTTTGTTTAGCTGTTACAATGAGATCGCTTTTGACCTTTCAGAAATTCCATTTTTCTCTTCCAGAAGATGGGCTGAGAAGACCTACCATTCAAATTTTTCATGGATGACTATTACGGGCTGAAATTTCCCCCCTCCCTCCACACACACAAAAACTCCTATGTTGATTACTAACATCCCATTACCTACAGATGTAACTGTATTTGAAGACAGGACCTTTTAAGAGGTAAGGTTAAATGAGGTATTATGGTGGCTCTGATCCAATCTGACTGGTGTCCTTATAAGAAGAGATCAGGACACAGACACACACAGAGAGACAACCACGTGAGGACATAAGGAGAAGACAGCCATCTGAAACCAAGGAGAGTCTGTAGAGGAAGGAAAGCCTGCCAATCTTAGACTTCTACGCTTCAGACTGTGAGATTACAGATTTCTATTGCTTAAGGTGCCCAGTCTGTGGTACTTACTTAGAGAGCTCTAGCAAACTAATATAACGAGGTTATGATTTACTCTAACTTAGATCTAAATAGATAATGGCACATAGGTCATGTGGAAGGTGAGTTTTCTTCATTACATCTTCCTGAGTGTTCAGCCTTGGGATCCCATGATGAGAAAAGCTATAAGCATTTTGTTCACATTTGCATGCCAAGTTTTCTTAATTTTGTTAAGATCACAACAATGGCTTTTATTTATATTCTTATAATATTTCTTAAATTAAAACCTATCAATTTCAGGTCTCACTAGGATCTTCCGAGGCTAATAACGCTCCTGTTTTCCTGTAGAAGATTGCTGATGAAATTTCTTACCCTAATGGGCAAATTTACCTCTTGGTGAGTGTGTATCTATCCTCCAAATGTTAATGGGTCTTATGTATCTCCCTTTCCAGGGACGTTATCATCTCACACACTGGATACAGATGTACAATGAAAGAAAGCCTCTTTTTATGCCGGTCACTTCACTTAGTTTTCTCATTTCTAGTGCATCCAAATAGGCATTTCCAAAAGCCAGGTGGCTTGTGCTGTTCCACACCAGAAGTGATTGCTTTCCCACTGCCTTACTTGAGTAATGTGCTAATAGAAAACCAAGTTATGGATCTCCAGAACCAGGACAATAATAAAATCATAATGATATTGTTAGCAATCTGGCCCCAGTGCTGGTCCCTTCTCCCAGAGAAACATTGTCACAGAAATACAAAAACTCATCAGTCACAAATATCACACAAGAACCAAGCCAACCAGCTTAAATTTACACACAGAATTTCATGTGAGACTGAATTTCACTGCCGGGGAGCAGCTTCTCTTAGAAAAATCCAATTAGCACACTAATTGATGTGGCTAGCCCTTTCTGAGTAGATCCTCAGAAGTATGCTCTTAGGTGATTTTTACAAGGTCACACAGAGTACCAGAGGTGAGACCAAGACTGAAGCTCAGTTCCGACATCAAGCCCGTGCCACCTCTCTGGAGCTTGCATTCTAAACGTTGGGTGTGCAGTATGTGGCTTGACCCATATTTGGCCATCTCAGAAATTTTAAACAAGAAAACAAATTGAACAAATAAATACCTAAGTAGAGCAGTAAAATAACCCAGTTAGCCAGCTAAAGTTAACCGGGAAGCCCTTGAATCTTAAATATCACCTCAACCATTGTGGCTATTTGGTCGATTCTGAAAGACGATGATTAGGCAGAGTGAAGAACAAAGGGAGACCAGAAGTCCAAGTTTCCAAGTAATAAATGCCACAATTATAGTAACTTTCCTGTTTGATGTCCACTCTTGGGAAATGCACACTCCATCACCAATAGTGTCATAGTGTTTGTTGTTTCTAAACTCGTACATCTGTTCCCTTAGACTAGTAGATCTGCTTTTCTTAGGCACTAGACCCCTAACTGAACCACTTCCAAAATGAATAGGTCAAATGGAACCGCTTTCCCCAAGAACACCAATAAAAACAAATCATGCTGATACTGTGTGGCTTTCTGAAAACATGACAAATTTTAGAAACAAAAATTACACCCCTGTAGTAATTTTTTTTAATTTTTAAAATGTTTTTTTATTTATTTTTGAGACAGAGAGAGACAGAGAATGAGCAGGGGAGGGGGAGAGAGAGAGGGAGACACAGAATCTGAAGCAGGCTCCAGGCTCTGAGCCCGACGTGGGGCTTGAACCACGAACTGTGAGATCATGACCTGAGCCGAAGTCGGACGGACGCTTAACCGACTGAGCCACCCAGGCGTCCCTCCTGTAGTAATTTTTGTAAACAATTTCTAGCTTATACCATGATCTCATATCCAAAATATTTACTCAATAGATACTTATCAAAAGTCTGCTCCATGCCAATGTTCTACCTGCTGAGGATATAGCTATAAACAAAGAGCTGATGTCCTCGTTGTCTAGCTGAAAGAGTTAGACAATCACAAAATGAAGAAGAAAAATGCAGAATGTTGTGGATAAACGTGAACCAGGGTAGGTAAATAAGGACAAGCATGCCAATGATGATGGGACATTGGTTTTGCTACTTTAATTACAGTGGTCCAGGAAAACCCCACCACGAAAGGGATATTTGGGGAGACTGAAGAGTAAGAAATCAAGCTATGTTGATACCTGAGCCCAGAGCGTTTCAGATCAAGGACTCCTCAAGTCTTAAGCCCTGAAGTCATGTGCTTGGTGTGCTCCAGAAATATCAGGGAGTCGGGTAGTTGGAAGGTGGAGGAAAGGGAGAATAAGACAGATGAGCTGGAGTTGGACAGGTAGTGATCTGAGATCCTTTAAGTACTTTTAAGTTGATTTTTAGGACCTCGGATACCATTTTGGGCAGAGAAGTTACATGATTTAGTGTTGAAAGGATTACTCTGCTTCTGTGTTAAAAATAGACCACATGGGGCAAATTGGCAGGAAGGAGATGAGTGAAAACACCAGTGTCACCCAGGCAAATGGTGGCAGTGGCTTGAACAAGGACAACAGCGAGTTGGCGAGAAGTGGTTGGATTTTAAATACATGGTGAAGGCAGAACCAATAAACTTTCTTGACAGATTGAACATGAGTATAAAAGAGAGGAGCTAAGGAGGATGCTGACGTTTTGATTACAGAAGAGTGAAGTTGCCATTAACTGAGATGGGAAAGACTGAGGGAGGGGTGAGTTTGTTGAGGGAGGGGAGAGATAAAGAAACGAATGTTCTCACAGTGTTTGGAGTCAATGGCTCTAGCTTTAGGAACAGTTTTGGGGACAATAGATGGGGTTCATTGAGGAAAATCTTACTTGGCACATGTTGAAGTTCTAAAAGAAGCCATCTTGGAAGAAATCGTGTTGAAGCTTAGATCTAAAGGGTAAGTGGCAGTTACGAAAGTGAAGGGGGGCAAGGAAGGGTTCTGTGTAAAATCCCAGAGCAGGACAGGTCCAGGAGCAGAATAAACCACCGCACATCAAAACACGGTCAGCTGTAGCACTCGTTTTGAAAAGGTAAGTTTATTCCAGTTTAATGGATATGTTAAGGGATGATTTGAGCACGGGTGAATTTTGTGTTTGCTTATCTGTGACTCTTACAGACACTGATGGATGCGGAAAATCACAGCTAGCTGAACCGAGCTAGGAACACACACAGTGAGACCTGAAGCACCTCAAACATCCAGGAGCGCTTTGCTCATGCCCTGTTTGCCACAAGCCCCGCCCAGCGTTCCACATCCCTGGGACAGCTTTCCCTCCAATTCAAGGCAGCCTTCCTGCTACCACTATGCAATTGCTTGCAATCTGGCCCCTTCTGATTCTTACTTCCATGAACACACACTTGGTCTTTTTGAAGGTCAAGGTCTGGTTTTCTCGTAATGTTTCTGAGTGTCTTAACCATTGAACAAAACTGTGTTCCCATTTGTACTAGGTCTCTATCTTCTTCCTGTGTATGCTACAAATGAAAGTTGAGAGTCGGCTGTGCCCTTGATGCGATCAGCCTCGTGGCTTATATTGCACAATTTTGTATAGCGTGTGGTTTTTAGGAACGCACACGCCACATTCTGGTAGAACTGACTGTAATAGAAGGAGGTCCGGGGGATTTCAGTGCATAGAGTGGTGCGGGGCATGGATGGGGAGTGGCCCAATATGAAGAGGTAGATGGGGTGGGGAACTGAGAAGTCAAAGGCCTCCATGTAAGCCAATATGAATGGTTTAGACTTCACTCTGGGGTCAACTTTAACCATGAAGTATAGCACAACTGCAGTTGAGAAAGATCACATGGAATGTGGTGATCAGACAGGAGGGGAGTGAGACTCTAGTCAAGAAGCTCAGTGAGCAGCCTGTTTCTTTAATACAGGTTGGACGAGATGGTGGCTTGGTCAGTGACAACAGAGATGGACGGGACTGGAAAAACCCAAATCCAGTTCCGCTTCCTGATACAATCCTGAACTGCTGATCTGCAATATGCCCGCAATGATACAAGAACAAGCAAAGTAGTCAAACAAAAGGGAAAGGACCAAAATGTTGCACACTTAACGTTGTGTACCTTTGAATATTTCCCCTTCGTTCCATCCTGTTTTTGCACTTAATGCTGTTGAAAAGCAATGAGATTATAGATGAAAAGAATGGTAATGATAGTAATAAGAAGAAGAGATGCACACTGTGTGAGTGTATAATTTTTGAAACTGAACATTTTGGTGCCTATTTTTCATCCCCATAATAGGGATAATAACAATACGCAGTTATAAGTTTATTATTTGCTAAAACACCTTTAAAGTACTTATACAAGACTGGCATATGATAAGCACTACTGGAATATGCTTACCATTATTTCAAAATATTTCACATACATCGCATCAGCTCTCAAGAGGGTATTATGATTTCAATTTTTTGAATGAGGAAGCAGAAGGTCAAGGAGGCTACTCAGTTTGCTCAACGCCACTAAGTGGCAGTCTAGGTCCTGCAGCAGAGCGTTCAGGGTTCAACTCCACCCGCCACGCCTACTCTATCCGGGGCACTGAGGGGTGAAAGCGTGAGCCACGCAGGGCAAGGGAGGAGCATCCTTCACACAGGCCTAACAACCACCCTGCATCCTTCCTCAATTCCCTCTCGGGCTTCCACCTCCCAGAGCAAACTGCCTGCGAGAATCCAGCGAAATCCGCAGCCCCACACTCCATTATATCATCTTTAGGCTTCGTAAAATTAGACTTTGTGAAGTTCTTCCAGGAAAGTGCCTTAATCTTTCAGTCAGCTACACTGCGCCATGTTAATCAGCACAGAGTGGAATTGGCTGTGGAATTAAGATGCCGGAATGGTTCGATTTCAGCCCACGTCTTCTAAAACCCAAATCACTTTCCCTGTAATCAAACCCCTACCTAGTTCGGAGTATCAAAGATAACGTCTTTTCTTTTTTGGTCTTTCACATTTAACACAGGAGTAAATGGGAAACACTGAAAATCCCATCACTTTTTTTTTTTTTTTGGCTCTGAATCAAAAGGATCCATAAATCTTAGAGAAAGGCCTCAAAGCAGAGATTCAGCATTCAGGGCTTCGATCCTAACAGCGTCTGATTCAAGGAGAAATTACTTTTCGGGAAACTCTCAAGCCTTCTCACCCATTTCATATTCCAAACAATTTCCTGTCCCTTCTTCCTAGAGTGGAACAGAGCATTTTGTTTCTGTAGACCTATTGCATAGGCAAGTCCGTGTGTAGAAAAGAGTTTCATAAGAGCCCAGAAATGGAACTCTGGGAAAATCGCTCCAATCGGAAATAGGGGAAGGTGTGGTTTTCCAGAAAGATGGCTACATCTTGAGTGCCTTGTTTGCTTCTGTGATTTTCTCAATAATTCTAGGGAATGCTTGCAGCCTAAGTTCTTCTTCTGCCACAGCATTTTCTCATTTGTTGATTATGCTCAGGTAAGTTAATTACTAGTAAGAAGATAATGAAAAAACCTCAAGCTCGCAGTTAAGTGGAGGGGAACAGTCAAGCATAATGGAGATTTTAAGTGTTCTCATTTCCTCCCATTTTTGGAGACCCTGAAGAGCTATCACCTTCCCCTCTACCTAATGCCTTTCAAATCAGGAATTAATGCAATGGAAAAATCATCAGGCTAAAAGCAGCTTTTTGCCAGGATGCCAAAGGACACTTTTGCAGTGATTTCAGGAATGAAGCTCAGTAAAGTTTTATTTCTTTGATGTGTTTGCTTGATTTATTGCTGAAGCTTATGATACGAGGCCTAAGGGGATTCAAGCAGAATTTAACATATACAAATAACTATCTTTTCAGCCGGAAAAAAATCCTAAAATCGTAGAAAAATATATCGGCTGTGCCCTGCATGACAATCAGAGAACAGATGATTAGGGAAACAGGGCTGACCTCTCTGTGCCGTTCAGGTCTAGTTCAAAGAACGGCAGACTCACATCTGCAGTGGGAACCAGAAAAGGGGTCAGAGGATCTGAGAGGCCCCCTGTGTTGTCGCAGCTTAGATAAGGGTGTGACGTGGGACAGGGAGGGACACACAGGGTCCTATGAGCCTCATTCCAGTGGGTGACAGGGAGCCATCAGGGTATTTTAAAGACATGCTTGAAGGAAGGATGATTATATTTAATACTTTAAAGCTCACTTGGGATCTTACAAAGATAAATGCTTAAAGAAGGAAATGAATCAATAAGAGTAAACTGGCTGTAAAGAATAATCTGGAAAGATACGCTTCTAACACGTGGTGGTTTCCTAGGGCTGCTGCAACACGGTACCTCAAACTGTGTGGCTTCAACAACAGATATTTATAGTCTCCTAGTTCAGAGGCCAAAAGTTTGACATCAAGGCAATAGGAAAGCTGTGCTGTCTCAGAGGTGCTAGGAAAGAATCTGTTCCAGGCTCTTCCCTGGCTTCTGGCTGGCAATGCGTGCGTTCTGGGGCTTGTGGAGGCAGCGGCCTGACCTCCGCCTTTATGTTGTCTCTTGTGTGTGTGTCTCTGTTCAAATTTCCCCTTTTGATGAGGACACGAGTCATGTTAGATGGGCCCGCCCCACTCCAGTATGTTCTCATCTTAATGAATTACCTTTGCCACAACGCTATTTCCAAATTGGGCCACATTCTGAGGTACCGGGGTTCAAACGTTAACATATGGATTTTTGGTAGGGCGTACCGTTCAGCCCTTGATGTAATGCATCCCGTAAAAAGAACCACAAGACTGTCGGCCAGTGAAGAAGAGAAGTCCAGAGAATAATTGTTTTCTTAGAGGGAAAAGTGAAGGAAGTCAGGGAAGGTGGAAAGGGGGGAGAAGGAGGGAGAGAGGGAAGAAGGAGGGAGAGAGGGAGGAAGGAGGGAGAGAGGGAGGAAGGAGGGAGAGAGGGAGGAAGGAGGGAGAGAAGGAGGAAGGAGGGAGGAAGGTGGGAAAAAAGGAAGGGAGAGACAGAGGATAGCAAGACAGGTGGTTTTATTTCAAACATTTTATTTTTATTTTTCAGCTTTTATTTAAATTCCAATTAGCTAACATACAGTGTGACATTCGTTTTAGGTCTACACCACAGTCACCCATCACTTCCATACAACCCCAGGTGCTCCTCACAAGTGCTCTCCTCACTCCCCATCACTCAGCATAACTATAGACACGGATGGGTGGCCATCATTACATGATGAGTCACAGTCACCTGTGAGATGTGAAGAGAAAGGGACACAAACATCGATCTGTTTATTACAACAATGCTATTGTTGGACATCCAAGACCAAGGATGTGCAAAGCTGGGGTGAAGTTGGAAGACAGATGGGGCCACATCCCCATGGGATGGGATGGGAAGGGAGAGAAAAAGAACAGGAAATAGCATTAATGGAAGGGCTTATGAAGACACAGTCACTTTCCAGAAAGTTTTTGCCCTCCTTCTTGCTTCCTTTTTCCTTTATTATTTCTTTTTTCCTTGCCAGGCAGGTTCCGGGTGGCCAACAGTACAAAGCCCTGTCCTCGTGGAGCCGCGAGGTGTAGGGGTTATTAACCCTCCTTCAGAGAAGAGAAATGCGTGGTCAGAGAGTGTAAGCAACTTCTCCAAAGTCTTGTCCCTGAAAGATGCTGGACATGGAATTCCATTAAATGGTGGTTTTCCCAAAGTCCCTTCTCTTCCCTTCAAGTCTACTACTCCGTCCCTCCTCAGAGCATCTCCTGAAAGAGCTGAGCTTAAAGCAGGAGGTTGGATAGAGAAGGGCACGGGGTACACATTTAGGTTGGCAGGGAAGGGTTAAAGGCTTTGTGGATTCCTTTAAAGAGTTCTGTCTGGGGGCACCTCGGTGGCTCAGTTGGGTGAGGGGTCAGATTTTGGCTCAGATCATGGTCTCAAGGTGAGTTCCTGCCCCTCATTGGGCTCTCTTCAGATCCTCCATCCCCCTGTCTCTCTGCCCTTTTCACACACTCTCTCTCTCTCTCATTCCCAAAAATAAATTAAAAAATTTGAAAAAATAAAGTGTTCTGTCTGTTCTCTCTCATTCCCTTTCATTTGCAGAAGGCGACTCTTAGATCCAGGGACCTCAAGAGACATGAGTCATTTTCTGAGAGGAAGAACGTGAGGTTGGATGTTCAGGGTTGGCTCCAGGCATAAGAAAGAGGAGAAAGGAGGACTGTGATTTCCCTTCCTGATAGTCAGTCCACCTTGTCCCCGGAGCATGGCAGCAGGGACTCTGTGAGCTTAACTTCCAAAAGGACTTGTTCCACAGCAAACGACAGGGATGCTGGTAATGGGAATGCAGTCTACCCAGGTAATCTGGGTAACTTTTAATCTATATTCTTTTACAGAAATTATAAAGAGCCTGATGGTGAAAGAATATGAAATGATCAGGAACTTCTATACAGTCATTTCTGTTCTTATACAATAAAGATTGTCTTAGGAAATAAAATGATGACTACAGGTAGATTCTAGAACTTATGACTGTAAAAACAGGAAGCAATTATGTGTGTACATATATGTGGATACATGTACATGGTAACATACCTACGTGTCTGTGTGTGTGTGTGTAGAATTCTACCACCAATTGTCCTGTGGAAATCTAAGTCCGTAGCAAATTTCTGCTGGAAATTTCTGGATCCATTTCTTCTTTATTCTCTCAGCTAACTGGAATCCTTCAACCTTTCTAAGAAAATAGGAAGCATCAGAGTTGAAGCAGCACCCATAGAAAGTGTACCTGCCATTTTCCGCAAGTGTTGCTAGGCTTAGGAGTGTAAATTATGCCATTGAGGTGAAGGTCAAAGGGAGCTTGCTCTGTTGTTCCCAGGACATAATATTAGTGTGCCTTGAACAGGACTTTGGCAAAGTGCCCCTGGTGACCTAGAAGGTTGGACACATCTGATGTTGACGTGTTGAATTCACCATGTTTTTGCTCTGATAGAGTTATTTTATCTTCTTGAACTGCCTCTCCCACTATGCCCACCCTATCCCCTAAGATAAGACACAGGAGCAAAGGAATGCTCTCAAGTTCATCCCATCCCTCTGCCTCTGGTTTGTCATATTTTAACTGTATTCCAGCATCTGGTCTCTTCCTTAGGATAAGTTCTTAGTCACGAAGGGTTTACTCTTTTCATATGAATAAAAACCAAGTTATCTCAATGGCTCTTCAGGATGGTTTTAGACTCTCCGGCAGCTAAATTTAGATTGAAGCCGGGGAAGAAAAAAGAAAGAACACTGTATAATTTGAGAAATGAGCAGGTGTTTTAAAGTCATACTAATTTGGGATTGAATCCTGGTCCATCTGCTAGTTAACTGTGAACAGGTTTTAAAATGGAGGAAATATCAAATAAGGTATTTGTGAAATAAAAGATGCAGTCATACATGTTAGGTACCCAGGAAGGTGGCTGTGTCAGCCAAGAACATTTAATACAATGCTATTTTTGTTGTGCAGCCAAATTAATTAACTTAACGTCCTGTTCTTGAAGTTACACACACTGGCGTTACCAGTGCTGGTTTAAGATTTACCTCCATCTGGGGGTGGGAGGTCCAGGAAGGGGGGTGAGTGTGATGGAAACTTCAGTGCGTATCGGAACCGCAAGAAATCCACTTTCCCATGTTGACCACAGTGTGGATGATTCGGTGAGTCCACCAATTTTAATATAAAGGTCATACACTTATAAAGAAATTCAGTTCTCTCTTTCACTACACACGCGCGCGCGCACACACACACACACACATTTAATAAATAAAGATAACATTATCCAGATAGATTATCCAGTGGCTAAACAAAAAATTCTGAATTTGGGGCATGTGAATGGCTCAGTCTGTTGTGTCCAACTCCTGATTTGGGCTCAGGTCATAATCCCAGGGTCATGGGATTGAGCTGTGTCAGCTCCATTCTGCATGTGGTGCCTGCTTGAGATTCTCTCTCTCTCTGCCCCTCTCCCCTGCTCTCTCTCTCTAAAATTAAAAAAAAAAAAATCTGAAGTAGATCCGAAGGAAAAATGTCATTGGGAACAGAGATCTGACAACTCTAAATGAACATTAGGTTATAAAAAGCCTTCACTCAACAATGCATTACATGTAAAAAACTTGTCATTTATAAATAACAACTTCACATCACTGAGCCCTTTCCTGCCCCTCAAATACACTTTAAGGTAGGTATTTAACTATCAGTTTTTTACAGTCCAGAAGAGTAAAGCTCACAAAACTTAACCGGATCAAAGTCATTCAGGTAGTAAATTAAGACACGAACATAGGTATTTTGATTCACGCTTATATATTTGTAGTACTAAATTAATAAGACTTATTAAACAGAGGTGATGTTAAAATGTTAAGTCAATTATGCTTGACTATTTAGAACTTGAAGATATGAACCATCCTTGGTTTGTCCAATATTTTATTCCTTGCTCCAAGCACAATGACAAGTGTATAAGTGTTTGATAAATACTTACTGAGTTGATGAAATAATCAGAACCTTTCTGGGTCAACCTCTACTTCAGAAGTTGTTAAAATTGCCTATAAGTAATGAGTATATTAGGAACACTGATTTTCAGGTGGCCACAGTTTGAGAGTCTGTCAGTTTGAACTTGAGAGGAAGATGTTCATGGGTGTGCCAGTGCGTGTATGTGTTGTGTGTGTGTGTGTGTGTGTCCATGAAAACTGAAGGGGGGTGGTATTGAGGAACTAGGTATCATGGAAAATATTATAAAACATAACTTTAATGTAAATCAAATATGATTACTACAATCTATAAAAGTTATTTTGGCAGTTTTGCTATTCCAGATATCTTACGTGTATGTGGGATCAGGCGATATTAGATCAGACGCGTGTGGCCTTTTAGAGATCATTGAGTCGACGGGTCCGCAAACTATGTCCCGTAGGTCAAATGGGCCCACTGCTTGTTTTTATAAATAAAGTTTTATTGGAACACAGCGCTGTCCATTCACGTACATAGTGTCTGTGGCTACTTTCACGCTAAAATGGTAGAACTGCGCAGTTGCCAGAGGAATATGTGGCCCGCAAAGCCGAAAATATTTGCCACATCACGGATGGAACTGGGACCCCAGTTATTGAGCAAAGAAGGCACAGGATGGAAGGTGCAGTGTAGGGAATATGGTCAACAGTGTTGTATCAACGTTTTATGGTGACAGGTAATAGCTACACTCGTGGTGAGCACAGCATGGCATACAGAGTTGTCCAGTCACCATACCGTATGCCTGAATTTAGTGTAACATTGTGTGCCAACTATACCTCCGTAAAATAAAATAAATGTTTGCTGGCACTCGATTTAGTCTACACCTCCCATTTGGCAGATGAAAAGTCTGCCCTCCTGATGGATGACAGGACCTACTCAAGGTCACACGGTCGTGGAGGCAGGCTGGAACTAGAACTCAGGTCTCTCAACTGCCGTTCCTTTGCAGCTTCCTTTATCACAGTGCATCCCATTATCCTATTGTAAAGAGCTACACTGATTCACAAGCAATTTAGTTTTGCTTTGTTATAAAACACACTTATTTTATTTCATATATATATATATATATATATGATTTGTATTGTCTATGCAAAGACCAGCATCATCCAGATGCTTTGTGACAGCTGCCACCCAAGAGCACCTGGGACCAGTAAGCGCCCAGGGGAAGTTGCGACATCATCAACTGGGCTTATAGAGGCTGAGTTGAAAACTGTCATAAAGCCAGATGAAATTTCATAGAAAATTGATCTTAAAAAGTGAGGTCTCAGTAATAACTCAAAAGTCTATTTTATTAAGATCCCAGCTGGACATTTTCCTTCAGACGGTCCCCCATAAACATAAACAGTAGACATATATTGCTCAATGGTGGGATTTGGAGAATGGAGAGGGAGTGGACCTGGATGTCCCCCCGCCTCAACTAAAGTGTAGATAGAGTGGATATAATGACACTAGCATATGTCTGAGCCATCTTTCCCTTATGAGGTGGAGAGTGAGGATTGGCTTGGTCAATCAAGTCTAACGAGGCCAAGATGGCCGAATGCCTATTGAACCTCTGTGAGAAAGGTACACACCCTGGAAGTATGCTGAGTTGCAAACAGAGTAAAAAGGTGCCCCAAAAAGCCAAAGAAAGAAGTATATTAGCCTCAAAGTGGAAGAGAATAAAGGCAAGCAATTAAATATTGATGGAAGGAACCAGTATTCAGGGATTCAGGGTTACAATGTGAAGGGAGATAAGGAAGGTGAGGGGTGTGGTCCTGGGCATCATGGCAGCTTCAGGTGCCTGCCCCAGCACAGTGTTTGTGCTGGTTGATTGCACCTAAAGGGCTAGCCAGGCAGATGAAAGTAAGGAAACACCTCTTTCACCAGAAGATGTTCCAGAGAGTTTTTCATTAATTAACAAATCAGTGGATCACTGCCTAACTGAATATTTCTGGTACATTGTTACAGATCTGGCTGAGTGTCTGGGGCTTTTTGATCATCCAACACTGCTTTTGTTGGAGAATTGACTCTTTCCCAAACCACATCAATATGCTATGCTGTCAAAGTAGGACCTCTACTTTCCATCAACAGGGTGGGCAGCTATAATAGTCAGAGTAAGGAATTGCAAACAATTGATTCAACCCTTTCTAATTTTGTTGCTGGGTGGAGTGGGGGAAGAATCTCTTGTTATTAGGTGGCAAAAGAATCTCTGAACATGTCAGAGTTGTTC
Organism: Panthera tigris; assembly: GCF_018350195.1. Taxonomy (NCBI): domain Eukaryota; kingdom Metazoa; phylum Chordata; class Mammalia; order Carnivora; family Felidae; genus Panthera; species Panthera tigris. The sequence continues at coordinate 195,462,260 of NC_056663.1, read as the reverse complement.
ATGCATGAGGATAAATGGCCAGAAATAAAGCCTGAAGATGGCATCTACACAAATCTGCGATGTGTATGTCAACAGCTGCCCTTGCCATGGATACATCCAAATGACACCTGCTCTGTCCCATTGCTCTATTCTGAATGAATCTCCCATGGTTGAGTCTGATGGGGTGAGTGTAGTACTCATGCATATTCTCTGGATGCAAGGGGGGTTGCTGGAAAAGGGGATTTCATGGTAATATCTTGCAGGGGCTGGATTCATTACCTGGGAAATTCTTAGAGACAGAGGAAGAATCCTCAAAGAATTATGTTATCCATAAAACACGGCAATCACTCACCACCCTAGCCAATGACAGGGATAGGGTCCCATCCCCCTGGACCTAACAAGAGATGCAAGTCATCGCAGATGGTTCGGATTGGGTCAATGAAACTTGGGGAAGTGGTATTGATGTTGAAACATGATGAATCACTCTCTTAGATAAGGAATCATAAACACCATACACAGCCTCGCCCTGCTGACTTACATCAATTTGACGTGTGACAAGAGTACTGCAAGATGGAGCTCATGTAGAGGAAATGGAGCTAAAACATCTTTTATTTTTTAAGTACGCCTCATGCCCAGCATGGAGCTCAACATGGGCTTGAACTCAAGAACTTGAGGTCAAGACCTGAGCTGAGATCAAGAGTCAAATGTTTAACCGACTGAGCCACCCAGGCACCCCCAGCTAAGAGATATTCTAAAAGACAAGGGTGTGATGGCATTGCAGACAGCTGCATTTGGTTGTGCCTGAAGCCACGCAATCCCTGGAGTTTTACAATTTCCTGAACTGGCATTCTAATTTTCTTATTTAAAGTCAAAACCTAGTACAATGCCCATGCTCTGGATTTGTGTCCTCACTAAGTGAAATGCTGAATTGAGCGTACCTCAGTAAGGAATATTCTTTTCAGGAGTGAAAAGAATAGTGATCTGATGCACCTCTCCCATGTAGCTATTCCAAGGAGAAGATAAACAAGATATATAAGATTTTCAGTCTTTTCTTAGGTGGACATCACATCACCTCCTCCCTCTCCATTCTTCAAGAGTTAGTGGCTCGGAACCGTTTGACTAGGACACGCTTTCAAGCGAGTATGGTTATGGAACACACACACACACACACACACACACACCAACAAATGGATACTTTTCTCCCTCTCTGTGCCTAGAACTGGGACCTACTAAGACAAGGTCCCATGTAGGCTGGATAGCAGCATATCTATGCCAGCTGTCTTGAGCTCTCTCCCTCTTTCTTCTATCCTCCACTCATGCTTTCATACCTTCCATCACACTGTTTTATAACTAATTAGGCTAATGCTATGATTTGTAGGCATAAGGAGAGAGAGAGGAAGGCAGAGAGACAGAGAGAGGGAAAGGGAGATACCTGGAGGTCTGTAACCTAAGCACTTCCTTTGGCCCAAGTCATCAGAGAACTCTGCAATGGGGTTTTAGGCAAAGGCTTTGCTAAATACAAGGTATAATTTGCTTTTGTTTTCCTCTTCTCCCTTTCTGAATGTTGTCAAAAGAGAGCTGGATGGAAGTTAAAATGGTGAAGGCAAATTTTATTCGGGACTATTGTCATGGGAAAAAAGAGACCCTGTTACAGAACTGGGCTTCATTCCGAATACAACAAGGACAGGGAGAATTTTAGCCAAGAAGCAGGGAGGGACAAGTACATGGAAAATTACTGTGAGGAGACATGAGTGTTTGGGGTCTGCAATTTTTCTTGCAAAACAAACCTAACAGGATTCCTGTTGAAGTCAGGCCATGACCATCAGATACTAAGAGTGGGAGATTCTTGCTAAACTGACTTCGGGTTCTTACTAAAACTGGATTTTTCAAGGAGGTGCACAGATGGACCTTGGAGAAGTTTCAAGGGCTTGACTGAAGTTGGGTCAGGCAAGGGATTTTGTCATCATCTCCCTTGGAAACTGATAGAGAAGAACATTGGCCATGTTGATGAAGCAGAATTGGGGGAATATTGGATCCTGTTTTCCCAGGAGCCTCTTGATAACCTCAAAAATGCAGTAGTAACTGAAAAGTGTGCCCTAGATACCATGCAAAATATGTTCACCTTTATTACTTAATTTAATTCGTATGAAAATTCTGTTAGGTAGAGTGTTATTATTTGAAATATACAACAGAGGAAAATGTGAGTCAAGAGATTCTGCAACTTAATGCCAAAGACCTTATCAACGGGAGCACCTGTGGTTTGAAATCAGGTTTGTTTAAATTGAAGTCTGTATTTGCTGCCTTACATCTGGCGCCTGGGCTATAACTCAGATGCAAAGTGAATCAGCTTTCGCAAAAGAAACAAAATGTTGAAAGTTCTCCATTTAGTCTGAAAGTGGGTAAACCTCCATCAAGATCAAAACTGGCAAAAATAAGCATGAGGCTATTGTGTGTAGGGAAGATTAAACGAGGTCTATGTCACTCTGGAAGGAAGATCTAGGCCCAATTGATAGAAGTTCCTCTCTCCTCATTCCTCACTCCTCACGCTTCCAGAAAGAAATCATGGGAAAACTACTACTGACTGGTGTCATCTCCCCACTTTGTCCTCTGGTTGCTGACACAGGACGAAGGACTCATCAGGCTGATGAGATGGTGAGTTTGGAAAGGGAATAAGAATGTGCAGTAACAATTCCTGCTAGGGTCCCTGTGTTGGGGTTCTCCAGAGAAACACAACCAACAGGATGGGAGTACATAAAAAAAATAAAAATTAAAAAAAAAAAAGATTTATCTTAAGGAGTTGGCTCACATGACCTTGGATGCTTGATGAGCCCAAAATCTGATGGTGGAGGCTCAGCCTGGAGACTCAGGAAGGAATGCAGTTCAAGTGCAAAGGCACAGTGTGCTGGTTAACCAGGAAGAGCCCCTGTTGTAGATAAAGTCCAAGGCCAGCTTCTAGCAGAATTATTCCTTCTTGCTTAGCACAGTCAATCTTTTCGTTCTATTAAAGCCTTCAACTGATTGGATGAGGTCCATCCACATTGTATAGGACAATCTGTTTTGCTCAAAATCTATCAATTTTATTATAAGTCTCCTCCAAACACACTCTCACAGAACCACCCAGAGTAACATTTGACCAAAATATCTGGGCCCAGCCAGGTAGACACATAAAATTAACAATCACACCCTTCACCCTCTCTTTCTAAAGGCAGGATCTCAAGCATGTAAGGTTCTGATTTTTCTAGCACTTCTAGGAACTGGGTGGGTAAGTTTAAGTGACAGGTAGAGGGTGTACTGAAAACCTATTGGTAGCAGGCCTAAGACTGTGTTTCCATCAGCTTTGTTCGTAATAAAGGTAATCTATATTTATTTTTATCTTTTTTCTGATTCCTCACAACTGGATCCTAATTTGAACAGAACAATGCAGGATGCTATTATAAATGGGACCTGGGCTCAGAATCTTAAGAACTAGGGACCAAAATTATGCACATAAAATTCAGACAGATTGAGGTTTGGGGCTGAGCCAGGATGAAATGCTTTAGGATCTAAGCTTTAGTAAGCTCAGATTGCTAAAGTCTTTTTGAATGTGGATCAGAGCTGCCCTTAGTTGCTGTTAGTTACAGACATGGAACTATTTTTACAAAAGGTGAGGCCTGAGTGATGCCCCCTTGGTTCTTATTAAGCACATCCCAGGGGCCCTAGCAGGCAGGCCATGGCAGCTAACCTTGACCTGACTTACATAGCGGGGCTAAGTCAGGGAGCAGGTAATAGGGAAAAGAATTGGGGCCAATTAGGATTCTTCAGTGAAGAGATGCTTTAGGCATTAGTAGATGAGATGATTTTTGCTCCCATATGGGTGTTTTTTTTTTTTTTTTTTCAAAAGCTCCAAGCAGTAACTTACCACTGCGATTGCAGTTAGGTTCAGCATAAGCTACAGAGCATAATGTCTAGCTTTTGCATTCATAGAGATCCAGGACATATACCCTAATAATAGTGACTTAGATTACAAATATGCAGCCTCGTGGATAAAAGGGTAGTGGATTTTACTAATGAATAAATAAGAAGGAATAAGTTATTTACTCTACAGGGGCTATGTCACATTCTTGGGTTGAGAAACAGAGGAACTCGATGAAACAATTCGTAACTCAAATATTAGGGGAAAAAAAAACCATAAAAAGGCCTGTGCCTGTAGCATGAAATCCATCCCTAGGAATTGAGTTTTCTCAAATTGAATTGATTTAAAACGTATGTTTCTGCCTTTCCATCCCAACAGAAACAGTGGAGAATGGCAAACACTTTAGAGAAGTCAATGTGTCTGTGGAAGAAGAGGGCGTCGTTTCATAAGGCAGAGTTGGATGGTGGAGGCCAGAGTGGACAGACGTGATGGGGAAAAGGGGATCCACTTGGGCTGAATGTCCTTGAAAGGAGTTTAAGAAACAGGCAGCTGTCTTTGTAGATCAGAGAGGGTGACGTCTCCACCCCCAGTCATACATAAGAAGAAGGCTTTATTCCAGAGAGAAGAGTGGAGAGACCCCCAAGGGAAGCCGGATACAAGACATATCTAAAGCCTTTAAGAGCTATGTCATAATAAAAGGGAAAACTTCCATAAAAGATCAGAACAGCTGTGTAAAGATGTGGCACACAATTAGCACTGATTCGAGAAGAAAAGATCAAAAAGAAGGACACCGGCTACTGAAAGCCAATTTAGGGTGTATTATAAGCAGCTTAGTTGCAGTTAGGGATGCACCTACCCCATTGCCATACGTGAGCCTGGTGGGGCTTGAGAGACTGTAAGGAAGGCACAGGAAACAAATGTCACTCCAAGGGAGCCAAGCAGAACAATGATAGAGCAAGACGAGGCCTGGTTTCAATTTTTATCTGAAAGGAGAATGCCACCAGGGTGGATTCATCCTACTTAGGAGGTAAAAGAGGACCAGATTGTTGTAGACAATGGATGCTTTTTTTCCCCCACATCCACACATCATTTACTTTGTACCTCTTTATGACGAAAACTTACAGAGGATGCTAGGGGGCCAGGTGCCATCTTTTCTTTCATTTCTCTTTCTTTTGAAAGGTGCTCCCATCCAGTAAATCATGTCAGCTTGCCAGAGAAGGAAGGTAACCAACACAAAGGGTGAAACCGGATTAAACTACTGAAGTCTCCTTAAAGAAGCATGGGGGAAAAGAATACTACATGGAAATAGGACATCAGGCTCTTATCTTATTCTGCTGAAAAAAAAAAAAAAAGATGTAGCAGAAACACAACTTGAAGCTGGGAATGCTCAAAAACTGAAGGAAGACAGGTGTTGAGGAGTTTACTGCAAAGGTGTGGACTGTCACTGTGGGAGGCTGAAAAATTACTGAAATTAACATGGCACTTAGGTACGTAGGTGCCTGTGGGTGCAGGCATCAGAATCATCCCCGCAGAGAGTGTTTCTCCAACAGAAATAAATACGGCGACAAGGAGGACATCGTTGCTAGAAGACAGTTTCTCTCAGCCCCGGGAGACTTCACGGCCAAAGGTCATGGCAGGAGGCACCAGAAGATGAGGCTAACAATGGCAGCCCATGAGGTCAAGGGTGGGCCATTAAGAAGCCTGCACTCAGGGCAAAGCTATGTCACCAGAACTCCAGAGTTTGCAGGGAAATTAACTTCAGAAAGTTTAAGTGTGAAGGGGAAATGAGAAAATGTGGTGGTTGGGGGTGCCAACAACCTTGGCGAGGACACAGGGAATATCCCTGTTGTCACCCTATGCGAGGAGGTATCCGTTGCAATTTACCCTCCTCCCGAGAGTGGTTTCCCTCCGCAGAGCGTGAGTCCCTAGGCTCGATTGTCTAAGTGCTTCACACGGACTGGTGTCTTCGTGGGAGAGAAAGTAAGATTTTCTTCTGTTTTCACCGTCTCTTGAATACTGAGTTTCCAGGGGGCTTCTGAGTGGTATCAGTAATGTGGCTCTATATTGCCCCAAGCGCTGGATTTTGAGATTTTTACTTAAGACGACTGCGCACAGGGATGCCTGGGTGGCTCAGTCAGCGAAGTGTCCGACTTTCGCTCAGGTCATGAGCTCGAAGTTTTTGTGAGTTTGAGCTCCGTGTCAGGCTCTGTGCTGACAGTGTGGAGCCTGCTTGGGATTCTCTCTCTCTGTCTCTCTCTCTGTCTCTCTCTCTGTGTCTCTCTCTCTCTGTCTCCCTCTTTCTGCCCCTCTCCCACTTGCACTCTGTCTCTCTCTCTCTCTCAAAAATAAATAAGCATTAAAAAAAAAAAAGAAAGAAAGAACTTCTCGTAGGGTCCAAGAATTTTTCCTTTTTTTTATAGTAGACGCACAGTTTAGTTATTCATAATTTTTATCTTCTGTCACACTATCTTTGTAGGTACCAGGAAAGACACTTGCTTTTACTTTATTTCTATTAACTTTCCTCTTTAGCTCCAGCCCTCCACTCTTATTTCTCTCCTCCCCCAGGCATACTAAAATGCATTTAGTATCTACCTCCAATGATACATTGGTCTTTCCTTTAAATATGAAGTAGGGAGACTTGCCCCAGCTACTTTATTTTTTTTAATTTTATTCTTTTATTTTTTTAAGTTTACCTACTTATTTTGAGAGAGACAGAGAGAAAGAGGGAGAGAGAGAGAGCTGGGGAAGGGATACAGAAAGAGAGAGAGAGAGAGAGAGAGAGAGAGAGAGAGAGAGAGAATCCCAAACTCTGATAGTGCAGAGCCCAATGCGGGGCTCTAACTCATGAACCATGAGATCATGATCTGAGTTGAAGTCGGTTGCTTAACTGACTTAGCCACCCAAGAGCCCCAGTGGCTACTTTATTTAAAATATCATTCTAGGGGCCCCTGGGTGACTCAGTCGGCTAAGCTTCCGACTTCAGCTCAGATCATGATCTCACAGTTCGTGGGTTCGAGCCCCACATTGGGCCCTGTGTTGACAGCTCAGAGCCCGGACCCCGCTTCAGATTCTGCATCTCCCTCTCTGCCCCTCCCCTGCTATCTCTCTCTCTCTCTCTCGTTCTCTCTCTCTCAAAAGAAATAAACATTAAAAAATACTTTAAAATATCATTCTACACCCTACCCTTAACATATGTTCTGATTTTTTTCTTGCCTTTGTGGGTTTCCTTTTCTTAGCATAGGTCAACATCAAACCCACATATATTTTGCTTATGTATTTTTTTTTCTTCTCCCAATTGAATATAAGTTCCATATGTAAGGAATTTCTGTCTGTTTTCTTCAGTGCTGTGTCCCTAACTTCTGGCATAGTGCTTGCCACATTATAAGCACTCAATAACTATTTGTGAACTGAGTGAATGACTATATGAAATGGAGTTAGGAGTGGATATTATTCTGTTTTAGATTGTGTTTGGTCAATGCAGAATATATGGGGCTGGCCATGAAGAAATCTACAATGCCCTAATAACATCTAAACTCTTAAAAGTGAGGGTCAAGAGGGAGTAGTTGTTGAATTAATTCATCTTTGGACCCTGGGATGCAGCTATACCCAGGCTGGATCAAACTAAGACTGGAACCGAATGGTTATTAGTGTAACCTAAAACAAAAAGAGCATGAGATGTTCAAGCATTGCATCTTCTCTGAGGATTTGATAGTGAAAAGGTGTTTACGTGCTAATCTGGGGTATTTTATGTTGAGAATACTGTATTACATGGGTACCTTTGGCGGAGGGAGTAAGAGATAAATTGTCTATCAGTAGTTCCAGAGGGAAAAAACAAAGAAACAATACTTTTAATTGGGAGAAAATTCCAAGTGTAGACCAAAGACTACCCTAAAAACTATTGTTCTGTTCTCTTGGGGGACAGACACACGTCTGGTCAGCCATAGAATTCATGGGTGGGGCCAACCATTTACAGAGCAAAACCTGAGAAATTAAGAAATTATAAAGGAGCACTTGCCTCTCCTTCCTCTTATTTTCATAGAACAAAAGAATTGTCTGCTCTTCAGGAGGTCTACCAGGCTTTTGTTTCTTCTCTTTCAGGCTTCTCTTGCCACTTCCCTTGTAAGTGATTTATCTCGTTGGTATGGTTGGCCACAGTGTTAGAGCAGCATTTGTAGTTCTGTCCCTTTTTGCTTTCTTTTTGAGTGAGTCATTCTCAAGTGACACATTCTCAACTCATCTGTGGGGTACACATGCTTGAGAAATTGTAGTTCATGGGCCAGGGTCTATTTAAAAGGGGGAACATGTTAGGGGATTTAGTTGTGGCCATGGGTCAAGCAGCATTTTCTAATTCTACTTGTCAATCACAGAACTAATAGCATTATTTCCTTTTTTTTTTTTTTTTTTCTATTTCTTACTGGGTTCCAAACTCCAGAAAGAAAGGGTGATATTGATTGGCTTCCCAAAACACATACCGAAATAGATTTTGACCTAATGTAAAGAATTTTCTTTTTCTCTATTTGGGAGAGAAGGAAGGAGTTGCTTCATCAGGTGTGGAGACTGCCCATCACTAGAGGCCAAGATACTACCCATCCAGAAATTGTTAAATGAGTCTTTTCCCTAGGAAAGGATTTGACTTATTATGGGATTAATAATGATTCCTGCACTGATGCAGAACTTCAGAATTTGCAAAAGCCTTTAAGATTCATCATTTTCCTTAATATGAGATCATACTTATTTATTTTTATATTTATGTACCCAATTCATTTGCGATGATGTATTATTCTAATTTAGATGTTCAAGTGAGTCATCTTCAAAGTAGACCCTTGAGAATTTACTTGATTTTATGAAGCCATAAAAAAGAAAAACTTCTAAAACTGTAAATTAATAATAGACATTAGTTATTATTATCAACAGTGTTAATAGCACAAGGTTAAGTATGCTATCATTACTCAAAACTTTGGAGTATCCTCTTAGGGCCTATAGCATACTTTGATACGCTTCTTACAATGAAAAATTACTAATTTGGAGGACTTATTCCATTTGTATTTTAATTTCAAGTCTTCATGAGAAGTTATCTCTGTCCAAATGTTATAAATAAGGTGAGTGACCAAAAAAGGAAATATGATTTCAAGGAAGGAAATATGACTTCTAGTACATCCAGAAAGTTAATGTATTTTTTTAGTTTACTTGCATGATTTTGTTATTTTAGGGGCCAGCACTGTCTCTCATATGGCTTTACTAAAAGCATTGTAAAATGCATTTGGACCTAGGAAATAGTTTTCTGATGTATAGTGGTGGTAAAAAACAAGACCTACTTTGAATTTTGGCTTCACCATTTGTTATTTTTGGACCATTGCGAGTTGCTTAAGATACCTCTAAGCCTTGACTTCAAGGTAAAGTGACTCAAATAATACCTACTATCCAGATTTTGTAGTGATGACCACATAAAATTATATATAGAAAGTACCTGGGACACAGTAAGTGCTCAATAAATGGTACAAATCAATACACACATAACCTGGCATTCTCTCTGCCTCCTAGGGGATGTCTTAGCAAAGCACATTTTATTTTGATTAATATATTCTAGCGTCTTGATTACTGAAGTCAAAATCTACACAAAAGAATCATACCCTAGACACAGAAACGAATAACTCGCATTCAGGTAGCTGGTTTAGAACACTGTGTCGTTAAAATCATGCAAAGAATTCACTGGAGAATAGGTATCCAAATCTTTCAAAAGAGGTTGAGCTGTAGCATAATAATATAGGATCAACTTTCCCTGGAGCTAGGCTTTGTTCTTCCTGGTTCTCTCTTGCAGCCCTTCCCTATGGGATTCTGCTCTCTGTTTGCCTTCCATCTTGAATTGAACTCTGGCCAGACTCCAAACCTGAAGCTAATAGCCCCTGGAAACTCACCAAACCTTTTCTCACTGGAGGATTTTGGTCATCTCTTAACATTGGCTTCTCTTCTATTCCTTTGGGAGTAATGGTTTGGAGACCATGTTTCCTATTGTAGTACAAGTTTCTACACATGGTGTTAGAATATCTGAAAAGAAATATGACAGTTTGGGTCTTAACCTTATCGCCCCATGATCTTTAGCAGCAGTCAGTGTCTAACTTTGGGTTTCACCATTTAAGACTGGAAATACTTCCAAGAAGAAAGTATCTAGAAAGGGATGGGACATTAGAATGCTTAGAAAAATAATGATTATCATAACCTTGTAGTAGAAGTCCCCCTATGAAAGATGGATACATTCAGCATCAGAGAACCCATGGCTAATGGTAAGTCATCTCACTGAGTAAGAAAATCACAGTAACTATAGCAGAAGGGTGAATATTTATTTCATTTTACACAAAAATAAATCAAAATAAAGCAACTATTTAACCATTAACTCCTTCCTTAAAACCTCCTTTCCATAAGGATCTGCCCATTGTATCAAGTCTTGTTAAACAAACTGCTAATGGAAGAAAATCACTGATGATGTAAAGAATAAGTTTCTATTTACCTTTTTGTTTAGCATATTTACGTGATGATTCATTGCAAAAGGGATATTTCACTGCTGATAACAATAATGGTAGTAATGTTTCCCAGGCAAAGCATTCCATCCTGGGCATTCAAATCAGTGCTTGGAAATAGTTTATTATCCAACTACAAAAGAATTTCACTTTTTTTTTGTTTTTTCAGTTTTCAACACTACACTTGTCAGTTCTTTGGAGACCATTGCCAACAGAGAGAATGAACTTGACAACATTAAGTTTGGATGATTAGTAGATAGATTAGATGGAGAAATGGATAGACCGATGAAAGTAAAAGACTATGGTGTGAGGGTTAGAATAATAATTTTACTGTTAGAGAAATTGAAGTCAGCATCCTGGCTAATCCATTCCTGAGCTGCTCTAGATTTCAATGTTTTCTTCCATAAAATGTATGTAATAAATGGACTTACACCTAACATTGTTGTGAATAAAAAATAAAGCAATGCATATAAAACTTTTATTATTGTACTATCACATAGCAATTGTTCAACGAATGTGACCAATCTATCACCATCATTCCCATTCTCATCGCCATCATCTTCATCATCATCATCATCACCGTGATGATTCTCTTTCAGGTCCCCTTGCAGAATTAGCAGGAATATAGCAAAAATAACAACACTGGGTCTGCACCCTAGTACTTATTTGCTACATAACTACGTTCAAGTCACTTAATTATTTGGGTCATAAGACTTTTGCCTCAATCTTTTTGGACTGCTATAACAAAAATACCATAGACTGGGTGGGTTAAACATTAAACAATTATTTTTCACAGTTCTCGAGGCTGGAAAGCCCAAGATCAAGGTGTCAGCAGATTCAGTGTCTGATGAAGACCTACTTCATGGTTCATAGGAAGCTATCTTCTTGCTGTGTCCTCACACGGCAGAAAGGATGAAGGAGCTCTTTGCAGGGGCTCCACCATAATGAGCTAATGAGCTCCCAAATGCTATGCCACCACATGCCGTCACATTGGGGATGACGCTTCAACATGAATTTTGGAGAGACACAAACATTCAGTCCATTGGCTAGTTCCCATTTGAAAAAAATAGGACTGATGATAATGGTTAACACTCCGCACACTCTCTCAAACCACTCTTTGACATAACTGGTAACTGAATACAGATGAAGTCTACTTAGTCGTCTCTAGGTCTGATTTCCTGTTAATTTAGTCTTTTCTAAATGTACTTTTCTCTTTAATATAGTCACTTAAATAACCCTCTCAAAACTCAAATTTGACATGCTTAAAATGGCATATACTCTCCCTAAATCATACCCCATTTCCACACCTTTTCCTTATTTCCTACTTTTGTTAAGAGAATCCAAATTTACCAAGGAAATTAAGACAAAAACCCTTAAGAAAGCATCTGTTCCTTCCTCTCTCTTCTTCCCCACACCCCATCAGTCATGAAATTATGCTGATATTACCTTTGGAGTTTCTGCATTTACACTGTCCGTGCCCAAGGCTCTAGTCCAGAACTTAACTCTTTATGGATTAAACAGCTTAATTTCTCGTTTTCCTAAGTCTAGTTTTAGCACCTAACTGCCAGTAAAATGAGCTGCCACCACCACATCAGTCTGGGTCAAGAAATCACATATTCTAGCCGTGATGTTCCATAATGAGACTCTAATTGCAGAAAGGCTGATCATGTTTGTGTTGCTCACCATTAACCTCCAGTGTCGACCACAGTGCCCAGAAATATATACACATGCCTTGGTTGGACAAACAGTAGGGCTGATGATGTATGAGGTGGACAGACTAAAACTTGGGAAATCCAGTAAGAATAAGAAACTTCAAATCAGGAGATAGAAGTCTAGGTCAGTAGAAACCTCATAATCTGAAGATGTTTATTGTAGAATCTTTCCTCTGACGCTTGAGACACACACTTTAGTGAAGAAGACATCATTAATATCACTTGCTCATCTGAATACACCAAACCATGGGATTTTTTTAATGAAATTTATTGTCAAATTGGTTTCCATACAATACCCAGTGATCATCCCAACAGGTGTCCTCCTCAATGCCCATCACTCACCCTCCCTTCCCTCCCACTCCCCATCAACCCTCAGTTTATTCTCAGCTTTTAGGAGTCTCTTATGGTTTGGCTCCCTCCCTCTCTAACTTTTTTTTTCCCTTCCCCTCCCCATGGTCTTCTGTTAAGTTTCTCAGGATCCACATAAGAGTGAAAACATATGGTATCTGTCTTTCTCTGTAGGACTTATTTCACTTGGCACAACACTCTCCAGTTCCATCCACGTTGCTACAAAAGGCCAGATTTCATTCTTTCTCATTGCCAAGTAGTATTCCATTGTGTATATAAACCACAATTTCTTTACCCATTCATCACTTGATGGACGTTTAGGCTCTTTCCATAGTTTGGCTATGGTTGAAAGTACTGCTATAAACATTGGGGTACAAGTGCCCCTATGCACTTGTATCCCTTGGGAATTTACCCAAACCATGGGATTTTTAGGGCAAAGAGGTGTCTCTTCTTCCTCTTTGTGTCCCACAGAAAGCAAAATGTTGGGCACAGGGCAAATACTAAGCAAATCTGTTGTATTGAACAGAAATTATGAGTTACTTTTTAAACAGAAAGTACATGGTAACTATAATTTATCTGAAACATTGTGATTAAATTTCATTGGGCATTCAATACTTCAAACTGGTAATTTATTTGTCATGCAAATCAGTGAATGCATATTGTTTCAACAATACACTTGAAAAAGTCAAATCACCAAGGTAACTTGAAGGAATGTGATTATCAGCAGTGGTCTGGTGCATGGTTTCTTTTAGCACCTTCCAAAAGTCGGGGACCAGAATCTGTCACATCAAATGGGGAGATAATACATACAAACACACAACACACACACACACACACACACACACACACGGGGTAGAGGGAGAGAACTGGTCCTTTTTGTGTTTTTAGGCAACACAAAAGAAAAGAAAATGTAAAAAATGTGTTTGTAGAGTTGGCATTCTCCTGTGGAATTAAGAATTCTTCCTATAGCAAGCTAACTCATTGCACACTTCTGCTTAGAGAGAAAGTTAAACAAAAGAGAATGAATTTTAAAAGCTTTGCCTTTTGATTTATTTTTTTATCAGCTTAAAAAGACTAACTTACACAAAATAACATCACTGCAGAGGCTAATTGGCATTCTGCAGAGGTTATGAGGTTGTTGGGGTTTGTTTTCACCCATGTTGCTGTGTTACCCAGGACTGGGCCAGTGGGAACCAGAGACTCAGGTTAAAAGCCTGTCAAAAAAAGAGCGAGTAGGTATATGCATTGAAAACTCTGGACTGAAAGTGACCAGAAAAGCAGAACCCTCCACCTTCATTTATGAAATTAGGAAATTGCGTCCCTCTTTTTTTGGTCTGGACATTGATTCATGGAGACCCCAAAGAGAAAATCTAAGGTAGTAGAACTTCTTTTACGCAGTTTCTCATTTACAGTGATACTGAATTGGATGAGAAACTCCCAATGAGTTAGACACGTCTATGCACTCAGTATACCGGGAACAATGTAGAACACAGAGAACATGTCCCTATAAAAAGACTAATATGGACAAAAATCCAGAAGTTAGACTCGAGATCTCTAGTGTTGCCATTTTATTTACATCAACAATAATGGTAAATGAAAGTAGACTCTACTGGGCGAAATAAGACACTTTGCTGGATCTGACCACTGTGCAATTTCCCTCTCCTGGCCTGCAAGACCATGGAAAGTATAACTAATACAAGATACACAGTGCAGATCCCCTTAGATCTAACACAGGATTCATAGGCCATTCAGATAAACATGAAACAAACCCAAAGAAAAATACAGTGTATTTTAATAACAGTTCAAATTAAACCTGATGTTATCAAAATACAAATGAAAATAAAATACCAACTAGACCACATCAAGAACCATACGAAAGTAAAAAGGGATAAACAGGAAACAAATTCATTAATGGATTGATTCAACAACTGGCAATATTTGTTGACCATCTAGTACGCGCCCGATGCTTTTCTAGGCCACGGGTATAAAGAGACGACCCACATAGACAAATATCTCTCTCCTAAAGGGGCTAGTAGTCTACTGGAGAGAGACAAATAGGTCAAATATATGACTTCCCAATGGGTGGTGAGTGATGAGAAGGGAAATAATTGGGAGTGAGGAAAGTGAGTGTTGACAAGGTGACCTACCCCAGTGAGCCGTATATAGTCCAGATTCCAGGGACAAGGGGATGTCCGGGTACCTTGAGCTTCTTGCAAATACTGACATGGTCTGAGAAAAGGACAAGTGATAAGCCTTGGTGACCCCGAGGTAGTGAGCGAAGGTGAGGCTTCAGTGGGAACATAGGTCTTAAAAGGGGGATGCAGTCTTCCGAGGTCACTTACGACATGGAAGTGAAGAAAGGCATGTTCTGCTTTGATTTGTTTTCCCTAGAGTATAGGGGGGACTGAATTGCCTTCCTGACCCCTGGGCAAGCCAAACTTTGGTATTACCCCTGATTCTTCTTAGTGGAAACATGGATGGTAGAGCAGGGGTTATAACTGAAGAGCCAGAAGCACCATTTCCGACTTCTCTACAGCAGGTGGTGGCGGGGAGACCGGCAGAAGAGAGAGATTCTTCTTCTTCCTGCTTCTATCTTCAATTAGATTCAAATAAATTGATTTCAGTTTGAGTTTAGAAAACAGATGTAACGTTGGAAAAAAATGTACTTAGTGTTCTTCAGGCAGTCAAAGAGTGCATTAATTTATGAGTTAATACGATGGCACGTTAAGAGGCACACAAATAGATACAAAGGATAAGAGCCGGAGAAACTAAAGAGAAATAGAAGGATTTGACAAAATAAGGCCAGGTTATGGAAGATTTAAAATGCCACTGGGAATGCCCATATTATTCTTGGAATAGTATCGGGGAAAAATAAGTAAGGCAAAGTGGTGTCAATGAGGAGGAAGGTTATAATTAAATATCTTAGAGATGCTATGACGCCTATCTAAGAAAGCAAAGATAATTAACTTTAAAAAATGAACAGTCATCAGTATTCATTAAGATATTCAGGTAAAAATAGAATGGTACATAAAGATTTGCTTTATTACATGCTCACAATAAAAATTAAAAAACATGGGGCACCTGGGTGGCTCAGTCCGTTGAGTGTCCGACTTTGGCTCAGGTCATGATCTCACGGTCCATGAGTTTGAGCCCCGGGTCGGGCTCTGTGCTGACAGCTCAGAGCCTGGAGCCTGCTTCGGATTCTGTGTCTCCCTTTCTCTCTCTGCCCCTCCCCTGCTCACGCTCTGTCTCTCTCACAAAATAAATAAACATTTAAAAACAATTAAAAAACAAAATACGAAAAAAATCCATCAAAATGTCATAATCATATTAACATAGAGTCAAACTTTAGAAAAGCTGTTCAGTACTTCTGTGAATGAAATGGTAAAAGAAATCACTGTCATATGAGGATAGTTGTATAAATAGACATCCCTGAATGTATAATTAAATATACATAATTAAAAGGAGAGGGGCACTTGGGTGCCTCAGTCGGTTAAGCGTCCGACTCTTGATTTCAGCTCAGGTCCTGATCTTGCAGTTTGTGAGATCAAGCCCCATGTCATCGGGTTCCGCACTCACAGCACAGAGCCTGGTTGGGATTCTCTCTCTCCTACCTCTCTGCCCCTCCCCGCCTCTAAAAATAAATAAATAAGCCTTTAAGAAAACATTTTAATTAAAAGGAGAAAATATATACATATAATTAAGATGAAAAAATTTATACATATGAAATAAAAATACGCACAAAAATGTAAATTTCAAAGTATAAAATTCAAAATTATAAGCATATTTAACATATTTCATAATATACGTTATGCTATTCAATATATTGCATATTATATATGGAAAGATGATCACTAAAATTAACGTTTGGGGTACAAATGGATACAACCATTTGTGAAGCCGATTTGCTACTATATCAAAAGTCTTGCCTAGTTGTTAGGGCTGATGGTAAATACTTCACTCCCTTCTCTCTTCCCAGACACCGAAGACTTGTTCTTTCCTGCTTCTTCTGAAGACTTGTTCTTTCCTGCTTCTTCTTCTGTAGCCATAAGACCTGCTTTCACCAAATGGGAGCAGAAGCGCATCACTAGAATGTAGCATATTTTATTCCTTTATTATTATCATCATTTAATTAAAATAAACTTAAAAGCTAATTACAAAGGGGAAAGAAAAGTGGCTTGAGCCTTAAAATAAGGGTAATTATTGGAAATATCTGAAATACAAAATTGAGAATGCATAGCATGTGTGCAAGTTAGAAACAGCATATATGTTGCATAAAGACCATAGCTTAGGCAACCCTAAGATGAGGGTTTGCTTTTTGTTCACATTACTCATGTACTATTTGAGCTTGAATACATTATTTAGGCTTTCTAACCTCTATTTACTGCTCTAGGAAAGGGCAGAATATATATATATATACACACACACACACACAGACACATATATACACATTATATATGTATACATATATACATATATAAATATGTGTGTATATGTGTCTGTGTGTGTGTGTGTGTATATATACACACACACACATACACATACATAACTGTGCCAAAACGAAAAAAAAATAGCTCAGTAAAATAAGGTGTTTTTTTGTTTTGTTTTGTTTTTAATGTTTTATTTACTTTTAAGACAGAGAGAGACAGAGCATGAGCAGGGATGGGGCAGAGAGAAAGGGAGACACAGAATCTGAAGCAGGCTCCAGGCTCTGAGCTGTGAGCACAGAGTCCGACACGGGGCTCGAACTCAGGAACTGTGAGATCATGGCCTGAGCCGCAGTTGGATGCTTAACCAGCTGAGCCACCCAGGCGCCCCTAAAATAAGGTTTCGATAGTTAGAATTAATCTTATCTACATCTAACAAAATGGAAGGCGGGGCACCTTCAGTTAAGCCTCTGACTCTCGGTTTCAGCTCAGGTCACAATCTCATGAGTTTGTGGGTTCAAGCCACGCGTCAGGCTCTAGGCTGACAGCACATGGTGTGCTCAGGATTCTCTCTGCCCCTCTATTTACGCTCTTCCTCTGCTCACATGCTCCCTCTCAAAATAAAATAAATAAACTTTAAAATAAGAAATGGAAGGCTGAAATAACAGTGGCATCCGAAAGGCATGTTTTCTTTTCTATGAAAGAAATCTGAGGGATGGGCAGTCTAAGGCTGGTGTGGTCACTTTGATTCTTTTCTTTATTTATCCTCGGGCAGGTTTCCATGCTCAAGATTATTTCACAGTCCCAAGTGCATGTTAGAGCCCACATTCCATGTAGCAAGACAGAGGTCAGGGAGAAGACAAAAGGGGCCTCTTCCCAGGTAAATCAGTTTCCTAAAATATGGCTTTAATGCAAATTCCACACGATATATTTGCATGTGTCTCATTGGCCAGGACTGAATCCCCTCCAGGGCTGCTGTGTCCCATTCCTCCCGCTGAATCTCTCAGGCTTTCCAGCAGGGAGAAATTCTAAGTAGCTAAAGGGTGCAGGTGCATACCTTAGAGCAAAGCATGTGTAGTGTATATTACAAAGGAACGGGTTTTTTTTTTTACTCCTTTTCTTTCTTTCATATAATGGAAATTATATGTTCCATTTCCCCTTAAAGTAACCTCTTTGTGTCGTTAACCCACATCAACACTTCTCCTGCCTCAGGATGTGGGGGGCGGGGTGGTGGTGGTGAGTGTGTGTGTGTGTTGTATATGCATGTGCACAAAATATCCGGCTGTTTCTGAGACTGATCCTTCCTGAGAATGCTTCCCACCCAAACAACCCACCCTGTTGTCCCTGAGGGTCACCCCCACATCTTGCTTGGGGCTTTGAATGTGAAACACCTTCCTCCGGAACTGATTTTTCCCAAATCATGTCGGTGGAAATGGTACCCCTCATAAAAACGCTATCTCAGATTTCACTACCATTCCTGCGTCCTGTCCATTCTTGTGTCCACTAATCTTACACCTAACATTTTCCTTCTCTGTCCCCCTCAAAGAACTTCGTTTATATGCATTTACCTTGTGGATGCCTTCAGAATTGACATCACTTTATATTTAGGTGGGTTCACATCTGCACCCCCCTCCTCGTGTTGAGTTGAGTCATTGAGAAGAGGGATATTGTCCCCAACATTTCTGTTTTCTCTATGTGCATAGCAGAGGGCCTGGCATGTGAGTTGTTTGTTCACAGCATGATCTGTAAATGTAGGTTAACTAAAAAAAAAACAAAAACAAAAACAGTGGCTTTCAAACTTTCCAAGATAACTTCATCCAAAAATGTGTTTATTTTTTTACTGTAAAAATCAATTCAGAGCCATCAAATAAAATTTGTAAAACAGCAATATATGAGTTGGCTGGGGAGAACTCTCCCGCAGTATAAATTCTACAGTGGTAACATATTTATTTAGATTCATTTTTCTGAACAATTTTTACATGATTATAATCATACTTTATAAATAGTAGTTATCCTGCAGTTTCCCTTAATATGGGAGATACTTATAATTTATGACATCCTTTTCACAGAAATTCAGTTGAAATCCTATGCAATACTCCATTGAGTATATATACTATAATTGTTTAATTATTCCAATTTTGTTGGTCATTGGAGTTGTTTCAAATTTGTTACTATTATAAATAACTATGCTAAATGTTTTTGAATGTAATGGTATTTCCATATTTAAGATTATTTCTTTCAGATAGAATTTCAGAAATGTAATTGCTGGGTCTAAATTTAATAAGCTTGTATTACTTTATTAATACATATCTCTAAAAGGCTTTTCATAAATGTCGTACCAATTTTCCCTCCCACAGTTTATTTTACATCACCCTTGCCTCATTAAAAATGATGATGAAGAGGGTTACGATGATGATGTTAATGATGATGATTTAACGATTCTTTTACTGATTATTTACTAATTTTACTGATTATTTCCTGATTTTACAACTAAATGTAAGATTGTTAGCACCAAACTGTAAGACTCTAACCATAGCATATTTATTTTATTTATCAGTGTTTGGTTTATTTTATCAGTAGTAAAATGGGTCTGATTTATGTGAGAGGCAAAGTAGGAGGAAAAGAAAGAGGAAAAGTAGGAGAAAAGGAGAAGAATACATAAAATAAGGAGGTGTCTTGTGTTATCTTTCTTCCATCTTACTGAGTATTGATTATTCGTAAGCATTGGGACAAGTTTACCTTTTACCTATTATTTTTATCAGGAAATAATTGTCATTAAATAATCCCTTTAATGTATTTTATTATGACCATGACATTTAGAAACTTTGCATAGTACAATCCATTAACCTCTCTATGGAATACAAGGAATTCTTTAAGGATAACTTTGGTCTGTAAGATGCCACTAAATAAAACTTAAGAAAGCAATTTCATTTTTATTTTTTTATTTTTACTTCATTTCTTATTAAAATACATTTTAGTGCTTATTTATTCTTTGAGAATGAGAGAGAGCACGACCAAGGGAGGGACAGAGAGAGAGGAAGACACAGAATCTGAAGCAGGGTTCAGTCCCCGAGCTGTCAGCACAGAGCTCGACACAGGGCTCACACTCAGGTCTCAGACTCCGGGCTGGAACTCACGAACTATGACATCATGACGTGAGCAGAAGTCAGAGGCTTAACTGACTGAGCCACCCAGGACCCCTAGGAAGCAATTTCATTTTTAAATAATACCTTTCATTCTCCAAATATCTAAACTATTACCTAACAATTATTTTTTCAAGTTTATTTATTAGAGAGAGAGAGAGAGAGGAGGGGCAGAGAGAAAGAATCCCAAGCATTGCTGGGATTCTTGGGATCACTGGGATCTCTCAGCTGCCAGCAAGAGCTGGATGTAGGGCTGGAACTCACAAAGTACGAGATCGTGACGTGAGCCAAAATCAAGAGTCCCACGCTTAATCGATTCAGCCACCCAGGCGCCCCAACACTTATTTTGATAAAAGCAGGCTGATTAATCTGAAGATGAATGCCATTAATGTTACAAGCTCCAAAGCCATGCACATCCAAGTCTAGCTACTACAACTCTCCTCTTCTGAAGAAACAAGAGATTTGTACCTGTCCTCCTTTCCATCTGGATTCAGAGACTCAAAGACTCAGGAGAACTCCCATAAATGATCTGCTTATGACCTTCATCATTTCCTGTCCCAGTTTATAAACCTGGGTAAGCAGAATAACCTGTCCAAATCTGAGTGCGAAAGTTCTAACTACCTTTTGAAGTGCTATAAGAAACGAATGAGAAGATAGTTGAGAAGAAACAGAAAAGGAGAAACCGTGGGAAATATCAAAATGTGTCAAAATTCACGTGATCTTGAATTCCTGGCATGATTGATCCTGAATACTACTGGCCAAAAGGGAGTTGGCAAAATAAATATAAGGCCTGGGAAAACAGACTCGAATAGAGACTGAACTTTGAAGATCACCCAAAAGGTAAATTGTGAGGTCTAGGAGGTGGGAGGGCAAACTTCCTGTTTACCTAGACTTGATGTGGATTTGATTGTGCAGTGGTTCCCAAGCTTTCGTTTGGAATGGGGCTCTGGTCTCTGGCTGGAGGGTACAAAGGTGTGGTCTTGGATTGGAGAATTGGTAAAACTCACATGGAAGGAAGTTATGTCCTCAAGTTGTCAGAAACTCAGGGTAGAATTCCAGTTGCAGAAGGGACCTTGCTTGCCAACAAAATTGTGAGATAGGATTGGTCAGTGAAGTGGGCAAAGTGGGTTAGTAAGCTCACAGAGTAGCATGGGTGGGTTTCAGAAGCTAGTACAGAGTTGAGTGTGTGTCCAATCTCCAGTGCCACAGGGCATTAGCAGAGATTGACTGTCAATACCAAAGGCTTGCAAATGCTGTATGAGAAGGAACAGTATTGAGGAATTGCAAAAACCTTCATTTTTTTGTTGCGTTCTAAGAATTCAATCACTGGCTACTTTTAGGGTGGTATGAGTGGAAGATATCGAGAGGCTAAAGTTTTATAGCTATTTTTATAATATGGTATTTACTATGGACTGAAGTATGTCCCTCTAAAATTCACATGTAGAAGCCCTAACCCCCAGTGTGATGGTATTTGTATAATAGGCCTTTGGGAGATATTAGATTTATACACAGCCATTAGGGTGAGGCTTCTATGAAGGTGGGCCTGCCATGATGGGTTTAGTGTCCTTATAAGAGAGACACCAGAGAGCTTGCTTCCTCTGTCTCTTACTACCCTCCACCCCACAAAAACACAAGAACAGGTCATGGGGCACACAGCAAGATGGCAGCCACCTACAAGAAAAAAGAATAGCCTTCCAGAATCTTCCCATCTTGGCACCTTGATCTTGGACTTCCCAGTCTCTAGACCTGTAAGAAATTTATTTCTGGTGCTTAAGCCACCATTCTATGGTATTTTGTTATGGCACCCAAGCTAACAGAGTTTTGAATTACATATTTGACAAAGTATAGAACTTATTAATTTGGAGATTGTTTTCTCACAAGGAAAAACAACCATATAACTAGCTTTAAAAAAAAAGGAAAAGTTATTACCAGCATCACAGAAGTCCCTTTCACGTTCTCTTTCAGTCACCCCAACATTAACTATTCTCCTGACTTCTTCTCCATTGATTAGCTTTGACTGTTTTTTAAGTTCATGTAAAGGGAGTATAAAAGTCTCATTGATTTTGGTCAATGTTCAGGCTAGATTCAGGTTAGATTCATCGAAGTCCTCAGGTTCAATTGGAGTTTGGGTTTGGCTATTCGTTTGTTTGTTTCATTTTTGTGGCTCTGTAGTTCTCCAATACCTGAATACACCACAATTATTTACACATTCTACTTTTGGTGTGTATTTAAGTTGTTTCCGGAGCTACTATTATTTACTGAACTTCAATATTACTAATAGCCGTAAATGTAAAAGAATTATCCCAGTGGATATCTACCTGGGAATAGAATTGATGAGTAAAAGAGCATGACATATGCTTGGCCAGTAGAACTGGCCATATAACAAAGCAATTTCACCCATAATTATGAAATTGGTTACAGTATTTTTGCTTGCTTATTGTTTGTTTTTGTTTTTATTTTTTTAATGTTTATTTTTGAGAGAGAGAGAGAGACAGAGCATGAGCAGGGAAGGGGCAGAGAGAGGGGGAGACACAGAATCTGAAGCAGGCTCCAGGCTCTAAGCTGTCAGCACAGAGCCTGATGCGGGGTTCGAAGCCATAAGCCATGAGATCATGACCTGAGCTGAAGTTGGACGCTCAACTGACTGAGCCACCCAGGAGCTCCCTGTTTTTGTTTTTTGCGGATACTTTATATTAGACTGAAGAAGTTCTGTTTCAAGCAGACTGAAGAGAAAGAGGGAATAAAAATATGCACACTTAACTAATTTCCTCGGCCCAGAAATAACATATCAATTTTGCTCCATATTCTATTGGCTGCTAACATTTGGACAGACATGATGTGGGGCAAAAATACAGATAAGGGAAAATGGTCAACAAATTGGGTGTTAGAGACTAACAAGGATTATAGTATAAGTAAAATGACAGGCTGTTGGAGTGAGGAGTTGGGGAAGGCTGATAAGAAATCAGAAATGGGTTGAGTCAAATGATAGCTAATGAGGAAACAGTGAAGAATTTTGAATAGGGGAGTTACGTGATCAGAGCTGTATTTTTTTTTTTTGATTGATTTGATAGGCCTATTTTATATGAACTGAGACTGAGACAGAAAGAAGCAAATAACTTCCATATCTGCATAGTGTTTCTTAGGTGCCAACTCTGTTCCAGTCACTGTGATAGAAACTTGTACGAGCTATTTAAGCTCTGTAACAACCCCATGGACAGATACTATCTTTTTTTGTTTGTTTGTTTGTTTAGTAATGAGTCTTTTTAAATTTTTTTTAATGTTTATTTATTTTTGAGACAGAGAGAGACAGAGCATGAATGGGGGAGGATCACAGAGAGAGGGAGAGACAGAATCGGAAGCAGGCTCCAGGCTCCGAGCCATCAGCCCAGAGCCCGACGCGGGGCTCGAACTCACGGACCGTGAGATCATGACCTGAGCCGAAGTGGGGCACTTAACCGACTGAGCCACCCAGGCGCCCCTGTTTAGTAATGAGTCTTAACAAAGTAAAGCGTTCAGAAGCACATGGCTAGATTCTATCGTTGACAGTTAACTAAGATCTCATGACCAATGTCCAAAGGAGAAATAATTAAGAACCTACTTGCAGTGGTCATGTTGGGAATGAAAATGTGTAAGGAGGTGACAGCAACAGAGCAAAAATGAAAAAGAGCAGGACTGTCAGGTGGATTAGAAAATGGTTTTCCAGGTGCCCCGTTCAGTGATCTTTCCGTTTTACCACACATCCCCTTGGCAATTCCCGGTTCAGTTCCCATCCTATTGCTTTCTGATTCTAGAGTTGCAAACGGATTTATGTCAGTTGACTAGCAATTATTCAGAATGCACTTAGCCACTGAAATTTTCCTGTGGTCCGCGGGATTATGTTATGCTTATACAAGAAGCAATACGTTAGCACAGATGAGCCAAAAAAACAGGATAATAAAATCAGATTGGAAAGTGGTCAATGGAATAGTCCAGCTGTTCCATTAAAAAAAAAATCAGTGTTCTTTCTAAAGGACTTTTAATTCGATTTTTTTTCAATATTTATAAGGCAAAAATGTTTTTGATATATTGTTCAGAAGGCCAAAATTTATTTCTTGCTGTCTGGTAATAGGTTTGTGGATAATGCCTGCAGTTTCAGATAAAAGTTAAAATTTAAGTCAAGTATTTCGTATAATCCCCAGAAGATGAAGAATCAAGGGTTGATGTGTCTATATCAGAAAAATGAAAATTTCACTGCCCTCACTACTGTTTGGATAGAGATTCATAAACCCCCCCAAAATTGCAGCTGGCCATCATGCTCACAAATTTAAGTAGTGTTTCTTCTTTCTTCCACCTCTGGTCTTTCCAGTAACCTTGGGAAGTTATCAGGCACATATATTTTTTCCCATTTAGAAGATGAGGAAGGTGAGTCTCAGAGGAGTTAAAATTTGTCTCTCACTGTATGTATAATTGATCATGGGGATGCATTTCAGAACCTGCCTTGAAGGGCCTGGTCATTAAATTCGCTACATTCCAGCCTGGTATTTTGCATCCCTTGATGAGCTCTGTGCATTCTGGAATCCTGGTAATGGTAGGATTCCCTGCATGTGGGAATGTGCGTGCATGTCCTACGATGAAGGCAATAGAGCAGTTGTGAGTAAGGGAGAAAAAAATGAGCTAAAGGAAGATCTGAGTTTTAACCCAAGATCTAAATTCATGTCACTTTATCTAAAATGCAGGGAAATATGGTTTTGGCGAGCTGAACAATGGCCTCCAAACATTTCTGGGTCCCAATTCCAGGAACCAGTGGATGTTATCTTGTATGGCAACATAAAATTTGTAGATGTGATGAAGAATCTTAAGGAGGGGAGGTTGTCATGAATTATCCATGAAGTCTTTGATTCTAATTGCAATTATCCACATAAGAGGGAAATAAATTTTACTACAAGAGAACAAGGGGAACGAGGCAATGAGATCTCTGAAGCAAGATGTTTACACTGCTGGCTCCAAAGATGGAGGAAAGGGCCAAGAGTCAACAAGTTCAAAGAATACAGTCTGGAATCTAGAAAAGACAAAGATACACATTATCCCTTACAGGCTTAGGAGGGAGCATGGCCCTACTAACATCTTCATTTCAACTCAGCGAAACTGATTTCGAACTTCTGATCTCTAAAACTGGAAGAGAGGAAGTGTTATTGTTTTAAGCCACCAAGTTTATGACAATTTGTTACAGCAACCATAAGACACTAATTCTATGGCTTTGCAGGATTGTTAGTGGGGTAAAATGATCTCCTATAAGTAAATTCCAAGCAGGGGATGGGTGCCAGTGATGATAAACTAAATCCTCAAATTTCAGTCTAGCTGTCTCCTTCTCAGAGATCTAGACATAAACGAAACTAAAGATAAATAAATTCTCTTTATCACTATCTTCTTCCATAAAGTTCTTTCTCAATTGTCTACCCTTGAGAACTAAGAGATGTCATCAACAAACCTTAAGGGCTTTTTAAGATCTTTTTCAAAAAATCTTAAATGAAACTCAATCTATGTTGTCCATCCCACATTTCCCTTCTTTTGACTCTACCCTGACTCTATGAAACCTACCAAAGACAGAGTTACCTCCCAGGCCCTGCAGAACTCCCACAGAAGTCTGAGTTAGACAGGACAACCTCAGAAGAGGAACAGAACTTTGGACTATTCTCTCCTTCCCCTACACTGATCCGGAAGATTAGCCTACTGTATTGACTTATCTCTATCCTTGACCTGTATCAGATACATCCCATACATTCTCCCCATGAATGGAATGGCAGAAGATAGGAAGGAGGGAATTTGGGAGAAATCATGTGGCCACCTAAGAGAGTGGGAAACACCTAGCATAATGTCGACGTTCCTTAAGTGGCAATACTCATAACTTCCCTCTTTTGTATCTGCTTTCTATAAAATTCTTCTTGAGAACCAGATACATACTGTGAAGTTTAATTACCTTGAACTAGACTCTCTATGCTGCTGAAGTGTGCTAAGAGGATTAAAACTTGATTCCTTGATTCCATAGCTCCAAGAGGTGTTGTCCTTTCATAGGCAGACACATGTCTTGGTATTTCTGTGCTAATGCATGCCTGTTTTAGAACATAACTTGTCAACTAGAGTAACCCTGCTACCACACCCTACCAGATAGAATGAACCATACTTCTAGCAGTCTTTCTTTTTTCTATTAAGTTTATTTATTTATTTTGAAAGAGAAAAAGTGTGAGTGGGGAGGGGTGGGGAGAGAGAGAGAGAGAGAGAGAGAGAGAGAGAGAGAGAGAATCCCAACCAGGCTCCTCACTGTCAGCACAGAGCACGATGCAAGGCTCGAACTCACAAACCATGAGATCCTAACCTGTGCTGAAGTCCGATGTTTAAGTGACTGAACCACCAAGGTGCCCCCTAACAGTCTTTCTAAGCAAATTAACTGTGACCTTAACAAGTCTTTGGATACTTGGAATTGAAGAACCTCCTCCCATTGTCAGGATCAACCCCCACAATGGGATCACATTTCCCAGCTCCTTTCTTGTTACCATAGGTGTCCTATAACTTTAAGTTAAGTAGAACCACTAAGGTTCTTTGTGCTTCACAATGTGCCTTCTTCATTTTGCCAACTGGAGTTCCGATCTTTCAAAAATTTGGAATTTTAAAATTTTGTGTATTAACAACATTTGCCTTGGCATGAGATTTGAGGGAACATTGGCTTTAATTTCAGTCTCTCTTTGCTGGCTATGCAATACTGAACATATCCACTAATATTACAAAGTTTACCCTTGCTTTAATGTAAACAGTGGGAGCAGTACTAATTTCTTTGGTGGATATTGTTAGAAATATATGGGGCATCGTTCATGTGAGTACTTTGAAATGTCTAACACACTAAAATGGGTAATTGTCTTCCTCTTCCATTGCCAAAGAAACACCTGAAGGAAATTCTCCCTCTGCTAGATCTTATTTCTAGTATAACAACATGTTTGAAATCAATCAGGTACACTTTCTCTGTTCTTTCCTTTGCCTCATGGAGGCCCATATTGCTTTGAGTGCAACCCATTTGTTACCACTAAAACTAGAACTCTTGTTTTTTGGAATCACCTTTGTTGAAGTGAAGGTCACTCTCACAAGTGAAAATTTTAATTATCATGTGTTTGGTGTGACAATATTTCATATTTAACATTCTTCCCTTTGAGATGTGAGTTCGCTGTCCCCTTCCCTGGAATCTGGCCTCTCTGACCTGACCAATAGATCATCAGTGATGGAAACGGCCAGTTTTGGGTCCAGGCCTTAGGAAATGGTCAGTTTCCACTTCCTGCTTTTGGAGCACCCACTCTTAGAACACAGCTGTCATGCTGAGAGGAAACCACATGCAGAGGTGCTCTGGCCAACAGCTCTAGTTCAACAGCATCAACCACCAGAAACAGAAGTGTGTGCCCTCCAGCCATAGAGGAATCTTTCGCCTTGAACTGCCCAGGCTAACTGTGAAGGAGCAAATATGGACTGTTCTTTTTAAGCCCTGCCCAAACTGCAAACACATGAGAAAAATAAGCGATTATAATTATTTTAAGCCACTACATTTTGGACGTTTCTTTATATAGCGATAAAAATTTGCAGAAAAGATTTTACGAAAAAAGACTAAAACATCTGCCAACTCACTTTAGAAAGGAAGGCTTTCCTGTTACAATAATTGCCTGTGGTGCTCTGGGAGACAGAGGGGGCACCATTTAACAATTTCGTGTATTTATGTGTAAGACAGGGAGAATTACCTAAGTCAGGTGAAAAATATAGTGTTGGGATCAAAGAGGAGGATATATGTTCCAAAGTAAGGAAAAACTTACAAGAAAACACAATCAGGGTTCAGAACCAAGGGGTCGGCAAGTCAAAGAAAACCAGGCAACATGGAAGAATGTTAATGAAATCGGCTCGTTGCAATGTCACCAGAGTAAATAGCAGACACTGTTGGCTTTTGCCTACAGTACCTCTCGTACATGTTTCTCATGCCTAATGCTTCATGATGGCAAGGCAGGTCAGATTTATACAAAAAAACTTACCCAGATAACGTTCATGTTCAAGGTACATTATGGCATGCATATGCCAAGAATATCCATCGTGCTAGGCCCAACTTTGTGACTTTGCAGGAAGCAATTGCTCTTTACGGCACAACCTACATTTTTCAATAACACAGCAGGGATCTTGACCTATAAAAGTGTGCCCCAGAGCAAAATAGATTTACAGTAAAAGGACAAGATGTTGCACTCAGCAAAACAATAGCTACCGTTTCTAGAGTTATGGGCTGGACTGAAGTGCCAGATCAGTCAACCTACCATGGTGATAAAAAAAAAAAAAAAAGACTTACAAGAAATATTCATTGAGTAGATGAGGGATCAGAAGACAGAGTTAAAAATGTTTTGAATGCCTTGAGCCACTTGTTAAGCCACTTAACCCATTCTGAGGGCTTCCAAATCTAAATTTATTACGTAGAGACATATTTTTGCCAATCGCCCTGAATGATATTGACAGACAATGAGGACTGAGAGACAACAATCTCAATTTTGAATTCTTGTGGGCCGCGGGATTCAGTTACTTGGTGTCTGTGTGTCTTTAGCACATATCAAAAGTTGACAGAAATCCCTTCCCTTTCTTTCCCCATCCCCTGTCTGTGACAGATGCAGAGATGTACCTCTCGTATCGCTCTTCAAGAAAAAACTTGTTGATAGGCTGTGTGGATGCTGCCTCACTGGTACCTGCCAACTGTAACTCCTTCAGTTCTGCCTTAGAGTCTGAGCTCCGGTCACATTTTCCTTGACTGAGCAAGCTTGTCACACAAGGGCTGGGACAAACCCAGCACTCATCTGAAGAGCAGTCTTTGCTCCAGACCTCTCCACTGCACTGGCAAAGACGTCAAGATGCAGGTTTTCCCCATTATCCAAAAGCAGAGTGCTCCTTTGAAACCTTCCCTCAGCAGAAATGGCATAAAGTGAAGAAGCAAAACCCCCACCAAGCTCTGGCAGCTGGATACTGAGATGCTGAGTGTTGGTCCTGGGGAAGGAGCTGGGCAACATCACTCTGGCTTCTGGGATGCAGGCAGCATCTCTACGAGGGCTCATCTCCCTGCAAAAACAGTGCAGGACACAAAGTTTTCTTTTCAATTTTTTTTTTTTTGGAAAAACAAAAATCTTCTTTAAGATTTTTGTACCCAGAAATGGGTACAAATGCAGGGCTTCTGTAAAAGAGAAGACACATGGTGTGAACTTCTGGGACGTGGGACACCTGCGTCTACCTCCCATCCTAAAGTTGGCATCACGTGGGCATCCCTGCAAGGTAGGCGCATTTCTTCTCAGGTGCTCCTCCCCGGTGAATCTTTTGTGCTCCTAAATCCATTTCAGCATTAGCTTTCCAAAGAGCCCAACTTGCAGACCTTTTTCTTCAACTTCCTGAACAGTTTAAACTTAAAGCTCTCAGAAAGGCCAAGAAAGGTAGTCATGCACCTAGAAAGGCATCTTGCGAAGGATGTTGAGGAAGGCATCTGCATGATGGGCTATCATGAAGAATTGGTCAGCTGGTGGGGAGAGCATCCATGTCTGCAGATGGCTCAGCTTAGGATTTCAGAACCCAAGCAGGGTAATGAGAGCATCCGCTTGAACGAATGTCCTTGTGTTGGAGCACAAGTAGGATAAGGGAAGGGTCCATGCTGAGTGAGGTAGTGGAGAGTGAGAAGTCCTGTGTAGGGGGACCAGAGTCAAGGGGAGTGAGGAGGGCATCCATGTGGATGGGCATACCAGCTCAGGAACACAGAGCCCAAGCAGGGTGAGAACAGAGTGCTAGCTGGCATAGCAGGTGTGGGAATTCAGAGCCTGAGGAAGGTAAGGACGTACCCACACAGCGTGCAGACTGATGAGGTGAGGAGGCTATCTACACATGAGCGGCCTTGGGCAGAGCAGAAGTGCTGAGCAGGTTAAATAAACTGTCCACGCAGGCAAGGCAGTAGCAATGGCAATGTGAGATTGGTGGTCTAGATGGAAATTGACTAGACAAATATGTATATTAAGGAAAGGAAGAGCTTCACTATCAGAGAAACAGTTTACAAATATGGAAAGAAAAAAAGTAGACTAAGCCCTAGGTTGTTAGAGAGCAATCATTAGATGAGAAATATTGGTGTTAACTCTTGCATTTATTAATTTCCAGATAGCTCTGTGTGTATGATTGCGGGCATCTCATAGATCTAAATAGGCATCTATCATATACACACACATGCTCAAATATCTATCAACTATCTATCTATCTATCTATTATCTGTCTATCTATCTATCTATCTATCTATCTATCTATCATCTATCTATCGAGGGAGAGAGAAACACAAATGTATCTTAACTCTGTCCACTAAAAAGCCTACACAAATGTTTCCAGTCCTACATGCTCTCCTAAAATGCCGCCATTCTCTCATTAATAAAAAAAAAAATGGAGTCTTCTTCTCCTCGTTTTGAAATTATATAGGGCTTTGTGGTTGCTTCAACAAAGAAAATTTCTGAGTTCAAAGGCTAGGACATAAATGGGAGTACAGTTTCCACCTGGCATTCTGTTTCTTGAGATGCTCACCCTTCAAACCCAGCTACTATGTTGTGAGAGGTTTGGACCTCATGGGGAGCTCACTAGTAGGTGTTCTGCCTGATAGCCCCAGCTAATGTTGCAGTCCGTAGTCCCCATCAGCCACTCTACATGTAAGTGAGTAAACTTCAGATGACTTTGAACCTGCTTAGCTGACACCCAGTGGAGCGGAGAGATGCTGTGCCTACCCAACCCTGTCCAGAGTACATATTTGTGGGCAAAATAAATGTGATTTTTTTTAAACTGACTTTGGGGATGGTGCATTACGAAGCAATACATAACTGAAACAGTTGTCAAACATTCTGTTTTGACAGTTTTTTTTTTTCCTTTGAGATCCCTTTTATATATCCAATAAAATATTGGCACAGGGGGAATGGCTTCAGGTGAGGTTAAAGAGTTAAGAAAAGATTTGGGGGGCATGTGAAATCTTTGTCATTTTATTTTAAAGGCAATGAAATGATTGGAATGCCATTTTCGAAACGTCGCCTCCAGCTATAGAAGAGAAAGTGTATTGGAATGATGAGAAAAGCAGAGCCTAGTTAGAAGCCCAGCGAGGTAGTCTTATCAAGAACTGACCGTGGCTTGAACCAGAGTGATGGAAATCCAGTCCAGATGGAAATATGTAAAAAGGTGGTCTGTAAGGATTTGAAGGCTATTGTGAATATCATAGCCAGTATCATAATTGAACACCATATTCATACTGCTTTTTCACATACAGGTGTATGCTGTTCATCCACTGATCTATAGACAAAAGTTCACCTTCAACTTCAGACTGTAATAGAATTAAAAATGTCATGATTAGCAGGACAAAGATCATTGCTATCAACTGGTACTAATCATCTCTAGCCTAATAGAAAGACCAATAGAATACATGTCTATAAAACTGAATGCTACTCTGTTTTTACCGCTTAATATCTCTAAGTCCGAATTTCTGCACTCTAAGTCCGAATTTCTGCACTGCAAAAAAAAATGCTATTTGCCTTTTAGGTAAAGGTTAAGTAAATTCTCTAAACAGCCTGAGCTGGTGCCTGGAACAGAGTCAATACTCATTATATGTCAACTGGATCTGAATTTTAGGAGCTCTGAGTAAAAGTCAGAATATATGATTGGAAGGTATAGGTCCTGGCTTCATATGTGTACCTGATGTTCATTCCAACTCTGCTCTGCTAACCTTCCAGTCAACAGCCCATGAGGACCTCAGTAAGACTGCAGGAGGTCAATTGAGCAGACGTCACTGGGACGCTTGAGGCCACCAAGCAACGATGATGGAGCTAGAGCTGATGTTAACAGAAGAGAGATACCCCCCATCGTAATCCTTTCTTCAGGCACAAAATGATTTTATTTCAAGGCTGAGGCTTGCTTGCACTGCCCGTCTAGGGTGACCCTCCCACACACCCTGGCCCATCAGGCAAGAGATGAAAAGTTAATCCATCACCATATCCGCAGCCTCTGGCCAAGAGCCTCCTGAAAATCCTCGCCTGGTTGCTTTGCAGATATGGGGACACCTCCAGAGATAAACTGCAGAGGCTCCCAGGAAAATAATTAATATGTAAACCTGTTCCGTGGAGGACAGATAGGACTTCATGCTATCCACTTACGTTCCTCAACCCTAGAATAAGCTATTTAGAAAATCGGGGGAAGAGGTAGCTATCTCTCCCAGATTATGCTGAAAACTTTACCATAAATCATAATACCTGAAACATACCTCTGAACTCACCTGGAAGATGGATGATGGCAGATTTGCCTTTTCCTCTAGGGCAAGTGAAAGGTGGCACAATTTTAGCTCAAGGAATTGAAAAGAGCACCCAAGCCTAACTCTATGTGAAGGTTGGCAAAAGCTTCCAAGGTATCATTTGCTAGATTATTTCTAGCCTGAGTTATTAATTTATTTAATCACTTACTTATTTACTACTTTGCAGTCTCTTAGCTAGAACTGGAGGACATAAAATAGATGTCAGGGCACCTGGGGGGCTCAGTCGGTTAAGCGTCCAACTCAGCTCAGGTCATGAACTCGTGGTTGGGGAGTTTCGGCCCCGCGTCGGGCTCTGTGCCGACAGCTCAGAGCCTGGAGCCTGCTTCCGATTCTCTGTCTCCCTCTCTCTCTGTCCCTCCCCTGCTTGCGCTCTGTCTCTCTCTCCTTCAAAAATAAATATACATCCGGGGAGCCTGGGTGGCTCAGTCGGTTGATCATCTGACTTCAGCTCAGGTCAGGATCTCCGCAGTTTGTGAGTTCGAGCCCCGCGTCCGGCTCTGTGCTGACGGGTGGACCCTGGCGCCTGCAAGTTCTGTGTCTTCCTCTCTCTGCCCCTCCCCCACTCGTTCTCTGTCTCCCTCTCCCTCTCTAAAATAAATAAACATTAAAAAAAATAAAATAAACATTTAAGAAATTAAAAAAATAAATAAAACAAAAAGCACGGCATCTACTGAGGTAGTGTTCTAGTAAAGGAAGGGGGTGCAACAGGCAGATAAATATTCATTCTTATAATTGTTATACAATATGACACACGTTAAAATATTTCAAAACACTCTAGGTCGAGGTTTTGTTTTGTTTTTTTTTTTCTTTTTTTTTCTTTTTAATGAAGGATCTCAGGAGGAAGGTATTTCACCGGATGCCGTATTCAACCAGGCCATCTAGCATGAAGAATCACTCTTTCCCAGAAAGGGGTACGTATGATCTGGGTCCTTCCTCGCACGGTGAGTATGTTCGCATGCTCCAGGAGCAGCCTGCCTGGGTTAAAACCCTGGTTCTGCTGTGAGTTAGCAAGGACGTCTTGGGCATGCTCCCTGCTACTGAGCCTCAGTTTCTCATCAATAATGAGCAGAGCTGCAGCTTTATATGCGGGCAGGGAAAATAAGAATTTCTGCTGTTCTCGCTTCCTCCTGATCCCATTGAGATGGGATGTGTTGCTGTGAAAGGGCAGAGTCTTATTTCATGGCAGCCCCGTGGTCTTTCCTCCACCACTCTGACCCATACTTGAACCTCTTAAAAAACAGCCACAAAAAAGGCATCATTTGTCTTTCTTCAAATCCTCCCAGGGGACAGAACACAAGAAACATTTCACTTGTCAATAGTGTTTACTACTTTGTGGAATAAATGTAAATCTGATGTTTTTCCAGGCAGTTGTGGATGGCTTTTCGCGGACAATGACATATCCCTGGACTCTTTGACATTTCATTTTATGCTCCTGGGACTGCCAGCTCTTTTCTGTAACTGCACGTCAAAATAACAAGATCTCGCCTGCTTATTTAGAACGACCTGCCTAATAAGTGACAATCTAAACCTGCCGTAGCCTTTGAGTTGCACGAGCTGGCTTTTGCAGTGAGATTGGGATATTTTGTCCCTAGAACATAAGGTGCACACCGAAAATATCCTTAAAGGTGGTGACCCAGTATGACAACTCAAGACATGGGGGTTCTTTGTGAAATCACGACGTTGGTATTCTTAGAGTTCCAGTGATATAAATAATGAGCATCGGATCTTGAAGAATTATTACCAACCACAGCGAGAGGAGAACACACACGAGAAACATTTGGTGGGCAAAATAAGCTTCTAATTTATTCAGCTAAAAATGTTGTTGAATGAAAAAGGTACTTAGCCTTCTGCCACAGAGTTTTTCCTTGGAAGGCAGCGGGGGATAGAAATTGTGGTTGAGGAAGTCCACGGAGGTGAACCCCTTCTCCAGCACGCATTGAGTTAGCTGTGTGATCTTGGGATAGGTAGCTGCCATCTCTGAACTTCGGTTCCTTTTATGGAAAATTAAGATGACTCTCCTCTTACCAAACTTTTTTGAGGATCACAAGCAAGAACGATATATATAAACCACTTAGCAAAGTGCAGGCATATCTCACGTATACACATTGATTTTGTTTCTGATAGATTTGTAAACATCATCATCGCCATCATCCAAATCATCATGACTGCCATTCTCTTCCTCTCCCAACGCACTACTCGGGGCTATAAAGTCTATAATTTAGCCCCTGCCTGGCTCTCCGGCCTCACACCCTGACCCTCCACCTCCATCATCACATTCTAGCGCTATCTGCCTTCTTTCTGCCCAAACACGTTCATGCCCCAGGGTTTTTGCACCGTTCCCAAGGTCTCAGATTCTCTCCCTCCAGGTTTTTGTAGAGTTGGTTGGTTTCATCATTCAGGTCTTAGCTTAGAGATCACCTTCTTTGCAAAGACTCGGCTGATCACTCCATCTCTCTTTGTCATGTCCTTATGTTTCATATTCTCAGAGTTCTCAGCAAAATTAATTTGCTTCCCGGTTGTTTACTCATGCCCATGAGACTGCTATCCCCGGGAGAGTATTGATTTTTCTTGACATCTTACCATTGTATTGTCTGCTTTTAAAAGTGACCCATGGTAGAAACAAAAAAAAAAAAAAAAAAAAAAAGAAAAAGAAAAAAAGATACTTATTGAATGGATGATATAATTTATCAATCAATTAGTCAGTCAATTAATTAATGAAAGGTTATACTTCAGTGGAATATTATGACTTTGGAGTCAGACAAATCTCTGTTCAAATCTGGCCACACACTAACAGAGGGATTTTGTACTATTTTCTTATCACTAAGGCTTTGTTTTTTTTTCATTAGTAAAATCAGAGATTTTATAAATCCTCACAGACTTTTATGCAGATTCAAATGAAATCTTGCAAGCAAAACATTTAAGGAACATTCTGGAACTGGGTGCCTGGATGGCTCAGTTGGTTGAGTGTTCGACTCTTGGTTTCGGCTCAGGTCATGATCTCATGGTTTCGTGAGTTCGAGCCCTGCGTTGGACTCTGTGCTGACGGCACAGAGCCTCCTTAGGATTCTGTCTCCCTCTCTCTCTCTGCCCGTCCCATGGTTGCACGCTCTCTCTCTCTTTCAAAATAAATAAACTTACAAAAAAAGAAACATTCTGGAACATAGTGTCCAATAGTGATCACCATGAAAATCAAATCCCCACTAACACCACCCTCAGCCCAATGTCAGCATTTTTACCTTGGATGCTAGGTTTGCATCTTTGTATATTTTGTGTGCTTGCTTCCAGGAAAGTTAAGTTTGAGAGATTAATTATTCAGCGTTGTAAACTCCAAGTAGTTCTTTTTTTAATGTTTATTTTTGACAGAGAGAGACCGAGAGTGAGTGGGGGAGGAACAGAGAAAGAAGGAAACATGGAATCCGAAGCAGGCTCCAGGCTCTGAGCTGTCAGCACAGTGCCCGATGCGGGGCTCGAACTCACGAGCTGTGAGATCATGACCTGAGCCGAAGTCGGATGCTCAATGGACTAACCCACCCAGGCGTCCCAGTTTTGTTTTGTTTTGTTTTTAATTCACATACACCTCATTCTTTTAAAGCCATAATATTCATCTTTTCTGAGCATAAAATTCAGTGATTTTTTTATTATATTCACCAAGTTGTGCAACCAACATCACTATATAATTCTAGAACATTTTCATGGAATTCTATATATGTCCTCATGAGGACACCTCACAACCATTAGCAGTCAAACCATACTCCTCTCTCCACACACCCTGTCGTTGGCCACTAATCTATGCATTCATCAATTCTGGGTATTTCGTGTAATTGGAATCAAAGCATATGGGCTCATGCATTGGGCTCCTTTAACTTAATGTTTTCGAAGTTCACTGATGTTGTAATATGAATCAGCACTTAGTTCCTTCTGACTGCTAAATAATAATAGCTCATTGTTTATATATGATGTATATTGCTTATCATTTATAAGCTAATGGGCATTTGGAACCCATCAACTAACTGGAGTTCCATAATGAATAATGCTGATGTGGACATTAACGTGTCTTTGTGTGTGGATCTATGTTTTCATTCCCCTTGAGTACACACCTGGGAGGGAAAATAGTGAATCAAATGGTAATTCAGTATTTTATATTTTGAAAAATTGTATAACTGCTTCCCAAAGTTGTCACACTATTTCACACTCAAACCCACAGTGTATAAGCATTCCAATTTCTCCCCATTTTCACCAAGACTTGTTATCGTCTGACTTTTTTGATTATAAGCATCTTTGTGGGTATGAAACGGTGTCTTATTGTGGTTTTGATTTGCATTGCTTAATGATGAATGATGTCAAGCATATTTTCATGTACTTATTGGACATATATACATATATCCTCTTTGGGGAAATGTCTATCCAAATTCTTTGCCCATCATTTAGTTTAATAATTTATTATCAAAGTGTAATAATTTTGTTAATATATTGTATACGTAAACTCTTTTTCAGGTATATTATTTCCAATTATTTTCCCCCATTCTGTTGGTTGTATTTTCAGAACAAAAGTTTTCTATTTTGATAAAGTTTAATTTATATATATATTTTTCTTTTTTAACTTGTTCTTGGTGTCACATGTAAAAGATCATTGCCTAATGCCGAAGTTACGTGATGTACTTCTGTGTTTTCTTTTAATAAATTTTTAGTCTTAAGTCTTACATTTAGATTTTGATCCATTTGAGCTGGCTTTTGTGTATGATGTGAGGTAAGAGTAGAATTATATTCTTTTGCACGTGTATATTTAACAGTCCTGGCACCATTTACTGAAAAAAAAAAAATTCTGTGTTTTATTGTCTTGGCACCCCAGGCACAAATCACTTAACCCTAGATACATGGGTTTATTTATGGACCCTTCATTCCATTCCATTGATCGCTATTTTTACCTTTATGTAGGTAACAGTGACTTTTTCTCTTGCAATCTGGATGTCTTTTATTTATTTTTATCGTGTAAATGCCAAAGCGATATCTCCCAATATCGTATTGAACAGAAGTGGTAAGAATGGACAACTTTGCCTTGTTCATCATCTTAGAGGGAATACTTTTACTTTCCCACCATTGAGTCTGATGTTAGCTGTGTGTTTTTTATAAACACACTTTATCAGGTTCAGGTAATCCTCTCCTCTCCCTAGTTTGTTGGGCATTGATATGATAGTGTGATGTTGGATTTTGTCAAATGCTTTTCTGTGTCTATGGTATTGTCATGTGTTTTTTCCTCATTATTTTATTATTATGGTATATAATATTATTTATTTTTGTACGTTAAACATACCTATATACTGTCATGAATCCCACTTGGTCCTACTTTGACCCACTGAGTATATGTTTCTGTACTTGGTTAGCCAGTAGTCTGTTCAGGATTTTTTAAACTTATATTAATAAAGAATATTAACATTCTGTAGTAATATTTTCTTATGATGTCTTTGTCTGGTTTGGGCACAAGGGGAAAACTGGCCTCATAGAATAAAGTTAGGAAGTATTCTTTTCTATTCTGTTTTTGGAAGAGCTGTGAAGGGTTGGTATTCATATGCTTAATGTTTGATTAATGTTTTTATTCACCAATAAAACCATCTGGTCCTAGGGTTTTCTATACCACAAAATGTGTGTTTACTAATTCAATGTCTTGTTATAAGTTCATTCATATTTTCTATTTCTTTTTGAGACAGTTTTGGTAGTTTGTATCTTTTAAAAATTTGTCATTTTCATGTAAGTTAGCTAATTTGTTGGCATATAATTGTTCATAGTAGTCTCTTATAATTATTTTTTTTTAATTTTAAGATTGGCAAGACTGTCCCCTTTTTCATCCTTTTTAAAAATTTTGGTCTAAAGATTTCTAACTAGGGGCGCCTGGGTGGCTTAGTCGGTTAAGCATCTGACTTTGGCTCAGGTCATGATCTTGTGTTTCGTGAGTTCAAGTCCCACATCTGGCTCTGTGCAGACAGCTCAGAGCCTGGAGCCTGCTCCAGATTCTGTGTCTCCCCCTCTCTCTGCCCCTCCCCTGCTTGTGCTCTCTCTCTGTCTCTCAAAAAATGATCAAATGTTAAAAAAATGTTTTTAAAGAATTCTAGCTAAAGGTGTGTCAGTTTTGTTGAAATGCAGAAAAAATGTATTCCTCCTCTGGAAATGAAAATATCTACGTGCTTAATATGCAGACAAAATATGTTTATGTCAACACATACAAATCAAGTTGTCATGGATAAATAAAACGTACTCAGGTACTGTGACTGATACATGCAGTAATTGCATTAAGAACAACTTAATAACCCAAAGGAAAAAACACTAAAATTTTATCCAGGTTTCCTTTTGAATGACAATGGTTTCAGAAATGCTGATGAAAAATGTAGGTGGAAAAAAAAATGAGGAAATAAACCATGAGTATCAAAATCACTTACCACAGGTAAGTGGGTGAAAGTTTCTTCTGAGCACTACAGAAATTACAGTCCCTAAACTGAAACAAACATTTGTAAATATAAATCCATTCGGAAATGCAATCGTCCAACATGTTGGAGGAAAACTCACAGGATGTTAGCTATGTTTATTAAGGGCAATTTATACGTGACCACGAGACCCCTCTATATCGCGCACATGATAAGCACATGTCCTAAAATGCTTCTTCTTCAGCGCTGAAAATGTGAAGATGGACGAATCCGAATTGATTTGGAATCTGATGGGTGATGATATCCTACTAAACAAACAAACCAATCAAGTTTGGCAATTTCGAAAAGACCCCACATTTAAGACCCTTACTTGCATATTTACCGATCATTTCCTGTGCGGAAGAGTTCATCTGGTTCCTGATAGGGACACGCCAATAAATGCTGTGCGCTGGCATTGTTCCCATGGTTTTATCCGCAGACAGTTAAAGCTTTTCTTGATGAATTGGATATACATTTCATCTGTCATATACTTTATAGCTGGATGGCTGAGTAATGAAAATGCTGGGGCAATTTTTGGTCTATTGAAAGAAATGTGCTTGTTCATGTCAAGTCAGGAAAAGCCCTAACTTTAGCGCACCAATAAAAGTCAAATCAATAATTAGGCATTTTTGTTTGACATTACAGCTATACAAGCACTTTAAATACATATTTATCTTTAAGGGAATTCAGAAATAATAAAAAAAAGTACATTTTTCACTCTTTTCTAGTGAAACTGAGTGGTTCAGACGTTCACTAGAGAGAGCAATCTGGCGCACTAAGTCATTTCTTCTAAACATCGAATTAGTAGCCCACGTAATATACTCCAAATCGTGAAATTAAAAATTCATTTTCAAAAATGCTTTTTTTATCTTCAGTTTTATGAAACTGAACAAATATTACCTTTTGCCTTTGCCAGTTAACCGTGATCAAAGAATGAGGAGTTCTAAAATAAATTATTTAACTTCAGTGTAAGATGGTCAGACGCGATAAATATGGCCCCTTGGACTACAAAATGTGGATTTTTTATTTCATCTATTAAATAAACCATTGATCAAATATCATTTATACAGTGTGTCTACATTAAGAAACACTCATGTTATATGCGGATAGTAGTTTTTCATTACACATTGAATAGACACGTGTCATTCCCAGATAAATAATTCAATGCTGAATTCTGTACTGACTATCTCAACCAACAACAGCAAACAGCAAACACAAGAACTGACACTGACATCTTGAAGCAAAAGAAAACTTGATTTAGTTCCAAATCAAAGGATGGATACATTCTGGAAGAAAAAAAATACTGACTAAATATTTCTATTTTTCAACTTGGATTTTCCCGGTGTTGAATTTTCTTCAGTAACCTAAATTTTATATTTACATTATATTATAAATATATAATATAATATAATATAATATAATATAATATAATATAATATATAAATATTAAATTTATATTATATTACATGTCTATGACACAATAAAGCAAGAAAAGTATACTTACATTTTTGAAACTGAATTTTACTGACCCCTGTTATGAATGCAACCCTTTGGGCACTAAATTGGAAAACCATGACTTTTTACATGTAATCTCTATTTTTCAAACAATCGCTGGAATAGCAAACCTAGAAAAAAGGCTTATTAAATAAGTTAACAGGAGGGGGAAAAAAGAAATCTCCAGAAGATTCTGAAGATTTTAAAGGAAGGATCTGGGGTAAGATTGGGGTGCCATCAGGACTAAATCAAATCCTAAGAAGGTGATGTCAAAAGTGGTTATTTGCTGAAGTACAAGATCACTTCCCCATTTTTAAAAAAAATGCATTTTCAGTTACTTTTTAACAAGGTAATGATAACATTGTTAACCCGTTGGGTGATAATCACAAAATCAGTCTCACTGAGATTAGTCAATTAAATTTAAGTTAAATTAAGATTTTAGGTTAAAATAATGTTAAATAACACCAGTATAGAAAATTGTGAAATGACTAATCAATCAATAAGGTATCCACAGAGAACAGCTAAGTGTCAGAGTAGTGGAAGGTAGCTCATGGGAGGTCCCAGGAGCATCCAGAGAGTTGCCCCATGACTGAGAAGAGACACAAGAACCAAACACAATAGACTGAAGACTTCATCACTTCTACCCCTCATTGGGTATAGGCAACAATTTGCTCTCACCCGTATGCTGAAGGCAGGAGGTATCCCGGGGCAAAGGCCAATGTTTTTAGGAGCTATTATTGAGAATGAGATGGCAAAAACCTTGGTGAATGATAAGCACCAGGGACAACATTCCCACCTTCTAAAATGCTTCCTACACCTGGGATCAGTATTCCCTTTGTATCTGTACAAAATGAAAACTCCCAGGTTGTTATAAAACATAGGCCTCAACGTTAAGTTAATAATGTTAACTTAACGTTATGAGGATAAAAGCTGACTTTTATCCTCCCCTGGTGATAATACAATGGCTTGGAATAATTACACAGGCAATTATCTGTTAACATTTCAACTATACCCTTATGAGGTTTACTTAATGGTCTTCATTGCAAATGGAAACCCACCACATTAAAATTGAATCTACCATCGACAACTAATCCTCAGGTCAGGGCAACAAGTGAGAAGACTAAAAATGTGGTGCTTCCAGGTGCTTCCAAGGAGACCAGGGCTTTCGAATCACCTTTATTCTAGATCTATGGAAAGGGACAAACAGGAGCCAGAGGATAGCTTACCCTCGTGAACATCCTCAGTCATTCATAAAACATGTATAGTTTTATTTTTTTTTTTAATTTTTTTTAACGTTTATTTATTTTTGAGACAGAGAGAGACAGAGCATGAACGGGGGAGGGTCAGAGAGAGGGAGACACAGAATCCGAAACAGGCTCCAGGCTCTGAGCTGTCAGCACAGAGCCCGACGCGGGGCTCGGGCTCACGGACCGCGAGATCGTGACCTGAGCCGAAGTCGGCCGCTTAACCGACTGAGCCACCCAGGCGCCCCAAAACACGTATAGTTTTAGAAGGTCACTTCTAAACTCAGTGTTTAGCATGTGGTACTCAGTGTTTAGCATACTCAGTGTTTAGCATAGCATATGGTACAAACCTCCCAATCCATTTAGAGCCTCTCTTGGGTGGATATTCAGGATTCTTTATCTTTCTTGTCTCTTGTACTGTTCTCTGCTAATATTTTTCACTTCTTATACCTGCTGTCTTCTGGCGAGGCAGCCTCTAGCCTATAGTTTCCATGCCTCAGAGGGTAATACTTTAGATCCGACAATGTTTTGAGTGGACTGTCGACGAGCTAGGATCTTGTATTGTTTGCGTTATTGCTGACCAGTGTATATAGTCTCTCCCAGTGTGTGTTCCATAATTCTCTCTTTCCAAGACAAGACCTCTGGAGACATAGGGATTAGTGGGACTAAGCACAAATCCAAACTGATGTCGCACCTGCCCAAATCAGGCTCACACATTTTCTATATTCTACCGCAGGTGCTGGTCTTTAAAATATTCAGGTTATGGGGCGCCTGGGCAGCTCAGTTGGTTAAGCATCTGACTTCAGCTCAGGTCATGATCTCGCGGTCTGTGAGTTCGAGCCCCACGTCAGGCTCTGTGCTGACAGCTCAGAGCCTGGAGCCTGCCTCGGATTCTGTGTGTGTCTCTCTCTCTCTGACCCTCCCCCGTTCATGCTCTGTCTCTCTCTGTCTCAAAAATAAATAAACATTAAAAATAATTTTAAAAATATTCAGGTTATAAAGTTTGTTTCATAATATTTATTGGGACTATTAACTATTTACCAGTTAAGCGAACTCATTTAATATGTGAGAGAGTAGGTTTTCCTGGGTACATTTGCGGACAGAGTTAAAATTATAAAAGAAAAAATAAGAAACAAAAATGACACTTCCCATTTATTGACTACTACTATGTACCAGGTTCTGGATAAAAGTATATATAGAAAGAGAGAATTGACTTAAATTAGATTAGTTTTTCTAACAAGCAGTAAGAGGAGAAATAGAGGAATGATCTCCAATACTTGAGTAACATTTTATGAGACTCCGCTTAACACAAAAGTGTGAAAGAGAAGGGCTCCAGAGTCTGACAGCTAAGGTCCAGACCAGCTTCTCCACTACCAGCTCTGTGACCCTAAGTCAGATACTTAACTTCTCTGTGCATCCATTTCTTTCAGAAAATGGGCATAATAATATCATCTGGATCCTGAGGTAATTCTAAGGAATAAATGAGGAAATACCTGTAAAATGTTTGAAACAATGATAACTCACCACGGGCTCTTCACATAGGTGTCAAATTGTTGAAACGTAAAATGTGGCTTCTGTTAATTAGCTTGCTGGACACAAACTGTACAATAATAAGGGAGGGTATTGTAAAGTTTTGTGTTCTGTTGTTGTTGTTCGCTTGGTTTGATTTCATTTGGGTGTGAGTTTGCTAAGTTTTCTGTTCATTTTTGTTATTGTTGCTAGATTCTTAGCATATGGCGGAAGTAAAACTCAGAATAAATAAAACCAATCAAAGCCAAGTTTTCTAATGCTTTGATGGTTTTACTCCAAGACTGGCGAAGAGGCCAAAGAAATCACTATTATATATCATAAGTACCT
Source organism: Panthera tigris (assembly GCF_018350195.1). Lineage (NCBI taxonomy): Eukaryota > Metazoa > Chordata > Mammalia > Carnivora > Felidae > Panthera > Panthera tigris. The sequence continues at coordinate 195,418,848 of NC_056663.1, read as the reverse complement.
TTTCCTCTTAGAAATATATATATTATAATTATTTATATTTTCAATGGCATAAATGTTGGATGCTTCCAAATGCATTATTGGATAATGGGTTTCTCTTCCTTCTCTAGAAATTTCATTTTAAAAGCTACAAGGCTATAAAACCTTTATAAATTATGACTTCCCTTTTCCTTTCCAATATTTACCTTATTATATATTTATGTCTTTAATTGTTTAATATTTGATTTTCCTATGAAAAGAAGCAGCCTAAATTATCTCATAGATTTTACGGCTTGTATCTTCCAGTCGTCTAACTGCCAGGACTCTCGTGTCTTATTCGACTATGATTTTCAACTTTTGGGGGTCTGAATAAGTTCTTGAGATTCCTGAGGTTTCAGATGTATTTATGAAAAAGCCAAGAGAGCTAACAAATTCAACCAGGCTGAGCTCCCCACCAAACATAATGTTTATACTGAAGGAAGAGATAGATTTACTCATTTTCCCCTTACCTCCAACTAACCAGACAACAGATAGGTCAAAATGATGACACCAGTTTGGACGAGCTGCTACTCAACTCTTCCAGGAGAGAGATAATCATGAAAGCAACCTTTCATTTTCTGTCTCATATCCCTTTTCTATCCCAAATAAAATGAAAAGGAGTCAAAGAACGCTGTCCCACATGCAGTCAGCAAGTAGAGTGGTCATGAACTCGATTAGGCATAAGACGACAAGTTAGATTTGCATGCCACAACGTATATTTAACTCCCTCTTTAAGAAAAAGGAAATAAACACTGATTTCAAAGGAACATTGATAATATGATTAACAGACTCTCATTATCGTGCTTTGTGAATTAGTCTAATACCTTTCAATTATTCTATGATTGGCTTCTTATTGCTCTATTTTGATACTTGTAGAAAATATGATTTGGTAGAGTTCACTTATATTCAATGATAAGTCATATTCGATGCTTTGATTATCAAACAGGACCTCAACCATGTTCAGTCATTGGGAAAGTAGTGATTTTCAGTAGTGTGATTTCCTCCCGATGACATTTTGTTTAAATAAGAAAATCTGTGTGAAGTGGCTTTGTGCCTATGGGTAATTTGTTTAAGTTTAAAATGTCAAATATTGGCAAGAACTATGGTAATTCTGTAAGTTGGGAAAGCGAAACAAAATAGGTGTTGACTTTTCATTTCCCAGGGTGGACCTAACGTGATTTAGTAATCCCCAATTCTCTGGCTCCCATTTCTTGAATGACACAAATGCCAGCCGGTGTGGAAATCACAAGAGAATGCAACTCTCACAGCATAGGAGGGCTTTTAATCATAGTTAAAACTAAAAACGGGAGTCCTATCTATTTCCTCATCTACTCTTTGATTTGTAGGGAGACCTTAGGAGGAAATGCAAAAGAAGTCTCTCATTCTTCTGAAACAACGTTCTGTTCCATTTTCGTGCACCTTTGAGAGACTGCCCAACAGCTGGATGTGAATGTTATAGAAATATGGTCTCTAGGAGTAGCTAAAAATGGGAAATGTGAATGCTAGTGGTAAATTAGCATATGTCTCTGTAAGGAAAATATTTTAAAAAGATTCTGCAAAATATGCCAATAATGGGACATGAATTCATTTAATATAGGGTCCAGAGACCAGAAGTCTTGAGTAGAGTAAATTGGTTGTCTTCAAATACGTGAAGGATGGCACATTATTAAAAATAGTACCAATAATATTTTTTTAAAAAAGCTAAGTTTTTATGTTGCTCCAGAGGGCTAATCTGGGATCAGTGCGTAGAAATTATAATGAAGATAATTTATAATAATTAGAACAATCTAGCAGTGAAATCCTCTGCCTTATGAAAGGCATGCTCTTTATTCCTTGGAGATGTTCATGACAAGGCTGGAGGGCCAGCCTGGACCTTATTCATTAAATTTCCTTCAACCAAGGCTATTCTCTCCTAGAACACAGGGGAGATATGATGTATGATGACTGTCTTTCTATTCATTCTGGTGCCCTCTACCTGTATGCAAGAGTTTAACCCAAATATTTTAAATGAAAAGCAAAAATCGAATGAAATACAAATGTAGTAAATCTTTTCCATTGTAGAGAATCATCCTCAGATATACAGAAAGATCCTAAACTGGGTCAGAGTTTGAACCAGCTCTGTGTTCCTTGAACTTGTTCCAAGGCAAACAATAACTTTGTGAAAGGTTTCCAGATATTATACAAAACAGAGAAACATGTAATTCAGATTCAGAAACTAGTTAGGGGGAGGATGATAAACATAATCTAGCAGTTAATCTAGCTAGAGATTAGAGGTTAGAGGTTAATCTAGATTAGATTAATTAGGGGTTAATTAGGGATTAATCTAGCATCATGGTTGAGAGTGTAAGACCTAGAGCCAGGCTACTGGGTACAGATCCTGGCTCTGCTCTCTGGTTATTTGAACCTGAGTAAGTTATATTGTCTCTCTGTGTCCAAGTTTCTGCCTCTGCAGAATGGAAATCTGTCATCTATCAGGACTATTATGTGTATTAAAGGGGGGTAACGTGAGTCAATGCCTAGTACAGTGGCTGTTACCTATGGGATCAATATATATGAGTTAAAAATGATTTAAAAATAAAAATAAAAAAAACTGTGACTTGTCCAAAATGAAACGTCAAAGAGCTGGGACTTGAATTCTGGAAGCCTAATCAGAGAATCTGTATACCTCATACATTTTCAGCATCATATGACTATGTATCATTATTAAATGTTTAGGGCTTCTAAGGAGGCTCAAGCAAGAAATTTCTATTTATAACATTTAAAATGCATCCCTGAGCTCTCAGAAGATATTATATGGTTCTCCACTTATCCTTCCTGAGTCCAGTTTTTACTATGTAATCTCAGGTTGCAAATCAATGTTATGGAAATAATTATAAGACCTGCTCCTACTGTAAGGATTAATTAAATGAGATACAACATGCAAAGTTCTATGCATAGTTATTGATTGACAGGTGCAGTCATACTCAGGATCGTGAGATGCTTCCTTATTCTCAGCAAGGTACAGGTGCCAGTGGCAGCATCTGGAAGGTTCTGAGCGTTCATTACCTAAGAGGAAAGGTCATTGATCTTACGATGTCACATGTTCTCAGGGAGGTTGTTTGTTGGTTTTTTCACTGGTTCTCTCAGCAATCCTGTGAACTTTTTGCCATTTTGGTTCGTAAAACATGGTCAAATAACAGCTTCATGTGGTTCAAATGAATAGACGAGTCCATTTGCAGGTAAGGAAATATGACGAGTGGATTTAAATGGCCCCTGTACATTTCCATTAGCAAAGAGAGGCAGAGGCAGAAATCGCTTTCAGTTTCGGCTGTTCCAAAACACACGCTCTTTCCATGTTCTTTCTCAAAAGCACAATTAACACCTTTGCTTCTGGAGGCATAATAGGCAATGAACCTTCTTTGTTTCAGACACATCTGATACACAAATGCTAATCCTTGACAACAAAAAATAATTACTGAAAAAAATGTTTCTATCAGCTTAAATGTAATAGCCCTACAATTATTCCATTCTTGTTAGGATAGCCTCCATGCATTTGAGATCAGCACTTTACATTCATTCTCCAGTTAAATTATATTGTTTGACAGCTTATTGAGCATTCAAAGAAAGGCAGAGGCAAAGGCTAAACCTCGCCTTCCCACACACCTCCCAGCGCGGTGAGAAAGGGAAGCTTTGTTATTTGTTTTCTGTGGGCCCTGCCACATCACAGAACCATCATCCTTGACTTCGTTTGGAATGCTTCAGTCTGAATTGTGCAAGCTACTGTACTGAACATCATACTGTTTGTGGAAAAATCGTTCACCTTTATGAACTTCTTCATTTCTGCCTAATCGTCTAAGACAAGAATAGCATACTGTGCCTAAGGGGGAAATTTTCCATTACTACTGAAAAGAGAAATGATAGGAAGCAAAATGAACCAGGCTCATTATAACCTTACAAAAAAAAAAAAAAAAAGGCAAATTGGTCTTCAGAAATGATATAATAGTGCTGACATTTTTAATATTTTCCTGTTCAATTGTGGCATTTTATATCCAGGCTTTTCATAATGTGCAATACAAACACTTACAGATGTTTGAAATAATATACGATGCTTAATATTTTTACCCATGTCTCCCCTGGAATCTGTACCCTTCCAAGAAAGGCAGCGATTTTTTTAGGCAAAGATGACTAAAGTGAGCAGAACGATTACACTTAAAGAAGCATAGCGCTTATCCGTTTATTTTGCTGTAACTGTGTTTTCAATCTGTGTAATAATGGCCCTAATGTCACTTGATCAACTGTGAAAATGCCCCAATTTCTAAGAATGGTTAAAGGCAGTCAGCTCATTTGATGCTTTAAATATCTGATGAGCTGCTCCATGACAGAACTGAAGGGAAGATTGATTTTTCAGGACCAAATACAGTCTATAATAACAAGCCAATTTCTTGCGAGTGAGTCATTTGGAGAAGCGATTTCTAAACATATTTTCATTAGTTGCAATGAATGTTCTCAAGGTTTCATATCTTTGGCATTAACCTGATGGGCTGCTAACTCCCTAATTGAGATGCGTATTTTATGAGTGGCAAAGTTCAGTAGTTACAGATCATCAGGTGTGAGTCCTACATAGATAAAAATCTATTATTCACACAAAGCTTCTGCACTTGAAGTACGCATTTTCAGGAAAGGCTGAGTTTGGATCTCTACCAAACTGGACAGAGAAAAGGAATCTACATATGAGTCTCTTGTTTCATAAAAGATACATATAAGCTCTTGGCTTACAGCGTCACCTATCTCAGACGGTTTTATGTGCTGAGAGTGACCTACATGTTGAAGGACGCTGGCCTTCTCTTCAGAGAGCTGAGCAAAGGAATAAGATGTACTCCTAAGACAGTAGGAACTAAGGGTAGGCTTCGTATTATTCAAAGATATCTTGAGAACAGGATTGTCAATAGAAAGATGTACTTATTCACTATACACATTATGACAAATTCTCAATTTAAAATACTGGATAGAACTGGAGACGCTAAGAGATGCAGAAGGCAGTAAGGGTAAGCTAGCCTTAAGAGTTTGGGTTAATTCCTCCAGAAAAATTAATTTGAAGCCCTGTCCACCTCCTGCTGTCATCTTTCTTAGTTTGCAAAGGTAGAGAATTGATACTCCAAGCAAACGGACCCTCTTAAGAGGAGAGACCTTAGGCTCAAATTCCAGTTGGGGCCACCAGCCAGGTGACTGGGCCTGGAAAGTGACAATGAACTGGCACCAATATTTCCGCAAAACTCCTGATACCTTGTGTCTCACGTGGCTAACACAAACAAGGAGAACTCTTAAGCAAGTGTTTGTAGCACATAGGAAAGAAAAGAGGCGGGATCAAAAGGAAATATAAACTTCGACAAGGTTGCCCCCATTGTGTCCTTGCTCTCAGTATTCCTGTCACCTTACAGAAATCTAGTAATGGGCAGCTCATTACCCTACAGGACAGTCCATTCCAATAGCGAAATTCAAACTGTCTCCCTGTAACCATCACCCATCACTCACAGATGTCTGTAGAGGCTGTTTAAAAAGTCAGACTTCTGTTAGGATGACTCTTTGGGTGTCGACAGGATTCTAAGCCAGTTTTCTTCTCCAGGCTAAGTATCTTCAGTTCTCAACTATTCCTCACACAACTTTGCGATGATTTAGATCTCTTTCGTCTACTTCCGCCCATATTTTAAAAGTTCAGTTCTCATGTCAGAGGACTTTAATTTTTTTTTTTTTTTTTTGCCAAGTGCTCCATTGTAGACCATAAATGTTTGCCTTTAGGATACGAAATTCATAGCCAAGATTACCGACCCTATGCTGCAAAAGCGACAACAGCAAGTAGAGAGGACATGTGTCATTGAAGGACTTTAAGGAGCTCTGGTTTGCAGTTTGAAAAAGTGATATATAGTAGTAATGATGATGATAATGATGGCGATGACAATAATAAAAACAGTGACATTTACTGAGCACTTATTCTGAGTCTGTAATCTGAGCTTAAGAAAATGAGTGCTAATTAGAGGGAACAAATTTAATTTTATTATAATTCTATTATCCTCCCCGTTTTATGGATGAGGAGACTTAGGTTTCGAAAGATTAAATATCTTTCAAAAGGTCCCACAGTTGTAGCTTGCAGAGCTGAGATCAGAACCCATGTGTCTCTGAATTGCAATTGCTACTCAATGTTTTTCCACCACACACACACACACACACACACACACACACATTCATCCCCAAACATAATGTATCTTTCTTGATTATTTTAATCCTTACGAAGGCAACCTAGCTTCTGTCATTAGATAGAGTTACCATGGCCCCATTGTTGCTGGTGCAGCTTCTGGGTGGTACACTATGAGAGGGAGATAGAGCGGTGTTCATATCTCCGCAGTTCTGTGGCTCCAGATACAACATGAACCAGATTTGCTAAATCGGTGGTGTTGAATCTCAACTCTGCAACCTACTAGCTGTGTGCCCTCCGGCAAATTACTCAAAAACCATTGAGCCTTGGTGGCTCTGACTACAAACCCAGTGGTCTCAGGCTTATTGATGGAGATGGTCATTACATGAGAAAAAAGTCACAGGACACCTCGCACAGTCAAAAACAGAAATGATCATGACCATGTAATAACCCGGAACTCCTGTCCATGTTCCCGGTAGACTTTCTTACTTTAGCTTAAAAAAAAAAGTGAGTTTATTTCCCTATTTGTCTGCCTAAAATTGTGTTGAGGAATTCAAGGGTGTCTCCCTTTAGCCACCTATGTTTCCTTGCAGAACCCCACCTCTTCCTACTCCTGGCCCTGCTCACTGTCCCAGCTTGACTCAACATGAAATCAGCCTGTCCTTCCCCAGTGAGCCCTCTGATACATGAGATCCTACTAAGCAGTGAATCTATTGAGAAAAAAAGGAGAGACGCCTACACTGTGATTTTATGGAAGCGATGGTAAGTGCCAGTCAATAGATGAAAATGATAAAATACACTTTTGCTTGCTCGAAATCTCAAGGTCACCAACTGTGAATGACAAAGATTTACAAAGTGTCAGAGATAAAAGAAGAGGTCAAATACATGTGCATTTCCCCTCTCATGGGCTCACTATTCATATCAAACACAATCCGCACTGTGGTACCAGTCAGTCTTTGATCCAGCTTCCAGCTTGTAGCTGACCCTTTCTTAAGTTGTCATGGGCTGTTTCAAACTTCTTGAGGAAGTTTAGGTCATTCTGGTGTGTGGCCTGCTTTTGGTAATAATAATAAAAAGACCGTCAGAGATACATCTTATAATTTTAATGATTTTCAAGAGTCTCTGCTTATATTCTCTGCACCCTCTAGGAACATAGGTCTTTGGAAGTAAAGCACAAACGGAAGACTAAGGAACACGTTACCTATTTAACTCAGCCATTCAACATATTTTTATTGAGTATTTGCTATTTTTCTGGAATCGGGGTAAGTGCCCTAATAAGAACAAGGCGATCCCAAATATTTCAGGGGGAAAGAAAATCATGTTGTGATTAGTACTAGAATTTTGGTGTTTTAAGTTTCGTCTGAAGGAAAGAGCACAAAAAATCCTGAAAATAGGCAAGGGTCGGGGGAGGCTCTTAGAGGACTGGGTATGTGAACTGGAGTAGAAAACTGTGGATGAATTTGGCTTACAGAGTATGATGGGCTGGATGGTGCTCCCCAGCCCCCTCAAGTATACCCATGGCCTAGTCATTGGAACCTGGGGATGTTGCCTTATGTGGCTACAGGGACTTTGTAGATGTGTTTAAGCTAAGGATCTGAAAGTGGAGTAATTATCTTGGGTGCTCTGGGTTGGCCTGATGCAATCACAGATGTCTTCATTGGAGACACCCAGGAGGAGTCAGCATCAGAAGAGAAGGCGGGACGATGATGGAAGCAAAGACGAAGGTTGCTCTTGGAAGGTGGAGGAAATGGCAATCGGCCAAGGAACACCTGAAGTCATTTGAAGGTAAACAGATCACCCCGCTCAGAGCCTCCAGAAAGAACCGGCCATGGTAACATACTGACTTTACACACACACAAATGAGTTCAGACTTCTCCCTTGCAAACCATCAAAGAATACATTGGTGTTGTTTGAAGCCCCTAGGTGTGTGGTAATTGGTTACAGCAGCAATAGAAAACCAATGCAGAGCTGGAAGATGACAGCTAACTGTAATGCTCTTTCCAAGTAGGCAAATCCACATCATAATGCAACAGGGTTGGGGCTAAAATTATTTCTCAGAACCATTGCTAAAAGCATCTCTTTTCCTACCGATGATATTTAAAAGCCCCCTACTAGGCTGCTTAAAGACACGGCTCAACAATCCTCTTCTTACAAAGGCCACTGAAAATGGAAACAGTTTGCATCTACCATCCCTTCTCATTTTCTTTCAAGGCAAAGAAAATATTCTAATATTGGGAACATGATGATAGACAGCAATTATGAGAAAGTTCTATCTTTTTTCTTCACTAGAGCTTCCAACTCTATGTCTCAAGCACAGGTGCATTTCTACCTCTTTAATTTAAGAATTACAGGATGACTTCAATTTCAACTTTCCCAGCATTGCGAAACTCACATACACAGGCGATTATTTCCGAACACCGCTAAAAAAGGATAAGTTGTCATCTTACTCTCCAAACCAAATCCATCCGTGAGTCTCTTGTACAAAACCCAGGTCAAATTCTGTCATCGTGCTAAGTGCAAGTCCTAAACAAGAATGCATTGAACAGCTAAGGGCAAAGTCGGCTGCCTTCAAAATGGAGAGTGAGCGCGTGGTTTCTACTTTATGGCACAGAGTCGATTTCAAAAGCAAGGGCTGCAACTGGAAGTCCTCTTCCTCCCAGTGTCGAACCATGAAGAACCACAGTCACAAATAGTAATGATGCTAATCTCTCCTGTCCACTCGCTCTTTCCTTACCACCTGTGATCTCTCGGTTGCACTAGAGCTAAAACATAAATCCCTTTGTTTGCTACATAAGGCTCTTGTAGTCATGACTCTGTCCCTCACACCACCTTCATCCCATCTTGCATCCTCCACCACTCCCAAAGCTTGGAACACACGGGAAGAGTCCTAGGATGTGCCAATCTCTCATCTAAAGACCCTCGTGTTTGTTCTTCCACGTCCTTGACGTGCTCTTCCTCTCGGACCTCACATAGCTGGATTCATCTTTTTTTTTCTCATGTCCCTTTCACCTTCTCAGAAAAACCATCCCTTGAGCCTTCGGAAGGAGGACCCACCTTGTTTCTCTATCACCTCACCCTGACCATGTCCTTCATAGCGCTGCTAACATTTGGGATCATGTCATTTGTCAGTTTGCTTGTTTATTTTTGTCTTCCCTGGTAGAGGGCAACCTCCATTAAGGGACTTGTCTGCCCTATTCATGACTTTGTCTCAGTGCCTGAATCTGGCCAGATGCTTCATTACTATGTGAATGGAATAAAGAAATTAATGAGCACACATGAGGAATATGGTAAAGAGCCGCAGGTACATTTGGCTTTTCCATTTTTTTTTTTTGTAACAAAACTAGATGGATAGTCGGGTCATTATACAATTTTGATTGGATGTAAGTTAAAAATTCCTGTTTTCAACTTTCTGAGGCATTATAAACACAAGTCAAGGTGATTCTTCATGACTGTTGGACAACACAAATACCTCCATGACGATCTACCCTATCCCCTCTCTTACTTACCTCGTTTTGAAATTGTAGTTTCCTTAAACATCCATATTAAGAATGGAATTTACATTTTTCCTTCTGAAGTTGTGGAATAAATTTTCCAAGTGTTAAATTCATCTGAGTGTTTTGGCTTTGATTTTCATGTCAATATAAAATGACAAAATAAGGGGCGCCTGGGTGGCTCAGTGGGTTAAGCGGCCGACTTCGGCTCAGGTCATGATCTCACGGTCCGTGAGTTCGAGCCCCGCGTCGGGCTCTGGGCTGATGGCTCAGAGCCTGGAGCCTGCTTCTGATTCTGTGTCTCCCTCTCTCTCTGCCCCTCCCCTGTTCATGCTCTGTCTGTCTCTGTCTCAAAAATAAATAAACGTTAAAAAAACATTTAAAAATAAATAAATAAATAAAATGACAAAATAATTATCCTTTTGTCTCTTGCTAATAAAATATTTTGGGGGTCATTACCCTTATCATTATATCAAGCTCACAAAAAGATAACAAATTACTAAAAACAAAAAAATCTAAACATCAAAAGTCAATTTACCTTCCAACATTCCTTATTAAAATATTTGTAAAATCACCAAGACAATGAGAGCATCACACTTTCTGCTAATACGTTAAAAATGTATCAATGATATACTGATAATTTTCTGGTGGAAATATAAATTAGTTAAGTGAAAATGTAGTAGAAATTCTGAAAAGACAAAAAGTTTGGGAAAAGATAATCAGCTTATCAGTTTTCCAGAAGTTATTCTCAAAAAGCCTCTGAGTACAGGTGGTTGAACAGATTAGCCTTTATACATTTTCTAGAAATATATAATGTTCCAGCTATATAATTTTTTTTACAACACAGAAAGCCATTTTAAAATTCATTTTTCAAAATCAGTATAACCCTGATATCAAAAGTTAGTAAAGCTATTATTACACACGCACAACTACAAACTAGCCTCATAAGTTAGTAAAGATATCACACACACACAACTACAAACTAGCCTCAAAAGTTGGTAAGATATCACACATACACAACTACAAATAGAGGAATAAACACAAAGTCACATAAGGCACACGAAAGCCAGAAGTATGTTAGGTTATTTATCCTCTATGGGTTTGTTTCTGCATGTAAAATTCAGATTATAGTATTTACCCCTAAGAAGTAGCTATTAGAAAGACTCCTGCAATGAAATTGCTACTCAATAAATAAAAAGAATTTAATCTGCATTAACCTATGGCCTATGTGTGTGGAAACGTCCACTCCTAGAAGATCATCATACAGGGTTCCCTTTGGACAAAGCAACCAACCTTTTGGATCAAGACCACATGTCCATATGGGTTGAGGGTTAGCGTTCCTTTACACAAATTTTCATTCTGTTGTTTCCTTTCTTAAAGAGTAAAGTAGGAAATTGTCTACAGTGCATAAAAACATGTCTGTCAAGGAGGGGAAAGCATTACATTTGCACCAAGGCTCATCTTGTTCTAGTTATGTACCTAAAAGTTCTTTGCTAAGAAAAGTCCTATAGCTTTTGAGAACAATCTATAGCACAGCATTCAGAATAATATTAAGAAGAGTTAACGTGACTTTATAGTTCTTTTCTAAATCAAGCCTGAGCTCATTTTCAAAGGAAAAACAGTCAAGGTGAGAGCTTCTAAAAATAAATGTGAATGCTGTCTCTTTTTATCCTCTGGCCTTCCCTAAATTCAAGATGGTAGTTTCAGGGGTTTTATTATACTCATCATGACAAAGTTCTGGATGCTAAATTATTTTAAGAAAGTCCCTGGGTCATACCCCTATCTAATATGTCATTTCTATAGCCTTTCCTAGCTTTTACCAAAGTTGTTCTGCATTCGCCTTTTCATTTATTCCATTTTGTAAGAGAGAAGGGACTGGTTGCAAATTGTGTAATAGATGGTATATGAAAATTATTGAGCACAATTTACAGGCATCAGAGGTATCTTTTACAAAGAAAAAATGTGTTTATATGTTTACCAAAAATATTGCTGGAAGAGAAATGAATGCCAGGAATTCCACTCGACATTCTCCATCCTCTTCTTTGACATGCAGGGGTCAGGGCAGAGAGAAAAGGGAATGCTAGAGTGCATGGGCCATGTGATGTGCCAGTCAACTCTCTACCACTTAAAGATGTGGTCCTTATTTAAGCCTCTAGAGAACTATGTGAAGTCAGCCGTGCCATCACCCATAATTACAGATGCTTGTAGTGAGTCTAAGAAAGATTAAACAGCACACCCACTTGTTGGGGGAGCTCATGGAAAGGACATGACGTCCACCTGACCCATGAGCTGGACTCAGACAACTGAAGGTTCCTCACTCCCTCCCCATGTCCTGGAATGTGAGTGTGGCCCACCATTTGCATAAGCAGAGGCATTCCAAGGATGCACCTTGGGGAGAGAAAGGTCCTATCCAGTTCACTTGGACTGAATACATGACTGGACCCATTTAATGCCTCTATATAAATGTTTAAGAGTGGCCAGCTAGTGTGGAGATCTACTCGTCTATTATGTACAAGAAAAGACTCATATGTATGTTCTCTTGTTTATTATATCTGCCACCTACCCATCTGGAGTGGCCAGCCTCTTTCTTCCATCTCTCCACGCCCCCCAAACAGGGTAGTTACAGATCACACCCAGGACACTCTAGAAGATGTTTGGAATTGGCAGACATCCAAGAGACCTAAGAGATGGGTCTTGGAAAAGAGGCATCCATGAGGAAATCCTGAGTTGGCCCTAGACCTTTATATGGGGAGGGATGATCCTTATGTCAGTGCTTGTGGACCGCCATGTGAGTATCTGGGAACCCCCCAAATGCTGGCTGCCTTAATGTGCTTGTTTGGGAAACTATACAGAGCACACTGTGGCACAGGGAATCTCTGCAAAAGGTGAGGATGTTGTGGTGAGTGACAGTGAAGCAGACAAAACACCCTTGCCCTCTCACCCCTAATATACAGGAAAGCAAAGTATAGCATCAGCAACACCAGCCCTAGGGAAGCTCCCATTTCAGGAAATATTCCTAATGAGACAATATGCTCCACTAGAGCTTATTGATATGGCTGTCAAGTCGCAGCAAAAGGCCAGGGGAAATAACTAGGCTTTTCTCTGACAGGGTGGGAGGCGAAAGAAATGAGCAACATCATCATACACTTGGTCCTCCGGAAGTGCCTATAGGGCACTCAGGGGCTTCAAGGTATTAGCTCGTTGACAGATTGTATTCTTCTAGCCTGCAGAAAGGTTTGACTCAACGAGGGGCATCTTCTTGGGCAAGTGAGACCCTGGAAATCTGTAGAAGACATACAACAAAATGTTAGGGAGTTGGATCCTGTGTCCCTATCTTTAAAGGCCATGATTGGACCACATTCACTGTAGGAATGAAGATAAAATTCTCCAGTTCACCACCAGAACCTGATTATGGCATGGTACTATCCATGCTAAGCTCAGTCAGGGGACAAGGTATTGATAATGTTGGGCAATACATTACTGATCTGGGGAAACACAAATCCCAGTAATGGGTGTGGATTATAAGAATGACCCAAGACAGAAAGGGAGCTGAGAAAGCCAAAAGAGTATCCCAATCCGCTGGAAAGGGTTTCCTAAAAATAATCTGAAAACAAATGTGGTTTGAGTTCATTGATGTGGGGACCTCCTCTAAACAGATAGGCCAACAATCTAACCTTGTGTTGGTCGGCCTGTGGAAAACCTTAAAGCCTGAATAATAATTCAGACCTGCCACATCAGCCCCTTCCATCCCAGATTCCCTGCCTACTCCAGCAGAATCTTCAAGGACACGTGGGGATAGGATGCAGGCCAAGATGGCCTCCAAGGGAGGATCATTGGAGGCGATCAATCAGAACCCTTATACTGAGCTCACTGTTTACTTGTCCTACAGAAATAAACAAAGGGCGATGGTTCTGGTGGATACTGAGCCAAATGTCCTCTGATACATGGTAACCCTCAGAAATTTTCTTGCCTCCTCAACACCATTGATGGTTATAGAAGGCAAACAGATATGGCCGGTAAAGTCCTTTGACACTGAAAATTTGGCCTCTTCCCTCACCCTGAGAATATGCAGCCTTTATCTCCCCAACACCAGAGAACATACTGGGCATTAATACCCTGTAATGTCAAACTTGGCAAACCTCTGTTGTTGAAGTTTGCCTCTGGGTTAGAGTAATCAAACTATTGCTAAGGGGAAACACCAACAGGGAACCAATAAGCCTGCCACTCGCACCAAAAGTGGTGACGATCAAGCAATATAAATTTCCTGGGCGCATAAGGAGGTAGGAGAGCCTGTTCAAGAACCGAGTGAGTGCTGTATACCCTGCCCATAGTGTCCTCAGCAGTCCTGTACGGCAGGTAGAAAAAAAAAAAAAGCCAGATTGTTCATGGCAAGGGATTGTCGAAAACTGAGAGCACAAGACGGAGTCCCCATCCATGCAGACGTGCCCAACATGGCCACCATCTTAGATACCTTGGCCACGTTCTAGGAGGTGCCATGCTCCACTGGACCTAGAAAATTTCCACTTGCAGTACATCCCTGGCCGCTGAATCACAACATCAATTTGAGTTCACTACGAGGGGCAACAGTGGGCTCTTCAAGTGCTTCCACACGATTACCTGTACAGCCCCACCATGCCTCATGGGATGGTAACCTGAAACCTGTCCCTGTTCTCCTTCTCCACATCAGTAACCTGGACCCATTACGTTGAAAGAATGAGGTTATCAAGTGAAGACTTGATTCTGCTTCAGGACACTCTGCAGACTCGGTTCGGACATCTACCAGGGAGAGGGTGGGTGGTGAACCCACAGAAAATTCAAGGCCTAGGCAATGCCATGGCATTTTGGGGAGCTGTCTGGCTAGGTAAACATGTGTTATCCCATAAGCTGCGATCAGGTGCAGACCTATGTAATCCCTAAGAATGAGAAAGCGGTGCCTGCCTTTGCAGGGATTTGGGGGTTTGAAGGACTTTTGTTCCTCACCTGGCACATTGCCTCCATCTCTTATGCTACCTGGTAAGGGAAGGACAAATGTAGGAGTGGAGGTCAGAGCAACCAGCTACCTTTGGGAAGACAAAAAGTATTAGCGAAGCAGATCAACCCTCTAGGTATCTTCCAATCAAGGCTACCATTTAACTTAGATGTATCCATAACTTCGTAAGGTGTGGGTCAAGCACTGTGGCAGAGACAACAGAAGGGGAGAGAACCCCTAGGATTTTGATCCCAGAGTCTGGTAGGGGGAAGAAACCTGATATATCCCCCATAGGTCACCAGGTCCTAGCTGGGCTAGGGTGGAACCTCTCACACAGCTGTACGGTTCAGCCAGTTAGCTGAACTCAGAGTGGCTTGACTGGCGATCATCCATGAGCCCTGGCTAGTAACTCTGTGCACTGACAGCTGGGCTGTTTTAAGGAGATGAACCCTATGACTCAGATAACAGGAAGCTGAGGGGTAAGCAATCACAAATAAGCCCTTGTGGGGTCAGGATGTGTGAAAAGATATTTGAATCAACCCGCAAGAGCACGAGGAGGTACACGCTCTCTTCCACATCCCAGCTTATAAGACACTGACACTCCTGGCAAAGAAGAAGCTGATGCCTTAGCTCAGGTCTGAACTCTGACAACTGATCCTTCGGTAAACACAGAAGATTGGGTGCAGGGAAGGAGCTGCCCCCATTGTACCCATGTAGAGGACATATTGCCAAGGATCCGGGCTTGCTCCTGACATACAGTGACTTGGTTAGCGCAGTAACAGCAGGTACTGAGAATTCTAAACAGTGCCCAATACAACTGCCAAAGGAGTCTGGGACCAACCACGGGAGTCCCCAACTGGTAAGGGATTGGCAAATTGATCATATTGACCTCCTCCCACCTGAGTGTGAGTTCTAAGTGTCCCTTTGCTTGTGCGGACATTGTGTCTGGTCTGATTCAAAATTGCCTGTCACCATGCAAACTAGGTTGCCACCTGTAGGGGACTAGAGAAGCTGTGTCATGTGTGGATACCTTCATTGACTGGACAATGATGAGGGGCGTCACATTCCAACAGTATGAAGACCGGGAAAAAGAACGTGACATTGAATGGAGGTTTCATTCTCTTATAATTGCAAACAGCAGCATTGGTAGAAAGAAAAACATGAAATGCCAAAGCAGCAGATTAAGTTACTAATGAGCGAATCGACCTGTGGCCGTCCCAGACTTTAATATACCTGAATTATCAGCCTATAGTCCGTTAACTCATATGCTAGATTGGGGACCCCTACCAAGGCACCCAATACCATAAAGGTGTGAAAGCCTTTGGAAACAGCCATTGCCCCAACCCTCCCCATGAATCAATGTGTTGTGCTACTGAAACACCACACACCATCATGCCTGGGGAAGAAGTTATCTACTGGAATTCTCAATAGGACATCCTCTGGAGGGGTGAGTTATTTTGCGCTTTGGGTAAGAACTACTCAGTCTCCACTGGAATCCCATTGTCCTGCTGCAAGCTGGACCTATTGAAATACACTATACCTCGAATGTAATACACACCATCAAAAGAGAGAAGGTAAGGGTTTTTGCCCAGCATATCCTGTTCCCAGTCTGTCCTCATGCTTGAAAGTGTTGCCCACCTCAGCCACCATATAGGGTATGTACAACCAGCCCACGTTCCTAAAGCTACCAATCTCCCTCTCCTTCGGACCAGGTGGGCACACTCTGGTACAATCATTTGGCCACTGTCTTTGTTTCTTTCTTTGGCTTAGAGGACATTGTAGCACACATGGAAGGCTTTACTAAAGTCACCCAGCAAATGTTAAATGATAGCCAACAAAGCCTGTCCTTAGTGAACACTGAAATGCCTTTAATGAGAAAAGGCTATCCTCCAAAGGCTTACTACCTCACAAGGAGGCATCCATACCCTTATTCAAACAGAATGTTGTGTGTTCATACCTGATGAGTGTCCCAATGTATTATCTTTATTTAATCACATGAGAACACAAGTGAATGTCCTAAGTGAGACAACCCCAAGTCCAGGAGACTTAATAAGGCTCCGTCTGTTAAGGGTCCAACTCTTGGTTTCGGCTCAGGTCATGATATCACAGTTGTGAGACTGAGTCCTGCATCAGGCTGAGATCAAGCCCTACGTTGGGCTCTGTGCTGACAACAGGGAGCCTGCTTGGGCTTCCCTCTCTTCCTCCCTGTCTGCACCTCCCTCTCTTACCCTCTTTCTGTCTCTCTAAAATAAAGAAACTTCAAAAAAAATCAATGGTTGAGATCAGGAGGCTCTTGGTGGAATAAGTCATCACAGAATTTGGAAATCATTGTCTTAATCGTGTTTCCTCTTGCATGTGCTTGTATTTTTGCTGTGGAATCTGCCTCTAATGCCTCCAGATACCCACAAAGAAGCCACCCTCATTCTGGTGAGACCCCCTGCTTAATACTCAGATCACATTGCAGAATAAGGGGACGTGTGAGGTTGTACAAGCTGGTCATGATGAGAGGTGGAGTGTTGGGGGAGGGCATCGAAGGGATGTAACCACTGATTGACCTGTGAGCTGGACCCCAGCACTCAGAGGCTCCTCCCTCCTCCCCTATTTCTGGAATGTGGATTCTGCTTGCCCTCCCTTCTCCCAGAGGCTGTCCCAGGGACACAGCCTTGACAGAGTGATGTGGTGCTGTGGCCTTCTGGACAGTACACGGGACTGACCCAGTGAAGACCTCTATACCACCTTTTAAGATTTGGTAGAAGGATGAGAAGATCAACTCTAATTGTTGCCTTGTGTATAAGTTCCCTTGGTTATTACACCTGCCAGCTACTAACCTCGAGTGGTCTGTCACTTTCCTCAATATCTCCCTTGCCTTCTGTCCTCAGATCTGTCCCTCTGTCCTGGAAGTTCGTGAAGAGATTGGAAACCAAACTTTCAGACTTACATGGTGCATACTAGGGTGCTAGCTTGCCGACAGAACTCTAGGTTTTTTCTCACCCTTGTAGATACCCCAACCCTAATTACTGACATGGCTCCTCAGTTTTCTGATTTATACCTGGACTCCCAGATGCCATCAAAGTCCTTCTCTGAAGCTTTACCCTCTACATTAAGATTCTGACAAATTTTTATTTCAGAGTTTCAGTGTAGAAGCCTATAGGTAACCTCTGATTTTCATAGACTTTGGCCCAGCCAGATTTTAAAAATGTGTTTAGTTCCAACATTTAGATACCAGAAATTCACATAGATTTACATAAATATTACATACTGCATTGCAAAATGTTTGAGCTCTTACAACAGAAGCTCTTCTGCTTCTCACAGAAGCCCTCAGCTGAGGCTGACTTCTAGCAGAGCCATTCACACAGGCTTTGCACATGCTATTCGTGAGATCATTGTCCTTGCCACTTGTCCTTGGCTGCAACTGCCGTGAGTCACTCATTTGCCCTGTCTCCTCGGTCCCTGTGAACATTTGACTCGTTAGCCCCTCTTTCAGGAGATTGCCTTGTTTCTGGCTTCCATACACAGAGCCCACATGTAGCCACACTGCTGTATTCATCTGAGTTGAGCACGACATACAGGATGCAGTTGTCTGCTGCTGTATCCCGCCTAATGGATTGGGAATTACTTTCATCAAATAGGATCTGACTGACTAATTTCACTTAGCATAATACCCTCCAGTTCTATCCACCCAGTTGTAAATGGCAAGGTTTCATTCTTTTTGATTGCCGAGTAAAAATCGTATGACTTCACTTATATGAGGACTTTAAGAGACTCTTAAAAGCAGAACAAACTGAGGGTTGTTGGGGGGTAGAAGGGAGGAGAGGGCAGGTGATGGGTATTGAGGAGGGCACCTGTTGGGATGAGCCCTGGGTGTTGTATGGAAACCAATTTGACAATACATTGCATATTTAAAAAAAAAAAGAGACAAAACAGATGAACATAAGGGCAGGGAAACAAAAATAATATAAACACGGCGAGGGGAACAAAACAAAAGAGACTCATAAATATGGAGAACAAACTGAGGGTTGCTAGAGGGGTTGTGGGAGGGGGGATGGCTAAATGGGTAAGGGGCATTAAGGAATCTACTCCTGGAATCATTGTTTCACTATATGCTAACTAATTTGGATGTAAATTTAAAAAAATAAAATAAAATAAAATAAAATAAAATAAAATAAAATAAAATATAAAAATAAATTTAAAAAAGGATCTGAAATGCACCAAGTTTCCTGCCTCAACTAAGCTACCCGACATCCTTCAGGTTGCTCATCATTTCTCTTATCCAAGTCACCAAACTACTCCTCTGAATTCATTTCATATCCTTGATCATCTCCCTTTATCATCACCTCAGGGACCAGTATGAAATCTCATTACACTCTTTGGGGTCTCTACCTCACTCTCTCTACCTACCCACCATCAGGAGATTACTCTGCTCTCTACTTTGCAGAAGGAGACAGTTTCTCTACACAGACAAAATTAGCCGTGAAGGTGAGCCAGGTGCTGCAAAGACCTCTTCACTGACCCCAGGTTTAATTAATTTATATTGACTGGCAGATAGGTAACCCCCTTTTTTCCCAATTCTGCCCTTTTTATAAGCTGGGCACTCAAACAAACAGGTTGATCTCCAAATTCAGAGAAATCATCCATTTATCAAAATTATTGGGATAATTGCCCATCCCTAATAAAACTGTAACCCTAAACTTTAAGATTCAACAAGACGAAATAAATGGTTTTAAAAAGTACCATTTTGGGCAAATTCATAGGTGATGTCTTATTCAATGTTCACAACAGCCTATGTTGATCCTTTCTGACATCTTTCTTAGCACCACCTTCAGAACATTTTTCTCTAGCCTCTCGCTTGATGGCGAACTCTTATAGCTCACATAGTAGGTCCTTCGTAAAATATTGGTCCATAAAATAATGACCGTACACGGGATTACCCTTTAATCACACTGTACTCAAGATCAAGGAGCCTGCATCAAAACCACTGAAGTGCTCCGTGCCTCATGTGTTTCTTCTCCAGGGCGGACACATCTATCCCTCAGCTCCTGGAGATATAGACTGCGGGTAACTCACAGATGCATCCCTGACTTCTCCTACCATATATTACACACCTCAAAGATCTTGGGATAATACAGTGGTGGATTGACCTCTTAAATATGTCATTGAGGTTCCTGGTTGGAGATGGGGTACCATTCGTGAAGACAGAACATATATCCTAAAGTAATGACTCTTATGTGGTTCTTCTCTAAGTAGATGCATCTGCTCAATAACTAAAAGTACAATGTGGAGTGCCCCCCCCCCACCATCCACCTAGTCAGAGAATATGTATTCCCTATAATCCCATATTTAAGCTCTGTGAATTGGGAGGTCTTGGTTCTTGTAGAGGGAATGTTTTCACCTGGTAACACTGTAGAAGCCCCACTGAACTCCAAGCCCTGGGTGTCTCTTGAGCATTCAGTCTCCTCATGCTAAGAGACTAATACACAAAGAAAGATACCATCATACTGGCAGGTCTAATGACCCCAATTATGAAGAGGTTGGCTTTCTCTCCCTCATCATGGAGAAAGGAAGAATATGTTCGGCGCTCAAGTGACTAAATGGGCTGTCTCTCTGGAAAACAGTGTGGACGTTCCTCAAAAAGTTAAAAATAGAACTACCCCATGACCCAGTAATAGCACTTCTAGAAATTTACCCAAGGGATACAGGAGTGCTGATGCACAGGGGCACATGTACCCCGATGTTTATAACAACACTTTCAACAATAGTCAAATTATGGAAAGAGCCTAAATGTCCATCAACTGATGAATGGGTAAAGAAGATGTGGTTTATATACACAATGGAATACTACTTGACAATGAGAAAGAATGAAATCTGGCCTTTTGCAGCAACGTGGATGGAACTGGAGGGTGTTATGCTAAGTGAAATAAGTCAATCAGAGAAAGACAGATACCATATGTGTTCACTCATATGTGGATCTTGAGAAACTTAACAGAGGACCATGGGGGAGGGGAAGGGGTGGAAAAGTTACAAACAGAGAGGGAGGGAGGCAAGCCATAAGAGACTCTTAAATACAGAGAACAAACTAAGGGTTGATGGGGGGGTAGGGGAAAGGGGAAAGTGGGTGATGGGCATTGAGGAGGGCACTTGCTGGGATGAGCACTGAGTGTTGTACGAAAGCCAACTTGACAATAAATTATATTTAAAAATAAAATAAAATAAATAAAAAATATATAAATTTTTTGAGTGAATTGCAAAAAAAAAAAAAAAAAAAGAAATGGACTGTCTCTTGGTGTTCTGATAACCAATGTTATTGTTCAATGGACAAACATATCAGCAGACATGAGATAGGCATGAAAAACAAGAGTTCAGACCCTTCAGGGATGAGATCTGGGTTGCCCCACGAAGCAAATCACTTAGAGTCGCAGAGGTGCTCATTGAGTTGTAGAACGTGTGACAGAAGAGATGGACGGTGAGACTCAGTTACAGCCTTGAGCGTGACTGTAACATCAAGAGTCGTAGATATTCTTACCAACCCTCTTCTTATATGTTTCCCAGGAAAGAAGACCAATCAGAATCCCAAGGGTGAATTTACTATAAGAAGCAAGTTAATATGAGTAACGCAATGCTCCTCTATCCTTGGTTCAAGGGGAAAATAATGTGTCTCATAAGCAGAGTGCTGAACCCATTGTGGGAGTGTCCGAGTTTCGCTTCACATTGTGCTGTGTGGGAAACAAGCTTCCAGGCTTCATCATGGCCTGAAATTCCACATTTAAATTTGATTAAAAAGAACTGAATAATGCCTAGCTTACAGTAAAGCATGACTGCTGAATTTTAGCGGTTGCCAAATTAGCTCTGCCTCCATTTTCTCATCAGTGAAATGGTAAACTGGATTATATCATCTATAAGAATCTTACCAGTGCTAGAATTCTCTATACTAATAAACTAATCAAGAACGGGAAGTTGCTTTAAGATGTACAGAAAAAAGCAGATTATTTATGCGGCCGGATGCCATATTAAAACACCCTTTGTATCGGTTTGCTACAGATCATATTTAACACAAAGCATAATCCAGAAGGATCACTGAATCTCCTCATGTTTGCTTCTTAACCGTCCAATAAGGTTATTTTTCTACTAATATAAGAATTAAAATTCTGGTCGTTAGTTTTTTTTTTTTTTTTCTCAAGTCTTATTATCTACTCTTCAGTCACTGTCATTTGTGATTCAGTCACTGCATTTTTTTTCACATATATTTTCGGATAAATTAAAGATGGAAACAATCAATCCTATACTATTGTGAGTGAAAAATGTCAACACATTTTTTTCATGTGGTTCTCTAATATCTGTGACACAAGAGTGTGATGATTTTTGGCATCAAAATGACAGCGAGTTGGCAGCGAATGGCATTACTGTCATGTCATTTAGGGAAAAGTAGTGTATTTTGTGAAATTGGAAAAGGAGAAGGGTGACCCCTTGATGCGCGTTACTTGGGTAACATTTTCCCTTCAAAGTTCCATTGATTTCAGTTCTTTGCTCCCCAAATCAGCAATGTGGAAAATGTTATAACTACACATAACCCCACCACATAGTAGGCATAACATAAGATCAGGTAGGGAGAACCCTGATGTCACATAGCTTTCCTGTTCCCGTCGAATCTCACCAGGCATCACGAAATGATCACCCGATAGAAAGATGGACATCCCAGTCCTGCAAGGCAAAGGCTCCAAACTCTTGGATTTTCCCTCCTCGCGACACCAACTGTTGCCTGCAGTTGTTTTGGCTCTGGACATTTTTGGCCTCACGTATCTTTGGCTTCATCTCACGACTAGCACACTGCGCTTGGTGGCAGAATTACTGTTCCTTCTTCCAACCCTTTACTCAGTGCCTCTGGACCATCGTTACTCCCTAAATATCCCCCTGACATCCTTGCCCAGTCTCCAGCTCCATTTCCTTTGAAGGCTGTACCAGAGAATTATGACCCTAGCTGCACTCTCCAGATGAGGTGATGCATGAAGCCTGCAGTCAACTTCCTCCATTTGTTGAAGACCTTGGCTGCTGGTTTCATCCCTCTCCTCCCACTGCTCTTCTTATTGGAACTCGCAGATGTATCCATATACAAATAGGTAATTCATAAACCACTGGGCCTCTCAATTCCTTCACCTCTTCCAAAAACCTTTTCTTCATGCCTCTTCACCTGGATCTTACATCTTTAGTGAGGGCACTGCTCTCACGCCAGGATTCCACAGCCCCCATTCTACCATTGCAGGTCACGGTTTCAGAGTGCCTATCATGGCGATTCTTCAAGTTCATCAACCCCAATCTTTTTTTTTTTTTTAACTGTGGGTCAGTCTCTCTTATTTTCGCTTCCCCTGTCCGAGCAGGCAATTCATTCCTACTAACTTCATACAAATATCTTGTTTCTTTTTTCTATTCTCCTTTCATAACTTAAAGGGGTCCAATATCCTGAGCCCAAATTGCTTGTCTGATCAAACCTCCACTGTCCTTTTGACTATCTTCATGTGATAGGTACAATTTTAAGGCCTTTTGTCAACTACATGGGCACTACATGTCAACAACTTTAGTGCCTTGCAGTAAAACACTGGGAATCATATTATTTTGTGTTACTTATCTAAAAAGTAAATAAATAAACTAAGAAAGAAATGGCATGCAAATATACACATTAATTCCTGATTTAAACTTTAAGTAGAGGGGTGTCTGGGTGACTCAGTTGGTTGAGTGTCCCACTGTGGGTCAGGTCATGATCTCATAGTTCATGGGTTCAAGTCCCACATCAGGCTCTGTGCTGACAGCTCAGAGTCTGGAACCTGCTTCAGATTCTGTGTCTCCCTCTCTCTCTGCCCCTCCCCTGCCCACGTTCTGTGTTTCTCTCAAAAATAAATGAACATTAGGGGCACATGGGTGGCTCAGTCCCTTGAGTGTCCGACTTCAGCTCAGGTCATGATCTCACAGCTCATGAGTTTGAGCCCCACGTCGGGCTCTGTGATGACACCTTGGAGCCTGGAGCCTGCTTCGGAGTCTGTGCCTCCCTCTCTCTCTGCCCCAACCCACTCGCATTCTATCTCTGTCTCTCTCAAATATAAAGAAACGTTAAAAATATTATTAAAAAAAATGAGCCTTAAAAAAAAAGCTTAAGTGAAGAAGCACCAACGAAGGTAATAAGTATTAGCTGTCTGTGCTTGTGTGGCTGTGTCTCTGCATTGCATTTTTCCTTCGTTTTATTTTGCTTTGTTTCTCATTCCTTTCCTTTTGCCTTGGAATATTAAGGATTGAGTCTTATTTCTGAGTGTTACGGTTGAGTTTAAGCGTCAAATTGGCTATGCCATGATAGCTAGGTGTTTGGTCCAACACCAGTCTAGGTATTGGTATGGATGTATTTTTTAGCTATGATGAACATTGAAATCAGTAGACTTTCAATAAAGCAAATAACCCTTTGTAATGTGGGTAGGCCTTTTCAGACCAGTTGAAGGCCTTAAAGATTGAGGCTCCCTGAAGAAGGAATTTAGCCTCAAGGAGACTGAAACATATTACCTAAATTTTCATCTTGTCAGTCTGCCCTATAAATTTGGGACTTGTACATCCTGACAATTACATGGGCTGATGCCTTACAATCAGTTCTCTCTCTCTCTCTCTCTCTCTCTCTCTCTCTGTCTCTATCTCTCTCTCTCTTTCTCTCTCTCTCTCTCTCTCTGTGTGTGTGTGTGTGTGTGTGTGTCTATCTCTCTATCTCTTTCTCTCTCCAAATCTCTATCTATATATCCCATTGGTTCTGTTCTCTGGAGAACCCTAATAGCAGGGCTTGAAGGCAGTGAGAGCCTCTCTCATCTGGCTAGTTACTAACCTTGGTACGGGCAGCACAATATATCCCAAGGTTATTCTAATGGTGGAGCAGAGGCTTTTCATTGTCAGGCTGCCAGTGGGATGGCATAGAGTAAGTGAACTCAGTTTTGAAACCCTTAGTAAAACAAAGATAGGAAGAAGGGATTGACTAAGAAATGAGTACTAAGATACATAATTGGGCAAAAGAAGAGATTATATATATAATGAGAGAGAGAGAGAGTAGCGCAGGTGGCCAAGATTCTTGGCAAAAATATTCCTGAAAAGAGGGAACTTGAGGTGACCGTATTTGTATATTCTATCAGGTATTTAGTTACTCTTTATTTAAGACAGTGCCAAACTTTTCAGAAGTTAAATTAGTTTGAAAATTAAGGAGAATGCCATAAATTATATTTTGCAATCCATTGTCACATCCCGTCTATTGGTTTCCAATAATAGCTCATTAAAATTTGCGTTACACTCCTTGAGCTGCTAATTTCAGGGTCAAGTTTATATGTATATTTTATCTAAGAAAAATTCCATTTCTGTTGCAGCAAAAGAATGAAAATTTAATTAAAGTCTCTGAAGTTGTTGGATAACTTTTAGACAGATGATATTATACTGTTTTAAGCAATAACTAGGCAAATGGTCTTGGATTCGGAATTTAGGGAACTGTGAAGATAATTAATACCATAATAAAAAAAAGACAATTTTCTCAGAGGGAAAGCTGCCTAATATTTAAAATGAATAAACTGTCACAATTGCCCTTGAATTAAGATATTTTTCAACTGAATAGTAGACACAGCAATGTTTAGAAATAAGTGTTTTATTTTTTTCAGGAAATAGCAAAACGAAATGTTACAATATTAAATATATGGAAATACTGCGGAACTTTACTTTTAAACGTATTTACATGTTATTATATTAGAGGCAAACATTTGTATTGAAATCTTCTCTTCCAAACTTCATTAGCACAAATTGTTGCTCTGCCTACTTTCTAGAACTGTTGGGAACTGAGATTATAGATGTGGAGGCATTATGTAAGTTGTAAAGTTTAGCTAATGGCCATAAAATAAAAGAGAAAAGAAAATACTGAGAGATAAATGCATCTCAATAAACATTTTAAAGAAGACATTAGCAGTAAATTTACAGGATAAAAATGGCAGTTGAACACATCAAGTGTGAGAAAGAGGATATAGGGAATGTGTTAGTCATGTTCATTGCTGGGGAGCATGTGATAATAATAGGACTCTTACTTTGACCCAGTAAATTCACTTTTTAGTACCTACCTAGACATACGGTCCCGCCTTTTCAGAAGGAGTTATATGCAAAGGTATTGTTTTTGATATTGTTGGTAAATACACAAAAACTGGAAATAACCTATGAGTCCATCAAGAGAGAAAGGGCTAAATAAACTGCCTTAAGTCAAGAGTATGTAAGTATGAAATAAAGCAGCACTTCAAATGATGAGGTAGGTCAACACACGTGAATCAATCTGTAAACAAACTTTTGAGAAGAAAATAAAAAAATAATAAAGTTGCCCAGTGAGAAATATATACGGTATAGTCCATGTCAAAATTACAAAGAAAACAATACTGTCCTAGTCAATTCTGGCTGCTGTACCAAATTATCATAGACTGGGGGGCCTAAACAAGAGACATTTATTTCTCACGGTTCTGGAGGCTTCAAGTTCAAGATCAAGGTGCCAGTAAATTTGGTATCCGAGGAGAGCCCTCTTCCTGGTTCACAGATGGCCATATTCTCACTGTGTCCTTACAGGGCAGAAAGAGCAAAACGTTCTCTGGGTTCCCTTTTCTAAGACACTAATCCCTTCCCTTTCATGCGGATTCTACTACCATGACCTAATCACTTCCTAAAAGCCCCACCTCCTAATATTATTACATTGGAGAATGAGGATTTCAATATATGAACCTTGGAGATAGGACATAAACATTTAGCCCATAGCAAATACCATATTGTGTGCGTGTGAGTGTCTGTGTCTGTCTGTCTTCAGTGGCGATGTACAGCAATTGGTAAGAGTAGTTATCTCTGAGACTAGGGACCCTATTTTGTGTGTGCATCTATGTGTCTGTGACAGACAAGGTCAAAGTGACTGTGGCAGGTTGGGTTCTTTGGAAGCAGATACTGAGAGTTTGGGCCCAAAAGTATATAGGGAGCTTCACCCAACCCTTAATAGAGTTCTGCACTGAGGTCTGCACCCTTGAATTGTTCTGTTTTGGGCCAAATGCCTAAGACCTTTATAGCCCGTCTCACTCAGTTATTGGATATGGGCAGCCCCGGGAAGTGCACGACCTCAGCCAAGGCAACGCTAAATAGAAAATTTAGCTTTGTCATTCATATTCATTCATATTTTTAAAAGAGCAATGTTATCACCTGGTTTAAACAGCAAGTAGATACAATAAAACTTGCAAAATCAGCACATGTAGAGTTATATGTGTGCATATTAGTATGACTTTATAAAAAGTATAAACCTTTGCAATAACAATAGCTCTCTCTCTGAGTTGGGAGATTATGAGTGATTTTAATTATTTTCTTCATTGTGTACTCTAGGGCTTTGAAAATGATGTTCAACACATATGCATTAATATTATCAGGCAAAGTATATTTCCTTGGTTCCTTGTCTGTTTGAAAAAAATCTGAACCAGGTGAGCACCAGTCCGAGCAGAAGTACACATGTGCCATGTGGAGGCCCCAACAGGGAAGAGATGTCTGCAGCATTTAGTTCTGGAGATATCTCAGCAAACAGGTAGTCAACACAAGGTAGGTGTGGCAGCTACCAAGCCACAGAATGGTGCTTAGAAACAAGACTCCAATATTAAAAGGGAAAATATGTGTCTAATTAGAACCAGGGAAGTCCCATTACTTTAGTCACTGTGATAAAGTGAAGTGGGCAACTGATTTGGTACTAGGAACAAGGTGGAAGAAAAAGATGGCTGCTTCCCTAACCATAGGGGGGCCTCAATGCTTTATTCCATTGCCCTCCCATCCTTCACCCCGTGCTATCCCAGAAGACAAACGTGGTAAGGTTAAAGATAAGATAGACTCTAGCACAACAGACTAAAAGATGAGATTTCTACAGAAGAGAGAAACTATATTTTTATATGGGGGTGGGGGCAAATAGCTCAGTTCACCTTTTCCTTTTGATCTAGAACTTCAAAACCATGGTAACTGAAATCTGCACCTATCAGTGGCAGGCTAAGAAAGGCCTGCTTACACTATATTCATGAGTTGGAAACACAATATTTATGATGTGTTTTCACAAAGTGGATTCATAGATTCAATAAAATCCCTATCAAAACGAAATCAGCCCCTTTGAAGGAAAAGACAGCTAAATGTCAAATGTATGTGAAAATGCGAAGGGCTGACCACAGCCGCAACAATCTTGAAAAAGAAGAAAAATGTTGGAGGGCTTTCACTTCCTGACTTTGACACTTGGTCTAAAACCTCAGTAGCCAAGGCAGTACGGTATCATCTTAAGGATAACTAATTGATCAGTGAAGCAGCATCGGGAGTTCTGATCAACCCACACATAAGCAGTCAACTGATTTTTGGCCAATCTACCAAGTTATTTCAATGGGAAGAAAGAAATATTTGCTTAAGCAAATGATTCTGGAATAAGAGGATATGTGCATGGAAGAACAACAAAAACTTCAAATCTCACATACCTTGATTCAGGAAATAATCATTTGAAATGGATTATTGGCCTCGAGTCAAAAAACTTCTTGAAGAAAGCATAGGAAAATATCCTCCCGACGTTGCAAAGGGCAAGGATTTGGGGCAGATCACAAAGATCGCTGTGCGTAATAGAAAAAAAAATGTATTACCTTCTTGAAAATGAAAGATTTTCTGTATTTCAAGTTTTAAAATGAATAGACAAAGCACAGACTTGGAAAATGTTCACTCACAGTGGATAGATGAGACAAAACACGGTTATCCGTAATATATAAATATTTTTTCAGTCATCACCAAAAATACAAAGAGTAACAAAGAGTCTGACTCCATGTTTGATACATGACTGCTCAAACTTTGCCAGCCTCAACCCGCCGCTTTCTCTGCTGCTGCCTTGCTCCTGGAGACATTGATGAGAAGCCCAGACGTTCCCTTTCTTGGTACTTGCGGGTGGTTCAAACTGTAAAGAAATCGTCACTCCAGGCCTACCCTCTAACCACCATGAAACCCCAAACCAGCCTCCTTACCTAGCTCTCTCAAACCATTTTGGATCCTGCTTGGTCGTTCCTCGAAAGACTCACGTGCCATAAATCTTCTCACCCTCTTCTAATGCATGTATGTGCCACGGGTCAGGAAACCCAGACCAAGTTTGTTACTTGGGGGTCCATCCTCTGTGACACAGTATGACTGCAAAAATCTCATGGAGATAAACAGCATATCTGAAACGGGCACTTCTCAAAAGAATCACACGTAACGGTTATAAACATTTGAATTATCAGGGGGAATGTAAATGTGAAACCACAAGAGAACTCTACACATGCACCTGAACGGCTGAAATTTAAAAAAGGTCAATAATAGTAGATGTTCGGGAGGCAGGGCAGCTAGTATGTTCATACGTGGCTGGTTTAGAGTCAAAATGGTGTAACCGCTTTAGAGATCTGCTGAGAGACCTGTTACATCAAATGCTCTGTGTGTCCAGCAGCCATCGATAACAGGGCGGAAACAGTGCCTAAGAAATGAGTGTAATCATGGCCAGAGGACGCAAGCAAGCTTCCTGGGCATGCCCTGCTTCAGGGGCTTGGCCCTGCTATTATGCAACATGGGTGTATCAACACCCTTTTTGTTCCTCACAGCGGCGTGGGGTTCCTGCATGAGAACTAATAGAGGAGAAGAAGTCTAAGATTCCTTTGTACACGGCTCAGTTCATCAACTAGGGGCCTGGAATGGACAGTACTCTACTACTTTCCTGTCTGGGATTGGACTTTGAAATAGTGGAGAGAGAACATGACAAGAGTCTTATTCGACGAGAAGCTACAGCTTCGAATGGTACCTTTGGATTCCTGGGGTCCAGAGTCTAAAGGGTAAGAAGAAGGGTCTCCATCCATAAGTGGACGTGTGCAGAAAGCCTCTCTCGAGATGGGTATCGTAACCAAGGACTCAGCCACCTTTCCCAGAAGGAGATTTTGTGTCACACACGGTCAAGGAAACACTGAGATCCGCAAAAGTGAGGGCTCGGGGCGAGGGAAATTTATAATGGCAGTGGAAGAAGAGGTGGATGAGTATCACCTGTAGCCCAAAGTCATCTGCAGACACTGTGCAGGGCTGTCCGATTCAAAGCGTCCTCACAGGAAGCAAGACCCGTGGGGATACTGAAGAGGCTTCTCTCCAAATTTTATGGAGCAAGGGATCCATGTAGCGTAAGGAGTGGACTTGGTGAAGCCTATATCTGTATGGCTTGTATTTCCTGGGTGTCATCCTTCAGGATGACTCTACTCAGAGTGGTCCCAGGTACTCAGTGCAGTCCCAGGCAGTGAGAGCAAGACTGCAAAGTCTACCACTACCTGCCCAACACGGGGAGACTCTAACTGGCAATCTTGGTCTGGAGTTCCCTGTTGAACTGGCCGATTTTCAGCTCTGCACCTCAGTTTGAATGCACCCTCTGCCTAATCCTGCTTCTGTCTCTTTTCTACAAGAGATGTCAATCTTCAATAACCGTTTCCATTCTAATTCCATTCTATTCTCTCCCCCACAGAGGTTCCAACTGACAGGTAATATCTCTGTAGGTATAAATTTACCAGGACACAGAGAACCATCTATCTATCCAGACCTCTCCAAGGACTTTGTGGAGGAACGAGAAGGCAGATGAAAGACTGGTAAAGAATAGTCACAATACATATATTCACCAATACGTATATCTGATACTGAACCTGTACACAGAATATATAAAGAGTTTCTACAAATCAACAACAAAAAAATAAGAAAAAGAAAACTTGACATAAGAAGATATAGGAAGGCAAATAAGTACATGAACCCAGGCTTAACCTCATCAGCCTTCAAAAAGTAATTGCAGTTTGAAACCTTCAATGAGATATCACACTGCATACCCACTGGAATGGCTACAGTTCAAAAGCTGGAAAACAGAAATCACCAAATGTGGTGAGGATGTGGAGTAACTGGAACTTTCCAACATTGCTGGTAAGAATTAAAATGTCATAGCCCCTTATGAAAATAGTTTGGCTATTTCTTATAACATTATCTACACATCTAGCCTCTAATCCATCAATTTCGCCACGAGGTATTTATGCCCTCACCAAAAAAATGTGCAAACATATATCCCAGATAAGATTTGAATAAAGATGTTTGCGGAGGCGTTATTCATAATTAACCCAAACTGAAAACCACACAATTGTACATCAGTAAGAGAATATCTAACAAGTTATGATATTCAGCAATTATGAAGAGTCCATCATTGGGGCGCCTGGGTGGCTCAGTCCGTTGAGCGTCTGACTTCGGCTCGGGTCATGATCTTGCGGTCTGTGAGTTCAAGCCTCACGTTGGGCTCTGTGCTGACCGCTCAGGGCCTGAAGCCTGCTTCAGATTCTGTGTTTTTCTCCCTCTCTTTGACCCTCCCTCGCTCATGTTCTGGCTCTCTTTCTCTCTCTCTGAAAAATGAGTTAAATATTTAAAAAAAATTAAAAACAAAGAGCCCTTCATTGATAAAAAACAACACAATAAATGATCTCAAAAACATATCTACATTTGCCAGTATTCATCAGACTGTGTAAGATCTATGCAATTTCTTATATGTCAAGTGTATTCAAGTTATTGCCTCCAAACTAAGGTAAAGCAGAAGCTAAAAAATGGCATGGTGCTAAACACAAATTAACAGAAGAAGAAAAATGGGAAAAAGCAATGACTTAAGATTAAAAAAAAATGTAAACCAAGAGTCTGATGGAAGTCCAAGGAGAAAATAAAGTAAGAATGCCACTATAATGAATTTGAAAAGGATATTGAAAAATAGAAATGAAAAAAAAAAGTTAAGATGGCAAAGGATAGATAAGAGTTTCAATGCCAAGGTCTGGAGAAATGTTGATTTTTTTTTTTTTTTTTTTTTTTTTTACTCTCAAGAGAGGACTCTGCGTACGAGGAAAAAATTAATGCCCTGCAGATAACCATTTTACCCTACCCATCTATCCATCACAGCATACATATTAATCTTTGTTCCTGGACTTTTATTTATTTTGTAAACATTTTTTAATGTTTATTTTTGATGGACGGGGGGGAGAGAGAGAGAGAGCATGAGCAAGGGAGAGGCAGAGAGAGAGGGAGACATAGAATCCGAAGCAGGCCCCAGGCTCTGAGCTGTCAGCACAGAGCCTGATGCAGGGCTTGAACTCACGAACCGTGAGATCATGACCTGAGCTGAAGTCAGACGCTTAACCGACTGAGCCAACCAGGCGCCCCACTGCTGGGACTTTTAAAAGTCTATATTCTGACTCCTGAAGCATAAATACAATGCTTTGGGGTAATTGACACCATGGTTCTGTAAAAGACTCCTGATACAAGTAGAAAAAACATTCGAGGCTTTAACCCTTGTAAAGATCTTAAATCTGCTAAATGGAGTCAACCAGCATCTTAAGTAGACATATGGAATAAAAAGGCACTGGTGTTTACAGAAATCTGTTCTGGAAAAATCAAATTCTGTTAGGCAATTTACATGTGCTAAGTCAGTTGGTCCTCTTGATGTTCATGGAAGTTTCTAGCTAGGAAAACCCTCCCTATTGAACACTCAGTAGGATCACAGCGGCAGGTTATAAAACACTCAGGGATTCTGTGAGCGGGTTAGTAGCTTGAAATTGGCCTTGGTGGGAGTGTTTGTGCCACAGGAATCAGCAAACATTAGAAATTGGGATTTATTTTTCTGTCCAGAGAGTCATTATCGAGGCTCTCAAGAACACAGCACTGCTTTTTTTCTTGTTCATTGTAACAATATAATTTTCTTCCATGATTACATCGTTCTGGTGCAGTTATTCTCTCCATGAGAGCTATGACCTGTGTTTTATTTTATTTTTATTTTTTATCTTCTTTGGACTCAAGTGTTTAACAGTGAACGTGTATGAATGAATAGTAAACTTTCCATTTTGCCAATGTTGAAACTAAAGGGTCACACGATGGCATAGAGCTCACTCAGCAAGTAAGTCAGCCATGAGACAAGTTTATCTTACTCCAAAACTCTGCTGGGCCCACTGACTATACTACCCCTCCAAGAAGGCAGTAGTCAATAAACAATTTAAACAAAGATACAAGAGGATCAAGCATACCCTTTGATATAAGCATTTGGAGCAAGTAAGATACCGTGGAAATGATATCAAATCAATCCAGATGATATGGTATTATTTTTATCATGAAGATATGATGACTATTTTGTATGCCAACCCATAATTAAAAAAAAAACTCAGGTATACAATCAAATGACACTGAAATTTTATTAAATAATTTAAGAGCTAAAAAGTTGAATTCTGTGCTTAACTTAGATGCAAATATCACCTCTGAAAATGTCCTGGCTTACTAGCTATCTAACCTTGAACAAAATAAATCAACTTCTCTAAACCTCAGCCTTCTCTTCTTGAAATCTCTAAAAGCAAAATAAGAAAATTTTATAAAATCCTTAAAACAGAAAGAAGTAGAGTAAATAAATAGAATAATAAATGTAGCAAGAGCATTTTAGTTCAGAATGCTTATTTGTTTTAAACTGCTATGTCTCTGTGTAAGTTGAAATAGAAACAGTTTTTGTTACATTTTCTAAATTAACGATAAGGTAAATCCTCTATGTAGACTGCTGAAGCAGGGGTGAGTTTGGAGAAAACTTTGTTTCAATTAGGATGATTGAAAGTGGTAACAGGCATTTTCTAAGAAGATGATCTTAAGGAAAGAGGGAAGTTCTACTGCTTGAAGCTTCTGTAAAGGAAGAGGCAGAGGACTGGAATGTGTGTGTATGTCTTCAGTACTTTGTCTGAAATGGAATCAGCAGGACCCAAACCTCCCAGCACCCTGAAAGGGGTGTGGTCGCGACAGTTCATCAGGATGAAATGTCCCTTGAGACCATAGCTTTGCACTAAGTCTGTAATCGATAAGTAACCAGCTGATGATTTATGTGGCTTCCAAGATATTTCAAAGTGGGGAAGCCTGATAATGACTCTCTTTAAAAGGCTAACATTTATTATAAATTCAAGTTTTCTCCCATTGGCTTATTCCTCAGTCTCCTGAATAGAAGTCGCTCCCGACTGAATACACAGGGCCAAAGTCACAAATTCCTACAGGTGCACAGCAGGAGAGCAGACTTTAGAATGTAACATTTACTCCAAGAAATGGTCATGTGCTGAACCTCACCCTAGGGGGCTAGACAGATGCTGTCCTAGAAATGTCTGTGTCGTTTTCTCTAAACACACAAAAACTAAAAATGTGGAGGTTTTGCAAATGTATGAATGATGGTCACCTTTATCTCCTTTGATTCCAGATCAAATGCATGAGGCAAATAAGGAAAGGATCAATATTCCAAATGTACACTTGAAGAAATGGAAGGCTATAAAAGTGCAATGAATGGGTCAAGGTAACAGAGCTAGTGGGAGACCAATCCTCAATAA
The DNA here is from genome assembly GCF_018350195.1 of Panthera tigris. Lineage (NCBI taxonomy): Eukaryota > Metazoa > Chordata > Mammalia > Carnivora > Felidae > Panthera > Panthera tigris. The sequence goes on along the minus strand of NC_056663.1, from coordinate 195,384,768 downwards.
TACATTAGGCCTTTTCTCTCCTGAGTCAGACTTAAGCCCATAGTACATTTAACCTCCACTGATATCAATTAAGGAGTGAAATATAAGAAGGCTTCTGAGAAGAGTCTTAGAGGGATAAATGAGTTAACGGCCGCTTTTCTAATGGCATGTGATATATCCAATAGGGAAAAAGGCAAACATTTATTTTCCTGTCTGTCTTAACATATTGTTCTTAGTTAAATTTTATATTGCAGCGTGTATTTTTAAAACACTTAACCATTATTAAATAGTTAATGATTATCAACTTGGTTATTTACAACCTCTAGTGCATTTATTCTGTTACACTGTATCACTTAACATGATTCATTGTTTCTACGGTGAGAAGTTCCAGGACTAGAAAAATAAGTGAAAAGAAAGATATTTGTTAAGCTTACACCCTATACAGAATACATGAAAGTAATATTTTCAGACCAAATTAGATGAAGCTGGTATTTACTTATTGATTTATTTTTAAACATGGATGGTTATATTCTCTAGAACACATAAATGCATTTAAACAGAAGCCTAGAAGAACAATGAGCCCATCAAGTATGAATTCATTTATCTAATGCCAAATGCAGGTTTTCATTGCATCCATTTCTTTCACAGTAACTGAAATAACTATAGTCACAGAAAATATTTTTTTTAAATAACTACTTTATTTTTAAATCTTTTAAATTATTTATTTATTTATTTATTTATTTATTTTATTTAGAAAGCATAAGTGAGGTAGGGGCAAAGAGAGAGGGAGAGAGAATTCCAAGCAGGCTCCTCACCGTCAGCACAGAGCCCCACATGGGGCTGGAACTCACAAACTGTGAGATTACAACTTGAGCGGAGATCAAGAGTCAGACACTTAGCCAACTGAGCCACCCAGGCACTCCAAAAATAATGAAAACTAATTATTTCTGAACATATAATCAATCTTCATACTTTCGGCAAAAGTCATGTTGGCTAATGCTTTCAATAGGTTCTGAGAAAGTGGCGTGGCGTCTTTTCTAAAAGCACCGAATAAGAAACAACGCTCCTGGGAAATCACGATAGCAATGCAGTAAAGATTTAATGCTGATCGTTGCCTGTCTGATTCCCACTTGATAGTGGGACAACCAAACGGCCTCCATAGGACTTTACAGCATTGGTTGTGTATATAAAAGATGACCTCAAGACAATCATATAGTTTTAAAGTGTAGATATATAGACACATCGAAGAGTTTTAGGTTAGGTATTTTTTGGATTCGTTTTTCTTATTAAACATGCATGCACGGAACTGGATATAGAATCCTCAAACTCTAGAGTTTTATTGATTTTAAAAACTGCAAGTGATCTTATCACTCCCCTTACTTGTGAAACGGAAATAGAAATGGAAACCCACCTCAGAGCATTTGGGAAGGCTTACCGGGTACTACCAACAACGTGCTTGGCTCCGTGCCTAACGCAATTACCCACTTGTTCAAAAACCACACGGTGCCAGTGTTGGCACACGCACCAATGGGCAGAACTGAGCCCGGTTTCAAAGAGCGTGTGATAGTGCTCTCTGACTCTTCCCCTGCGTTGTCCTTCCTTTCTCTAAAAACATTTATCAGCCAAACTCTGTGGCTCACAGATCAGTTGCTAACAATTCCTAAATCTGAACTCTAGCTCAGACGCTGCTTTGGACTGCAAGACCATTGTTTCTGCCTTTGTACTGGTTAGACCTACACTTTCTCTCAGATTCCATGAGCACCAGACGATACTCACTTTTAAACCTTTAAATAAACCATTTCGCCATATCTCTTCTCCACCTCTGTCATACAAGAGGTATGGCGTGATAACCTGTGGATGGTCATATCGGCAACCGTTTCATTTTCAAACAAGGCAGGGATTCTAAATGCCCCCATATTCTTTGTGTTAAATTAAGTTGAACATGTGTCCCCACCAAAAGGTCTCAAATCTGTATTTCCCTGATGGTGAATGACGTTGAGCATCTTTTCCTGTGTCTGTTGGCCATCTGGATGTCTTCTTTGGAAAAGTGTCTATTCATCTCTCCTGCCCATTGCTTCCCTGGATTATTTCTGTTTTTGGGTGTTGAGTTTGGTAAGTTCTTTATACATTTTGGATACTAACTCTTTATTTGGTATGTCATTTACAAATATCTTCTCCCATTCCATCAGTTGCTTTTGAGTTTTGTTGACCACCTCACACTGGTCTGAGTGGCTAAAATTAACAACTCAGGAAACAATATATGTTGGCAAGGGTGTGGAGAAATGGGAACCCTCTTGCTCTGTTGGTGGGAGTGCAAACTGATGTAGCCACTCTGGAAAACAGTGTGGAGGTTTCTTACAAAATTAAAAATAGAATTACCCTACGACCCAGGAATAGCACTACTGGGAATTTATCCAAAGGATACAGGAGTGCAGATTCATAGCGGCACATGTACCCCAGTGTTTTTAGCAGTGCTATCAACAATAGCCAAATTATGGACAAAGCCTAAATGTCCATCAACTGATGAATGGGTAAAGAAGATGTGGTTTATATATACAATGGAATACTACTTGGCAATGAGAAAGAATGAAATCTGGCCATTTGTAGCAACATGGATGGAACTGGAGGGTGTTATGCCAAATGAAATAAGGCATACAGAGAAAGACAGATACCATATGTCTTTACTCTTATGTGGATCTTGAGAAACTTAACAGAAGACCGTGGGGGAGGGGAAGGAAAAAAAAAGAGGGAGAGAGCCAAACCATAAAAGACTCTTAAAAACTGAGAATAAACTGAGGGTTGATGGGGGGTGGGAGGGAGGGGAAAGTGGGTGATGGGCATTGAAGAGGGCACCTGCTGGGATGAGCTCTGGGTGTTGTATGGAAACCAATTTGACAATAAATTTCACATTAACAAAATAAACATTATCACTTAGGATATCATCTTGAAAAAAAAAAGTGAAATAAGTCAATCAGAGAAAGACAGATATCATCTGTTTTCATTCATATGTGGAATTTGAGAAACTTAACAGAAGACCATAAGGGAAGGAAAGGGGAAGAAAACAGTTTCAGAGAGAGAGGCAAACCATAAGAGACTCTCGAATACAGAGAACAAACTGAGGGTTGATGGGGGGAGAGGGGAAAATGGATGATGGGCATTGAGGAGGACACTTGTTGGGAGAAGCACCGGGTATTGTATATAAACAATGAATCACGAGAATCTAATCCAGAAGCCAAGAGCACACTGCATACTCTGTATGTTAGCTAACTTGACAATAAATTATATTTAAAAATGTCTCCAATCTGTCCCTTTGGCATTATATTTTTATTTCCAAAGTTTAACCTCCTCTTTTCTTACCAGGGTTAGTGATATAAGTACCAGGCAATGTATGCTCCCAGGTTTTTCCACTACAGTCTAGTGGATGGGACCCAAATGTATTTGAGGATAAAAGGAAAGTACCCATGTATTTGTGTACTCTAAGTAAGAAAAGTGTACCAGGAATGGTTAGAACCAGGATGAGGGCACAGGCCTCTGCCTCTGCTGACTTCAGACAACTTGGGATCCAACCACTGGAAGTTCTAGCTTCTTGGGGTCCATTTTGTGGTTCTGGTGAAGAAAGCTTCATTTTCCCCGCTGCTGTGTCTACACAGGAGAAGGATATGGATGGCCCATCGCTTGACCACTGGGCCCAGTGGGTCAGTGCACTGTAAATGTCTCTGTCTGAGCCAAGTTACCCATTCTTTGGACAAAGTAAGGGAAGGGATGATATGACCATCAGAACCAATTAAGAGTGGAGCCAGGCTTTTCCTAGAAGAAAGAGGGCTGAGCCAACAAAAGTAACTTATTTACTCCTGAAGTCAACTTTCTTCTTCTCCTGGGTAAGGCCAACATGCTACTCTGGTTTGTCACCCAGAAGTTTTCTCCGTTGTGTCTCCGGATGAAAGTGCCAACTCGTTTGCCCTCAAATAAACCTGGTGCCATTTTTCTTTTAAGTCTTTTCTGTGGCCACTGTCTTCCTACTCCTATACTGCACATGCTTCAGGGAAAAATAAATAAATAAAAGTAAAAAAAAAAAAAAGAAAAAAAAACACAAAATACAGACAGGCAGAACCTTACTACAGTGTACTTCCTCCGTGGCGGCTTTGTTGTTTATACCTCTGCTGGTTCTCTGTCTAGACTGCTCACCACTTCTTCCTGCCACTTCTGTCACCCTGAGGAATTCCTAACAATTCGTCCAGTTCCAAGGAAAATATTAACTTTTTTGTGTTATTTTAAGGAAAGCAATTTATATGAATTTCCTCATTAGCATCCGTAAATGCTTTGTGTATACCTTGTTTAGAGTACTGTTATTAGCATCAACAGGAAGTATAGACACATATATGTGAATATACATATAATATACATATAAATATACATATACATATACGTATAAATATATTAACATCCTTAGTCACTAAATATACTATATTAATAGTGTGTTATACTGTGTAAAAATGGTGTTATATATTTATGCATCTAGCTTTCCTATATATTCATATATTATATGTTTCATAAGTAGAAGATAAAAGCATGTCCAAAAGGTAGGTCATATCCCCACTACATGTGACCCTGAGCAAGCTGTTTGCCACGTGGAACCTCCCTTTCTTTATCTATAATAGTGTGAGTGATAATAATACTTGCCAGGATGAGTGTTAGGGCAGTTAAATGGCACCTCTCTCCTTCTGGCTGCTGTTCTTTCTGCTTCCTTGGGTTTTCCCCGGCCTCGCTAGCCATTCTTTCTCCAGCCCCCTTTGCTGGCTTCCCTCTCTTTGATTCAAACCATAAGTTCGTCCACACCTTCAGAGTTTGACTCCAAATTTCTTCTTTTTCCTTTGTATTTTCTCACTAGGAGAGCTCACCTGGTGTCATATTTCTAAAGATGGCTGTGTGACACTTCATTCAAAGTTGTTTCACTAGCCATTAACTTGTCACTACGCTCCCAATTCGTGTGTTCTAGTGGATTCCTGATACCCATGTCAAACTCTCCAGTCCCAAAACAAAACTCTTGTTTTCTCTATGAACCCAGTCTTGTTTCCACTGCCGGTCACAGCACCACCTTCCATGAAGCTGCTCAAAACAAAACCATGGGGTCAGCTTTGATGCCTCTCTTCCTTTCACATCCAAGCCACCATCAAGTTCTGCATGCCAGACATCCAAATGGACCCCACATCGACAAATGCTCCCCGTCTCCAACATCACCAATATGTTGGTGCACTCATCATTGCCACCAGGACTTCTAAAATCAAATCCGGACTGTTTTCGTCATTCCTCACCAGCTATCCCTGAACAACCCTCCATTATGGTTAGACTGAGTTTATAAAATGTAAGGATGTTTTCATCACCCTTTTGCCTAAAACCTTCTAAGAGCTTCCCATTACACTCTGAATAGCATCTAATTGTTTACCATGAGTGATAGGCACCTGTCAAGCTTCCTACGTCTCTGCTCAGCTAAACACCCAGCCTACATTCCTTGCATGTTCAAAGTAACAGCAGTAAAAGACAGTGCTGGAAAAATCATCTGACAAGATTTGAATCCCGACTCTGCCACATACTAATGTGGGTAACTTATGGGCTATTTCCTTGCCTCAATTTCCTCAAATGTAAAATGGGAATAAAAATAATGGTGTTTGCTGCAGAGGGTTGTTTTCAGCAGTAAGTGGGTTAGTGTGCATTAAATGTCTAGATCCATCCCTGGGACATGGTAAGTGCCATAAAAATGCATGCAGTTAATAATCAAACTCCAGCTTCTTGTCTTGAACACTCGATGAAATTGGGGACATTTTCTGGTTTAGTGCTATTTTTCCGGCATCTGGACCCTGGTCTAGCACATAGAAGAGGTTCAATAAATATTTATTGGATAGTTGGTAAATAAGCAATGGATAGGTATGCATGAAGTGTGTATCTTCAGTAAGCATACCGATTTGAAAATTTTCAATTGTTACCACCACTTTGAACTTGTTGAAGCCAAGACAGAGCAAGTGGGTTATTCTAAAGGGCATGTATTAAGCTCCGGGATCTGTGCCAATACTTTATATAGACTACCCTCAGTAATTTTCATGACAGTCATGTGAGATAAATTATATGTACATCTTTACAGATAAAGAAATTCGAATTAAGTAAAGTTGTAGGACTTTCATAAGGTCGTAGAATTAGTAAATGGTTGGGGGGCCTGGGGGGCTCAGTCAGTTAAGCATCTGACTCTTGATTTTGGCTCAGGTCACGATCTCACAGTCATGAGATCGTGCCCTGCATCGAGCCCCCCATTGGGCTCCACATGGAGCCTGCTTGAAAAGCTCCCTCTCTATCCCTCTGCCCCTTCCCCACTTGCTTGCTCTCTCGTATGTGGACCCTCTCTTTTCTCTCTCTCTCTCAAAAAAAAAATTAATAAGTGGTACAACAAAGACTTTAGTGCTCTAAAACTATTATTATTCCCTTTGCTCCCCATGTTAACATTTCATCTTTCTGAAGCACAATGCATACCACAGACGAAACTCCTAATAAATGTTTGTGGAGGGAATTGCACATTAGTTGACCATAACAGATCGATGTTGTTGAAAGAAACATTTCAGAATTAAAGTTGCGGAGGTGTGTGTGTGTGTGTGTGTGTGTGTGTGTATATATATATATATATATATATATATATATATATATGATATAAAGTCATTTCATGAGATTAATCATTATTTCTGATCTGTGCAAGTGCTAAAACTTCTCGGCATTCAGAGATAAATATCAAATGTATTTTTGCACCATGGAGATATCCCAAGATCCTATCAAAATTATTCTAATACTGCCCTTCCCTGCTTCTACTTTCGTGGTCCAATTACGGAAATTATTATTGCAAATTGAAGACAATTCCACTTGAACTGCTCAGGGAGTTTTGGGACTCCTTTCATGATACCAAAATGCCTAAATCTCAGTCATTGGAATTCATTCTCCCCGGACAAATGCGTTCAATTGCCCAATGTGATTAGAGCATTGTCAAAGGTACTTCAATTCTCACACAGTTTTCCTCTGATTATACTTATCATTACAGATCTTCCATTATGAGACTTTAAGTATCAAAGATTTCTTTTTACTTACTATAAGAGTTTGCCGAAAGAATAATGAGGCTGACACGAATCCCATGAAATAGACCTTTTTCTAATTTACAGATTTCTTTTGGCATACCTTCTTAAAATTCATTCTCTTTAGTGTTATGTAATCGAAAAAATCAAAATGTATCTGCTTAATAGGCAGTGTGACAAATAGTGGAATAACGACAACTGAAGTGGGAAAATATCTTAATTGTCTTTGCTGCCAGAAATTTCAGACAATATGAAGTCTATTTTAATGCATGTACTGTAATCATTGCTATATATGGCATAATTGCTCTGTTATAATAAAGGAATTATTAATATTTCTGTCGATGCGAATTTTCATGCATAGTTGGGAAAAACCTCTATATCAGAGACTTCGAAATGAAAAACAGAGCTTATTTAAAATTGAGCAATGAAGAGGTAAAGGGGCATGCATTTGGTAACAAATGCATTTCTTAATTTAGTGCTAAGAAGAAAGCTTCTCTCCCTGCTGTGGTTCAGAACGTCGCTGGTTCTTGGTTTCTATGCGTGGCAACAATTCCTAACAAGCCGTGGTCTTTGCGAGGACTGAGTGGAGAGCTTTCTACATTTTAACTGCGTTCCTTGGTTCCCTTCCTCCTCTTTTAAATTCGTTCCCCACGTTCCCAGCACAGATGTCTTTTCCTCTCAGCTTTTTAGAATTTGGGTAAAACACAGATCACATAAAATTTGCCACTTTAACCATTTTTAAGTGTACAATTCAGCCTCATGGGTCGCATCCGCAACACTGGAGGACCAGCACGGCCACCTAGTTCCAAACGTCTTCCAAACACAAAGCAGGGAATTTCACACCGCACTTGGCTCTTCAATAGATTCCCAGTGTGCTTAACACTCAGTTTGATCTCTTCTACTTGGTGCACGGTGGCCCCCTGTCAGGCCTGGCCTTAGGGGTATGGGTTGCATTCCTTCTCCAGCCCGCCCCTCATTCATTGGACCCTGGCCAGGCTAACCTATCCATTGTCCTGATGCCTTTCGGCTTGACACCTGATGTCAGTTCATCTGTTCTACCAACTCCACGCGCAACAGACTTCTCAGTCTTCACGTTGCAGCTTACCTCCTGCCTCAGCAGGGAGCCCTCTAAGAGATGGGATTATCTCCTGTCTTAGATAAGGAAGCTGGGACTTAGCACAGCTAAGGGATCTCTTCTAAGTCCTTAAAATATATATTATCAGTCCCAAGAATCTAGCAAGCACTGATGTTACACAATTAGCTATATCAACGTCTGAGAATCTGGGGTCCTACTGATGTATTTTGATCGTATTCCAATGAAATGTGTGTGTGCGTGTGTGTGTGTGTGTGTGTGTAGACTCATCTCATTTTTCTTACACAAACAAGATTTGTAAAATGGTCCTAATTTCATATTTGAAACTAGATTTTAGCGCTTTTAATTTCTAAGGGGAACCTAGATGCCTTTAAGGGCTCCTCGGGGAAGAAGAATGTTGAGAAGATTAATTATTAGAAATAAAAAAAAAGAAGAAGCTATTTGATTTTTATAATGGTTATGAAATGGGAAAGTGAAGATTCTTGAAGTTGGAAGCATTAACATAGTCCAGAATTCACCCGAGATAATTGCATTTTTCCATTAGAAGTTCCATGACAGTTGTTTCTGAAATTTTAGAAAGGAAAGGCGATATCTCTGAAGTGAATTGGAGTGCAGAGGTGAAATGGTGGAGCTTTCTCTTCTCATAGATCTGAAGTCTAACACCATACGCTCCCCTATGCTAGTCTTTGAAGCCAATACATGTCTTATAATTTGCTTTATTGGTACTCAGTCTAGCATCCTTCAGAAGGCACTGTATTAATAGAATTCTGTTGAATATACTTATACTTTGCCTACATTGAATGGATTGTATTCCTAATGTATGAAAATGAAACGGGTCTCCCTCATTTCCAGGCTATTCTTTACACGGTCAGAGCAAGTACACGTTCTAAACTCTGAAACTGACCATATCACGTTCCAGCCTAAAATCATTCCAGGGCCACCTAGGGCCTGTAAAATGAAACCTAGACTTTAGAATATGGCAGAGAAGGATTTCCACTACTTTCTCTTGCCTGTTCTCCAATACAACCCACTGCCGCCATCACCTTATATACCTTTTTTTTTCCAGTCACCTCAAACTTCTTACACTTCAGAAGCATGTGCCTCGGTGTCTCGGAAAATGTTTTCTCTTCCAGGAATGGCTGTCTTCTTTTCCCTGATAGACCTGCTGATACCTGGCACTCTTCCGTGCATTCATAAAAACCCAGAACAAGCGTCTTTGTTTAACGAATTCTGTGACCACTAAAAATCATTGATCATTTCCCCTGCTCTGCCGATACTAAAGCTCAGACTCAAAATTTATTAAAGGCTCTTCCCTCTCATTTATTAGCTGTGTGATCTTAGGTAAAGGATTTGACCTCCTTGAAGTTTACTTTCATTATCCATGAATGAATGAGAACAATAACAATACTTAGTGTTTGCACAGTTTACTGATACAATGCAAGTAAATTTCTTAATAATCATAGCGCCTGGAAAATAAAAAACTCAATAAATGTGGGTGTTATTATTATTACTGCTGTTATTACTGTTACTCTACCCCCATAAGCTCCCCCTTCTCCCAGAAACCTTAATTCCTGACTCAGGAGAAACATCTAAGCAGGGAGCTTCTAGTTCCTCTGATCTCTTAACACAGATAACTCAGAAAATGCACCTTTATGGTGATTCAGTCCCAGGCTATTTCCAGATTTCTTTGCCTTCAAATGGCACAGGCGACACCAAATGCATGTCAGTTGCATGACTTAATATCGCCATGACTTTAAAACAAAGACAGTGGAAGACATAAGCCCTCCATGCTATGCCCAAAAGCTCTTGGATATTTCAACTCAATTTCACCACGTTATTCTAAACTCACATTCCTCTCAACACCTTATTTTTTTCTGTAACACATACTTCTCTCTTCGTGTGCCCCTATTATGTGGATCTCTTGATATCACTTGCTGTTACTTCTCTACTATTTATCTTCATGTCCATGTGGCTCTTGGCTTAATGAGATCTTTCTTTACTGTGAGGGGGAGTTCTCGTGCTGCGTCCTTTGAGCAGTGCCCGAGGTACGTGTGCATTTGTGTTCAGCCTGTACCTAAACCTTTGCTCTACTTAGTGATATATTAGACGAGCCACAATATTCTTGGCTCATCTTGCTTTAGTGGCCACAGGACAGGACAGTGTTTCACAACCGTGAAGCTGTATTTCTTTTTCAGCCCCATTTTGCTTGCCACTCCATAAGGCTTTATATCAATTGATTTTTGCAGCAATAGTGTTGCATGAGAAATAGCCACAAAAAATCTGTAGCAGAACGAGAAATAAGCTCTTAGTGCTCCAGCATCTGGACGGTCAGATGTCTCTGATCTCGGTTCAGCTTGCTCACCTGTCTGAGAATTCGTTGCCTGTTGGTAAAGTCATATGGCGAAGACCGTGATTATAGAAAAAAGGCAAGAAGTTAAGCTACTCATGAGCTCAATCTACCATGGGACGAATGTACTTGTAAAATGTTCTCTTAATTTAACCCTTTAACTCATTGTGACTGACCTATAGTAATATATTTTCCTTTGGCTATAGTACGTTTCCCTTCAGCATGTCCACACGCCTATCATGCTTAATATTATATATCCATGTTATCGTACCTGTTCTATTTGTCCAGTATCCTTGTTTGAAAAGAAATCCATAAATAGGAAACACGGTCTAGAAAAAAAGAGAGAGATTCTGTCTCCTAGATCCCAGGTAAGGTTTCATGACACTCTGGAACAGGAGTTGGAAAACTGTGGCCCATGGAGCAAACACTTCTTGCTGCCTATAACTGTGTGACGTATGAGCTAATTATATACATATATATATATATGAATGTATATATATGAATATGTATGTATTAATGTATATGTATATATATGAATTGTATGAATTGTATATGAATTGAATTGAATATGAATATGTATGAATTGTATATATATACAATTCATATATAATATACAATTCATATATATGTACATATACTATATACATGAGCTAATAATAATTTTATATACACATATGGTTATATGCGTATATACAATAACACCGATGTATGTATACATAATGCACATATATATTTAATTTCTTAATTTAATTAAAAATATAATTTTTATGGGTGCCTAGGTGGCTCAGTCGGTTAACTGGCGGACTTTTGATTTCGGCTCAGGATACGATCTCACAGTTCGTGGGTTCGAGCCCCGTGTCGGGCTCTGAGCTGACAGTATAAAATCTGTTTCAGATTCTCTGCCTCCTCTCTCTGCCTCTCTCTCTCACTCTGTCTCTCAAAATTAAATAAATACACATTTTTACAAATGTAATTTTTATTTTTAAAAGTTTAATTAATGTTTTATTTATATATTGTATATACACACATATTATATGTATAATACATTTGTTTTCATTTGAAAGGGGTTAGAAAGGATCAGAGCAAAAGTAATATTTACAGACACATGACAATTATATGAAATTCAAATTTCAATGTCCATGAATAAAATTTTATTGGAGCGTAGCTATACACGGTTGCGTATTGTCTGTGGCTGTTTTCGCATTACAACAGCAGAGTTGAGTAGCCATCACACAGATCTTATCACTCACAAAGCCTCAAATATGTACTGCCTGATTCTTTACAGAAAAAAAGAGTTTGCCAACCTTTGCTTTAGACAGTTTGCTGCTTGGGTTTCTCTCTCTGTCTTTACCAACAACCTGCTCCAAAGGTTCCACCTCAAAGAGGTTTTCATGACGGCCAAGTCCAGGAGTTGAGCTGAGTTTCAAGTGCTCGCTTAATGACCTCAGGGTTTTGTCTTGCTTCTTGCATTTCTGACTTTGCTTTCCTCCACGAAGTTGCCATTTCTATTGGAACAAGATACCTGCCAGGAGCTCCAGGTTTATATTCAGTCCTCACAGCATCCTCATCACCATGTGAGCGAATTTTATTTTCTTAGCATTTCAACAAAAGCACTACATTAGGTTGATTCTTATTGGCACGAATTGGGTCACAGGCTTATACTTGAACAAATTACGGTAAGAAGGGACATGCCATGTCCTTATTGAACAGGCCCGGGGTTACATGTACACCCCTGGACATGAGGTGGTATCCATCCCATAAAAAGCAAAAGAATATGAGGAGTGAATATTTGGGGTCGCAACTGAAGAGGGGCTGAATGTATGCGGCTTAAGAGGAAAAACTAATTAATAACAACAACAACAACAAAAAGAGTACAAACCAATTGCCACTAGATCATTTGAAAATAGAATCTTGGGGGCGCCTGGGTGGCTCAGTCGGTTGAGCGTCCGACTTCAGCTCAGGTCATGATTTCACGTTTCGTGAGTTCAAGCTCCACGTCGGGCTCTGTGCAGACAGCTCGGAGCCTGGAGCCTGCTTCACATTCTGTGTCTCCCCCTCTCTCTCTGCCCCTCCCCAGCTTGCACTCTGTCTCTCCCTCTCTCAAAAATAAATAAACATTAAAAAAAGAAAAGAAAAGAAAATAGAATCTTAAAGTCTTAAAAGCAAAAATATAATTAAATTAACACTGCAAAATACTCTTGTGCTGGAAAACAAATATGATCTTTACATTTCCTTTCTATCTAAAACATAGAAAGGGTTGTATAGTAGGAATGAGTTTATCAACAACCTTTTATTTAGAAAATTAAATAAAGAAGCAAGACTTTATCAAAAGCTATCTAGATCTAGACCTTAGATCTAAAAAGTCATTAACAGAATTCTAAAATCTAGATCTAGATTTTAGAATTCTGTTAATGACTTTTTCATCAGTAGGAGTGCCCATTTAAAAAAAATTAATGTTTTTATTTATTTTTGAGAGAGAGAGAGAGAGAGAGAGAGAGAGAGAGCACGAGTGGGGGAGCGGCAGAGAGAGAGGGAGACACAGAATTTAAAGCAGGCTGCAGGCTCTGAGCTGTCAGCACAGAGCCCACACGGGGCTTGAACTCAGGAACTGCGAGATCATGACCTGAGCAGAAGTCAGACGCCCAACCGACCAAGCCACCCAGGTGCCCCTAGAAGCATTAATTTTTATTAGTATTAAACTGAATAAATAATTAACTAGTCACCTAAAAGATGCCAGGTATTATTTAATCTCCTAGATATTCATCAAAGGACTCTGACTTGAACTCTGCTTGCAAAGAGGTTACTGTCAGGGGAGAGTGACAGAAAATTAAAATACAGAGTGACAAAGAAACAAACAAAAAATACGTAGAGGCTGTGGTTGTGGGACCAAGAAAAATAAACCTCATTTGTTCTTGGGAGTGAGTACATTTGTTACCTAGGTGGTGCACTTACCTGGCTTAAACATCTAGAAAATTTTTCCAAATGGATCCCTCACTCATCAGTGAAGAATCAGCCTGTGAAAAGTCCCGAGGCATGAAAGAAATCGATGTGTTTGGAATACTGTTTTATACTGTGGTTCAGTGTGACTTTAGCTTAGCGTGCGTGCAAGGAATATTCAAAGGTTGAGATTGGGAAGGATATTGGCAAGTAATGAGGCCAGATAATTAGTCAGAACATAAAGAGCTTTTTACGTCCGACTAATGAATTTGTATTTTATCTTGTGTGCCAGAGGGTCAATAAAGATTTTTAGGAAAGTAGGTAAGTAATTTCAGTGGTAATTTTGAAAAAATAGAACTTTTACCATTAACTATAATTCAACAGAGATTGTGAACCTGTCACGTCTAAAAGACCAACCAAGGAAAATTATAAGAATCTCTTGGTAAATGATTTTAGGGCTTCTTAAATAACTTTATTTCGAATATTTCAAAGGTCTTTTTCAAGAATTAAGTAAAATATTATGTTTAGGGAAAAAGGATACTGTATCATGGTGTTTTCATGTAAAAAATAAGGGGACTTAGGAAAATATACATGTATCTGTCCATCTGTGTGAAAAGAAACACAGGAAGGATAAGGCAGAAATCAGTAAGATTGTTTATCTCCAGAAGTGAATGGAAACAGTAGGAAGGATGGGTGAGTGGGATGGGGGTAGAGGACTGGGTGTAAAGAGTGGTACTTCTGGGGCATCTGGGTGGCTCCAGTCGGTTGAGCATCTGACTTCAGCTCAGGTCATGATCTCGCTGCCAGTGAGTTTGAGCCCGGCGTCGGGCTCTGTGCTGCCAGCTCAGAGCCCGGAGCCTGTTTCAGATTCTGTGTGTCAAAAATAAGGAAACACTAAAAAACAAAAAAAAGAGTGTTACTTCTCTGAATACTGTTTTTTGATAAATTCCAAATATTTTTAAAGTTTATTTTATTATTTATTTTGAGAGAGAGAGAGGGAGAATGAGTGGGGGAAGGTCAGAGAGAGAGAGAGAGAGAGAGAGTGAGACAGAATCCCAAGCTGACAACACAGAGCCCGATTGGGTGCTCCAGCTCAGGAACCGGGAGATCATGAGCTGAGCCAAATTCAAGAGACAGATGCCCAACTGACTGAGCCATCAAAGAGCCCTGATAAATTCTAACTTTTAATATTTTTTACAATCTCTTTTAATCTCTAATATTGGCAATAATAAAAAGGGAAACCGAAAGGGAATGCCAATAGAAGCAAATGGATGTAATAATTGTATTACAAATAAATAGCATAACAATAATGAGAAGAGAAAACAATAAAGGTAACTTCAGAACAAAGTAGTTTTATTGTGTAATCCAGAACCAAAGACCGAAAAATTGTACACAAAATACTTTTTGTAAGGTAACAGGTGTGTGTTCGCATTGATATGTGTTAGCATTGCTAACAACACTTTACTCGTATTTTATGAAGGGGCTAATCGATAAATTTTGCAAGTGACAGCCAGATTTCTCACTGTCAGGGAAAAAAGCTATAAATATTTGAAAAAGAGGAAAGGATAGAAGCTTGGTGTTGTGTTGAAATTGGAGGTATATGTATTAAATGTATGTTTTTAGACATACACATGGATAGATACAGAAATTTAGACGTGTGTATGCATATGTATATTTCCCACCTCTGTGTACCGAGAGGAACTGAAAGCAGTGATACCCCAGGACTAGGGGGCTCACTCACTGCCACAGCTTGATTTCCAAGTGTCACTCTCAAGTAAAAAGTGCGAGGGCTCCTTGGAGAAATGGCTGATTCCAGAACCAGGGCAGAGAAAGTACAAGATGAGCCTGGAGTCTCTGGTTGTATCAGAAAGGACGGAAGTTCCCCAAACTGGACAACATTTCAAAAAATGCATAAAAGGCAACTTTGGAGGGGGATCTCAAGGGCCAAATATGACAATAACAACAACGACAACAGCAACAACAAAATAATAGAGCAAAATAAGAGTAGTAACCATAATAAGGAGACAAATGATGATGATAGTAATGGGATATAACCCTAAGAAAAAGTAGAACCATTTGGGTCTAGGCTGAAGTCAATGAGTAATTGAATAAACTAATACATGGAGGACAAAGGAAAGGTCTTTACAAGAGAATTCCAACCAATGAGTAAATTTTTTAAAAATGTGGAAAAAGGAAAACACTACTGCTCAAATTCTAAAATAACAACTTTTTTTTTCAGGCAAGAATAATTAAAGAGTACTAAAATTAATGGATGGATATATGATAAAAAAATGGGAAATTTACATAATTATAAATGACTGTGATGGGATGCTTATTAATTACAAAGGGGGAAACAATACCATTACAGAAAAATAACCTGGAAGATGCCACCTTTTCCTTTAATTTTTTTTTAACATTTATTTAATTTTGAGAGACAGAGAGAGGCAGAGTATGAGCAGGGGAGGGGCAGAGAGAGAGGAGACACAGAATTCGAAGCAGGCTGCAGGCTCTGAGCTGTCAGCACAGAGCCCGACGCGGGGCCCGAGCTCACAAATCGCGAGATCATGACCTGAGCCGAAGTCGGACGCTCAACCGACTGAGCCACCCAGGCGCCCCAATGGAAGATGCCACCTTAATCAAGTGATCAAAGTTAACATCATCACTAATGCAAAAAATCAATGTCATCTGCTTCTTGCTATGATTCACTAAGATGGACACATCATTTCTGCATATTCCTATCAAAAATACATAACCTGAACCATAAAATTTAAAAAAAACATATTGTACAAAATCAAACGAGACGTTACCCCATGTCCGGGCAATAGTCTTCAAGAGTATCAAGGACGTGAAACTTTAAAGGAGACTAAGGAGGCATGTGAAGCAAATGCAAGATCCTGGGTTGAAATTTGTGTGTGTGTGTGTGTGTGTGTGTGTGTGTATAAGATACTAGTGTGATAGGTAGAAAAATGTGAATATGGTCTATAGATTAGATGACAGTAATGTTTCAGTGTTAGTTTCCCATTTTTCCCATGTTTCATCATTGTACTATGACTATGTAAGAAGTTAACATTTGGGATTTGAATTAAGGACATGTGGCAGAGATTGTCACCCTCAGAACTAATAACATGGGCCAGGTTCATCTTGGTTGTAGAGTCTGTCCTCTTCATTGGACCATTTGGAGCAGCATCCTTGGCTTCTACCCACAAGATACGAGGAGAATGTGCATGCCCCCCACCCCATTGTGACCCTCAAAATATCCACATATTGCCAAATAAATATCCCTGGGGGAGAGGACGTGAAATCACCTCCCGCTCAAAAATCCTGGTACATGGGAATCCTTTGTACTGTTTTCAAAACTCTCTCACAAGACGGAAATCATCTGAAAATTAAAAGGTTGGTTTTTTTTTTTTAATTTTATTTTTGAGAGAGAGAGACAGAGCGTGAATGGGGGAGAGGTAGAGACAGAAGGAGACACAGAATCCGAAGCAGAATCAGCACAGAGCCCAATGCGGGGCTCAAACTCAGGAACCAGGAGATCATGACCCAGGGCCAAGGTCAAATGCTTAACCGACTGAGCCACCCAGGGGCCACAGAATTAAAAGCTTTACACATGCGTGAAAATGCCCGGCTCAATGCCAGTAACATACTGAGCGCTAAATATATAATAGTTCTTTTTAAAACCTACTGAGCAGATCTCGGTGGAGGTTCACATACATGTCTCATCCCAGGTTTCAACGAGAACTGCAGCAGGTCTATTCGTTTAAGCGCAAATGAAAGGAGGGACTCTTGACGTGCAAAAATGACTGCTTTTTGACACCCTCAAATCGACATTTGTCCTCTCAGATAGACATCCAAACAATGTCTGTCTGCGCGGCAGGTCAATCTGACTTTTCAATTTAATGCTTCTTATTTCTCCAGCCTTCTTCAGAATGCAAACCTTTTCTATTTGGGTTAATTTCACACTTAGAATCTTACCAAAACCTCATTATTCATTTTTTTTTCCCAGGGATCATCTCTGCTGAACGCTAGGTGTGATGATAACAGGAAAATCTGTAATATTATTTCACAGAACTTTGAAACACAATGTGACCTGCAGGAAAATAGAAACAGAAAATGGATAAAAACAGGTCCTGCTACCTTCCACGTGACGCTTCAGATCCCAGTTTTCCGCAGCCTGACCTTGCAACTCGTATCGCTCACAACTGCCAGTTACTTGGGGACAAGGGACAAGGGTGGCACTATCTGAATAACAGGCCTATGCTGAGTGATACACTTGGCTCAGAGAGGAAAGGAGAGTGGAACAAGACGGACAGAAAAGAATCATAAAACAGAAACAGAGGTTGAAGGTGAAAGCAGAGGAAGAGACAGAGATGTAGGACAAGAGAACTAGAAATAAATCGATAGCAGTGACAACGTTCAAGAACCTAACACACTGAACGAGCAGGAACAGAGTTGGTTGTCTCTTGTTCAGGGACACGAGAGGCAGAACGACAGAAAGAGAGAGAGAGAGAAAGAAACAGAGGGGAGAAAAAAAGATGTGAAAGGACAAACGAAGGAGGAGAAAGAAGCCCTGTGGTTCTGAGTTCTAACTGGTAACTTTGAGCTCATCCGGGGAGGTGTGACCAGTGTAATGAGAAACCTGGAAAATGATAAATTATGAAAAAAAAAATTAAAGTAACTAGTAACATCTTGTTCAAAAATGAGAAGACCTAATAGGAACACAGAGCGATCCTCAAACAGTCACAGAAGTTCTTTTGGAGGAAAGAAGAATGGAAAAATGGAATTTTATGGGCCTGGGGAATAAAGGTGGGTAAAGGAGAAATATAGATATACGCCCTCCGGGATTTGAGCTGGTCGACAACAAATCAGACCATGTCGTGACTTCCTGAGTCCCCAATCACCTGGCAGTGCTAGAGAAGGGCTGTTAGCTTCCACAACAGACAATAGCACTAGAGTTCTCGTGTGATTTATGATCCAAAGGCAGACACCCTTGCAAGTAAAAGGGGGTTCGCTTACAATTACTTCTGGGCAAACTGGACTATTTAGTAACCCTGAAGACGAACTAGCACATTGCTGCCACTATTTCCCATGCTCTGGCCCCAATCAACTTTTCCGTTCTTGACTGATCACTTCACTGGTGTACTTCTCAGCCATTTGAAAGTGGACTGGGATCAAGTCTCCCTACGTGTTACTATCAGTGAAAATTAATACAATAATTAGAAGATAGCGTACATGAGGGGCACCTGGGTGGAGTCGTTGGTTAAGCATCGCACTCTTGATCTCAGCTCAGGTCATGGTCTCACTGGTTGTGAGTTTGAGACCCCCTTGCTTGGGATTCTCTCTTGCCTTCTCTTTCTCTGCCTCTCTCTCTCTCTCTCTCTCTCTCTCTCTCAAAATATATAAAATAAAACAAAAAACTAAAACAAAAAATTTAAAAGATAGCGTAAAGAAGTTAAATGTCAAGATATTAACTAATCCAAGGAGTGATGGTTAAATAGATTTTATATGCCAGCAGTTGTGTCAAATACTGGGGAGTCCGTGGTGAAAGACAGAGAAGACATTTCTGTTATATTGAAGGCTACGTTCAAGGAAATGAATTTAGTCATTTTTGTCATATAGTATGTTCTAGCCATGGCACTAGGCTGTCCAACAACCCGTCCCAATTACATCCACCCAAATGCAATATAAAAATATCACAAAGTAAATATTATTAATTCCACTTTAGCAATAAGCAAGCTTAATTTTCAAGAAACTAAGTGACCTTTTAGGGAACTAAAAACTGGTATGGGAAAGAGGGGTTTCAGAAATAAGTGTTCCAATTCTTCCTCCAGTGTGATCTCTATGGGATTACAACAGCATCTTATAAAAACAAGTGAGCCTTTTTAGGGGCCTCTATTGGTCAAAGTCTAAAAGTAAATTATTATTTAAAAAAAAACCTTTTTAATATTTTTTACAATTATTTATTTGTTTATTTGGAGACAGAAAGAGAGAGAGAGGGAGAAAGAGCACAGGGGAGGGGCAGAGAGAGAGAGGGAGATAGAGAATCCCAAGCAGGCTCCATGATGTGAGCTCTCACGAACCATGAGATCATGTCTTGAGTCAAAATTGAGTCAGACATTTAACCAGGTGAGCCAGGTGCCCCCCAAAATTCTTTTTTTAAGTGTATTTATTTATTTTGAGAGAGAGAGAGAGCTCTTGCTTTTGTCTTCACATGGTCATCGTCCTGTCCACAGGTATCCTTGGTGTCTCTTCCTCTTCCTATAAGGGGCACTGATGATAATGGGTTAGAGCTTTACCCCAATGCCCTTGTTTAGCTCAATCCCTTTTTTACAGACCTTTAATGCAAATGTAGTGACATTCTGAGGTTTAGGCATTGGGACTTCACCATATAAATTTTGAGGGGACACGATTCAGCCCATATAACTTGCCATGTCTTTTAGAATAATGAACAAATTCTGTTCCATGATGAAAAAGCCTAACCCTTGTTTTCATCTTTGGTCAATGTTCCTATGACTGATTTCCTTTTTATCTGCATTTCAGCCTCATTGACCACCTCTCTGTTGTTCCCAAGCATTATGCTCTCTCCTGACTTAGATCTTTTTCATTTGCTGAAACTCTCTCTCTCTCTATCTTAACCTAATAATTTTGCTGCAGAAGCAAATCACTGTCATAGAATCTTCAACATTAAGCTTTGGGGAGATTTGAATTTTGCCAACCTTGTCTAATTTTGCCTAGCCTGCCTTGGAGCGGGCATAAAATTCCCTTGTCCCTGAGCATCTAACTGCTGGCCCTGCAGGTCCAATGTCACTTCAGCATTCATGTCACCTTTGCCATCATGGGTTAAAGGTGATCAGATTCCTTTCCTTTCCTTTATTTTCTTGCCTTGCCTTGCCCTCCCTTGCGTCGCCTCTCCTCTCCTCTCCTCTCCTCTTCTCTCCTCTCCTCTCCTCTCCTTCCCTTCTCTCCCAACCTCTCCCCTCTTCACCCCTTTCCCTTCCATTTCTTCCTTCCTTCCTTCCTTCCTTCCTTCCTCCCTCCCTTTCTTTCTTTCTTTCTCTTTCTTTCTTTCTTTCTTTCTCACAATCATTACTTTTTTTTTATTTTATGAAATATATTTAACATATAACTTTGTGTAAGTTTAAGGTATACAACATGTTGGTTTGCTACATTTATATATTGCAATGTGATTGCCGTGTAGCATTAGATAACACTTCTCTCATGTCACGTAATTCTCATTTCTTCTCTGTGGTGGGAATAATTAATAATTATTAGCATGTTTGATGTTCATACTAAAGTGCTGTTGTATATAATCACTATGCTATGTGTTAGATATCCAGGATGTGTTTATCTACTATGTGCAAGTTTTTCTCCTTAAATGACATCTCTCCACTTCCCCCATCTGACCCGCCCCTGGTGACTACCAATCTACTCTCTGTTTTTAGAACTACCACATGATCCAGCAATTCCACTGCTGGGTATATATCCAAAGGGAATGAAACAAGGACTTCAAAGAGATAGCTCCGTTCCCATGCTTATTACATTTTATCTACAACAGTGAAGATATGAAAACAATCTATATATCTGTCAATGGATGAATAAAGAAGATATAACACATATATTGCATATAATATAATATAATATAATACAACATAACATAATTAATATATTATTATTCAGCCATGAGAAGGAAGGAAATCCATTTGTGACAACATGGATGGATGGACCTTGAAGACATTATGCCAATAAGATAAGTCAGACAGAGAAAGATAATAGTGTATGACATCACTTATATGCAGAATCTAAAGAAGCTGAAAATGCAGATGTATGTATGACAGAGAGCTGTAATAACTTGCATGTTAGAGTTGATGAGTCCTAGAGTTTGGGAAACAAAAGAGATGACACAGGAATGACATGGCTGAAGAGTTCCCAAACAGAGGACCTTCCCCCCAGTTAATCAATGATGAAAAACATTCCTAAATGAGCATCATTTAAAATAAGCTTCCGGCTCTCTACAAAATTCAAAGGTGGTCCCTCTCTGCTATATCCAAGAGCTCAAAGAAGGCTGAGTTATTGACATTCTATTTTTCTCTCTTTAAAAAAAAAATATGTTTATTATTTTTGAGAAAGAGACAGAGACCAAGCAGGAAAGGGGCAGAGAGACAGGGAGGTGCAGAATCGGAAGGAGGCTCCAGGCTCTGAGCTGTCAGCACAGAGCCCGATGCAGGGCTTGAACTCACAGAACTCACAGATCATGATCACAGATCATGACCTGAGCCGTAGTCAGCCACCCAACCGACTGAGCCACCCAGGTGCCCCTCTATCTTTCTCTCCTTAAGCTCGGCTTTCTTTTATGATATTTTTAGGATAATCCCATAATTCATTCCATAACTTCCCTCCATGAGGTCTCTATCTGCTCCCGGCTTATGTCCTCATAACACGGAAACCAGTAAACAAGGCTTCACTATACCCAACTATTTAAAAAAAAAGAAAGAAAGAAAGAAAGAAAGAAAGAAAGAAAGAAAGAAAGAAAGAAAGAAAAGGAAGGTAAAAATTAAGGGATGGGGGAAGGGAGACGGAAGGATTCCTTAAGTTTATCATTTATTGCCTTAAATTGGATAGCAAACCCATTCTTGTGACCTATGTGGTGACATAGCCATAAGGATGCACAAGTGAAATTCACCATTTAAAATTATGGCCACCCATAGAACAGTAAAGAATCTAAACCATCTAATCCATGTAGGATAGAACTGAAGGAAAGAAGGATTGCTAAGGTAAATTGGAGAGGCTGGTACCAGAAGTAAAGGAAACAGAAGCTGGACAGTGAAACCTGACACATGTTCACCCCAACCCTCATCTTTGGACATCATAAGATCAAGTGTTTTAGTAAGATGGAGAAACAAAAATTATATTTGGGAGCTTCATATCCATAATGGGGTCTATGAGTCTTTGGAACAGTTATAGTATTTGTCCACATTTTTAATGCAAAAGTAATTAAAAAGTAAGTGCATCGGTCTATCAAATTCTCAACTCAGGACTTCTAAGTAAATTACTAGAAGCATAAAGATTAACCACATGGTCAAACTCCTTGGTATACAAGAAGTGCTTACTAGATAATAGTTTGCTTTCTGTTCTTCCCTTTCCATCTCCCTGCTTTCTCATTCTTCTCCTTTTCATTAATGTAAGGCACTAGCCTTTGGGGTCACAAAGAATGAGTCTCCTCTTTCTACATGACATTCAGCCTCACCCATATCCTCTTCGCCAACTTAAATGTCTAAAAATCTTTTAAGTGTTGCTTCCATAGCTAGCTTCTAGACCTCTCAAAATTCTGATAGCCTGCATCTAGCTTCAGACTGATTTATTAAGAGCATAACAGGACACAGTGCTGTAAGTGATATTTAATTATATATACTATCAAGTATCTTTTGTATCCAACCATTCCTGAACTTCTAAGTCTTCAGATTGCCTCTTCTAATTCCTTGAGAGATAAGAATTTTCCCTTTCTCTTTATGTTATTTTGTGACAGCTATTGAGGTATCGATATGCAAAGAACTATACATATTTCATGGGTACAATTTGGTGAGTTTTCATGTATGTATACACCAGGGTACCATCACCCTAATCAAGGTGACAGACATAGCCAACACCTCTCAGTGTGTCCTTTTTGTTGTTTCATTTGTTTGTTTATGTGTTTGCGTTTGTGGTATGAACACTTAACACGAGATTTACCCTCTAAAATCAATTTGAAGTGCATCTTTCTATACTACCACTGGTAAAGCAGACTGTAGACTTGACCTTTCTTTTTTTTTTTTTTTAAAGTCTGCTCTATAGTTCTCTAACATTCTTTGTTATCACTCCCTCATATAATTTCCTTAAAAATAACTGCAGTTATTTGTGAGGGAAACCTATGAAGCTGATAAGGGCAACATGGTACAATGGAGAGATAATAAGATTTAAGGCTGTAATCCCTATATTCGAGTTAGTTCCTTTATTCACAGGGGGAACCTACTCTGGTAAATCACTTGGCCCTCCTGGGCTTCAGTTTCCTACCTATAGTGATTGTGATAACAATATGAATGCTTCACAATCTTGTTGATCATGGCTGTCAGTATTCTTAAATTATCAAAACATCATTGAATTTATTTGATGATCATTCTTATCATGGGGGTTGGGGACCCTGACATCATTATTCTGCCATATTGAGGAGCTTCTTGCCTTCTGACCAGCTATTTACAACAGGGCCTTAAACCCATATGGGGATCAAATGTGACTGTTTCTCAAATATGAACCTCCCTTGAGGATAAGAATAGAAAGAAGTAATTTTGCTCTTTTGTAGGCAACTGTAACATTCAGAAATGTAATGCATCAAATATGTTCAAGTGAATCAATATCCCCTCAGTGTGACTTGAGTATAAATCAAAATTTATGATCCAAATATGGCCTACTGTGACCAAAGTGAATGAATAAGAGAAAGTGGTTTTAGAGAAATAAACATTTCTATATCAGAATGGCTGAGCATTAATTTCTGTGAAAGGGTTGGGGGAAAAAAAAGTATATCCAGAGATACTTTTGCATGCAAATGATAATTTGCTCTTCTCTAAAAATTCAATATAGTGTACTCTGTAAAATTACAGTAAATTTTGTTCATAGTAGCCAATCGCACAACAATAACAAGTAAATGTATTCAAGAAAGTGTACTGGTAGTTATATATTATCTTAAAACAGAAAAGGCTGAAGAAAATCAGTGAATGCAGTCTCCATTTAACACAAATATGAGGTGAGGGTATCTTGGCCAGGGTCAGAAAGCTGGTGAGTTCAGAGCTTCCCTCATCAGCTATATGTAGATGATTATCAGTTTATATTTCATAGCCATGTCTCTCCTTCCGAGTTACAAACAACATTAACTATATTCTTGTAAGTATGCCAGATTTAGCAAATAATAATCCAGGACGCTCATTCTAGATGGAACTGCAGCTAAAAGTAAATAATTGTTTAGTATAAGCTTGTTCCATAAAATATTTTGTACATCGTTTTGTGCCCGTCTTAACCCATCAATAAGCAATGTTGTGGTTGGGCCAACAACTGTGTTTCTTATTATCGCAAGATGCCCTGAAGCAATAGCCATCAGGAAACTTTGAAAACACAAAGTGTTGTAACTTACAGAACCTGGAAACACATAGCACACCTGGGGTCACACAGCAAGGTCACGGGTGGAGAGAGAGAGGGCGCAGAGGTGCTTAGGGTTCAGCTCATTCTTGGTCTGGTTATTGTAATGCCTTCCTAATTGGATTATCTGTCCCTATTTTGCCTCCTTAATCTACTCATGACTTTCGAGTGAAAGAGGAAGGTCCCATAACAGATCGGATGGTCTCCTTACCTTGCTTGTTGCCTCCAGTGACCACTCGTTAATGACAAAGGAGAACCTAAAACATCCCCATTCAAGATCATTCACAGTCTGTCCCCTGCTTGCTACAGCCGTCCTAAATTTCTCAAAACCCCTTGTCCCTTATAGTTTAGATCAAGGGTTTTCAAGCTAGGACCCATCAACTATTTTTGTAAATGAAGTTGAATGAGGGCTTTAGCCCTGTCGATTTGTCTACATATTTGCTATGCCTGTCTTCCTGCTGTAACTCCAGTAGTTGCAACAGAGACTGATGGCTTGCAAAGCTTTACTTTCTCACCCCCTATAGAAAATATCTAATGACCCTGCTCTACATGGACCTAATTTTTCCCCATAAGCTACTACAATCCTCAAAAACTCCACTTCTCCTTTACACTTCAAATCAAAATACCTCTGTCTCCAGAAAGCCTAGTCCATCAAAACCGGCATGAGCCCTTCACCTCTGATTTCCCTCGGACGTTTTGTCTCTTTACCTCCTTACTGTATTACACATGGTGTTTATTCAGTTCTCTTTTAATACCATAAAATCTGTGACTTACTCACTACTCTAGTCTCAGTACTTAGCAGAGAGCTAGCAGAAACAAGATGCTCATTTTATTTTAAGATTAATTTTGATCAGTGAAGTAACAGAAGCATCGAGATTCCTAATCCAGAGATATTCCCATTTTTCTAAGTTTTTTTTTTTTTTTTCATTTCTCTTGTTTTGATAGCTTGGTTTTAAGCTTTTGGACATGTGTCTCAAATATGTTCATTATTGTTACTGTAACTTGACATTCAAGCTCTGAAGTTTGGAATTTTACATAATGGGTTAGAATAACTCCCTGTGTAGTTAATATCCAGAATGAATAGCCAAAGAAAAGAGTATCTCCGGATACACATTAAAAATATCTAAATAATTGAGCAGAAGGCATAAAGCCAAGGAAAGGATGAAACTCCTCACAACTGCCTGAGAGTATTTGCTAGGTATGGATTCATTTTCTATCTTTGCTTTTTTGTTGCTGCTTGTTCAATTTGTTTTTGTTGCTGTTGTTTTGTTTTAGTTTTTCGTCAATGCACTTGGTATTACATAGAATGAAATACTGGCTTGACTCTGAAAGTCAAATAACGTCATTGAAAGGCTCAAATCCAACTTCCTTTCACTAGGTGAAGGATTGGGGCACTATCGTCTCTACCCCAAGAGATGCTGTCTACAATGTATGCAAAGTTAACGGATATCTGTATATGCATATGTATCTAAGTCTATCTACATATCTGCATATACTTTTAAAATGCAAAGACAATTGAATATATGAAGTAAGCAATAATTTTACTATTAAGAAGAATGGGTGATGGAACACATATAGCTCTCACTAAAGCAATATTTGTAAAGGCAATGCACATATGTGTAATAACTCCCATAAGAAATAAATACATGCATTGTTAATAGCAGATGATCCTAATAGTAAGACGAGTGATGGTGAAGTGTAGAGTAGGGAGCATACTTTTCATCATAAGGTCATATGACCTTATGATGAAAAGTATGCTTTTCATATATATATATATATATATATATATATATGAAACTATATATATAGAATATAGAATATATATTATATATTATATATATGAAACTATATATATATAACTATATAACTATCTATATCTATATCTATATCTATCTATCTATCTATCTATCTATATATATAGTTTTTTTAATGTATTTTCTCACTAGATCTTACCTCTGGGATAACATTTGTGAGTATTTTACTTCTTTATTCATGGACCCATATTTCAGTTATCCTTACTATACTTGAAGTCCCAGATTGCCCTAAAGGAATGGGCATTTTATTTCCCGTTTTATTTACATTCAGCTCGATTTTTGTCACAAGGCTTGTGTCTAACAAAGAAGCATTTCATGTGGTTTCTCAGGGGTCTCCTGTGGGATCAAGCCCCGGGTGGCCTTATGAGTGTTCATCAGCACACACTGTATTGAGAGTCTTCTCTTACCTGATTTACATTCCTATTATCTACCAGTGCAACCTGTGACCCCTCTCAAAATAAACAATTGCAATCAAAGGCTTGTATCAAAATCTGTTCAAGGGAAACACAAACAATGATTAATTGGAGCCAGAGATAGGATTATGAACCATAGGAACAGAGTTCTGACATTAGATTGCTAATGGCCAAGTAGCAGCTTGGCACTGTAGTGGATGATAAATTAGGTTAATAAGACTGCCAACCATGACTGAAGGGTAATAGAATACACATAGGTGTGGAAGGATGTACGGGGTGATGGGACAATTGGAGATCTAAGGATTCTTGCTGCTAACAACTGCCACAGAGCTCTGAAAGAAGAACATGCTAGGCTCTGTTTAATCACCTGTTAACCCCAGGAATACTAAAAGGAAGTAAGCGTCAATGGAAATGTTTTAAAAGAGGACAGATTTTGTTGAATATCAGGCTCAAGATCTTACTGTAAGGGTTTCCAAGTTAGGAAGAAGGCTTAATTCTCAGCTCTAGTAAGACTTCTACAGTAAAATTAGGTCGAAGAAGAAGAAGAAGAAGAACAAAGGGGAGGGGGAAGGGGAGGAGGAGAAGGTTAGAACTCTTAAGATCTGGCATGGGAAAATTCAGTAGATGCATTGAGAATCTTGAATCCTCAGATTTCCCTAAACCTTCTATGATTCAGAGTGGTCTTCTACTCTTATAAAGAGAATAATATCTCGTAGTATGAAGACTATACAAGGTTTTTGCCCAGAGCAAATGTCAACCAGTGTGATACTTGCCCCTCTCAAAATATGTTCCTTTTTTATTGTTCTAAACCAATATTTAGTGACTGAATGGCCCAAAGATGATAGAGTGTATTCTGAAAAGAAGTAGATAGTACACACCATCAGGGATAATTTGAAACATGCCTGGGGATAGATCTGGAGGGTCCAATAAACGTATATAATTGGATAGGGGAGAGTTTATTAAACAAGAGGCACTCCACAGTGGTTTAGAATTTAATACTCCTGTAACAATGGCCTAAGTCAATTTTAGTATACTTTTGGAATTGGTCCTTGAGGCTTAGAAGTAATAATGATCTATGAAAAAATGAGAGATTCCAGCATGACCTTGATAGGGATGAAAGAATTTCAAAATAGCTGAGATAAAGTGGCACACATATTTTTTAGAGATAAAGTTGACAGACAGCAAGTCCAGGACCTTGGTGATGGTGTTTCAAGTGGCAAAGTAGATGAACAGCCAATGAGAACAATGTTTTATTTGTGTGCGTGTGTGTGTGTATGTGTGTGTGTGTGTGTGTGTGTGTGTGTACTTTTAAAGATTAGGAAGAGACAAGAGTCAACTGACCCATTGGAAAAATTACTCTCATTTACCCGGTTTCCAGATCTAAGCCAGTTGTTGGACTCCAGAATCTATGATGGAAAGGAAGATCATATGTGTTTAAGGAAGAAACTTTAATGCTATAGCAATAGTATACAATAGCTATGTCTTCCTAAAGCAACGTGCAGTTGTTTGTAAAAGTAGCTCTTCATTCAGGAAAAGAAAATGTAGATGTTGAGGGGTCTATAGGATACAGAATCCAAAATACCACTGATAATAAAGGAATGAGTAGACTCTCCTTTTAAAGTGTGGATGATCAGAGGGCACACAATAATAATTAGACTCCTGACCCAAATGGTCCCATCTCAGTTTCTGAGTGCATAAATACTTGGTCATTTACCCAGCTATAGAAAGCAAAAGTCATATGAATATAATTAGCAAATTGCAGAGCCATCATCCTGTTCCTTCACATGTGAAAAAAGAGCCTTATGCTACAATGGGCCAGGTGTAAGCCTAAAACACTGTCCACATCCTCCTTTTACAGTAACTCAGAAGTAGTTGTGCATCCTGAATGAAGTAGCAGTGATAAATGCCACCATCAAAAACTTAAAGGACATAGCAATGGTTAGTCTTATTACATTTCTGCTTAGTTCACTGCTGTGGTATGTAAAAAAAGGAAAGAAAATAGAAATCTTGATCAATGATGATAACCTTCCATAAATCTAGCAAACTGGTAGCCTCAGTCTTAATTTTCGTGTTGGGGTTATGTCTTTTCTGGAAGAAATCACCATTCTTCTTGTTCTTTACATATAGCTATAGATCTGGGGAACTACGTTTTCCAATGCCTGTCTAGAGGGAGGATCAGATATCATTAGCATTCACTTGGAAACACAGAAGTATACTTTCACAGTCTCGATTCAAAACTATATTAATCTCCTTCTCTGTCTCGATGTAGATTGAAAGGACCTTAATTATCTGGACACGCTTGCACTATTTTGCTGTACCAGAGTTCACAAACTTTTATTGTGAAAGGTCAAGTAGGAAGTATTTTAGACCTTGCAGACCATATAGTCTGTGCCATAACTTATAAACTCTGCCATTGAACAGTCATGGACATTAAGTAAAATAACGTGTGTGGGTATCACCTAGATTTCAAGATATACTACAAAGCTGTAGAAATCAAAACAGTAAGGTACTGGTATAAAAATAGACATAAAAATCATTGGAACAGAGTAGAGATCCCAGAAATAAACCCACACTTAAATGGCCCATAAATCTATGAAAAAGGAATAAAAACATACAATGAGGAAAAGACAATCCCTTCAATAAATGGTCAGGGAAAACTGGACAGCTACATGAAAGAGAATGAAACTGAGCCACTTTCTTACATGATACACAAAAGTAAACTCAAAAGGGATTAAAGACCTAAAAGTGAGACTTGAAATCATAAAACTCTTAGAAAAAAACATAGGCATTCAATTCTTTGACATAGACCATAACATAAAACTCCTAGAAGACATAGGCATTAAAGTCTTTGACATAGGACATAACAACATTTTCTAGATATGTCTCCTTAGGCAAGAGAAGCAAAAGCAAAAATTTAACTATTAGGACTATCTCAAAATAAAAAGCTTTTGCACAGCAAAAGAAACCACCAACAAAACAAAAAGGCAACCTACTGAGTGGGAGAATATATTTTCAAATTATAACTCAATTAAAAATGGGCAAAGCGCCCCAGTGGACATTTCCCCAAAGATATACAGATGGCCAACAGACACATGAAAAGATGTTCAACATCATCAGACATCAGGTAAATGTAAATCAAAACCACAATGAGATAGTATCTTACACCTATCAGATTGGCCAGAATAAAAAAAGATAAGTAATTACAAGCGTGGGCAAAGGATATGGAGAAAAAGGAACCTTCATGCCTTATTGGTGGGAATGTAAATTGATACAGCTACTGTAGAAAACAATATGGAAATTGCTCAAAAAAATTAAAAATAGAAATACCAAATGATCCAGTAATTCCAACACTGGGTATTTACCCACAGGAAACAAAAACACTACTTTGAAAAGTTATATGAACCCCTCTGTTTATTGCAGCATTAATTGCAATAATCAAGAGAGGAAAGCAACCCAAGTATCCAGTGTCCATTCATAGATAACTGGATAGAGAAAATGCAATATACACACAAACATGCACACACACACACACACACACACACACACACAGAGTGAGAGGGAGAGGAATATTACTTGGTCATGGAAAAGGATGAGATTTTTGCCATTTGTAACCACATCGATGGACCTAGAGGATACTAGGTTAAGTGAAATAATTCACAGAGACAAATTCCACGTGATTTCACTTATATGCACAATCTGAAAAAAAATGAATGAACAAAGAAACAAAAAGCAGAATCAGACCTATAAATACAGAGAACACCTTGGGGGTTGTCAGAGGGGAGATGGGTGGGGAGAAGGGGATTGGGAGTTACAGGTTTCCAGTTATGGAATAAATGAGTCATGGGGTTAAAATGTACGACATTGGGAATATGAGTCAGTAGTATTGTAACAGTGTTGCATGGTGACAAATGGTAGCTCCCCTTGTGGTGAGCACAGCCGTGATGTACAGAGTTGTTGAAACACTATGTTGTACACCTGAAACGAATGTAACATTGTGTGTCAATTATACGCAAACAAACAAACAAAAAGGTAATAATGGATGTGACTGTGTCTCAGTAAAACTTTATGTATGAGGAAGACACCTGCGTGGCTCAGTTGGTTAATCATGTGACTCTTTAAAAAAAATGTTTTAATCTTTATTTCTGAGAGAGAGAGACAGAATGAGCAGGGGAGGAACAGAGAGAGAGGGAGACACAGAATCTGAAGCAGGCGGCAGGCTCTGAGCCGTCAGCACGGAACCCGACGCGGGGCTCGAACTCATGAACCGCAAAATCATGACCTGAACTGAAGTCGGACGCTTAAGCCACTGAGCCACCCAGGCCCCCCAAGTGCGTGACTCTTGATTTAGGTTGAGGTCGTGATCTAACGGTTCTTGAGTGCAGGCCCTGCATAAGGCTCTGCACTGGCAGTGTGGAGTCTGCTTAGGATTCTCTCTCTCTCTCTCTCTCTCTCTCTCTCTCTCTCTCCCTCCCTCTCTCTCTGTCCCTCCCCCATGCTCTCGCTCTCTCAAATAAATAAATAAATAAATAAATAACTGATAACATTTTTTTTTTGTTTATGTATGAAAACAGGTGACAGGCTACATTTGGCCTTGGTACTATAGTTTTTACACCTCTGCCCTATACTGATAACATCATGTTATTTGACCTGATGACAATGAAATGGCAAGCACTCTGTAAATTCTGGAAAGGCACTTACACATCCGAGGGCAGGATATTAAACCCGATAACGTTTTGGGGGCCTGCCATATCTGTCAAATTTTTAGAGGTCTGAGAGTTTGGGTAATACTGAGACATTTCTTCCAAAATAAATTTCAGAATATTTCACTTGATGCTTCCTATCCGTAAGAAACTGGGACAGTGCTTGGATGACCATTTTGCTACAAGTCCTCCTTGTAGCAATATGGCTCTGACTCATTTATTACATAACTCATTAGGCTGTCAGTTCTGAGGGAGGGTAGAATATTACAGCCTTCTGCAGTAAGTTCAGGAAGCTGTTGACACGGGCGCATTCAAAGGAGGTAAAGGTATTTACGTGCTGCCCACGGTGTTCTACAACATGTTGATTCTCTGGCAAACCTCTGAAGCCAGGCTGTGTCATTCACGCCAGATTACTATTCACTTTTGAACAGAGATTTTCGACAGGCCACTGGACTTTAGTAGAAACCCTGTGATAGAACATGAGACCTCTGGTGAGTATGCAATAAATATACTCATATGTGAGCTCATATACGGGATCCGTTATACCATACGATGAGTCCATTATGAGCCAAATATTGTCCGAAGAGCACAACATCAATCGATCACATGAAAACGGTACTTTGGGAATCCAGACCCTTACATCATAGGGCTCTTCTGACCAGTATCTTTCTTCAGTTAATACCTATGGCTCTGTTAGAAGTTCTCTATGACCAGCTGACACTGGAAGGACAACATGAGACTGGTTCATAAGTGAGTCAACTTCATATGTCAGTGTGAACAGAAAATAGGCAGCTTCTGTGTACAATCCCAATCCGTCATACCCATCAGACTCAGAGGTGACGGTCATTCTTCCCTAGCGAGCAGACCTTCAGCAGTGTGGCTGTTCATCAACTTCAATGGTCACAGGTAACAATACACATAGAGATACCAGAGCAGTGACAAATGGCTTAGCCTGGAAAAGACTGGAAGTTGAGGATAATAAAATAAGAAAATTTTCAGGAAGATGCATGGGAATGGACTTAGGAAACCGCCCAAAATGTGCAGACCATCTTGTTTCAGGACATTGTCCACTAGAAAAGGCATCCATCTCAACTAGAACCCTGAACACTCAGATAAGCAGGATAAACTCATCCAGTGGAGGGCACCAGCTTCCCTTCTTGTCCACCCCAGTGCCTACTCGGTGTGCTCGTACAGTAAATTCCCATGGTGGTAAGAGTGGAGGCTGTTCATGGGTCCAACAATACAGGCTTCCTTTCTGAATGCTGCTATGAATATTGTGGTAGCAACGTCAAGCCCGCCATTAGCAAAGCTACAAATTGAGCTCTTGCTCTGATAAAATATAATGAGAAGATTTAGCCACTTAAGGACAAATTACTTAAGAAGTCTATCACTTGCACAGGGTCAGAAACTTGCCCTTACAAGATCTATCTTATTTCCTAGATATGGACTTGTCACTCTTCAAGGTGTTGTGAGACATTGGGTAATTCCCTTTGTCCTCAGTGTTCCTGAGGACTTGGTGACTTCCTGCTACAAGCTCCTGGGAACTTCTGCCCAAGGGCTTTATCTGGTCGCAGGAGATATCTACTTGGCGCATACCGGGCCCCCCCTACTTTGGGACATACTGGAAGTACCAAAAAATTAGCAGTGTAGAAGCAGCATTCAACTGATCATTAACACGAGTTTGGTGCTTAAAAATTTCAGCTTCCTTGCTTCTTGTAGGGGGAGAATCTTGAGGTTTGCTCTTTGCGTTTGCTCTTGTAGGGGGAGAATCTTGAGGTTTGCTCTTTGCAAAATGGAGTCCCAGCAACCCACAGTGGTAACCATGTAACTAGCACAACTTTGACTGACTTTCTTCCCTCCCCTACTCACTTCTCTGATTCCTTCCCATGATTTCTAGAATCACGTCACAAATAAACTACTTGTATTCAACTCCTTGTCTCGGTTTCTGCTTCTCGAAACTTTCAACTTTACTACATTTGGATTTAGAAGATTGGCCGTAAAACCGAACTATTTAATTGCATCTATAAAATTTCTTTTAAAACATCTATTATTCATTCACTGGGCAAAAAAAGCATCAATTATTCATTTATTGGACAAAGATTTATCGGGAACCTCTTGTGTATATAATATGTCTCTGATCTTGAGCTATACACAGACTAGTGACTTGAGAGATAAATGAACTAAAATTAGAAGTCGGTCCTCTTATATGCCTAGAGTATCACAGGGGGCCACATCAATGGAGAGAGAGGAAGAGAGAGAGAGGGAGAGAGAGAGGGGGAGAGAGAGGGGGAGAGAGAGAGAGACTATACTTAGTTCGAAGGTCAAGGAAGATATCCCAGTGAGGCTGTGAGAGCTTTGTATCAATGAGTGAGAAGGTGGAGAAGGTTCTTTTAGCTCTGAGGCAAGATAAGGAAGAACATTATCTGCAAAGAGGGAGCATGTGAAAAAATGAATGAGACATTGTCTAGAAGAGTAAAGAGAGACCATACCCATTGTTCTTTGCATTTGCTTATTTGTTTGGAGACAGAGAGGGGACACTGAAGGATTTATTATTGCAATTCTTCATTTTTGCCTTTGAATCATGTTCACTCAACACTTCTACTAGAAGATATATGAGATTCAAAACTGAACCAATAAATATGCTTTTGAACCTGCTATAATTTTTTTTTTGGATAATAAAAATTTCATAAATTGGGAATGAGACCAGAAAAAGAAATGCTCCTTGTGGCAGCCGCCTATAGGCAACTCTTCCATCTAATAGCGTCTTTTGATTCCAGATTCTAAAGAATAACACATTTTTTTATCATTTCTGTGAAAACCAACCTTACTGCATGCATTTTGTAGAACAGATTATGTGGTGTGTGTGTGTGTGTGTGTGTGTGTGTGTGGAGGGGGGAGGGTGGGTGCCGGTGCTGCTGGTTTTCACCTTCTTTTCCTTTTGCTTAGAGATAGAAATTCTCCTCAATCCTTCCACCTCTCCCAGAAACGTAGGGGTAGATTTTCCAGTATTCTCACTACCCCATCACTTACTATTCCATGAAGCATGGAAGGAGGCACTGGGTGTCTGTTGTCTACACTACTGATCAAAGTTAAAGGTAGTGTCGTCTTCCTCTAGAAGGACCTACCCACACGCTGAGAGCATTTCCTCATTGACTCCTGCTGTAGTGCACTAAGCTTCCTGCAGTCTTCTGGAATGTCCATCTATAACAGGCTGAGTCCATGGGAGAGGTGATAAGAACCAGTATTCTGACTTCATGTCCAGGCTGCATTTTCCAACTGATAACTCTAAGATGTAAGGTGAATTGTGTGTCTAGAATTAATGTCTACCCAGCTCCTGTGTGTCAGTTGCTCTGTAATTTGGTAGGCAGAGAGGGAGAATTATTAGATTCCTTCGGAATGCAATAGTTTTTATATTATGATAGTCATAAGAACGCTTTCCTATGTTTGGCATGATACACGTGGCAGCAGGAAAGGAATCCTGGGGAGCATGAAACCGATCTCTCAATTCATAGTCAGGAAACTCACGTCTACAAATTTTATTTTATTTTATTTTATTTTATTTTATTTTATTTTATTTCATATTTTATTTTATTTATTTTATTTTATTTCATTTTATTTTATTTTATTTTATTTATTTTATTTTTATTTTATTTCATATTTTATTTTATTTATTTTATTTTTTATTTTATTTTATTTCATTTATTTTTAATTTTATTTTATTTTTATATTTCATCTTTATTTTATTTCATATTTTATTTTATTATTTCATTTTATTTCATTATTTTTCTCAACGTCTACAAATTTTAAATGATTGTCTAAAGTCATAGAGCTACTTGGAGGAAGAACTCAGACCAGAACTTAGGCCTATTGATATTCAACTCAGGATTTTTTTTTTTTCACAAAATCTAACTTCCTGTCTCTAAATATGCACTTGGTGGTTGAATATCACATTAAAATCAGAGCAACAAAGGCTGCGCTGATGTAAAGGAGATCATAGTATGAATACATTACATCCTAAGGGGATAGAGGACCTTAGAACTAATTTCAAATTAGATTTTCTGGGGCCCAATGCCAGCAACATCACATCTCATAACGCTAAGGTTTTGCCTGTTATGATAGAGGGCAGTGAAGTGCACTTACGAAAAAGGAGTAAATCACGGACCATTTCATCAAAAGGCTCGTACAGTTTATTTGGGGAAACGGGCAGGCAAACAAACCATTATGGTACCTGCCACATGGCACCTGTTAACTGCAAAGCCGCGGGCAGCATCGGGCAAACACAACGAGTGAGCAGCAGAGTCTCTCTAGAGGATCCAAAAGGCATTACAGAGCCTTGAGCTGATCTGTCAAGGTCGTGAGCTGGCTAAGGATATCTTGGGGATGAAATAGAAAGAAGCGAAAAAACGGGTAGGGACGGTTTCTGGGAAGGGGGGCAGGAGAGGACTCTTGTGTGCAGATGAAGGCTGGGGAAGGTAAGGAGGGAGGGTCCTGGGACTGCCCCATGAGGGTGAGGGAAGAGATCCATGTGTGGTAGATTCATACAGGAGCAACAGCAGCCAAGGTTATGCCAGAATGTGGATAAAAATAGTTCTGCCACTGTCTCACCCTGGCTTTATAATCTGTGTCAACTCTCCCATATCTTCTGGATAAAGCCAGCTTCCAGGGTGGCCGGTTTTCAGTCCCGTTCAATTCCCCAACAATATAGGAAGTTCCAGTCAAAAGAGAGTTTCTCTTTATGCCGTATATACCCCATCGCCTCCTTCTGACACTCCCATCTTAGTTTGCCAAGGATGCTGCTTGTCTCTCTTGCATTTTCCACAGAACTCAACCTGGTTGTTGAGTTGGACACCATACTGTCCAAACGCCATATATTGGCGTCTACTCCTCTTCTGAGCACTTCTGACACCCGGCTATGACTTTCCTTTAATTAGTACATTCAGTGTTCTACCTCATTTCATACCTGTGCGTGTGCTTGTGTGTATGTGTTTGGACCCACTTATCCCAAAAGACTCTTTACTCCTCAAGGAAGAATCCAGGTGAGGCAACACTCTGCATCCTCCACAGCAGCTAACAGATAGATTGATAAAGAATTTGTGACTTCTGAGAGATGACTTGGGTTGCACTCGACAACAGAATGGAGGCTTTAAATGCAATTCATTAGGGAGAGGCGACCTTCTGAATTCAGTGCCTAGGGAAGAAAGCATGTTGTCTCTATTTCTTCTCTAGAAACAGGTAAAAGGGAAAGCATGGCAATCCATTTGGTTCTTAGTAGTTGTGATATTAACAGCTAACGTTAACAGTATCCTTTTCCATTCATAAGAGCTCTACAGTTGCATCCGCGACCCCATTTGGAGACTCACAGTGACCTAGGTAAACGACTGTTTTTTTGTTTTGTTTCTTATACTTTTCCGAGATAGAAATGGCTTCTTACATGGGCCAAGTGGTTTGTTGACAGGTGGAACCAGTTTTTCACTGGGACTCAAACCCAAATCCTCTGATGCTGAGACACTTAAGCTGTCTCTTCTAAAGACATAAGACAAACTTGGGGAGCCTGGGTGACTCAGTTGGTTAAGTGTCCAACTTCGGCTCAGGTCATGATTTCACGGTTTGTTGGGTTCGAACCCTGCGTCGGGTTCTGACAGCTCAGAGCCTGGAGCCTGCTTCGGATTCTGTGTCTCCCTCTCTCTCTGCACCTCCCCTGCTTATGCTCTCTCTCTGTCTCAAAAATAAATAAATATTTAAAAAATTTAAAGAAAAATATAAGACAAACTATTTTATGGGAACACTGCACACCCTTTTCACTTTTTTTATTAGATGCAATGACTATCAGGTGAGCTCAGATTTATGTATTATTTTCCCAGGTTTTAAAAGAGAGATCTCTGAATCAGAAGGGTTAAGAGGCTTCATAGTTTACTTTAAATGAAGATCTATACTCTATCATTTTGTCTGAGCATTGCTCCTAGAGACCATTATTATCTCCATTTTATAGATGAAAAAATGAGGCCCAGGGAAATGAGTAACTTGTCTATAGCTTCAAAGCTAATAAATACCAGATCTGCAACTCCAATCAAGTTTTCTGATTTTAAACCTACACTAATTTTGTGATAGCCCACTGCCTGAAGAGAAAATAAAGCACAGAAAGCAAACAAGCAAGACAGAAATGAGAAACCTACGTGGAAAGTGTTTATTACAAACATCAACTTTTTCTCAAGTTTCTAAGATCTGAAGGTTCTCAATGACTAAATTATTTCCTGGAGGTAACACATGTACTGAGAGAACCTCGTAAAAATCTTTAGGACACAGGAGAACTATTTAGCACAACACTCACTAGACAGAACATTAATGACTTCCCCCATTGGGAGCAAAAATGAATCTTCAGGAAATGCCAACGGAAACATTGATGTCAACACCAAAGTTACATCGGAATTCTCCCCTGTGTAGATTCTTGTATTATTTTCATTTTATTCTTCTTCTTAAGACATCGAGAGTTGTCCACAAATCTATTACCTTTCAGGAACAAACTCTGCTGTTATACAAATACTTTAGTAAATGTCTTTTGGGATCATGCAATTCCTTTAGGGGATGTATGGGGAAACCCTCTGTCTACTTGATTTACAAAATGCAGATGGTTGGTAATACTTGAATTGTTATAGATGCCTACTAACATCTTTCTCAGCACCCTTAAAGAGAGTGGCATAATTCTTTAAGACATAATATTACACTTAGGAATTGCTCTAAAAGATCATCAATCTTTTTTGCACAACTCTGAGTGCTCAGCTAGTGTTAAATAAACCATGACTAGAAATGAAATTCAAAATACTTTGAGTGATTTCTGCAAAATGCTCTCCATTTGCCAATTATGTCCTACCATATTTCATTTTATCAGTTATTCATTATTCTTGGCTAAAAATACAGTTATGACAAATAGTATATCTCAGAGGAAGTTTCATGATTTTCCAAAGAAATACGATCAATATGTTTCAGCCATGCCATCGTTTATATTTTGCACTTGGTGGAAATGATATTGTGAGCGATGATGATGGTGACTTTATTTGCAGTTGCTGATGAGTTTGGCTTTTTGGAGTATAAATATAACTAAAAGGAATATCAAATCCAATGGCATGGTTATCAAAAACGTATCTGCTAAACACAGAATGGACTTTCACCAAGAATAAAGGCAATCCACGAGAAATTTCTCTTTTTATATAATTTTGAATAAAGAAAACAAATTCAAAATCCACAGGTGCCTGGGTGGCTGAGTCAGTTAAGCATCCGACTTTGGCTTAGGTCATGATCTCAAGGTTCATGAGTTCGAGCCCCACCTCGAACTCTTTGCTGGCTGCCCAGAGCCTGATTCAGATCCATTGTCACCCCCCTCCTCCTCTCTCTCTCAAAAATAAATAAAAACATTTTTAAAAAGCCAATCCACAAGAAGGGGTGCTTCATCCCCTACCTCTGACCTTCCAGGAACAGACTGAAAAAAATATCCAAATCTTTAAACTTTAAATCATCTACTTGTTTTTTGAAAAAAAACATACCATGACCTATGGAGAAGGTAATGAAACAGTCATATATTCTAATCTGGAGTCTTCTTGGATGCTGTGTAGCTTGAGAAAAATTACTTAACCTCTCTGACCCCCATTTTGTTAGTATTTTTAGGCAGTGCTTCAAATATCAAAAAAGATAATGACCTAAAGATATTTTTAAAGTATAAACATCTCTTCAAATATAAAGACTAGCTCTTATTATATTATATTCCCTAGAGAAAAAGGAGTTTTCATCCTACTAAAATAAAGTTAAAATTGAAATCATGTATTATTCATGTCTATAAGCCATAAAACTATAGAAACACAAATGCTCTAATATAGTTTATACAGTAAAAACCTACATATGAATTAATAGATTTATGAAATTAATTAAAAGCAATTACATATTGTCATATATCACCGTTATAAGCAATACACTGTAACTAACAACTGCACTTTGAGGTATTCAAGAACAGCATAAAATCCATCTGCTCATTTTTTATCCTGCTGCATTTCTGTGACATTTCCAGCAGCCTTTCTGGCATTCAAACCTACAGCCTTTTTAAATCAAAGATTCTCTATCTCCCCCAGCTATGGCCACATGAGTCTTTAAGTGACCATGGCCCTTTTTCGACAGAGAAGAAAAAGGATGTTTTGCCTCAAAGCTTGCAGAAGAAGGGCACGCGTTCCAAGGGTGGCGGGCAGGGCAATGTCACAAGCAAAAGTCTGGTGGAAGAGAGAAGAGTCACGAGGCACAGAGCTCAAATGGACAACATGGAGGACGACTCAGAATAGAGTAGGCATTGGTGTTGGCGTCGCCAGAGAGACTTCTGAGATGGGAATGAGATACAGGCTTGGGGGATACTGAATGCTGCTCTAAGGAACCTTCACTATCCTCTTAAGAAGTGGACAAGTTGTAGAGCGAGGCAGCAAGCTCAGACCTTCGCTTGAAGAAGTTCACTCAGGCCAAAAGTGCAGGTTTTAATGCAGCAGGAACAGATGCAAAGAAAAACCAGGAAAGAAAGAAAGGTAAGAAATCCTGGTGTCCTTGACTGTCGCCTTGGCTAAGTCCTGGTTCTTTCCTACGTACTTTAGTGAGCAATACAGCCTCCTCTATCCTGTTCCCCCATAGTCTTATACTCAGTCACAGGGACAAAAGAAGGGACATGATTTGACGACTGATAAAACCATGGGCAAGTCTCCACTCTATAAGATACTAGTGGTGCAAACCTAGGAACATTCCTTCTTTCCCCACCCCTCCCCCGAGCCTGTTTCTTTCCCTCTAAAAGAGGGATAATCATAGCTAGCTTGCAGGGCTGTGAGTATAAGAGGCAAAATATGAAACTTGCCTGGCCCTTCCTAGCCCCTCAGAAAATGGTGGTTACCATTTTCATTTGTTTGCCCTAATTTACTGGGACTTTTTTCTACAGATGTAGAAATAGCTCTGCTGAAGGAAAGTGGCTTGCTCTAGATGCTTTAGTGAGTTCAGGGAGTGGAATCCATGGTTCCATGGTTCCATGGCGGAGGCCACCATCTAAGGTTCCATTACCTCCCTCCTTTCTTCTCATGCTGAAGCATCCTGCTGATATGCAAACGCCCAGGTAAGACACACCGTGCTGCTTCTCTTCTGCAAGCACTGTTAACAGAACCTCCAGGCGATATGGCTTCACCCTCACCATTATTAGCCGTGTCAGCCATTTTAAATGTGTGGGGATTTGTTCGTATGTCACTAACATCATACGACCTATTCAATTTTATCTTATTTCAATCACTTCACTTCAAAGCAAAATTACACATATAAGTGATCCAAAATAATTATAAGCATAATTTTCATACATACTATCTCTTCCTATATATATATTCTTCACCCTAATGTTGCCCATGTGAATTTTCATTTACCATTTAATTTTATAAATCACCGTGATAAAATAAGGGTTGGGTGTCAACGTTTTTATTAGGCATAGAAAAATTTCTTTCCTATAGGTTTTCTAGATGAGGACAGCCATAACAAAAATGGCATTCACTGGGTTTTTATTCTCAGTCTGCACTGAGCGCTTCACACACGTTGCCTGACTGTACTCATGTGCAATTTTACGAAATTATGCTGTTATTCTTCTCATTTTTAACAGATTTAAAAAGTAATGCTCAGAGAGGCTGGGTATCCTGTCATACCAGTAAGCCAAGGAGCCAGAATCGGGCTCAGTTCTGCCAGAACTTAGGGTCCATGAGCGTGTGGCATCCCAAAAGCACCACCTGCATATACGGCAAACACGTGAAAATATAACCTTCAGAAGTGAGCATCAGAAAATAGAAATAAGCTTCAGAAAATAGAAAATGTGGCTTGCGACTTACCCTTGTTGTTATCATACTGGTTTCAAAGAGACTCCCTCCCAGGATTCCTGCTGAGTGGAAAAGACCTAGGGTTGATTTTTAACTGAAAGCATAAAAGTATCTAATAATGAGAATACGAGGCATTGTGGCAAACCATGGGGGTGAACATCTTAGATGCGAGAATTTTGCTGCCTCCCTAGAAGTCATTAGGTGTTTCAAGACACCACTAGATGGGTGATACCAGCTGGAGGAGAGTTCTATTGAGACTCTCTAAGTGCTCTGGGGACAAAAAACAGATTCTAAAAAAATCACCAGTTACAGATGACAGAGAAAATGAACAATGCAGCTGGAGCCACTTATCCAAGTGTTGCTGACAAAGACAGTTGGCCTAACAGGAGACTAATAACATATTCACTTGAAAATTCACTTTATAAATGAAAGTCATACGCAAGTGTTTGTATTTGGTTGACGACGATGATGTCTAAGGCTTAAAAATACAAAATCCCTTACCATCTAGAGAAAGACGCAGGAGTCACACCTATAAAGCAACAATGAATGACCAAATAAGATAGAGAATTAAGTATGTGGCATAATAAGCCACGCGCTGAACCATCAGTGAACCCTCAGTAGAGCGGAAGCTTTATAGAAGAAGCAGAAATTAGTCGGGGTGTTCTGAAGAATGTACGTGCAAGAAGGGCGATTTGGGTTCACCTAGTCTAGCCCACTCACGGGACCTATGGCATACCAGATGCTCCCATGCTTAGATGTAATAGTGGATAGGCAATTGCAATGAATATAGCCTATCAAAACAGCAACCAAAGACTCAGGGACTCA
The DNA here is from genome assembly GCF_018350195.1 of Panthera tigris. Classification (NCBI taxonomy): domain Eukaryota; kingdom Metazoa; phylum Chordata; class Mammalia; order Carnivora; family Felidae; genus Panthera; species Panthera tigris. Next base: position 195,342,525 of record NC_056663.1, on the reverse strand, counting down.
GGGAGGAGGGTCAGGGTCACTCCACGTAACAAGCAACCCAGGCCAGCTGAAGTGCTGAGCGAGGGAGACAACTCTATAAACGAGCAGTGGAGGGATTTGAAGATTTATTTTAAAGGAAATTATAGAAAATACTACAGGACAGAGAGAACATAATGAATAATTTTACCTGCGAACAAATTGAGTAAGGGAGGTAGAAAGGCTGGCGTCGGAGAAGAGTAAGTTCGAACGTGTTAGTAGGCTGGAAGGGTGAGAATAGGAGGACAGATAGAGTCAAGCCAGGATCTTAGCGGCAGGGGGATAAAGTCAAGCTTAAACAGCTGGCTTCATACAAGATCAGCCATGGTCACTGGTCCCCGTTGGGTGTGGGCAGGGGGAATTCTGAGATTTTTAGGAGGGAGACACATATGTGGAATAGTTTTCTGAGAGGAGAAAATACACTTGTCTAGAAAGTGTACTTTCTTTCTTAGAATAAGCTGGTTGTTAGGGTTCCTGGGCAGCGCAATCAGTTAAGTGTCCAACTCTGGATTTCAGCTCAGGTCATAATCTCACAGTTCATGGGATCGAGCTCTGTGTTGGGCTTTGTGCTGACAACGCACTTGGAACTCTCTGTCTCTCTCCTCTCTCTCTCCCTCTCTCTGTCTCTCTCTCCCCCTCTGCCCCTTCCCCGATTCATGCATGCTCTCTCTCTCAATAAATAAATAAACTTACAAGAAACAAACAAAAAAAAGGACTCTCTCTCTTCCTCCCTCTGCCCCTTCCATGCTTGCTCTCGCTCTCTCTCTCTCTCTCAAAAGAAAAAAAAAAAGGAGAATGGGGCATTTAAAATTGATGTCTTAGTGAATGGTTAATCATAGATGGGACAAAGTCTAGGGTGAGACTATGGGATTGGAGAGGCACACAGTCATTCGAGTTGGAATGTCAAAAAAATGACAGACCAGGCTATTGGATACTATCATCACGGGTGTGGTAAAGACCACCAATAACAGTAACAGGAGTTAGTGGTAAACTGTAATCCAGATGCTAAAGACATCAGTGGATATAAGGCTACTGGCTGGTGAGTAGTTGATGACAGCAATAAAGAAGAAGGTAATAAAATTTAATGACACATACTTAGAAACATAGAGAGAGAGAGAGAGAGCCAGTGGAAGAAAGAGTTTGGAAGTTGCAATGAGAAGCAAGCAGAAAACTTACCCGGCTACAAGAGCTAACAAAGCTAATAGAAAACAAATGAGCATAGTTTCTCTGTTTTTCGCAACACAACTTAGATTGAGACTTTCCCACCAGAGCCAATGACCAGTGATCATGTGGCTGTGACAAATCAAAGAGAAAGTGTGCTGAGGGTGTTTCCGGGAAAGACCTTCCCTCTTGAGAAAAAAAAAAAATGAGCCATTTGAGGGGCTGGGGTTGGGGCTATGCTGTCCAATTTTTGCTTTCAGATATCATGACTGAGGCCAGGAGAGATACCTTGGGACCATGGATTCATTCTGCCTGGCAGAATAAGCAACACTACAAGGATTAAAGACAGTTAAAGGAATGAGTTTTGATATCTAAACATGAAGTTCAATCTTGGAATAATAACAACAACAACAACAACCACAACAACAACAATAACAAATAAGCCTTTTAAATACCTTATTTAGCAAAGCTACTTCCTTTCCCTTCTCTTTTAGGCCAATAGATAACACACAGGCATTGCTATCAGTACCGGATACAATGGGTTGTCCAGATTTAAGAGGTAACGCATCTTTAAACAAATAGATACGTTTATTGGATATTAGATTGGTGATATTCGCTTAAAACCTATTAATCTATAGGAGAGTAAGCTGAGGAGTGAAATGGCATTCTCAGGCATATACATTTGTCATGACCAAAACAAACGAACACACACACAAACAAACAAAGAATCCACCCATAATAATCAGGCTGACTGGTGTGTAGATAGCACTTTCCAGTCCCAGAATGCTTGTTCTTAAATCATTTGCTTTAACCTAGAAACCAATCTCCTCTCTCCCTGTCTAGAGTTCCTTTCACGACTGCCTTCTTCCTTTATAAATCTCATCATCTCAGGAGACAGGAAGATTGATAGATCGTGCAAAGTTTTTGTTTTCCTTCTGTTTGACTACAAACCATTTTTTTTAGAAGCAGGTGGGAAGAAACTAAGTGTAAATAATAACAATGCTTTCTGTCTGTGACACCATTGAGGACTGTGCATCTGTCTCTAGGAGATGGTGAAGGATGGAACAGTGATATAGAGAGCAGGGGCTCGGCATTGAGTCTCATCTGTTGCCTTTTAGACAGGGGACACGTCATGTCTGGATTTAGGGCAACGGCTGATATGCCAGGATCAAATTTACAGATAGTGACTGCAGAGTGGCCCATAGAATGAGAAAGAGGGAGAAAGAAAGGAAATGTTTTCATTGAACCCTACCACATAAGGCAATATACTAAGTTAGTATAGATATAGGTAAAGATACAGATGTACATATATATATATATATATATATATATAGAGAGAGAGAGAGAGATAATATTGCATATATGATTTCTGTTATTATCTTCCCTATTATATCTCACACTCCGCATCATTATTATTGGCCATTACCTCCATGGGCTCAGTTGACCTCCTGGTCCAAAAAAGATACTTCTTGAAATAATGAGTGATATTCAACATGGAAAGTGACTTAAAAGCCATCTAAACGGCAGAGTTGACAGATGAAAATTTACGAGCTAGTATATTGTGCAGTTACATAAATAGTGTCAGAGTCATGACTAGACTAATACCAACTTTAGGGAATAAGCTAAAAATCCAAACCTTCATTCAGTTTGCTCATATTTACTGAGATCCTTCCATACTCAAATGGGTCATTTGGCAGTGGCCACATTAAAAACATGTGCAGGGGTGCCTGGTTGGCTCAGTAGGTTTAAGCGTCCGACTTCGGCTCAGGTCATGATCTCACAGTTGGTGAGTTTGGGCCCTACGTCGGGCTCTGTGCTGACAGCTCAGAGCTTGGAGCCTGCTGCTGATTCTGTGTCTCATTCTTTCTCTGCCCCTCCCCTGCTCATGCTCTGTCTCTTTCTCTCTCAAAAATAAATAAACATTAAAAAAAAAGATCAGTGCTCGCTTCGGCAGCACATATACTAAAAAAAAAGATCAAAAATTAGTGCAGAATGTATGAGACTCCGGAGTCTGAAGAAAAAGAAAACAATGTTTGGGAATAAAGCCATAAAAGCTTTCATGACGAAGTGCTCCTCATCTTGGTTTCTTGGAAGGTTTCAGCCTTCCAAGGGCAGAGAGAACGGAGAGTCTTCCTGTGTGCAGAGTATTATACAAGCAAGTGAATACCAGTTTGGATAGAAGCAGGTATTATTTCCCAAAGATCTGACGCACACCTTGTCCCCCCTTCCCCTATCCTCATCTGCCCCCTGAATTTCCACCATATATAATTAAAGATATTCTTGGGCATGTTGGTTCAAACTCCCTCAGAGCTTCCTGGGTGTGATCTGAAACCAGTCCCTGCACATGCAGCACAGGGAGATATGGAAGGAAAAGGCAGCTTCTGGAGCTTTGTAGGTGGCAGGTGTAATAAGCAAGGGCTTGTCCATGGGGCTTGTCTTGGACAGCCTCAAGAGGAGGATATCTTTGCACCTGCCCACCAATGTTAAAACTTCCTACAGAGGCCTTAATTGGGATCAGTCACATATACCGTGCGTGTGGTCCCAGCACCACCATGTCCTTGGGCAACTTCTGGGAATAGGGAAGGCAAGCAAAACCCACATTCCAAAGACAGGGGAAGAGCGAGGAGCCTCTGATTTCTGGGGTCCAGTTCACTGGACCAACTCAGAATTTCCCCTGTAGACGCCTCTTTCCCACAGGCAGGGAACTGAAGCGGTGTATGTGAATCACCCCTAGCCACGTTGACATATAAAATTGACCATCACCACAACCTTAACTTCATAGGAGATTTCTTGACCCCTTAACAAGAATAATTTATTTCTCGTTTTTTGCTTTTGTTATATAACGTTCCAGGTGGAGCTCTGATCCACCAATGGACGTTACCTTGCTCCCTACGAAGGAGGATGTTCATGCGATGGCTCTCCATGTCTAATGGAGGGTGCTGTTCTAACTCTTCCTTATGGCCAGGGTACAGTCCACATGTTTAGGTGCTAGAGGTAAAATACAAGACGAGTCTGGATCAATGAGTCACCTAAAATTTCAATGGGTAAAAAGCCATGCAATTAACTTATTTTGTTAAGTCACCGACTTTTAGAGCTTGTGGATTAGCAAAGCAGAACCGAGCCTATGTTAACTAATTAACTTTATTAACAGTCTTAGGGAGTTGATTTAAGGATTTTATTGGATAAAAGATGTGGAAATTTTGGAAAAGGCTAAACATTATTGTGTCTTTAATCCTGCAGCTGTGTTTCAATGAAATCACTGGTAGTTCTAAACAAGCCTGTGCATCAGGACTGACTTATTATTTATTTCTACAAGGACTTTTACCAACTGAATATATTACATTTCTGTTTCAACTTTAATTTGGCAGAAAACTCAAGATCTCACACCAGAGAAACACAGCTGGGATGGAATTTTCAGGCACTAAAATTACTACTTTTAAGACTTTCTTTGGTGCCCGTACTTTATTGCCTAGTTCAAGATCAGACACATGATAGTCATAGATGTACTTTTATTTCTAAGATGCTAAACCGTTCTTGGCATGCCTTCTAAACAATATATTAGGACTAGCCATAACTATCGATGTCCTCTGTCCCACATGCTACAGGCTTCAAACAGTTACAAACTTGTCCATTTAAGTCAGAAAGTTTTTGTAAAAAGGAGGTCTTTAGGAAACGCAGCCTGTATTCAGTGAGTCAATTGGAGCTAGTGATGTTCGTTCAGGTGACGTGGAAGGTCTTCCAGAAGTACTCAGCTTTTCTAAAACCAGAAAAGTCTGCGTTTCCCATATCCACCACTTCAGAAGGTATTTTGTTCAGAGCACATATGCATCAGAAAACTCAGACCCGATCCAAAGAGTAGACAATATTTGAAGAACTATTATGTAACTATTATTAATTAACAGTGAGATAATCTTAGTATTCAGCATCAAAATCGTTGTATTTTATGCCTGTATAGTCTTGGTAATGTCTATCATTATCATCATCATTATGACACAAAACTTAATTTATTGAGATTCTACTATAATTCAGACAATGTTTAGGGACAGTTACATATATTTCCTATTCAATTTTCTCAGTGACCATATGAGGTAAGTAAATATTTGTAATTATATTTTACAGACAAGGAAATTGAGGTTCCCAATAGATATGTGACTTGCTTAGTGTTTTCTAACTACTAGGGTTTTGAATTAGGAATATAGATTGCCAATCCTTTCCATTTCTATAAAAAGTAAGAAGTCCAAAATTTATGTGATGTCTCTCAATTTCTAACTTTCAACAGCTAATACAAAACCAATGTTTAAAATGTATACGTGGGCCAGATTTTCCCCCACCAGCTCCAGATTATGGCCTTTGTTTCATGCGGTAAGAATGGGTGACTGTTGTCGAATGCGACTCTAGAGGTGGTTGAGAGTTTCACAACCTGCTTACACACTCTTGTTTACAGATGAGTCTGACCCCATACTCCTTACTCAAGCCAGAAATTCCAAACGTGCCGAAATACCTATAGATTTGGGATGTACCCCTCCACCCAACCCCTGCACACACAAAAAAATGTTGGAGGGTCATTAAGTATAAATGTCTACTCTCGGACACCATGCTCAGGGTATAAACAAGGGGTCAACAAGTATTTACACTCTCAGAAGCATTGGATAAATGATAATGGAATGCTAACTTCTTCTCATTTATGTCTCTAAGAAACCCTTGGCATCATGTAGGGTAGGAGAGCTATGGAATATTTTTATTTAGTGTGTGTCCACCTGTTGTCTGAGCCTAGGCTTTCAATTTGTTTTTGTTTTGTTTTTTTCCAGTAACACATGGGATTCTATACAAGATCTAATAGTTTGTTGGCATTGAAGATGGGCGAAGTCCACCTGGGCAGCTCAGTCGGTGAAGCGTCTGATTTTGGCTCAGGTCATGATCTCATGGTTTGTGAGTTAGAGCCCCACATCAGGCTCTGTGCTGACAGTTCAGAGCCTGGAGCCTACTTCAGATTCTGTGTCTCCCCTTCTCTCTGCCCCTCCCCTGCTCATGCTCTGTCTCTCTCTCAGAGAGACAGACACATAAATATTAATATTCATTAATATTTAACAAATAAATATTTTTAAAATTTTAATAAATAAGATCAAATAAAAAGGGCAAAGTAAAAAAAAAAAACAAACAAACTGGATTTTATCCCTGTGTGTTCAGACCAATTAAGATATAGAGAGTAAAATCATTTGAATAAAAATCAAAATATTGGTTTTATTGCTAACATGTACAAATTTGAGTTTGTAACTCAGGTCTGTGTCCAAAATAGACTTAAGAATAATTTATTCCTGGACTGTAACGTGGTTCCAGCTCAGTCCTGGCTTCATATTCATATGAGGAACTTCCAAAAATGATGATGCCCAGGTCCCACCCAACAGATTCAGATACAATTGATGAGGCCTGGGCTCCAGTTTACTTCCTTTTTTTTAAAAGTTTTTTTTTTTAATTTAATTTGAGAGAGAGAGAGAGCTCATGAGTGAAGGAGGGGCAGAGAGAGAGAGGGAGAGAGAAAATCCCGCGCCAACAGTGAGGAGCCCGACGCAGGGTTTGGAGCCCAGGAGCCGTGAGGTCATGACCTGAGCCGAAATCGAGAGTCAGATGCTTATCCTACTGGGCCACCCAGGCACCATTTTAGTTGGCGTCTTAAAAGCTCCCCCATATGATTTCATTATAGGGCCAGGATGGAGAAAAGAGTGTTGGCTCAAACCAGTGTTTCTCCAAAGTTCCATGTGCATGTGTATCACCCGAGGACCTTGTATAAACACAGATTCTGATTCCGTGGTCCGGGGTGGGGTCAGAGCACCTGCATTTTCGACAAGCTCCCCAGGGATGTTGAAATCGCTGGTCCTGAGATGAAACAGAGTGGCAGGGTGGAAACCACCAAGATGCTCTGCCTTAACGAGAGAATGACTATAGACCGTATCCTGGGCAGCTACTGCAGGGAAATTTGCTACCTCCTAAGGGAGGTTTCAGGGAAGATACAGCTTTCTCCACACCTTTCTCAGCTGGAACTCAGCCCTGATGCCCGTATGCTTTTGATGTGGAACTCGAGGCAGAACTTAATGACTCTCTTCTCTGAGCAGAAAGATCCATGAGAGGCTAGAGAGGCTGGAGCTCCAGAGCGGCAGCTCTTTCTCCCCACTGAACTGATTCTGTAAGTCACTACTTCGGGACAGACAAATAAAAAGCTGAGGGAAGTACAGAAATGAAACTGTCAATGCTCTCAAGAAGAGTGGCCCCAGGATGAGTGCGGGGAGGTGATAAGAACGTCTCCTCTTTACCTAGCTCATAAACTGTCTGATGTCGACCTTGTCTTTGATGGCAAGACGACATCCTTGATCTCTGAATCCCAAGGCTAACATTTAGTACTGCAAGTCCCAAAGGGAGATATGTGGAGGTGTCACTCCAGGCAAAATATCCACATGCAAACCTAAGACCTCGACCAACTCCTGACCAACTACATAAGAATACTGGGAGGGGGACCTGGACTTTGGGGTTTTAAGGAAACTCTCCTAGATGGTCCTCATGTGAAATCACAGTTGAGAGCCATGGACCCTAAGACTCTGGTAATAAACTATTTTAAAACTTGTTTGGCCACAGATCTAACTTACATATCTTAATACAGGTGTAGCAGCCTTCTTGGTCTTTTCTTTAGTCCCTCATTCTGACCATGGTTTGTAGATGGCTGAGTGTTCTGAAGGCAGAGAGAAGGAGAATGCTCTTTACTCTGTGTACAGCCTACATAGCCTCCCTTGACTTGGTCTTCCCATCAGGGATCTTTGTCACGTAGAAAAAAGAACTTGGGGCCTAATTTAGTCTACCAGTTCCATGGGGGCACAATGGAAATGCTGGGGAATCCCTAAAAGGCCAAGAGAGGCAATTAAAGGAGGAAAAAAATCCACACACGGGCACCAAAAGAGGTCCAAAGAATATTTAATGTTTTGCTAATAAAACTTTATTCACTGAGGACTTGGAACAATGATGTCCTTAGGAGTGGGGAGGGTGTTTCCATCTTCTCGTACAAGTTAAATACGCCATCAACACTTGATTATGTAGTTATATACCTCTTCTAAGTAGGGTCTCATTCAATGCCATACCTTTATTTTATTTTGGAGATAAACAGTTTCAACTTCAAGAGGCACTTGTATTTTTTTAAGTTTGTTTTGAGAGAGAGAGAGAGAGAGAGAGAGATGGGGAGGGGCAGAAAGAGAGGGAGAAAGAGAATCCTGGGAAAGCTCTGCACTGTCAGCACAGAGCCCAACATGGGGTTTGATCTCAAAAACCAGGAGCTCATGACCTGGGCCGAAATCAAGAGTTGGAGACTTAACCAAATGAGCCACCAAGGTAGCCCAAGAGACACTTTCCATGCGTACTTAAAATCACTCTTATTCACCCTAACTGTACCACTGGCCCTAAGTCTATTTGTTTATATGTACAGTGAGTTAGTAATTGGTGTATAAGACACAAGTATTTTTTGCAAACTAATAGTTGTAGATTACCTTAATTATCATGTATGTTGTAAATTTGCATTTACAACCTTATTGTGAATGGCATATATACAAGCATATCCAGTCTTATTAAGGTATTTACTTACAGCATCAATTGAGAAAAAATGATGTTCAGGTAAAATCTATGTAATAGGTGAAAAGGGAATTAGAAATGTCTTCTGGCAAGAGGTACTTTATGTGCTACGGCAATGTTTCCAATTACCTATTGCGAGAGAAAGACAGAATACTTGTGTGTCTGGATTTCAAATGAACAATGTGAACAGGAATCGAGGGGAGAAAATGACGGACCATGAGTAGCCCTATAGACCTTCTTCCCTTCCTTCCCTAACTAACCAACTGTTGTCTCACCCCTGATTTGTCTGAAATTTTTAAAAAATAAATATTGATTGATAGCAAAAAATTAATAATAGAGGACTATGAGAAGGAAATAAAATCCTGAATTCTATAGTTCTCACATTTGGTTCAATTGGGTTATTATCTGACGTCTGCCTCTTCCTATATCAGGGAAACTGTCTTCTTTTTTTATTAATGTATTTTTTTAAAATTTATTTATTTTTGGGAGGCAGAGGGAGACATAGAATCTGAAACAGGCTCCAGACTCTGAGCTGTCATGGGGTTCCAACTCAGGAACCGTGAGATCATGACCTGAGCCAAAGTCAGACACCCAACTGACTGAGCCACCCAGGCTCCCCAGGGAAGCTGTCTTCTAACTCTGAGCATGTTTCCTAAAATTTGAACACAGGGGTCCCCTGGATCATGTCTCAACTGCTTCTAGGATCCTGCTCTTTGGCAAGAAGAACCCTGAAGTGGTTAACAACTATTCAGAGTCTGGGAAAATGCAATGAGAGAGCATCTCAGCTGGTGCTTGGCTGGCTGCCCTCTTCCTCCATTCCTGCCTCCATTCCTGTCCTCAGCAACCCGGCCCCCAACTTCCCCCAAATGGGTTACACATACACCTGCCAAGCTGGCCCTCTAGATGAAGTACCACCAAAAATGTCATGTTTTTTTATTCCCCTAAAAATGTCTATTTTCAATCACCTTGTAAACTCAGCACTGCTTCAGGAGGTCTGGACTTGTTTAGAAATTTCATTTTATCGCTTGAGTGCCAGACCCAACAGACACAGCTTTGACATCAATTAACAGCAGGACAAATCGGCAGCAGCCATTTCTGGAAACAGCTTCCACGCTGACAGTGAAGCATGACGGTGGAGAAACAGCCCCTCCAGTAACACTTTGTCATTCCTCGACACTGCTGACAGACCCCTTACCTTGTGCCACACTGACACAACCCACAGGCACACACAATTATACACCTGGGCTTGCACAGGCAGGGCTTGCACATAGAGGGGTTTGTGTCCCTCCCCATGCACGTGCTCACACATGCACATACGCTTACACACTTAAATATGCCCACACATGCAACCCTCACAAATGCACGCACAGACACACATCTGCAAACACACACATGCTCACACACAGGATCTCATGTACCCCTCTGAGTGCCCCCAGGCTCATACATGTGCCTACACACCCAGCACTCACAAGGATATGCAGACGGGGTACACGAAGACAGGATTTCTGAGACAGGAGTACTCAGCCGGCTATGTGCGCTGTCACAGCTAAATCTGCACATCAGCTCACACAAATACGGGCAAAGTACCCGCATGCTTAACACCTGATGCAAGACTGAAGACAAGTTTCTGAAGGAACATTGGAAAGTGTGTCTGCTTTTGCTTTGAACAAAGACTATAAAATCCAGAGAAAATATGCTCCTTACTTTCTGGCTTTAATATATTTAGCTGTGGACAGCTTTATCTGCCATATATATATATATATATATATATATATATATGGTCTGCCATTTAGGGTACTTGAGTTATGTTTACATAACAAGATCTTGGAACATTTAGCCAAATGAATATTTCTTTTATGTGCAAACAGACGGCCTTCGATGGCTCGTTTTAGCTGTTGTTTTGCACCATTTACTCAATGGAGAAACTCTTCATGGTTGTTCAGTCCTGACATGTTTTGCCACAAATTGCATTTATTCACTTCCTCCGGCACCTACGATCGCCTCTAAAACTTTTCAGACCACTGGCTAGAAAACAAAAAAGGCTGCCGTTCCAAGTCTCCATTTTTTTTTTTGTTTTGTTTTATGCCTCTCAGATGTTTGGAAAACTAAACAGCTTTATTAATTAGCACTTACACTGAGGCATGTGAGCCGAAGAAGGGGAAAAGGGAGCCCTGCTGCTGTCCTCACCGTAGGCAATAACAGCTGGAGCTGGAGAAGAGAAACAGAATAACAAAGTGGCTTTATTTATTCAGGTGAAAACCGTGCTCCTGGAATCTGGGCGGGCAATAATTTAGTGGGTAATGGGGCGAGGTGCAATAAGTCACAGAAGCCTGGGTCCCTCCACCGAGCACCTGTGTGACGTGGGGCAGAGCACGTGAAGCCCTGGCATTTGGATGCCTTCGGTGTAAGAGGAGGGCGATTAACACCTCACTGATTTTTTTCGTAATGGAGAAGGATCGCTGTAGTCTTTCTGGTACCAAAAAATCATTGTAGGCTTTTATCTTTCCTTTAATTACCGTCTGCAGAACAATTTGTTTAGTCTTTATACACAAGCCTAAACCAGTGGTTCTTAACCTTTATGACAGGTTTCATGTGGTTTGCCATCTCTTACAGTTGTTTTAAATGTTTATTTATTTTTGAGACACACACACAGAGAGAGAGAGAGAGAGAGAGAGAGAGTGAGCAGGGGAGGGGCAGAGAGAGTAGGGGAGAGAGGATCTGAAGTGAGCCCTGCACTGACAGCAGAGAGCCCGACGCTGGGCTCAAACCCACAAACCATGAGATCATGACCTGAGCTGAAGTCAGAAGCTTATTAACAGACTGAGCCACCCAGGCACCCTCTTACAGCTTTATTCTAAAGGTTTCATCTTATGTTTATAAGTGGTTTTATTTTACCCCCTTGGAGAGTATTGTGGGTTCCTGGACTCAATTCCAACATATGTGTTGCGGTAGGGGCACTTCCCCATATCAACAAACAATTTTCTGACACCAGCCAAGTGTTTTACAATTCAGCTCAATTCAGACACTATCCACCCAGAGACAGCATCAGAGACCACAGGGTAAGGGCTCAGCCCTACAGATATACTCCCACCCCCGCTTCATATGCCAAGTATGAGACCAGGTTATCACCTGGGCTTCTGACCAACTGGCAGTCCAATGACCCCCTTCTTTGGCTTCACCTGTCTGTCATGACCCACTGGCTTCAATACGAGATTCCCCTAAACTCCTCCTCAGGTTTAATTTAGCAGAGCAGCTCACAGGACTCAGACACTTTTGCTTCCTAACCAGCTCATCGTAAGAGGATATAACTCAGGAACGACCAAATGGAAGAGATAACATAGGACAAGGTACGGGGAAAGGGCACAGAGATTCCATGCCCTCTCCAGGTGCATCACTCTCCCCAAATCTCCATGTGTAACCAACCTAGAATCTCTTTGAACAGCACACTTTAATTTTTTTTGGAGGCTTCATTTACATAGGCATGGTTAATTAACTCATTGACCATTGTCTTACTTCTCTCTCCTTCCCAGAGGTTGGGGGAGTGGGTGGGGCTGAAAGTTTCCAGCCTCCATTCGTGTGGTTGGCTCCACTGGCAACCAGCCGCCATCTTTAGATGCTTTCCAAAAGTCACCTTATTAGTTTAACACAGGAGACACTTCTAAGCTCTCATCAACTAGGAAATCCCAATGGTTTTGGAAGCTGTGAGCCAGGAGCCCTGGATAAAAACCAAATATATTTGAGGGCACCTGGGTGGTTCAGTCTGTTAAGGGTCCAACTCTTGGTTTCAGCTCAGGTCATGATTTCATGGTTTTGTGAGTTTAAGCAGAGCCTACTTGGGATTCTCTCTCCCTCTGTCTCTGCCCCTTCCCACTTGTGCTGTCTCTGTCTCTCTCAAATAAACAAGTAAATTTTAAAATTAAAAAAAAAAACAAAAAACAAATATGTATGAATCATCAAATAGTATGTATTTATGTGTGTGTGTGTATATATATATATATATATATGTTTTGTATATTATATATGTATTATATTATGTATATTATATATGTGTATCTATATCTATATCTATATCTATATCTATATCTATATCATCTGTACCTATATCTATATAGAAAGAGAGCACAATATTTCAGAGAAAGAACCCCCGATTTTGGGTGAAACTCCATGAGAATAGAGATTTTTGTCTGTTAGTCACTCATTTATTCCTAGTGCCTGGATAAGTATCTGATACATAATAGATTCTTAGTAAGTACTTGTTGAAATGAGGAACTCGATTCTCAACTATTCTGTCCCAAAAGAAAAAAGAATGTAATGAATTGCTTCTTATTCTTTCCACAAAGATAATTGCAATGGACTGTGTCCCCTCCAAAATTCATATGTTGAAATCCTAACCCCCAATGTTAGGAGGTGAGGCCTTTGGGAGATTGTTCAATCATGAGGGTCAAGCCCTCATTAGTGAGATTAGTGTCCTTATAAAAGGACCCCACAGAACTCCCTAACCCTCCTTTGCCATGTGAGGACACAGCAAAAACCAGGGAGCAGGCCCTCATAAGACCCTGAATCGGCCAGCACCTTGATCTTAGACTTTGCAGCCCCCACAGTAGGAGAACTAAATGTCTGTTGTTTGTAAGCTGCCCAATCTACCGTATTTTTGTCATTGCAGTCATTGCACCTTGAGCTGACTAAGTCAATAATCAACTAGGGCTTTGACTTACCCACCTCTCTTCCCTCAGGGCCTGATATGGCACATACAAGAGCCTTAACACAAATGTGTTCTATGAATCAATACATGACACAAAGAATTTAGTGAGGGAACAACAAAAATTTTGAAACACTATTAAAATGCCATTGTTAAAATAATCCAGCTCAACAGTCCTTGCAGACGAGCGACATTCTTCCTGTCTCTCTCTTATCCTTTCTCTCTTGCTTCCACGGGGGACCCCCTCTCCCTCAGACCACAGGATACAAAATCTGACAAGCTACTCTTGGCTTTTCAGATAATACACACTTGATCTCAATGATTTCATCTATAATTGTTTTTGTTCTAATTACCATGTGCAGTAGTAACTTTCAAATTCCCATCTCAAACTCATTCTCTTCACCACCTTTGTTCAATATTCAGCAAGGGCTGGAGCAATGCTACCAGAATAGCAGGCAAATGCCTTAAACAAGACGTGCCAATCACAGTTTACTCTCTTCTTTCCTAAATCTTCCTCTAGTCAATTCTGCCTCTCAGTAGATGACTACCAGTGTCCACCCAATAGACATCCGGAATCCTCTACACAGCTACACCCTGCAAGTCTCCTGCCCATTCTTTCTCTTTAAAGCCTTTTCTATCTACATTAAGTATTGCTTTCAAGTATTCATGTCTACCTCTCTCTTTTTCCTGCACAAATTTCTGCCTAAAAAAAGCTCCGAGAAGCAATGGGATAGAATCCACAGGATTTAAATGTATCTTTCAAAATACCTACAACCTTGAATAATAGAAGAGAAAGAGCTGAGAAAAGCAACGAAGGTCAAAGACACTTGTTGGAAAAGATGTTTGTAGTGGCAACCCTACAAAACAAAGTTAGCAAAAATCTCTTCCAAAAGGAAGTGTGATAGATAGAGGGCAAACTCAATGCTTGTTTCTTGGAACGACCAGAATGGCGTAATGCAAGCTAGCCAGAGGGACATCCCTGGCACCCATCCCACACCCCTAGGCTTTGGGCAAAGCCAGGGGGTTCAGAAAATCTGGAAACAGTTTTTTTTTTAGAAAGAAGAGGCCTTGAGTTGGAAGCCATCTGCGTTTGATCATTGCTTTCTGGAAAGAAGCAAAGACTCCAACGATCCACTGTCATATAACCCTGCCGGATAAGCTACACCCCACTATGGGAAGAAATTTCTGTTGATGAAGAGACCAGTTCGGGCACAGGCATAACCCAAACCTCCTGAAAATAGCTCTCCTCCAAGAACCCACCCTGTTCAAAGATGAGAAATAATTAGAAAGGAGGCAGCACAGGATCCAGACAAAAATACTACAAAAAATAAGAAAAAAGGGAATAGCACAATATGTAAGATGAGTAAGCTCCACCAGAAAAAAAAAAAAAAAGAAAAAGAAAATATTGCCACAGAACAAACGATGTGCCATAAGCAAGATTTTGAGCAAGCAGCCATAAGTAAGATTTTAAGAATACTTTTAAGAAAGTACACGAGTCAGCTATGTCAAGTTTTCCAAAAGAGATGAAACATGCACCAGCAGAATGTGGGAAATAAGTGGAAAGACAAAAGGAAAACATCATGCTACAAAATCATGCCCGCTTTGGAAGCAGCAGGAAGGAAAATAGAAGCTGCTCACAACATAGTAAGGCCATGAAAGATTAGAGAGGGAGAAAAATAAAAGGAAGATGAGCAAAGAGTTCTAAAAGATTGCACATAGCAGCTGCAGACCACAGGAAAGGAAACAAGACTTCACACACACACACACACACACACACACACACACGCATGCATACACCTATTATAGGTAGGTCCAAAAATGGAATACCTCTGTTTTTGAAGATACGATTTAGTAAATATTTTCAGGTATAAAAGAAAACCTAATTATATATGCTAGAAGAGTAGTACGCTAAGACTCAAGATTTTTGAAAGAAGAATGCTGGACGATTAAAGTTACTGGTCTTTTAAAATAAAGAATAAGGGGTGCCTGGGTGGCTCAGTCGGTTAAGCAACCAACTCTTCACATCGGCTCAGATCATGATCTCACAGTTGGTGGGATTAAGCCCCGTGTCAGGCTCTGCACTGACAGTGCAGAGCTCGCTTGGGATTCTCTCTATCTTTCCTTCTCTATCCCCTTCCCTTTGTGTGTGCATGTCCTCTCTCTTTTTCTCAAAATAAATAAATACACTTAAAAAAAAAAGAAAGTAGATAGAGATTGTCAAAAGCATTGCCATTTTAGAAAGGATGACCACATAAGGCTTTAATGAGGGGAAACATGGTAAAAAACAGAAAACAAAAACGTGAATAAGTTACGATGAGAAAAATAACAATTTTGAGGTCTGCCCAGACCTTTTACAATATGACAGTCTGCTCACACCCACAGTCTGGACATTTAAAGAACTGAGTTTTGGGGCGCCTGGGTGGCTCAGTCGGTTAAGGGTCCGACTTTGGCTCAGGTCATGATCTCGTGGTCCATGAGTTCGAGCCCTGCGTCAGGCTCTGTGCTGACCACTCAGAGCCTGGAGCCATCTGTGGATTCTGTGTTTCCCTCTCTCTCTGACCCTCCCCCGTTCATGCTCTGTCTCTCTCTGTCTCAAAAATAAATAAACGTTAAAAAAAAATGTAAAGAACTGAGCTTTGGATTTCCACTACAATCTCCCACTTTGCTTTTCCCAGGGAAAAGGTTTCAAAATAACTACTTAGAGTTAAGTCCGTGAAAAGTTAGTGGCCTTCACTGCAACCACTTATCAGTAACAGGTGCTTGTTTCCTTGTTCTCTCTCTCCTTTGTCCATGACCTAGACAGAGGATTGACCTTCCCTTGGCTAATTGTGCCCCTCTTCTGGGATCTGTACCTAATAAACCTTGTGCTTTACTTCCTTTGTGTGAGTGCAATCAAAACTGTGCCTTCAATCAAAATGGCCCTGGATTTTTCAGCTCCCCCAAGTAGGAGCTCAGATACGAGGGAGCTACCTTCCAACTCCGTGTGGGTGGCTTGAGCCTCCCCAGTCTGCAGGTCAAAATCTGCAGACTCTTAACTCAACTCACCAGTTCCAGGATTTCCAACACATGAGTAAAGTAGCAAGTTTTGCGTATGTCCAAGGAAAGAACATCCCAAGCAAAGAGAATGGTTAATGCCAAGGTCCTGATGCATGAATGTGTCTGGAGCATTCAGAGAACCAGGAGGTGACTATGGCTGGACCAGAGTGAACATGAAGCAACCAGGAGATGAAGTCAGGCAGACAGCATGGAGAGGGATGCATCATGTTGACTAGTATAAGTATTTGAGATTTTACTATGATCGAGATGGGAAGTCTTTGGAGTGTCTTAAGAAGATCGCATGATGTCTTACACGTTGTATTTCCCTTGTTATTTCTTCTTAATTCAGTGGCGGGAAAAAGGCTGAAGGAGAACCTGGGCAGTTTACGGAAGAGGATATTAAATAGTACAAGTGAAAGCCGATGGTGACTAGAACCTGGATAGTAGCACTATAAGCAGTAAGACACAAAAAGACGTGCTATAAGCTGGGCGTAAGATTCAAAATTAAGAGAAAAGCTCTTATCCATTGCTGATGGGAATACAAAATGCCACAGCCACTTTGAAAGACAGTTTGGTGTTTGTTTGTTTGTTTGTTTTTTTACAAAACTAACTATACTCTTTCCAGACGATCCATCAATCCTGCACTTTGATATTTAGCAAAAAGAATTGAAGCCTTGTGTGCACACAAAAACCTGCCCAGGGATGTTTACAGCACCTTTATTTATAATTGCCAAAACTTGGAAGCAATCAAAAAATCTTACAGTGAATGGGTAAACAAACTGTGGTATATCCAAACAATGGAATATTGTTTAGCACTAAAAAGAAATGAGCTTTCAAGCCATGAAAAGACACGGAGGAAACTTAAATGCATATAACTAAGTGAAAGAAGCCAATCTGAAAAAGCTACATATTGTGTGTTTCCAACCATAGGACATTATGGGGGAAAAAAAAAACAAAAAACAAAAAACTATGGATCAGTAAAAAGATCATCAATTTTTAGGAGTTAGAGGAGAGAGAAAGAGATGAACACACAGAACACAGAAAACTTTTAGAGCAGTGAAACTATAATTTATGATGCTATGATTGTGGATAGGTGTCATTGTATTTGTGCAGACTCACAGAGTGACAATGCCAAGACTGAACCCTAATGGATATTACAAACCGAGTGATAATGATGGGTCAGTGTAGGTTCATAGATCGTAACAAACGTACCACTCTGGTGGGATATGTTAATAGTGGAGAAGGATATGCATGAGTAGGGATAGGCTCTATGGGAAATCTATGAACCTTCTCTTCAATTTTGATGGGTATCTTACACTGCTCTAAAAATAGTCTACTAAAAAATAGATAAAAAGAGACCAGTCAAAGGTGATTCCATGTGTTTTTAGCTCCAAGCCATTGAATAATAATGGAATTGACCATTTACAGTGGAAATTGTGGGAGAAACAGATTTGAGGTTTGGTAGAAAGAAGATCAGAAACCCACTTTGGAAATTGTACTATTTAGAATACCCACTGGAAGTTCGAACAGGGAAGCTGATTAGGTGGCTGGATATATAATGAAACAGTTTTGGAACATGCAAATAATCACATAATTTGTACCAGCCATTTTTAATTTTCTTCATGTTGATTCATTTATTTTGAGAGAGAAGTGTGGGAGGGGCAAATAGAGGGGGAGAGAGAGAGAATCCCAAGCATGGATTCCCAAGCACTGACAGTGCAGAGTTTGATGCAGGGCTCAAACTCATGAATTGTGACATCATGACCTGAGCCAAAATCAAGAGTTGGACTCTTAACCCACTGAGCCATCCTGACGCCCCTGTATGAGTGCTTTTGAAAAAGTCTTAGAAGGCAAATTTTTAGCAAATTTAAGATGAATAGAAAATTTGGGGGAAAAGCAACCAGTGTGAGCTTTGAATCTATACATCTATAGGGATAAACTTAACACAACTGGAATATGAAACATCAACCAAATAGAATGAAAATGTTAGGAACTTAAAAATGTAGAAATGGTTAATAGGAAAGAGAAAGAAGGAAGGCAGGGGAAGAAAGTGTGGGAGACAATTTAGGAAGGCTCATTTGCTCATCTTTGTGACCAAGCTCTCAAAGTTATATAAAGTGGACAAATCGAGTTGTAAGGATGCAAGCATATTAAAATTTATAAACTTATATACTAGACTATTTTTAAAAAGCAATTACCTTATTAAGAAACAATAATCTATGACAGCAGACACTGTCAGTGCCCTACCCCCTTCTCCTCACTCTTACTACCCCAGCATGTGTCCCCACACATTACAACTGCCAGCATCTGATTTTTTTAAATGAGGACTTGGCTTTCTATTGCAAAGAAAGCATTTTGTCCAACCCAAATGGCAGCCTAGAAGTGCCAGAAAATTAGGGCGTCTGTGTGACTCAGTTGGTTACGTCTCCAACTTTGGCTCAGGTCATGAGCTCACAGTTCGTGAGTTTGAGTCCCACATCGGGCTGTACTGATAGCATAGAGTCTGCCTGGGTTTCTCTCCCTCTCTCTCCCTCTCTCTGACCCTCCCCCACCTGCATTTTTCTCCTTCTCTCAAAGTAAATAAGTAAACTTAAAAAAAAAAAAAGAAGTGCCAGAAAATTAACATCCATTTGGATCAGCCTCCAACCGAAGACTCTCCCCTTCAGGTCGGATAACAAGGAAACACAAACCTGTGTACTACATTGGCTGTCCAAGTTTCTGCAGCTACTCTCAGTGGTATCAGGCACTCTTCTTCCCCAGACCCCTGCCTTCCTTCTCTGAAAATTCATGGTTTAGAATTCCTGAATCTGGAGTCTGATTCTGATGGAAAACTCAGACAGCTGGTATGAGAAGTGGTTCTGGGAAGCACATACTCATTATGAGATTATGAGATTGTGCCACTCACTAACCAGAAGACAACAACAATACTGATTTTTGTCCTAACACCCGGCATGCTTTAGCTAGCATCGATCTTACCATTGCACTTAACTTGTGGTGAATTTGATGTGACACAAACAGAGGGGGGTGGTCAACTAATTCAATGTCTCCAGCATTCAGTAGATAAGAAGCCAATGTTTACTAAAAGGATGGAGATTTGACTATTGTTAAGTGCAACTGAAACACTAAAAGAAGAAAGGAAAGTTCACATTAGCTGATTACCAAATGAAGGCGTGATGGAAAAGCCAAAAGGCTTTTATAACAGTACTTAAGGAGTCTCTCATATTTTGCAGCTGAAGGGAAGACTTGGCTGAAAATCAGACGTGAGATGTGATTTAGAGAAGCTGAATTATAATTAAGGATAAATGCACAGCCCTGAAAAAATGACCCATGTTAAAGCAAGGCCTAATAGGCCAGTGGGAGTCTAAGACCCTCCAGAACTTTCTAGATCTGCAAAAGTGTCTCATCCCCCCAACCCATACTCATCGCTAGCTTCCCTCTGCTAGCAAATTCCCTTTACTTAGGCACCATGCAGAGCTGCAGTTTTCATTGAGGTAAGTACATCAGAAGATGATCATTGTTATCCTTGAGATTTGTCCCCAACTCCCTTTATAACTGGGAGACTAAGATGGCCTAAGAGAATCCCGCCTTCATTTCAGGATGGTAGGATTATCTTTGAAAAGGTAAGAAGATTGGACTAATATTTATCAGTAAGAACCAGGAACACATGATTGGGAATAGACCTTGAAGCTGATGAACAAGTACAGAGGGAGAATATGGATAAAAGGGTTTCTTGATACAAGCCCTTTCCCTTATGACTCAAGATTTAACATTCAGTTAGGGATACTTGTGGCCAAATCAAAATTCATTGCAGGGATGACCCCTTGAAGCTTGAATCAAACAATCAGTTGGAGTTGCCAAAACTGTCTCGGCAGAGTATTGAGGAAATAATCTAAAGACTAAAGTGGTTAGGTATTCTAGTATTTATTTAATACATTAGAACAGAGAAAGAAATAGTTGGCTATATTCTCCAAGAGGAACTACGGGACATTCCTTTCACCAAAATAATGAGAGATATGTTCATGAGATCAACATTGCTGGAAAACCCAGTGATACATTTTTTTTAAAACAAATATTGGTAAGGATATGAGGATGCTACGAAACTAGCTCCCTAGTTTCAATGGGGATAATGGATTTCTAGAATAGGAGAAACCAGAAGGAAGCACTTACTCATCAGAAGCAAAGTGGACATAATTACCACAAAGGACAGGAGAAATGGAACGGCAAACTGATGTTTCTAGGGACAAGATAGATATGTAGCCAAACAGGTGTTTTTTGAATCACACATAAAATAAGTTTTAAAAAGGGTGAGTCAAAGCCTCGTGTCACCCGTGTGTACCATATGTAGCCTAGTTATATTTCAGCTCTAGGACTGAGCTTTCTTTTTTTTTTTAATTTTTTTAATGTTTATTTATTTTTGACAGAGAGAGCGTGAGCGGGGTAGGGGCAGAGAGAGAGGGAGGCACAGAATCCAAAGCAGGCTCCAGGCTCCAAGATGTCAGCACAGAGCCCGACGCCGGGGCTCGAACTCACGGACCGCGAGATCATGACCTGAGCCAAAGTCGGACGCTCAACCGACTGAGCCACCCAGGGGCCTCAAGGACTGAGTTTTCTAAGGTCAGAGAGACCATTGACTTGAGGAGGATCCTATATTTCTACTAATATATATTGTATCATTTCTGCAATATTTCCCCTAAAGGGACCTATGGTCATTTATATGAATACACTGGGGGAAAAGAAACAGGTGTGTGTATGGAGGGATGTCAGATAAAGGGTCTGCACTGACACCAACCTCATTACCAGAGAAGGGGGCATATTGACACCAGAGTATAAAATGAAATCCTGGCCTGATTCATCTAAGAGTGGATGGAATGGTCTGTGGCCCTGCCCCATGTGTATTTCATTGCTTATCAAAAGCTTAATAAAGATGCCTAATATACTTAACACTCAACTGAACTATCCCACTGTTTTTCCCTGAACTGTGGTAGAAAAGCCATCATATAGATAGAGGAAAGACTATGCAAAAGTTCCTGAAACCATCTCTTTCTTCATTGGCCAAAACAATAAATCAGAAACGATGCAATGTTCTGGGTATCACGACAGTGATTTAGTGTCATCCTCAAAGGCTTAAAGGATGCAGGGTGATGGCACACATTGTTTATCTATTTGGTTTGCCAATTTTGTCTTTGCAGCAAACCCAACTGGATCGTAATGGGTAATGATGTGTACTGTAAACTTAATAACACTGGTTGTATCTGATGTGGTAGATGTTATTATGGGTTAAACCATGTAGGATGACCTATATCAGATCATTGCCACCTACAAATCGGGTTGCTTTATTTGAATCAAACTAACATGCACATCAACACAGTACCTGGTGCTTAGTCTATCGTTATTGACCTGACAAATTCATTTTCTTTTCATTTCCTATCAAAAAAAAAAAAAAAAAATTAAGAAGCAGTTTGTATTCCCTTGGGTTGGATAGAGCATATAGCCATGGTCTTGTCCCAGAACTTTTATTTTTTTAGTTATAATATAGTCTGCAGAGTGAGACTGTCTTTGGATATTACAGAACATTGTGCTGGTTCATTGTATTTTTGAAGTCATGGTAAATAGGCCTGGGGAGCAAGAAGTGGCAATTACACTGGATTCTCTAGCAGGATATATCCATGCTAGAGGGGATGTGATAAATCCTACAATAAATGATTTCTACACCAGCCACGTTGGTAAAGTTCTTAGGGGTCCAATGATCTGGAAAATGCCAGAGCATCATTTTCAAGAAAAAAAAGGACAAGTGGTTACATCTCCTACCATAAAAAAGGAAGCATTGTACTCGATTGGCTCTTCAGATTTTAGAGACAGGATATACCACACTTAGGAATCCTAATTGGGTCCATATTTTGTTTGGGTGACTCAGAAGACTATCAGGCCCCAAAATCTTCCCAAGTGGCCTGTATTACCTGGCGGATACTATATTACTACAAACGTATGTGATAGATTATAAATAGTGTGTGAAGTCTCTGGCAAACCTTAACAGAGTTGGAGCACAAATCTCTAAGATTCTGGAACACAGGCATAGTTTTTGTAGCAAATAACTTTACTGTTTTTTGTTTTTTGGTTTTTTTTGTTTCTTTTTTTTTTTTTTTAGAGAGAGAGAGGGAGAGCAGGAAAGGGCAGAGAGATAAGGAGAGAGAGAGAGAGAGAGAGAGAGGAAATCCCAAGCAGGCTCTACACTGTCAGCTCAGAGCCCAATGGAGGGCCCAATCTCACGAACCATGAGATCATAACCTGAGCCGAAATCAAGAGTTAGGAGCTTAACTGACTGAGCCACCCAGGTGCCCTAAAAGAACTTTACTATTTTTAAAGCAATGCCAGGCATACCGTTGGGCCCTATTAAAACTGAGTGTACTAACACAACACACCAAGTAATCACGCAAACAAAATTGTCCACAGTGAGCATTGCCAAACTCACTAAGTCAAAAAGTCAGATGGGCAGAGCATCAACCACTGAAACCCACACATGTCCAGAAGGTACAGGTCATTTGTACAAATAGACTTCCATGTCACCTATTTTTGTTGTAATTACCTCTTTCGCTCAGCTTGCTCCTATGGTCTTGTGGGGTGGCCAAAGAAGAAAACCTGGGGTTAGTGTATTGATGGGACATTTTGATTTGTAGTTGTGAGTTTAAAGTGTACTTCTGTTACACTACAGGCTCGTGCAGAAGTGGCCTTGAGAGAGACTGATGAGGCAAACCCTTACTGGGCAGAGCGATAAGCATTAAATCTCTAGTCACCAAGTTGGTGCATAGAGAGAAGTAAGGAATGTACGAGGACTCATAGACAGTGACCGATGGCTTGTGTGGTTGGTCAGGGTCCTGAAAAGAGCAAGATTAGAAGATCAAAGGAAAGGATGTTAGAGCAAGAGGTATATGGATGGTCCTTCAAGGGCAAATGCAAAGTGTGCAAGTCTTGGGCCCTCCAACCTGAAAGCAGTCATGGCAGTGGAGGTACTGAATAATCAAGGGGATAGTTGGCCTCATCCAGTGGATTTCAGTCAGCCTCTGTCCTCAGCTACCCCTTCACAGAGAAGCTATAGGGGCATGGGTGAACCTGGGTATCCAGGCCACAGCACGGACTCCCTTGTCATCACTGCTCATATTGTTCCTGTTGCTACTGGATGGTCAACCTGACAGATGCCGAGCCTATGATTTGGTATCAACTTTGCAAGAAGGCAAATCACTTGGCAACAAGTTGATTTTGGTACGCCATTTTTGCCTAGCTGGAGTCCCTTTCATAATTACTGAGATTGACAAGTATTTTGGGTATGGATTTGTATTGCATATTCTGGTCAGTGCCAGGATCCACAGGGTATTAAGTTATTGTCATGGGATTTTGCATAATAGCATCTCAGACCAATAGACTTAAAGCAGCAAGAAGGTGTGACACTTGGCATATGAGCAAAGGATCCACTGGTCCTTCCATGTACTTCATCACCTGCATGCTTCCATCCATCTGGAACCATGGGATGGATCCTCCAACACCAGGCTAAGATGCCAGCTTAGATATGTCACCCTGTGGGTCTGAAACGATGCCTTTCAATACTTGTTTTATATTTTAACCAATAGCCGTCATATGATGTTGGTTCTACAGTAGGTAAATAAGGTCCAGAATCCAAGGAGGAAAAGTAGGAGTGACCTCAATCATCACCACTCAGTGACCTTCTTGGGGAATGTGCCCGTCCTATGCCTGCATGCTTAGGTTTTGCTAGACTATGATCTAGCTTCAGGGGCAGTAGGATGCTCTTGCCAGGTGAAGCAGAGCAAGGCTTTCTCCAGAGATACAATAAGAATTCTACTCTGTCTCCCACCGTATGTCTCTTTATGCTACTTACACTAGCTGGCAAAGAGAATAGTTATTATCATGGGTGACTGAGTTCAATAAGAGAATGTTGCTTTTAGATAGCGATGATAGGGAGCAGTAGGTATGGGATTCAAGGGGTTTCTGTGACACCTTTTAATGCCCCATGCTCTGTCCATTTAAAGGGACAATTGCAGCAACTTCAGCTTAACAGAGGCATTGTAACCACGGGACAAGCATAAATGCTGATGGAGAAATCTAGAACAGGTGGTAGAGATAGGAGGTTAGGTATATCCGTTAAGACTCTGGAACCAGCATTAGCAGTGGGGACTAGAGATGGTCCCAGAAACACCCTCCCCCTTTTTAAAGTCTTCTAAAGTCTTTCTAAAGTCTTTTTAGAAATTTGGATATATTTGGAAATTTGGATATCTCAAACAACTGCCGACTGGTACTTGATAGTGGACGTGAGTGGATCTGAGTGGTGTAGGGGCAAGGTTCTAGCAGATGCTGTGAGTGCCCTGCCCATGTTTGTGTGCCCTTTCTATTTGAGAGCACAACAGTTTAAATTATACTTCTAGTACCTGAATGTCTTTGTCCTACACTTTCTCAACTAATGATGTTACTTCCTGTGACTCTGAGAAAAGCTAGAAGTGCAGAGAAATTAACACCCCCAGGAGCGGTCCCCGGCAAATTACTGGTGGATTTGTGTACAATCACCCAGCATCATTAACTTCCAATGAGATGATTCTCAGTGGAGTGTTTTACATGGGTCCTAAGAGTTCCCTGGCAAGATTTCACCCCCGTCACCCCTGATGGGGGCTGGCTTGATAAAGTCACCCCACTGTCTTTCTTCCACTCTCCATTTTCTGCCCATCACCTCCCAAATAAATAAATAAAAGATCTTGGATCTTTTTCTCAAGATCTGCTTCTGGGAGAACCTGATCAAAGACTGTAGTCTCATAATCCGGTAATTGCTCATTGTGGGGATTCAGTTGCTGTGTAAATCAACAGAATAGCAAGAATTTATACAAAGTTATGGTTATAAAAGTAACATTGAGAAGAGCAATTAATGGAACATAATTCTAAATTATCAAGGGACACACACACAAATAGCAAAGAAATATACTTCACACAGCAGAAGATTTTAAAAAGGGGCAGTAAAAGCAGAAAGCATCATCTAAACTCTGAGACACAATTAAGACCAAATATATATTTCATATGAAGAAATGAAGAGAAAATTACTGACTTAAATACAAAGAATATCATATTGGATTTCAAAGGCAAAGGATGTGACTATAAGTTGACTTAAAAAGATTGAAAAATGGAAGGCTGGGCAATCTTATAAGTGAGAAAATGTAGGTAAAGAGATGGGCTAAAATTTTAATATTACTCAAGGATGAGTTAAAAAAAAACCCTGAAAAAGACCAATTTATGGATGAAGTTTTTACATTCTAATGGAGATCACAAAGTTTTAAATATTTACTTGGTTCAGAATATATTGTCATTGTTAACATAGAAAAACTGTAGGAAAATAAATAAAAGCATATTACTTATTAATTTTCCTCGGTGCTTGATGTAGAAGCATGGGAGGAGGAACACATAAAATTAAACATCTTATTGCATTATTTTGATGTCACTGAATTCTACTTCTTGAAAACATAGACCCTGCCTTCTCTTCTTAAGCTTATGGTGGACCGTCAAAGGCATATGATGTTCTATAGATGTTAAAAAGGAAAAATATCCAGAGTTTAGAATTTAAATGACACAAAAGAGGTGAGAACTTGGGAAGATTTTTCCCTATAAACATTTATAGAAAAGATACTTTTAATAATGATGAAAGCCGGAGTGTAGAGTTAATGAAATATACTAAGAAAACGCCAGCCCATTAAAATAACCAGCAAAACAGAATCTCAGGGAGGAGCAAACACAGCCAGCCATACAGCATAAAAAGAAACAAAAACAAAAACAAAAACAAAACTGGATCTCACTTATAAGAGAAATCCAAAAATAAAGCTCCAATGATACCTCATTTTTCACCTATCAGACT
Organism: Panthera tigris; assembly: GCF_018350195.1. Lineage (NCBI taxonomy): Eukaryota > Metazoa > Chordata > Mammalia > Carnivora > Felidae > Panthera > Panthera tigris. Next base: position 195,316,105 of record NC_056663.1, on the reverse strand, counting down.
GATAAAGAGCAAAAACATTGTGGTAACGGCAGAATGGCAAGGAGCGTATACTTTCCTTTATTGCTGGTTATCGTATAAACTGTCGCATCTCTGCTGGAGGGCAAAATGACAACGATATCAAATGGCCATACTTTCTGACCCAGAAATTCAATTTTTTTAGCAATTTATTTTACAATGAGACTCACGATTACACAATGTTTAAAAATGAGATTCCTTGCAAGTTTTTCCCCTCACAACCAAAGATTTGAAGATCTATCTAAGGGGAAGTAGTCAAATACATTACACTGCCTTCCTATAATGGGGTACTCTTCATTACAATAAATGAGAAATTACTATCAAAGCTAATAACGAGGGGCGCCTGGGTGGCTCAGTCCAAGGGTCCAGCTCTTGATTTTGGCTCCGGTCATGATCCCAGGGTCTTGGGCTCGAGGCCTGTGTCCAGCTCTACTCTCAGAGTGGAGCCTGCTTAAGATTTTTCTCTCTCTCCCTCGGCCCTTCTCCCCCACTTACACTCTCTTTCTCTAATAGTTTTTTAAAAATGCTAATAATGAGAAGTCTGCATTTATGATTAAGTGAAAATGCACAAGTAGTACGTAAGGACAAAATATTCTACCATTTAAATAGTTAATATGTTTATTCATGCAGTTATTCAAAAATATTTATTCATCTACACTCATTCTAGGTTCTAGGGATGTAACGTAAATAAGACAAACTGAGTTCTGAGTTCACATTCGATGGTGGGCAGAATGACAGGTGATTTTAAAGAAAAAGAAAAGACCGATGACATTATTTCATTTCAGGCCGGGTAAGGGTTTGGAAGATCGTTACCAAAGGTGAATGACAAGAGGTACAGAAATGAGGAATGGAGTGCTTTATAAATAGGATGATCAGTGATATCCACTCAGAAGAGGTGACATTCCAGCAGATTTCTCAATAAAGGCGAGGGGTTGATCATGTGGTGTCTATAAATACATAAAAAAAGGAAAAATGAAGGACTTTGGGCTGGTTAACTGGCCTCCCTGGGGCTTCATTCCCACAGCCACAGCAGAGAAAAGGCCAATCTACTCCGGTGTCTGCATCAGTCAGGACTTTCTTGGTGATAAATGACACAAGCCAAAACCACTTGAGAGCGACGACAGGTTTTGCAAGTTTGCGTATTAATGTCGCAGGGCGCTGGAATAAACAAGCCTTGTTAGACAAGCCAAGTTAGGGGTCAGAAAGCCTTCAGGAGTGGGGTGCCTGGGTGGCTCAGTCCGTTAAGCATCTGACTTTGGCTCAGGTCATGATCTCATGGTCTGTGAGTTCAAGCCCCACATTGGGCTCTGTGCTGACAGCTCGGAGCCTGGAGCCTGCTTCGGATTCTGTATCTCCCTCTCTCTCTGCACCTCCTCTGTTTGCATTTTGTCTCTCTCTCTCTCAAAAATAAATAAACATTAAAACATTAAAAAAAGAAGAAAGAAAGCCTTCAGGATTGTCTGGCTTTCACTGTTGCTTCTCTGTGAATGGTGGTCTATATCTCTTATCTCACACAAGTCTCTTTGACACTTGAGGAGTTGGGAGTTGGGGCAAGTACTCAGTGGCTTCAGGCTTCACATCTCCCACTCTACCCACCAAGAAGGGACAGCCACTCCTCCATGAGCCGTCCCTCAAAAATCTAGGGGAGGTCTTTGCCCCAACTTGTGTTATTTCCCCACTCTCCATAGGCAGCCTAGTGGGAGAGACTGAAATAGGGCTACAGGAATTCACCTACAGTAAGAAACACCCTTCTGAGGTGAAGGGGGGCTTGCCCAGAAGAAATAATAACTGGCCAGAGCAGGAGCGTTATGAGGACCAAATGGTATAATTTGTGCGAACTACTTATTGGTCAAGGACACCGGACTTCGAGACCACATGCAGACAAGATATATCCACACCACCCTGAGGTCTCCAGGACAGAACCGTTGATCACTAACTCTCTTCCAACTAGTGCAGACCCTCCTATCTTACACTTTCAATGTTATCCTATGTAGCAACTGCTAAGTAAAGTAAGTTATCAACAAGCCTTGTTGTATATCTCCATAGTAGATGACAATGCCTTTCTCTTCTTTGTTGCTTTGTGCATTCATTTTCTGAGGAGTGGTCTAGACAATCTCATTCTTTGTAAGTTATAGACGTCCTGCAAAATACTAAGAGATATTCAAAACTATGCTTTTATTAACTAACCTTTCCCGTTTCCCTTCATGTATCTGACCTGCCTACTGTTCCCATCGCTCCCACTCAAAGCGATCATGAACTTATTAGGAAAGGCTAAGCGTGATCCACAGGCCCCTCCCCCTAGTTAGTTCCCTTTTTTATCAGTTCTTCTTTAGGAAGAACCATTAGGTTAAATGTACCCCTCACTGGCTTTCCTAATCAAACCCTAAATTCCCATGGCACACACACGAACCTATGCTATTTACCTAAACATTTGTAATTTCCTCTACCTTCTTAGCAGTCATGTAGAGGAGATAAGAATTCCACCTTAATTGGCCTTTTGCCTTAATGAAATTTTTAGAGTTTCTTTTTAAATGCTATTCAAGTAGCATTCTTTTTTTTTAATTTTTATTTTTTTATTTAAAAAAATGTTTATTTATTTTGAGAGAGACAGAGACAGAGCACGAGTGGGGGAGGAGCAGAGAGAGAGGGACACATAGAATTCAAAGCAGGTTCCAGGCTCTGAGCTGTCAGCACAGAGACCGACACGGGGCTTGAACTCCTGATCCGTGAGATCATGACCCAAGCTGAAGTTGGGCACTCAACTGACTGAGTCACACAGGCGCCCCTAATTTTGTTAATGTTTATTTATTTCTGAGAGACAGAGTATCAGTGGGGGAGGGGCAGAAAGAGAGGAAGACACAGAATCCTAAGCAGGATTGAAGGAGGGCTCGAACTCACAAACTGTGAGATCATGACCTGATCTGCAGTCCGACACGTAACTGCCTGAGCCACCCAGGCACCCCTCAAGTAATATTCGTTTCCATCACCTCTGATGTCTAACTCTCTGGTTGTCATTTATCCGCATTGATTTGTTAACAGTATCATGTGGAGTTGAAAGAAGTTTGAAACTTGAGTGCGGAAGCAGAGACAGGAACAATTTCTTCTTTGCCATCTCCCTCTGACCCTGGGCATGTTATTCCTGTCTCTAATGTGCCGTTCCTCATAAGGAGAGCAGAAAAATAATTGTGAAATTTCCTTCTCATTGTAGACCCTTAGGAAGCTAGCTTTCCATTTCCTTTCTTTAGCTATTTTCCCCTCTAACTCATAGACATTTTTTCCCCCTCAGTACAACATGGCAAGTGTGTGAACCTAAGATATACCTGGTTTCATTCATTAGTTGTGCGAACTTTGTCATTTAATTGTCCACTGACAAATAAGCTTCAGCGTTCTCATCTGCACCGATGAGCCCAATCTGTAGCAATGTGGTAATAATACTTACCTGATTCCATTAGGAGCCTTGACAGAAAATCTGACTTGAACTGGCTTAAGTCAAAAAGGGGATTTATTAGAATGGTCAGATGAAATGGTGAGAGCTAGGGAAACGTAAAGCATGGCTGGATTCAGGACTTAATGATAACAAGAAGGCTTAGCCTCTCTACATATGTTGACTCTCTGGTGGATCCACCTGTGGGCCTCAGTTAGCTCCAGGTTCTACTCAGGTGAGCGTAAGATACCGTACCAACTAGATGTCACGTCCACCCATGAGACTCAAGTCCAGCAATAAAAGGGTATTTCCCCTCAGGCAGGTAAGCCAAAAATGGGAGTAGAACTCTCATCGCTTGGCTACCTAATCACTGGACTGGATCACTAAAACACATTCATTAGCTTAACCACGTGTCTCCAGGGCTCCTGGTAGGTTGGCTCCAAGTATTAGCAAGAGAACCGCCATATTGCTAGAGCCACTGGTCAGTTCTAAGATCTGATGCTACCTGACCTCTGAGCTCCATTTGAGATAATTGGTCCCTCCTCCTCGTGGCAGGCTTTCTTTCCTTGATTTCCGGGACATCACACTCTCCTGGGTTTTATCCTACCTCACTGATCATCGTTTTTCATTCTCTTATGCAGATTCCTCTGCTTTGTCTCACTTGTCAGTGTTGCAATGCCTTAAGGGACATTTCCTTGTTTGCTTTTCTACCTATTTCCTCATTTGGCAATCCTCTCCAGACACATGGCTTTAAAATGATCTACAGAGAAAAGACACAAAATATTTATTTTTAGCCCGGATCTCTCTCCCGAATTCCACACTCGTATATCCCGCTTTTTACTCAATATCCACTCTTGGGTGCTAAAAATATCTCCGAACGCCACATGTTTAAAACTGATGCCCTGATCTCACACCATTACCTCCATCACCATACAAAGCCTTCTCAATCTCATTTGATAATAACTGCATCCTTCCCTTTGCTCAGGTTAAAGTCTTGGAATCATCCTTACTCTCTCCTTTTCCTTCAAAAGATATCTACGGACGATCAGGAAATCCTGTTGACTCGCCCCTCTCCATGTATTCTGAATCCAAATAGTATTACCACCAACACTGTTGCCACACTGTTCTGACCCACTGGAATTAATACTAACTGGTTTCCTTGCCTGTACTTTATTCTCAGCCTAGCAACTGGAAGTGGCTGCAAAACAGTGTGGAGGTTCCTCAAAAAGTTAAAAATAGAACTACCCTATGGTCCAGCAATTGCACTACAAGGTATTTACCCAAAGGATACCGACATATTGATTTGAAGGGACACATGCACCCCAAAGTTTACAGCAGCATTATTAACAGTAGCCAAATTATGGAGGGAGCCCAGATGTCCATCCACTGATGAATGGATAAAGACGATGTGGTATCTATAGATATTTATACGTATCTATAGGTATGTATATATAATGGAGTATTACTCAGCCATAAAAAGAATGAAATCTTTCCATCTGCAACGACGTGGATGGAGAGCATATTATGCTAAATGAAATGAGTCAGTCAGAGAAAGCCAGATGCCATAGGTTTTCACTCATATGTGGAATTTAAGAAACAAAACACATGAACACAGGGCACGGGGGGAGAGAGAGAGAGGCAAACCATAAAACGGACTCTTAACTAGAGAGAATAAACTGAGGGTTTATGGAGTGAAGTGGGTGGGGGATGGGTTACATGGGTGATGAGTATTAAGTAGGGCACTTGTTGGGGCCCCTGGGTGACTCAGTCGGTTAAGTGTCCAAATCTTGATCTCCACTCAGGTCGTATCTCAGGGGACGTGGGTTCAAGCCTCGTTTTGGACTCTGTGCTGATGGCAAGCAGACTGCTGGGGATTCTCTGTCTCCCTCTCCCTCTGTCTCTCTCTGTCTCTGTCTCTCTCTCTCTCTCCTGTCTCTCAAATAAATAAATTAACATTAAAAAAAAGGAGGGCACTTGTTGTGATGAGCACTGGGTGTTATATATAAGTAATGAATCACTAAACTCTACTCCTGAAACTAATATCACTCTGTATGTTAACTAACTGGAATTTAAATTAAGTCTTGAAAAAAATTAAATTAAAATAAAATAAAATAAAATAAAATAAAATAAAATAAAATGTCAGATCATGTCACTCTTGTGCTCAAAATTTTAAAGTCTGAAGGCCCTCTCAGTAGTCTGTAAGACCACATGTGATCGAGTCCCTTTCTCATCTACCAGTCTCCCCATCACTCATTGTGCTCCAGACCGACTGGCCTCCAGGCTATCCTTCAACACAAGCTAAGCATGTTCACGTTTTAGAACTTTTATTCCAGATGTCCTCATGCCTGGAAGACATTTGCCCGTTGCATCTGATTGTCTATGCCTCACACCTTCTTAAAATCTTTGGCTGAGATATTCCTGCTAAGTGAGGTAATTTCTCAGCCTACCTATTTAATACTAAACCCCACTCCCACTACCTTTTGAATTCTGATCCCCTTTTACCTTCTTTTATTTACTGACATTGACCGCCTTCTAATGCATTTGTTACTTTACCACTTAGTACATTGCTATTTACATGATAGACTATAATATGCATGCAGCGGTGCACTTGAGCCTGCCCTTGCTGTCATCCAGGAGCTGATTGTGCATATATCTGCGTTCAACTGTGTGTTCAAGTGGTAGTTTGCAATGGATCATCGCAGGTTATTCAGATCACAAAAAATTTTAAATGCTCCAAATTAGGACCCTCTCATTTTCTTTGAAGAAACAATTCTTAAACAGTTTCCAACACAGAACATTACCCGTGAGGTCAGAGGTCTTGGTTTCAATGACCGTATCTGCAGTATCGAAACTGTGCCTCGCACATGGTAGCCATTTAATAAGCATTCACCAGACAAATACTGAAGAACCAATCTTATCATTTAACCCTGTTTATTTCAGTCCCTTCAAGAAGCTCAGGACTCAGACCATCTTTCTGTCCTCTACCTGAGTTAATATGGGCAATGAAGCAATCACGTCCCACCCCAGCGTTCAATGCATCCCACCCTGCTTTTTTTTTTTTTTTTCCTCCAGAGCATTTTTTACCATCTTATCTTCTTTCTATTTCACTTATGTATTTATTTATCTCTACATTCTATCATTGCAATGTTTTTTTGTCTGTTTTTTTTTTTGTAGCTATGTTTCAAGTATCTGTATAAGTAACTGCCCTATCAGTTAAAGCTGTATCTGTTTTATTCAATGAACAAACAAATGAATGAATATATAAATGAGATGTTCATTCATTCAAATAGGGCCTGCCTTTAAAACAATGTTGGGGGTAGAGAAGAGTGATATTTTTTTTTTCCCCAAAGGAACATCAAAGTATTGTTTTGCTAGAAAAAAAAAAAGAAAGAAAGAAAAGGTTGTGCTTAGCAAAATAAAATCACAGATACTCTCTACAATAACTTGTGGAGACGTTGCAGAGTAAATGAGAAACATTTATATAAAATGTATAATTCAACATTTCCAAAAGTAAGAACAGTAGAACATCCCTTCTACAAAAACTTAATGCAGTTACGGAAAATAGCTCCGGGTCAAATAATTTTGAGTAACTCCTGCTCCAGATTAAATGACACTAAATAACACTAAAAGGAATTCTTTATTGCAGGATACCTTAGAGCATTTAGTACAGTATGTAAATATAGATCTCCCTAGGGGTAAAGTAAGAAACTATTCTCAAAAATAAAGCCTCCCTAGGGGTAAAGCAAGAAACTATTCTCAAATATATTTTAACATACATTGTATGTGTATGTGTGTGTGTATAACACATATATATATGTGTTATACATATATATATATATATATATATATATGTATAACACATATATATGTATAACCATATAGTATATTTCTTTATATGTTTTTTTTTCGTGTAATTCTTATACACTAAGAATTTTTTTGAGTTTAGCCATGCAGACATTCATTTCCTTCCTCCTTTATACTTCTATATTCTGTCTAAAGTTGGGGATGATATTAGATGAAAATGCAGGCCCAGTAAACTAACAAGCCAAACTTTCAAGTTAGGAGTCAGACAAATTTTATTCTAAGAACTTTATGCCTACATACATACATAAAAGCATACACGTCTACCCACATGTATGTGGATAAAACTTACAATGTTAACATACATATGGGGGATACATTGAAATGCTACATAATGATTAAAATATTTCCATTTCAAGGTAATGTTATTTTTCAAAACATACTTAGAGATTATTTCATCCAGCCAATTAAAAAACCATAGACTTCTATGGTGGGATCCAGTTTTTTATTTTAGAGTCATTGAACTATTTGCATGCCAAGGCTCCTTACAATTTTCTATTTAACTCTTTGTCTCAAAGAGACAGTAAGGATGTCAAAAATATGAGGTTATTTCTAGTTGATCCTGAGATGAACTGTCACAGGAGAACTCTAAGTAAGGCCCCTTAGCTAGAGCCTAAACCAACTTCATAAGGGAAGAGGGGGTCACAGTGCAGTGAAGGGGTTTGTGAGCAGCAGTTATAATATACTGATGATTCTCAGCGGGTACCTTGTCTTATTAGAAGAAATCACATAAGAGAAAAGAACTCCAAGTTATTTGAGATAGATTATTTAGAATGAAAGTCGCAGTGCGATTACTGGACCATTGACTGAAGCCTCCAACGCAGTTCAAATAATTTTCACGACTAGCCAAGCGTGCTTTGTAACGACAATCCATTGGAGAGTGGAAGCTCAGAAACTAGACAGCGTGAGTTGCTTGTAGGCTAAGGCGTTGCATTCAAACCAACTGCAATACGAACACATGTGACTCACCACCGCAAGCCTTTCGCCTTGCCAAAATTGTGACAAGTCAATAAAAAATGCAAATGTTAAAAAATAAATGTACACGCACACACACACACACACATAATGAGGAGGGCACTGAGGCATCTGCACAAAATCCTGCCAAATTGCAGATTATTTATAGAGGGAGTAATTTTAGTTCAGGGATAGTAGACCATCCATGCAATTGCTAAATATATTAAAGCATGATCGTTCTGAAAAATGTGTACTTGGACAGAAAATCCCAGTATGGAACCTTCATCTCATCAGTGAAGTTTCTGCACTGTTTCTAATATATAGGGCTCCCTGACAAAGGATAGTGTGAGGTTGACATAAGATAATGAGTTTGACGAGGCACTTAGGTAAATTTTCAGGTACTACGTAAAAGTAACTTAATATTGCCCATTTGTATGACTTACTTTTCTACTTATCTCTTCTGCACCTCTCTCCTAAATGTCAAAACAGCCCCATATGATACAACAAAATTTAAAAAGGCACCATTAATCAGAAAAAAAAAAAAGGAGCTGAACAAGACTTCAGGGTTTATCTAATGCCCTTGTGCACACACACACACGCCCACGATTTCTTGAATTCCATTTATGATATCCATTCATTGATTAGACAAATATACCTCCAGCTTGAAAGGTAAGCCTGGCACTGGGCTTCTACAAAGTAAACACTGTAATTCTAATTTTACAGATAAGTCTGGTGAGGCTCAGGGAGATTAAATAGTTTGCGGATTGGACATTCTGTCATCAGTGAAAGATTTTACACGGGACCCAGATGCAAGTCCTCTTAGCACTGTACCTTGTTGTCGTGAGGTAGGAGATCGCTCCGTGAGTTAATTAATAAGAGGGCAACGAGGATCCCATTGGGCAAGTAACTGTCATACACCATCAAATATCTCAGTCAGCACACGTGAATCTGCACCACGGTAATATTGCTCTCCCTTTCCCACCAAACCCTCCACTTTGCATGTGTTCCTTCTCATAGTATAACTGCTTCACCAAGCTTTCCTTGATTTATCCCCTCACAAAATTTACAATGTGTTGAACTTTTATTCGTATTTATCCACAGATCTCTCAAGACCCTTCTGTCTTTATACCTCAGACTGTAAATTTTTCTGTGCTAGAACTTAAATTTTTTGAAGAAAGAACCGTTTCACATATGTCATTCTATCTGTCGTGATGGTTTTCCTGGGCTGAGCAACTGGCAGTTTTTCAGGAAGGAGGGAAGGGAGGGGGTAAGGAAGGGAGGGAGGAAAGAAGGGGCCAAGGACTTAGCTATGGTGCTTGAGCCGCTCCTCGTATCATCAACTCAACCATCTTTCCATGCCATCCGGCCAGCTAGCCAACCATCTCTCCATCTTCCTAGTTACTTGCACATACCTACAACTCGTTCAAAAATAGTTTTCTTTTTTAAACGCTTTTTTTTTTTTAATTCAAGTTAGTTAATAGACAGTGTAGTTTAGGGTTCAGAAGCAGAACCAGTGATTCATCTCTTCATATGACACCCAGTGCTCATCCCAACAAGTGCTCTCCTTAATGCTCATTACCCATTTAGCCCATCCCCCACCCACCTCCCCTCCAGCAGCTCCCTGTTAGTTCTCTGTACTTAAGAGTCTCTTATGTGTTCATCTTATTTTTCCTTCCCTTCCCCTATGTTCATCTGTTGAATTTCTCAAATTCCACATATGAGTGAAATCATATCATATCTTTCTCTGACTCACTTCTTTTGCTTAGCATAATACCCTCTAGTTCCATCCATGTTGTTGCAAATGGCAGGATTTAATTATTTTCATTGCTGAGTAGTATTCCTTTGTGTGTGAGATATATATATATGTGTGTGTGCGTGTGTGTGCGTGTGTGTGTGTATGTGTATATATATATATATATATATATATATATATATGGGCAAGGTCTCTCCTAGGTTTTAAAATCATCATACCACAACATAGAACCCACCTAGCCCTATCCCCTATGAATCCTTGCCATTAGATCAAATTGTTACAAAGACTTCCCATATCAGTTTTATATATATATATATCTCACATCTTCTTTATCTATTTGTCAGTCCAAGGACATTTGGGATCTTTCTATAATTTGGCTATTGCTGATAGTTCTGCTATAAACATTGGGGTGCATGTGTGTCCCTTCGAATCAGCATTTTTGTATCCTTTGAATAAATACCTAGTAGTGAAATTGCTAGGGTAGTTCCATTTTTAATTTTTTGAGGAAACTCCATACTGTTTTCCAGAGTGGCTGCACCACTTTGCTTTCCCACCAACAGTGCAAAAGGGTTCCCCTTTTTCTGTATCCCCACCAACATTCTGACAAGTGTGAGATGCTAACTCACTGTGGTTTAAAAAAAAAATCAAGAATATGCCAGTTCTGGAAGCTGGAGTACAATTGATCATCCACACTTTAGAGTTCTGCTAATCATTCTTGTATTTAAAGCTTGTCCTCTGAACACAAGAAGTGAAAAATGGCTGTGTTCCTTCCAGCATGGAAGAAACAGCTCAGAGGGGGCAAGGTCTCTCCTAGGTTTTAAAATCATCATACCACAACATAGAACCCACCTAGCCCTATCCCCTATGAATCCTTGCCATTAGATCAAATTGTTACAAAGACTTCCCATATCAGTTTTATTGTTGTCAAGTTTTTACATCCATTATCTCGTGATTCTGGGTAATAGGTAGGATCAGCTGTATTACTTGTAGTTTACAGAAAAGGAAGCACAAGTTCAGACAACATAAATATCGTGCACAAGGATGAACAGTGGATAAATGTGAAAAAAAAAAAAATAAGAACAATGAAAACCAAGGTTTCCTGAATCTCATCTCAGGATACTTGTCTGACTTCTGGTCTGATGGGACCATTTATGGTAAGATAAACAAAACACTCATAAATAAAGTCTTTACAGCAAATTCCTGAGCATTGTGATCCCCCCAGTCTCTGTATTTTCAGTACATGTTTGTCAGTCACAAGATGGATTGTAATGCCTCCTGTATTGTTGAATTAAACTATTCTTTACTACTTCATTGTTTCACCTTAATGTATGAACGCCTTATCTCTAGGTGCTTATCTCTAGGTGAGGGGTATCAGGCCCTAGGCTTTGAGCTTTGCTTAGAATCTGGAGTCAGACCGACTCCATGCTCTGTCATGTAACAATAAGCATGCTGGGTCAACTTTCTTAAGCAATCCAAACATGGGATATTTATTAAAAAAAAATAGAAAGGATAATCATACTCTTATCAGCAGACATTGTGTTAACTGAAACACAGAGAGCAAAATTACTTAAAATCCTTTAGAATACATAGTAGGTGCCTGAAAGTGACCCATCCCTTTACTATTATAATTAATCCCATAATTATACACTTGAGTTATCCAAAGACCAAAGGATGACAGTGTTCTTTTATACTCTTCTCATGGACTGGCCAGCGTATGCCTAAATTAGGGGCTGTCCAACACACATGTGTTGACCGAGTTCACATAATGTCCAGTATGAGATGTGGCCGGTCGTGTACTTTTACAAGGCAGTTGGGAATCAAAAGGAGGGACGTGTCACAAATCTGTAAGAGGGCAAGCAGAGCAAAAGTTAGAGGGGCTGCCTAAAAATGTTCATCGTTTGAAAAAAGAAACCAAAAATGAAAAGTAAAGAAACCTACACAGGCTAACCCAAAAAAGTGGAAAAGTGTTTAAAAGGAACAGCAGACTTCCGAATAATGAAACATGGGCAGGAGCCAAAAGAACATAGATTATAGCTAGAGAATCTCAAAGAATGTGCTCTTTTTCTTTCTCTCTCTCTCTCTGTCTTCTCCCCCTTCCCTCTCATTTCCATAGAAAATATAGCAGATTACAGAAGATTAGGAGAGATTTCTAAATTACTTTCTAATTCTTAGACTTTGGGATAATCAACACCATAATTTGGACTTTTTTTGGAGTGGGAGCACCATATCTGTGTCATAACAGCACACTTTTCTGACACGCATCTGAAGAAGCGAAATTCAAATGACTTTTAAACTGGCTCAGCGTCTTGTATCATTTTAACCTCAGGAAAATCAACTATTATAGATCCTTTACCTTTGTTTATTATCCGTTCTCATTCTTAATGTGAGCTTCCTATTAACATATGTGGCAAAAATGTACACAATTAGAAAGTAAAAATTGCAGAGGGAAACAAATGATAAAATGCCAGCTGTTATCATCAACATTACGCGGCTCTGGTGATGGAGTCACTGACAGGGAAATGTTATCACAGTTGTAGGCCCTAATTAATCTGAGGGATGGGAATATGAACACGAGTTACTATTAAGGGCACGAGGTGGGAAGGAGAGTTTAGCTGTCTCAAGATAAATATATAGGACCACAAATGAGGAAGGTATGCTGGTCTTAACATTTTTTCGGCCCATAAAATATTTCAAGTCCTCAGCAAATGACCTTTAATCTGGAGTTCCCTATGCTGCTTTCCAATTTTTCAATAGTTATGTCTATTACAACACGACTGTCTCTTGTATTACTGGTGTTCTTTACAATTTACAAACTCTCTTTACATAGTTACCTCCTTTAATCCTCATCATACCCTGTCAGGCTGGCAGGTCAGGGTGACAGTCATGAGGGCTGCTCAAGGGGAGTCTGGCTCTTACTTTCCTTCTGGACACAAGGCAGTGTTGCATTTCATTGTCAGCTTGAAGTTTGGTGAGATCCTATGAGTATTTTTGGCCCGTGAACCAAGAAGGTTGCTTCTCTACATTCTCCTTTCCTTCTGGTAACATTCAGGACAGTAGTTGCTTTATCAGCGGCACTCTGAGACACCACAGTGATCGGCTCCATCATTACATGTCCCACCACGGACATGCAGCGTGAACAAGAGATACACATCTCGCGTTGTAAGCCACTAAGACTTCGGGATCATTTGTTACTACATCATGACGGGTCTTTTCTGACTGATACAGAATGTATTATTTCCCCCTAGTTTAACAACTATTTTCTAATGCTTGCAGATGTGGCTTACTCACAAACTCCAAGCTAGAATCATTTGAATTAACCTTTCCTCTTCTACTACTACGTTGAACAAAATGTGAAAACTGGAAAAAAAGGTACCAAAATAACGTGAATTTTCATACGGTACTATCATCGTGTGTACTGTTTTCTAAATGTTTTGTGTTACACTTGGCTGGAGGTGGGGAAGCGATTTGAACAGCATGGAAATCCTTGTGTTACCACTGAATTTTCGTCTCTGCAGTCAGCGTGTAAATACTTCTATGACCTTATTAACTCTGCCATCTTTGGAAGGAGGTGGAAGAGTGCCACGTGGGTTTTGGCTGTAAGGTGATAATAACGTAGTGGAATTGCACACGGGTTGGGGGTCCTAAAACTACTTCAGGGCTGCCTCCAATTTTGCCTTCTTAAGGTTCCCTACAACACAAGTGCAAGATGATCAAACTTAGTCTCCTGTCTCAGCATATTACATTAATCAATACAAGAAATCTATTTGAATCCTGAATAGATTCAAATACTCCTGAAATAGAGTGAAAAGAACAGAAAGCTTTATACAGTGATTAAATATCTGCTAAATTTCTGCCCTTGAACTTATTCACCATTGATCTAAGTAACAAATACTTATGACCCTTTTACAGATGGATACAGGGGCCTCCATGACAAAGATGAACTTGTTTTAAGTTTGCACAACGAATCAGGGAGGGAGCAGGAGAATCAACACAGGGGGTCTTAGGCCAAGATCGGTCCCAAGTGCTTGTTGCTGCTATGCTATGCGGCTTCCCACTCAATACAGCTTAGTGCATTGTCACCAATATAATAATAGTAGAATTAGGATTGACATTAGAGACTATCATATTCAACACTCTCAATTTAGAGGCTAGGAAACTCAAGGGAACAGAAGTGAAACGTGATCGTGCGCTTAATGAAAAACAAAATTCAGATAACACAATTAAACTATGAGATTTCGGTCAGAGAGGCTGTTGCCAGTCTATGTATTCCAACTGTGAAGTGCAATTAATACAGGAATTGAGGGGTGCCTGGGTGGCTCGGTCGGTTAAGCATCCGACCCTTCATTTTCGGGTCAGGTCATGATCTCATGGTTCGTGGGCTCGAGCCCCACGTCAGGCCGGGTGCTGACAGTGCAGAGCCTGCTTGAGATTCTCTCTCTCCCTCTCTCTCTGCCCCTCCCCGGCTTGTGGTCTCTCTCTGTCTCTCAAAATAAATAGATAAATAAACTTTAAAAAAAGACTAGAATTTAGGGGCTCCTGGGTGGCTCAGTCCATCGAGCATCTTTGTCTTAGGTCACCGTCTGGCAGTTGGTGAGTTTGAGTCCCGTATCGGGCTCTGGGCTGACAGCTCAGGCCCTGGAGCCTGCTTCAGATTCTGTATCTCCTTCTCTTTACCCCCCCCCCACCACGTGCACTCCCTCTCTCTCCCTCTCTCTCTCTCTCTCTCTCTCTCTCTCAAAAATAAATATTTTTAAAAACTACTAGAATTTAGAGGTTCACATATGGCCGTTAGGGCTGGAGGGGCACAAGTCAGGGGATCCACTATTAGCAATCCCAGCTTGCTCTGCTTGGGGGCTAGGGATTTCTCACAGGCTCCCCCCATAAGTCACTGAGAATCACAGAAACTTGGAAGAAGGGGCATGGAGCCTACAGCCTCCTTCTGTGATATCAGACTGGCAACAGACAGTCCAGCACCATGCTGGTCTTTTGTCTGGTGTTCCTTCAACTGTGCTTTGCTATGTCCCAGATTTTCTTTCTGGGTAGGCAGGCATGCTCAAAAGGGGTCAGTTATATGATGATTCCTTGGTATGAGTAAGATTAATATGACAAAATGATTCCTTTATAAAATAGAAAAGCAGGCAAAATGCATCTATTCTGTTCACAATAAGAATGTGGGTGGCCTTTGGTGGTGGGTGGGGAAGGGTAACCGGAAAACCAAGGAAGCTGCTGGGGTCCTGGCAGTGTTGTGTGTGTGTGTGTGTGTGTGTGTGTGTGTGTGTTTCAACCGAAGATTGTTTAATTTGGGAAAACATATCAGGTTGTATAGTTATTGAGTATATAGTTATTTTTTAAATATGGATGTCATATGTCAAGAATATGTTTTCAACAATAAGACAGGCATCAATTAACGTTGGTCGATTATTCACGTTGACATTTACAAATCTGTGCTTAGGAACGGGCCAGTCTGCGGATAGCTCAGGCTGCCCACAAGAACCAGAAATAATACTTTGTGGCGTGCCTCACAGAGCTTGGCATCCAGGTCGAATAACCTGATTTCCAAACGTAGCTTCACCTGTGGGTCCTGAGTATGAGTACCCACGGGGTAGTGGATACGTAGGAAGGCTCTGGAAGTAAGGCTGCTTGGGTCTGGTTTCAAGTCCAGAATGTGTGTTCTGGAGCAATGACCACATCCACTCCCTAATCCACAACTGCTCAGTGTTCAATTAGGCCACAGAAGAATCAAGTGAGATAATGCATCAGAGGAGTTCGGCAGGGTGACCAACATTTAGAAATGATAGTTCAAGAAATGATAGTTCTTCATGCTTCATTCAAAAATGAAGTCTATGTGAGAAATTCAAAGAGTTCACGTAGCACAACAAATGACATATTGACATTTACGGAAGCAGGAGTGTGAGTATCCATTCAGTTTGTATATATAATGAGGATGTATATATACGAGCTTCTGAAGAATGGCATCACTTGAATCTTTGGTGCCTGGATGGCTCAGTTGGTTAAGCGTCTGACTTCGACTCAGGTCATGATCTTGCAGTGTGTGAGTTTGGGCCCCTACGCCAGGATCTATGCTGACAGCTCAGAGCCTGCTTTGGATTCTGTGTCTCCTTTGCTCTCTGCTCCTCCCCTGCTTGCACTGTCTCTCTCTCTCTCAAAAATAAATAAACATTTAATGAAAGAAAGAAAGAAAGAAAGAAAGAAAGAGAAAGAAAGGAGAAAGAAAGAAAGAAAGAAAGAAAGAAAGAAAGAAAGAAGAAAGAAAGGAGAAAGAAAGAAAGAAAGAAAGAAGAAAGAAAGAAAGAAGAAAGAAGAAAGAAAGAAAGAAAGAAAGAGAAAGAAGGAAGGAAGGAAGGAAGGAAGGAAGGAAGGAAGAAAGGAAGAAAGAATTTGGGGAGGTAGATATATCAAGGACGTAAAAATAGTTTTTTACATGGTATTTCTTATTTTGACCTCATATATTCCAAAAATGTAATATTCTATTTACAGTGTAGGTATTCACTATAGTGCAACTGTGTTATATGCTAACAAGGGCAAAGATCACAAAACTGAAAAACAGGAGGTCCCTGTATCCCTTAGTTTTTCTCAATTCATTTTACTTTGAATCTATTTCAACAGATGTTTCATCGAGCTTCCCTAATATGCCAGGCTCCACACTGGCCTCTGGGAATGCAGAAGGAAAAAACAAAAAACAAAAAACAAAACAAAAAAAACACAAGGCCTTTGCTTACCAGCCCTGGCAGATTCTGGCAGACAGCTTGCCACAAGCAAATACTCAGCAGTCAAAGTGATCACGCACACACTACAGTTACGCTGAGAACACCTTGAGGATAGCGGACTATCACCCTCCTGTGGAGTCAGGGATGGTTTCTTAGAGATAAAATTTGACCCGGGTCTTAAATGGTAAGTTGGCATTTCCTGGGTAGAAAGGGGAGGAAGCCTTCCAGAGAGAAATAATAGATTCAAGAAAGTACTCACCTTCCGTGAGCGTTTTCTGTGTGTGGTCATAGAGGTAAGAGATGAGACCAGAAACATACCATTTTATCCAGATGATGAAGGAGTTTCCACCTACCTCTACCTTTAATCATGCAGAAGACATTTACACGACTTCAGAAACTGTCTGTTCCTGCTTATTTTCTTCGTTGTAATTATCCCCAACTAACAAAATACATATTTTACTTTAAAACAAAGTCTCACTTTTTATCTGTCTGCTCCCACAAAATTAAAATTCCATGAAGGGAGAGATTTTTGTTCACGTTTCTGGTATGGAGTTTTATCACATTCTAGTGCCTGGAATGGGGTTTGCCTCATCATTAGTTCTTAATAAATATATGGTAAGTACCCAGATGAGATTTTTGAGGTCTTTTTATTTACCAAACACAGTTCTAGTTTCTGGGGATACACATATGCTTATGACCTTGGGGCTGCCCTCCAGAAGCTTAAACTTTACCCAGCAAACAGGCATGGAAACAGAAAGTACCGATATAAATAGGACAGGGGCTATAATGGTGAATTAAATAAAATGCTATGGGTCACTACCATGCTGAGAATTTTAAAATACCTTTAAGCCTATTTAAAGATATTTAAATCTATTAGGAAAAGGGAGGAAATGCACATTTCTAAGCAAGTAAGGAAGGCTTGACTTTATTACAAAGTTACTAACATTGTGGCTCACAGACCAGTACGGGTCCTTAGCGAGTTAAGCACAGAAATTGAAAAATGTATGGGGCGCCTGCGTGGTTCAGTAGGTTAAGCAACTGACTTGGACTCAGGTCATGATCTCTTGGTTCATGAGTTCGAGTCCCGCGTCGGGCTCTGTGCCTACAGCTTGGAGCCTGGAGCCTGCTTCGGATCCTGCCTCCCTCTCTCTCTCTGCCCCGCCCCCCCTGCCCCTCTACTCTTGCTCTGTCTCTCTTTCTTTCAAAAACAAATAAATATTTTTTTAGGAATTAGAAAAAAAAAAAAAGAAAAATGTATACCTTGCCTTAGCCATTTAGCTTATCACCACCACTGGCTTGATCAACGCCTGCAAAAGGCCAGCAGGCTTGCCTCTGGAGAAGGGGGCCGGGAACTCACTTGTGATATTACTGGTTATGCGCGATAGGGCTGGAGATTAAAAGGTACAGGATTTCTTCAAATGCCCGTTCACCGCAGCAGGAAGTGCACTGCTTTAAAAAATGATGATCCCGTCAGCCTGTAGGCAGCATGTGAGAGTCAGAGCCGGCTCCCCTGGGCAACCCGGAGCACTTGCGGCCGAGAGAGACGGTGAATCCAAAAGCGGGCAGCCCCCCGTCGTGCTCACTGCCCATGTGTTCTGCCCCAGTGCAAAACCAAGGTCACTGGAAGATGCTCAACAGTTCTTTGTGTCCAGGTACAGCCGCCCCCATACGAGGCACATACTGAAACTTTAGTGAGTGTTGTGGTGCTGAAATGAACATATGCCCAAAGATTCACAAGGCTAGGAAGACACTTTGGATGTGTTACATTAATAAAAATAGCTAAGCCTTTTATAGAAATAATCTCTGCATATGCAAACACACATACACACACATTAATATTATATTTGCATAGAAAAATACACTGAGCTTCAGAGAGATGGATAGCCTGGCCAAAGTCAAATACCTGGAACGTTATGTGCCTGTGCATTGACCGAGACCTTCTAGCCTCTGTGCCTGGTCCGTTAACTGTTTGTATTGGAAAAAGACGGAGAGTTTTCCTTTTGGTGTGAATGCAAACATTCCTCATTTTCTTCTTACCAAACAAATCTAATTTTTTTTTTCTATCAAGTCGAGGGTAGCCAAGATGGCAAAGAGAGAGTGATGGCATAAAGACGTTTCGTAAGAAATGTCCACATTACCTAGATGAACCGAGCAAAAAATCAACTTGGTCCTGATCTCGGACTGTCAAAAATCAGTGGTGCTTTGGAACGACGTCCTTTTGTTGTTGTGTTTGGTGTTATTTATTTGTTATTTTCTTTCTCTTGGCCTTTACAATGTCACAACTGGCTGGTTTTCACCTATTTCAGTGAGGGATCCTTTTGTTTCCTTTGCTTCCTAATCTTGCTCTGTTCCATCCCTACATGTCAGTGCCCTCCAGGACTTGATTGCTGGGTCGCGATTCCTGGATTTAGCAAATACAAACACAGGATGCATGTTTAAATTTGAGTTACAGGAGTGGCTGGGTGGCTCGGTCAGTTAAGCAACTGACTCTTAATTTTGGCTCAGGTCATGGTCTCATGGTTTGTGGGTTCCAGCCCAGCATCGGGCTCTGTGCTCACAGCTTCAGATCCTTGCCTCCTTCTCTCTGTCCCTCCCCCTCTCAAAAGTAAATAAATCGTTAAAAAAAATTTAAAAAGTAAATAAATTTGAATTATAGATTAAACACACACGCACACACGCACCTGCACACACCCTTAAAAAAAAAAAGTATATCTAGTGGAGTGCCTGGGTGGCTCAGTCGGTTGAGCATCTGACCTCGGTTTAGGTCATGATCTCGCGGTTCATGGGTTCGAGCCCTGTGTCAGGCTCTGTGCTGACAGCTTGGAGCCTGGAGCCTGCTTTTGATTTTGTGTCTCCCTTTCTCTCTGCCCGCCCCCCACTCATACTCTGTCTCACTCTCAAAAATAAATAAACATCTTAAAAAATTTGAAAAAATTATGTCTCGTGAATGTCGGACATACTTATACAAAAAAGAAAACTTATCCTGAGTTCTCTTGTCTTATGTCTCCACACGTCTTTACTAGTTGAACTCCTTGTGTCTTAATTTATTCTTTAAGCAAATAATCCTCAATTTTCCCCTCACATCTTCTCTTTTCTATATTCAACTCCCATCTTGACATCTGCGCTTCTGAAAATCTCACATTCAACCTACCCCAAATCAAACTTTTCTAATCAAATCCTCCCAGGTACTACCAAAGTCATCTCTTTACAATTTTCCCTAATCAATAAATGGTTCCGTCATTTACTTAGATTTTTAAGGCAAAAACATATTACCCATTCTTGATTTTTCTCTTTCCATCAGCCTCCAGTATTAAATCATAATTAAGTCTTATTGGCTTTAGCATCAAATTATCTCCATTTCTCTCAATCTTCACTTCTGTGTCCCAGCTTCTGCAATTACTCTATCTTTCCCCCTTGACTGCAGGGGCTTACTAAATGGCCTTCCTTCCACTCTTGCCCTGCAATAATCCATTCTCCACAAATTAGTGAGAGTGATTTTCAAAAGCGTTCTAATGAAGTGTAATGGGAAACCAGCAAAGTCCTTATACCAAAAGGGTGCAGCTCAATGAATCTTCAAAAACTAAACATATTCCTCTACCAGCACCCAGTTAATCTACCTCCCCAGACGCTTGCTATCCTACCTTCCTGTCACCATTGATAAGCTTCCCTCTGTGTTATTTATATAAAGGGAGTCATACAGCAGATACTCTTGTGTGTTTGCTTTCTTTCATTCCACGTTATGTTTGTGAGCCATCCATATTTTTCATGTAGTCACAGTTCATTTTCATAACTGTGCAAGAACTAGTACTAAATTAATATTCCACAATATTGTATTTTTCTTCATAAGCTTGTGGTATAACTGAAACAAAAAAAAAATGACTGTAAGCTGCTTGGTCTTTAGCGGGCACTCAATAGGCAGCGGGGATTATTATCATTGTTCTTGTGTTACAAAACAAATAAATAAAATGTGATCAATAGAAGTCGTCTTGAGAATTTGGCAAACACATTTCAGTTGAATCTCATTCCATTTTGACTGGCATTAAAAAAAAAAAAAAAAAAAAAAAAAAGGTGGGCCAGGAGAATGCCATAGACGTAGCAAACTTAATTTTCAAGATGTTTTTGACAGAACTGCTCCCGGCCTTACAGGAGAGCTGAGAAAATACGCATCGGGGAATGATGTCAAGAATGGTTTTGTAGCCTTTTAGCCGCACTGTTTGATCCTGAATATTGGATCTATGTTTCTTAGATCTATGTATCTGATGAACGATGACTCATTCTCCAAGATTCCATTATGTGATGCTCTCCTCCTTGAAACACTTTGAGACTTCTTTGGTGCTTGAAGATTTAAATCCAAACACGTGACATGGCCCACCAGACTCTCATTAGCTTGACTCCCACCTTCTATTTTCAGTTCCACTTCTAATGGCCCCGTACCCTTTTGGATAGCAACAGCCATACCAGACCTCTTCCACTGCCTGAAAATTCCATAGTGTTCATGCTTTCTCACTTTGCACACTTAGATCCCTTTGCTTGTAAAATCTTCCTCATCATCCACCCCAACCTGTCTCATGCCCCCTTAATTCCTATGTTCATCCCTCAAAACTCAGCTCGAGAATGTCCTATTTACTTCTGACCACTGATACCTATAGCTAGAACTGACCTCTCATACTTTTGTTTTCTTGCTTTTCTGGTGTATACTATAATCATAGCATCTGTAGTGACCCTCTGTGTTCTTGTTGACTTAAATATGTTTCTCCCCGAATAACTTATGAGCTCTCTGAGGTGGAGGTTATGTCTTAATCATTTCTCTATAACAGCAGCTAGCAAAAAGTCTCAGACATAGCAGTTTATCAGTCAATGGCAAATGAGTGAATGGATAAAGGTCAATAGACAGGAAGTCCCTAGAGGTTCATTGCATAGATTTTTTTTTAGAAGTTTATCTATTTCATTCCATTATTTTTCTGATGCCTTTGGAGAAACCAGAGAAGGCATGAGGTCAAATTTGGGACTGACCAAAAATTTTAAATGACAAAGTAATAGAAAGTAATAGAAAATAGAAAATAGAAATAAAAAGGAGAACCACTTGGTAGTCCTGGTCCACTGACAGAAAAACCAGTACGATTCAGGAAAAAGTTCTGCATTAGGTTCAAAGAGTTCTGTGCACATCTATGGGTTCCAGAATACAAAAGAACAGGACATATGCACACACCTGAGGACTTTCAGGGGACTACAAAATTAACACCAATAAACTGTGGGATACAAACTCTTTCCAAACCATGAATAGGTTATAATAAATGCAATTAAATGATCCAAAGAAGATAAGTGATGCTTGTATCCAATACTGATGGGAATTATTGAAATCACTTGTTTGTTAAAACTCACAGTCGTATTGTTTGATTACAAATTATTTACTCTTACTATACAGCATGGCAGATATATAGTTTATTCAGCTTTCAATGTTCACTTTGCATCTTAGTCATTTGGGGACATCGGGGGTGTGAAATGTTTTTATTACGCTATATCCATAAAAATGTTTATGCACTGTTCTATTCAGTGAAGAGTTGTATTAGTTTTTACTGTGATGGCATGTAGTCACCCCATGATAAATTATGAGATGCTCTCACCCCTTCACTCTCTTCTCACACTCTCAAACCTCAACCATGACTATATTGGTATGATAAAGAAGACCAAATACCTGTAAACAAATCTCTTTGTAACATTAAGAATAATAAAAGTGAGGGTCTCCTGACTGTCAGCATGAAAAAACATGTCATGAGTGTTTACAGAAAAGCCTTGTAGATGTCCTTTCCTGGCACGGAAGTTTGTTATCACTGGCTGAAGTTCCTGAATGTTCTCAGTGACTGTTATCGTTGAATCCTTTGAACACATGTACGTCAATGTTTCTCTGTGGGAGAGACTTACAAGTACTGAAAATTGGTGATCATAACACCTGAAACACAAAAACAACTCAACCATTGTTCATATTGTTGCAAAGGATCGGGGTAGTTAAGCTTGTATTGATATAACCATAGTAATAATTTAATCAAGACTCAAGGATAGAAGCCAGGAAGACCAAAAGCCTCTCCTTTGCTGTTATTGAAAATTATAGTTATTCCAGGTAACCAGAAATGACAAATAATTGGTCTTGTTTCTCTGCCTCAAAAAAAAAGATCAATGCCTTTACACATAAATCTGTCTTGTGGCATGCAAATCAGAACTTGAAAGTCATAAATAAATCACAATTAACTTTAACTTATTTTATATAAATACAGATGCACCCTGCTCTTAATTTTTTTGCCTCATTTCAAAGGGCCAGTACTCTCTTTTGGCACGTAAATTACTCATGTTAGAATTCATGACATCTAAAGCTACTGGTTCTTTCTCTTTTTCTAATTTTAATTTTGTCCTCTAAAAATCGAGGTGGTCATGTTGGCTCTTACCAAACACTGTGTCCATTTGATCTTGAAGTTCCGGTTGCTTGCAAAATTTTAAAGTGCTTGTGTGTTCCTGGATAGCATGACCCACACCTGGGGCCACTTTGAGAAAACACATGTTAAACAGCTCTGTGAGAAGTCATTCTTGAAGCTCAGCAGGTGGTTTGCTAATGGGAACAAGGGAAGCTGAAGAGCTGACCCCTTTGCTCTGCTGCTGGCCTCCGTTCATGACTCCCTGGGGCTCCAGTTGAGTGAGCTAAGAAAGAACTCTCCTATTAAAGAGGCATTACACTGTTGCTAGGTTCTCCTTAATAACATTAGAAATTGTCCTCCCTCGGGGGCCTCACCACATAGTTATGTTGAATATGTTTGGAACACCTGCCTTCATTATAGGAAAGGAAAGCAACTCAAAGTATAGTACCCAAAGGATCATGGAGAGCTCACACATTCTCTGGTTTGGCATTTATATCTCAGAGCGCTGACTCTCGGAGTTTGGGACGAGGCAATGGGCATATGCCTGTGGTAACAACACATGTACTCAGATGGGGGAGTTTTGAAAATTTTCCACTGAAACTCCACTCAGCCAATCCTTAGAAATTCTGATCAGAGTTCAAGCGTTTGAGAAATTGGAGGTCTAGCAAAGGCCAAGCGAGTGAGAGGAGCCTAGGAATCAGACTCAATTTCAGTCGGGGCAGGCTTCTGGCCCAGACTGACAGTGAGGTAAAGCTATGAATCTGTTGCATGGGCAAGGTGCAGTGAGGGTGGGAGAGACCCTGTAAGTTGGGAGGTACATAATAAAGATTATTCCAAACATATCAGATTCTAGGTTCCAAATGGCAAGAATATTTCCAGATACCTCTTCCTTAAAGTCTGGGAGAATCGACTATAATTTCTGTTCTGGTGGGCAATTATCATGAAACAGAGTGGGGCTGAATTTACAGGATCTTACAAGTTTTCTTTAGGCTGGCACCCGAGAACAGGGAACTAGCAGGAACTCCTAGGGTTGAAGAACAGTGAGGCTAATTGCGATTTCCCAACGGAGAAGATCAGATTGTCTAACGTCCCAGTCTAAAGTAGCTGAAGGAATATAAACAATGTTGAGCTTCGGACGCAGTAGGAGAACGGATCTGGAGGAGGCGGATAGGAGGCATCTAACTGAGACTATGAAATGCAGAAGGGGTGCATGGTACCCAGGTGGTGTCTTGGGAAGAGAAGAGAGAAGTATTAGGACTTGCAGGTGTCTCATCCGACCAGAGTGCAGCTGTTTAACTGTGTGTCCAGCACCACAGCCATGCAGGCACTACACTCTGTCACACCTTCTACAATCTCCTCACTGCCTTTGGGACCAGCTGGGACAGGCCTAGTCTTCACAAGAACTAAATAGGTAATAAAAGCAAGACAGACTTCTGTGTTCTGTATGGGATGGATTTGGCACTATTTCATTATACGAAACCTTTGGGGTCCCCGTAAGGCTGAGAACACCGTGGGTGTTTTTTATCTAATCTAAGAACGCTGGGGTGCTTCTGCCCTAATTAAGTATCTGGGACAAATGAACGACACCCATGGGTAAAAATAAATTTCTCTAATCATGTGTGTGTTAGGAAAAATCAGAATTAAAGCATGTCTTCCATACCTCTGTCTAGCAGCAAAGTTCAAATATGTCCCACAACTCTGACAGGTGAAAAATTGATCATGGTTGCTCTAGACTTCCTTAACAATCACTCAGGTGAAAATAAAAATCTTCCTTGCTTGGCTTTAATGAGCTGGGTACGAATTACATCATAGCTGGAACTTCAGGACTTCATTATGTGTCATCTTTATTTCTTCTTCTTCTACTGTCTGGAAAATTCCTTCGTCTCTAGATTTCTGTACCTGTCTGGAATCCATTTGGATGTCCGCCTAGAAGCAAGCTTAGTCTTTCAATTTTATGAGCCAGGCTTTTCAGAGTAGAGAACATATCATTAGCTTCATCCTTCAGTTGGAAGGATCTGGAATACATCCTTCAGTTGGAAGGATCTGGAATACATTTTGCTACCGTAGACATAACAACTCATGTATCCGAAAGTCATTCAGACCTATTGACCCTCATTGCCATTCCATATACCACATAAAGGGAAAACTTCAACTCTTTCTCGCTACTGACATTGGTAGTTCTAGCCCTTTACTCCACATACCTGTTAATTCTTCCATTCTCTGGGCTCATTTCTCTTCCATTTGTTTTGCTTATTGCTTTCTCTTTGGGTTTGGAAGATTAATATTCACTTTCTAGCTAAGATATTGGCTTTCTGTAGACCAACATTCAAGTTTGTTTTTTGATTACTGATTATTGGGATCTCTTGAGACTTTCCATGTTGGCACAATCTCAAGATCTACTACCCTGAGAATGCCCTTGGGGGGAACACTGTTACCTATTTCTACTTGGGGCTAATAATGAATGACATCTAGAATGATTCTTGCAGTCAAAGAAATCTGATCACCTGTGTACCCGTTGAACTGTACCTAGTCCCTAGTCTGAATTGGGTAAGATCAAGATCATCACTGGAGTCATCTTCAGTTTCCAAGTCTAACACTTTACCTATTGGAACAAGAGTCCCTTCTGCAAAATCACATTCTTACTGCTCAGACTGCTGGCATCTTATATGTGTCTTATTCTCTTCTTCTGTCAGATTAGATCCGGCTACCCTTTATCCAAGCCACCGACATCTGGACTTGTATAGAATCCCGAGATGTTTCCTTAGCCAGTTTGATTTAACGCAACCCAGCTGATGTAAATATATGCCACAAACCCAACCAAAAATAGCATCGCTTTTATGTCTTCTGTTTTCTTTTCTTTTGTTTTGTTTTGCTGAGTGACAATTGGCAGCCATTTAGCACCAGATTGAAGCAACATAGGGTCCCTAATAGTAAAACCAAGTCTTGTTCCTTGTACCTATCTCTGGATTCTTGCTACTGAGCTCACATATAAGATTCAAGGTGCCCATGTGGACACTACTGTAGCACAGGTGAAGGATTCACAAGTCCATCTTGAAGAAAGATAGTTTTCCAGGACCTTTTGTTCAACTAAGCTGTCCTCTTGCTCTTTTATCCCACATTGTCTTGCAGGAGCAAGTAAGTCTGATGGCAGAGTTTATCCAAACGAGGGCAGTCTCATTATTGGGGAGACTCAAAACTGGATAATCTATACTAGGATTACCAGTAGCAATCTTGTCGAATTGCTTCGCCATCTCCTTATACCAGAGGCCTTACCGCTGAGGGCAGGGAAGCTGTTCCAAAGTGTTAGGCAGTGGCATTATGTCCTCATGGTTAGGTAGGAGGAGGGAGCAGCACAGCAGGAGTGGACATTCTGCTGGGGGGAGGTGTAATGTAGAACACATGGGTTGAAGCCCACCTCTTCAATTTTCAAGTCCTGTGATGCTGTGCCAGGCACTGAACTACCTCTGAGACTAGCTTATTCAATATGAAAGCGGGAGGATTTATACAAAGAGATAATGGATGGCAGTGCTTATAAATAGATAAATAGGAACTAGATAAGTATGAAATTTTTACTATCACATAGCATTGTACAAGGTCCTGTGATAGATTCAAGGGTTATGATATATCCTCCCACAGAATATCTTATATCTAATGGGAAAAGGCGTGTAAGTTAAGGGCACACATAGAGCTGGGCTAGCCGGGCTTTATCCCCTGGGGCTAATGCCACTGATCTCCAACTTTCTGCGAAAATACAGACGTATCTAACGAAGTTAGTACAAAACATGGAAAGCTCAATAGGTTATAAATAAATTGAAGAGATATAAAACGCATAATATTCACTGTCAGATGTTAGAAGATTGAATGATAAATAAACATTAGTATGTTAGCTCCAGAAAATAATTTATGATAGTCTTTTTCTATATATTTGCAATACTTAAGTTATAGCTCAAACTAAGAAAGACAAATCCATATTATATTTATAATGTAATTTATCCGTAATAAGTAATACAGGATTCCCCCATTATCCAAAAGTAGAGCACTCCTATAAAACCTTCCATCAGCTAACCCTGTGTCAAGCCAAGACTGTCTCCTGCTTTCAGAAAGTTCCAGTTACATCACTTCACTCTGATGAGAGACCTACTTTAGTGCCCATTTTCGCTAACTGAAGGAAATCTGAAAAGGATTTCAGCTTCTAGGAGAAAAGCTGTTACAGGGCAAACTTTTGGAAAGCAGAGAATTCTGTACTTCTCAAGTGTTTACCGTGTCGACCCGTTTATTCTTCAAAATAAGTCTTGACTTTAAGGGGCTGTTATTACTCTCATTTGCAGATGAGAAAGCAGACAGCTAGGTGACATAAAATGCCTGGGATGCAAAGTAACTAATGAGTAGGGACCATGTTCAATTCCTGGCAAGATGGGTCCCAGAGCTCCAGGGATGCTGTCTCTGTGTTGGGACATTATAGTTCAACAGTTATCCAGAGGTCCACGGTCTTTCTACATGTCTCACACATGAGGAATCAAAAGTCCTTTTTTTCCCCCAGACTTTCTTTTCAGAGGTGTGAGTAAAGTGAGCATCCTTGGAAGTTAAAAATACTATTTTCCTCCAGAGCAAAGGGCATTTGCCTGCAGTTTAAAGAGCAAGTATGCCTTCTATCCATCAGAAAAGATTATTTTCCCTACGCTGAGGACCCGTCTGTTGTAATGCCACGCACTGTATGTGCAGATGTCACCCGGCCTCTTCACATCACCTTATAGGAACTGGGTCTCAGGGAACAGATACGAAAAAGCTGATGTTCTGGCCACCGCTGTTGCTGCGAAGAATAAATCATCCCTCACCTTTGATAAAGGAGAATCCTGTCCTCTACTGGCATCGAGAAATGGTGGCTGGCTAACTCAGAGGCTTTGCAGTCCCTGACACTCCCAGAACCATAGTAATAATTACACTGTTGCTGCAATTGTCTTTAGATGTTGGTACATAGATTTCAAAAGGGTTTTTGTACGTTAGGAGTTTGTTTGAAACATCATCAAGTAATTGCCAGGTGTGTTGCCTTAAAAGAAATCTGTATATGTTAGCTTTGCAGAAGATGCTCTTAAAGTCATTTTGCAATTATTCTGTCACAGGCTACTGCAGTCCTGGTGTCTTGCCTTAATTAATCACCAAGTGGCATTTAATATAAGGTCACCACATGTTATTTTAGATTGGGAGAGGTGACAAAACGTATCGTACACAGGATGGGAAGGAAGCATATTTTTAACAATGTGTCAAAAAATAACATCAAAACATTTCATTGCCGGTCATCTCTGCCCTTAGATCTTCAGACACTATTTAAAGAATATCACGTGCCCTCCACCCAATGGAGCAAGGGTTGGGTGCAGGCCAAGGTTTAACTTGATTTGACAAGGCTATTGACATTTTTGGTCTCTTAGAAGATAGCCAAAACTAACTTAAAGAAGGACTCTGGCTGTTTCATCTTTTCACTGAAATTTTGAAAGGTGACACGGAAACCTACGTCCTTCAAACACAAATATGCACCACGCGTCCGCGCGAGAAAAAGAACCTTGCGACAACTCACGTGACCGGGCTCGGGGAAGTACCGGTGAGCTTTGACTCATATCCTGGAGACGTCGGCCAGATTAAATAAATGCAGTCTACTTGTAAGAACCACATCTCCCAGCGGCAAGACAAAAATTGAGCTCGTTAGGTAGAAACCTGTTACAACACTCTAGTAAGAAGAAAAGTCATACCTCCCCTTTGTAGAGCCCCTGATAATTTTCAGAACAGATTTGTACATGCTCCTCATTTGCATCATGTGATAGCAATCCCACAACCTCTCATGGTGGTTAGGAGACCAAAGAGTCACACAAGTAATAAGCACTGCTTGACCTTGGGGATGGTTCCTCGGGGGAAGCACTCTGGGGATTCGGCCTCCCCATCTTTTCGATGTCCTACGCTGTATTGTATACATTGATTTACCCTTTCAGAGTCCTCATTGCAATTTTGCCATTCACATATGCTCTAAATACTTCGCATATATACAGCTCAGCATATGTGGACCCATGAACCAAGGATGAAGAAGAAAGAGGAGGAGCTTAAGGAGGAAGACAAGACGGAGGGGGATGGCCAAAGAAGAGAGAAGATGAGCAACCGCCCAAAATACGAGCTATCCCTCTTTATGCCCAAGCGCCAGCATTATATTTGACATAGCATTACACTATCGCCCCCTCACCAGGTATTATGTATTTTCTGTTCAACTTCCAAAGCCTCTTAGATACACTTTCACTGCCATCGTCTTTGATATCCATCGTTGGGACTGTGACTAACCTCCTGACCAGGTATCCTGCCCTAGCTTGTCCCCATCTAGTCACGCATTTCTCCTCCTGCCAGGGTTCTCTTCTCTCACTTACGATTATGCCACTCATTCCTCAGCCTTGTGTTTGCTGCTGGGAAACAGCAGAGTAAAGCCCAAGTTCAGCTCTGGGGAGGGCTCGGGGTGGTTGGCTGACACGGGAATGGAGGTTTGCAAGGCAGTGTTATAAATGCTGCAACCACAGCCTCAACACACGGCCGTGGAGCAGCCCCGTTTGGAGAGGGGAGACAAGGAGGCCACCATGGCTGAAAGGATATCGGAACGGGGTCACTTAAGAGTGAGAAAAGTTGGCCAGAGGGAAAAAGAAGCCTCACGCCAGGGTGAGAGTGCTCTATGCATAGGCCCGGCAGCTAGAAGTGTAACGTATCCCAAGCACGCGGATGTGCGCGTGGGATGAACTAATAACGACAGCAAACACTTAGCACTAACGGCTGACACTGACCTCAACATTCTGCATGTATTAACTCATTTAGTCAATGCAACAGTGCTGTTAGGTGTATACCATTGTTGCCATTTCAGAGGTGAGGAAACAGAAATTGGGAGGCCAAATAAATGACTCAAGGTCACACAGCCTCAAGTGTCAGAGACGGGATTGAAACACTTGGGGCTTGATTCTAGAATCTGGACACTAAGTCCTCGAGCTATAACGTAGCCCCAGAACTGGCAGTGCGGGGTTTTTCATGCTGTAATAAGGATTTAAGGATTTAGCCACAAAAGTGAGAACCGGGTCGCTTTTAGCAAGATACCTCTGGCAGAGGTGTATGTGATAGACACGGGAAGAAATGCCGAGTGGAGGAAGTCTTATTATAAGGAGGTCAGAGACAGGCAATGATACAGGCTTGACCAGACTCGTTGGTGGAAATGGAACAGAGGGAGCTGATTCAAGGCAATTGTGGAAAACAAAATCAGAACCATCTGGGCATCAAATGGATGTGGGTAATGACGAAAGAGAAGTCAAGAATGGCTTCCAGGTTCTGGCACGTGTGGCATCATGAGTGACGGCAGCCTTTACGCCTCATGAAGAAGAATTCAGCAGGGCACCCGGGTGACTCAGTAGGTTAGCCGCTCTGCTCTTGACTTCGGCTCAGGTCATGATCTCATGGTTTGTGAGTGTCAGGAACTCACAGATCCTGAGTTTGAGTCCCACCTCGGGCTCTGTGCTCACAGCGTGGAGGCTGCTGGGGATTCTCTATCTCCCTCTCTCTTTCTCTCTCTGCTCTTCCTCTGCTCACTCTCTATCTGTCTCTCTCTCTCAAAAAGAAGGCAATCAACACTTAAAGCAAAAGAAAAAGAATTCAGCGAGTCAAGTTTAGGAAGAATAAATGTTGAGAGGTCAGCAGGACATTCGTGTGGAAATTCCCAGAGTGGGTGGGCACGCTTTACTTATTTATTAAGTAGGTCAGGAATTTTGACATTTATTTTTATGAGAATATTTTCCTGCTTTAGGGACTTGTGCTCCTGCTGGTAAAAACTGCATGTGTTCACTAAAGTGATGAGGTCCTGCTACCAGTGGCAAAGAGCAAATTCTATGGAACCGGACCGTGGGCGAGTGAGAATCTCAACTCTGCCGCTTACCAGTTTCCTCGTCCGAACAGTAGAGCTGGTTTTAGGAGAGCACAGTCTTCAAATCAGCAGACCTGGGTTCCGAAAACCAGACCGATCACTTTTAGCTGCCATTTCCTATTTTTGAGCCATAATTTCCTCTTTCACTAAATAGAGGTAGTAACCTATACCTGGTAGTGTTCATTTGGAGATTAAATAAACTAAGACATATAAAAGTCTTAGCCCAGTTAACGGCATTTAGCAATCACTCAGAAAATGCCATCCAGTAACTGCAAGCCCGCTGAGAAGTAACGTTTGCAAAATATGCGACGCGAGGTGGTTCCTAAACCGCTCTTACTAATTACTAATCATAACGTGGATTGCATTGCAATAAAAACATTCGTCTAGAGATTCGTTCTGTCTGGAAAGTTCTTTCTCTATCACTCCGATATTATGTGTCCTTCAAAGAGGAAGTACTTCCAATGGAACATCTGTGGTCCTTCTTCAGTCTTCCTAGTTGGAAGAATTTGCTTTCTCTTCGGCAGTCCCAGAGCAATTTAATAACACTTTTGTTGCCACAATAGGCTAACTTATAATTATGTATGTGCTTAGAAGAGTCCTCTAATTGATTCTGAGCTCCAAAAATATAAGGGTCATGCCTTATTTATCATTGATTTTCCAACCACAGGGAGGACAGCGCTCAGTAAATGTTAAATTGGATAGGTTGAATTCCTCAGATATAACCAGCTGCTCTAACTTGATCTTACTGAGAAAACTGCTCACAGCATATTAAAAAACAACAGGAATATTGCAGTGGCTTGATTTAGACCACCGTAACAGATGTGTGAGTGAGTCTCACGATGTGCTAGCTGTGTGCACGGGGGGGTATTTTATTTTTCGTAATGCATGCATTTGCATACAGAAAAATTAAGAGTTCCTCTTGTTTATATCCATGCGAGAGAAACAAATGCCTTTTGTTTAGCTCAACTGGCAATATGTTGATGTTTTTCAAGTCTGCATTTATCGTTAAGCCAGCCCAAGGAAATTAAAGGTCAATGCCAGCTCTTGGATATAAACACTTATAAAATCTAGAATGTTAATTAGCTACTGTTTGGGAATTGGCGTCATTCACCTATAGCAAAGAAAAAGCTGATATGCATTTTATTTTATGCCTTTATTTGCAGCTTGTGTGTAAGAGTACAAATTGTGCTAATTATTTAAGGAGGTACATTGAATGCATTTCTTAAATTATGTTTGTCATATTGTGTTTGTCATTATGTTTGTCACCTAGTGTTCATATCCCACAATATTTTCTTTTTCCTTTATTTTTTTTAAAAGATCAACCACAATATTACAGTTTGCATTACACTCCTTCTAGATGACCAGCTCCAGTCCTATTTTCCTCTTCCTTACCCATTCATTAAAAAGTTTGTAATTTGCATGTTCCTCTGCACACCCATATGTACACACATACTCTCAGGACCAACTTGGTGTTGTTTGCAGAATACTAGAAAAGTAGATATCAGGACTCATTTTTATCCCAGCTGTGGGAGCGTGGAAATATTTCTTATCCTTTGAACTTGTTTTTCTCACCTGTGAAGTGGGGCAACCATACTTCCAACTCAAGTGATCAAAGGACATCATAAGAGTTGGGAACATATGAGACCCTGTGAAGAGTGCCTGGCATATATTAAGTGCCTAATAAATGTAAGTTCCCTTTTAAACATATTATTCAATAATTTGTATTTCCCTTCGTATCTTTTCTTTCTTTCTTTCTTTCTTTCTTTCTTTCTTTCTCTTTCTTTCTTTCATTCTCTTTCTTTTGTTCTTTTTTAGAGCTATCAGGGGAGGGGCAGAGAGAGAGGGAGAGAAAGAATCCCAAGCAGGATCCAAGCTGTCAGCACAGAGCCCGATGCAGGGTTCGAACTCAGGAACCATGAGATCATGACCTAAGCCTAAACCAAGAGTCATATGCTTAACCGACTGAGCCATCGGGGCCCATGATTTTCTTTTTTAAATTCAACTTCAGTTGTAGAATCCTTTCAACGTTAATATTAAGGGAATAAAATAATTAATGCTTTCTTTTTAAGGTACATGTACTATTCTCTCACATAAATACATTATATTTAGGAGTTTTCAGTTTAAAAAATTATTTTAGAAACAATGTTGCCATGAGCATCATTTTATAGGTTTTCTTGAGCAGGTATGTGATAGCTTCTCTTGGTTAACTATAAAAACGAGAAATCACCAGGATACAAGGAATGCGTGTTTCCATCTAGGGCCAAATCCTTCCCCAAAGCAGTTCTAATTAGACTTCCACCCACCATGAATGAATTTCTATTCCCCTATATGTTGTCATTGGATGATATTATTTTTTAACTGTTGCCAGTCTGAAGCCACAGCACCAGTATATCAATGGTATTTAGTTGTTTTAAGTTGAATGCCCCTTTTATTCTTTAGGTATGGTATGTTTTCATACGTTTATTGGCCCCTTGGATTTTCGTTTTGTGAATTCTCTGCACACATTACACATTTTTCATTCTATTGTGTGGTAATGATGATGGTTCTGGAGGTAAAATCCTATTTATTTTCTGTGTACCAGCAACCTACAAATGTTCTGTAAGGTCTGGCTTTGCAGCCTCCCCCCTACAAAAAATTACTAATTTCCATTTTCAAGCTGTGCGTTGTATTCATTGTCCACTTTCAGAACCAACAGATAAATAAACTGTGAAAGACTAATCTGTGATTACAAAATAGAATGGAAATATGCATGCTGATGATGGAAAATAAACCCTAAGGTTGAGACATTCAAAGAGATGTGGTTGAGCTGATGTCCTCATCCAGAATGTTTAAATTCTGGGGATATCGTAGACTGTTGTCGGGATCCAACTGTCCAGTAGAAGCTTGTTATTTGAATTTGCAGATTTAATCAGAGAGGAAGTGCATACAGTGAGATATTCGGAAGAGGAGGAAGGGATACGAGGAAGTAAGATGACATATATAAGAGAAATATTCACCCATTATGATGAAAAGTTAATAGAAAACATCACATGTTAATAATTTGAAAAGCCGGTGCCTGTTATTTTGAGATGCGCACTTTGAATGTGGTGGTTTGGAGGAGAGGGTCTTGTTTTTCACTGTTACTTTCTGTATATTGTTGGACATTACACCCATGTGCATGCAATGTTGTTATTTTTAATGTGGCCTACAATACAACACAGAAGACCGAGGAGTCATCACATACCCCCAGATTTAATGAGGTAAGTTAGTTTTAAATTTTCGTACAAGTAAACGGAGACAGGGCTGATACTGGCATGAGAGATAAGAGCCAGTTTGCAAAATGACCTTGTAATGAGTCTGTCTTCAACTGCATTTTGGCCGAGTAGGGGTCATCCTGTTCGAATGGGCACATTTTGTGATATGGTTCATGCAGGTTATGCACGATGGACCCCCAAAGGTCTGGAGAAGAGACATCTGCAGACGCTTCTGAGACAGTGTCTGGTTTGGATGCTGTAAGAGACCATGAAAGAATTGTTTGGAAAAGTTGTCGCCGAATGAGTTTTTGGGGGGGACCACCACCCCCGGATGTGAGTGACTCTCATATATGCGCAGTATGATTTTTATGGATCCAGCAACTCTTTTCAAAAAACTAGGGAGCTAGGTCCGGAGCCCCTGATGAACTAAAAACAATAAACATTTTAGCCATGCTGACATTCCTCCACATTCTCTGATCCCCATCATCTCGATTTCCATTTATCCTTCAAGGAAAAGAAGAAGAAAATAATCTTTGTAAAACTGACATGAGGCATTGTAAGGTGAGTGTTTTGAAACGTACAAGCCAATGTACATGTGAGGCAGCAAACCGAATTTCCCTGAAATCTTCTGAATAATCAAACCAAATCACTGTTGATATCCCAGGTTTCTTGAAAGACCATATTATTCGAAATAAATGAATATGATTTTGAGGCCCACGTAATACCCCACCAAAGGTTTATGGAGTTAGATGCTTGCAACTTCCTCTCTACCACCCATCAACCTGTCAATACAATCAGCTCCTGGAAGAAAAGCTCATATTTTCCATAAAAACCTGGGATGGAGTTGCAGAGGAAATGGAATAAGAAAAGGGGAAAGTGAATGAGCGACATCCCCTGCTGTTTCTAGGAAAGCCCTCCCTATTCAACCCAAGTTCACTTTTTTAAGTGAAAACAAACACTTTTCAACACCATTTTCTTGCCGTAATTTCCGGAATGCCTCTGGCTTGTTTGGGGATGTCTGGCTTGTGAGCCTAACTGATGTGGAGATTGTTCACATCCAGCCATCAGACCACCCAGCCAGGCTTAACGGTCCCTGCCAGGGTATTAATATGACTGCTAATTGCTCTCAGCTGGGAATTTCGCTCACTCAAACAGATGGGCCAGTCACCAGGGAAACCTGGCCATCTGCTGTGTGGCCCAACAGAGCCATCAGAAAAAGCTGGACCAGATCACAGGCTAGGTCAAGGGTTCTGGAACACATAACCTTGTTAGCCCTTGGAGATTATATCTAAATTCCCACACACAATGGGGGGGGGGGGAGGGTGGAATGTAGTATTTATACATTACCTCATAACTCTTATTATGCAGTTCAAAATAGTGAATGATTCTCAAGTAGACTTCAACACGTTAGAATATATTTGCCTGTTTAAAAACTACGAAGAAAAATAAAAGAGAATATTTCTAAATTGGTGAGATAAACCCTTAAAAGTCTGTTAAGCAAGCCTCTTTGGTTTATAACCTGTCTTCAATGAGATTTTGTTTTTAAAATATTTTCGCATAGTGCAAACTCTTTTTGTTTGTTTGTTTGGTTTGTTTTGTTTGTAATACAAATGCTCGATTTACGCTTTGATGGCCAAGGCATCCACCTCAAAGAGGCAGCCACTTCCTAGACGGTGACCTGGAATAACTAAATTGCATCCATAAGACTAGAAAAAAAGCCAGGCCACCCCTCCCACCAGTCTCCAACCTCTTAGAGGTCTTGGTTGATTTCAACAATAGGCCTCTTCTCCCACTTTAAACTCCTGCTCTCCTATTTTGTTAAAAAAGCAAAATTCGACAGACTACATCTGAAGATGTGATTGGCTTTATTCACAATTCATGAACTGGCCAGCATCCCATCCAGCAAGGAAAGAGATGTTCCAAGGAAGCTTTTCACCGGCAGCACCAGTAGGGCAAGAGATTATTAGTCAAAGAAAAGGATTGTTACAGTTGAAGAAATCTTCTTTTGGAGGGGGAAGGGAGCAGCAGGGTAGGCTTTTTGTTTGTTTTTTATTATTAATTTTTTTTTTATCATGCAGATTATGTCACCAGTGCTGAGCACAGCATTTCAGACTGAAAGAGGTTGAAACGGTAATTAAGTCTTGGTGCGCTGCCCTGAGGGGCAAGTGACTCTACCCAGGGCTTGTTGTTTCTTTTCTAACAGTTTTAAATCCGCAAATAAAGACTGAGCCCACAAAACCCTTGGCTCCCACCCTTGACCCCAGTAAAATCCGAACTCCAAGCTGGCTTCCTCTGTCTCCCTCCCTTCCAGCTACCGTGCTGGGTGGCCCCGTGCATGCCATGTAATTTCCAGACCTGTAAGTAAGAAACCTTGTCTTTTTTTTTTTTTAGTTTCCTAATGGCAATTGCTGAGGACGTCTTGCAATCATAAGAACCATGAAGGTGGTCTAGCCACATCACTGGTTCTTGATGGGGTTTTTGGAGTGGTGGGGATCCTGAGCCAATGGCCAAGAAAGAATTCTTGAGACATCTTTGGTGCAACAAGGTGACTTTATTAAAGCCTGGGGATAGGACCCAGGGGCAGTAAGAGCTGCCTTGGACCTTAAGGAGAGACTGATTATTTACAGGGAGGTTGGGGGAGGTAAAGGCAAGGGGAAGTTTCCAAAGGGATTTTCAGATGCTAAAGAAGACTCACTGAATCCTCAAGGCCTACCTATCCTCAGGCTAAGGTTGTTTTTCCTTCTAGCAAAGCAAGACAGTGGGGGAGTTCCTGGAGAAATGTTTTACTGGCCTCAAGGGTTTGCCAATGGGCTGCTGCTTATGAGGAAATTCAGTTTTATCCCTCATCTCCTTCTGCCTTTGTTTCCCACATCAGTTATCAAAAGGCTGAGATGGGCACACAACACTTCTATGGAGGTGCCTAGATCTGCTTTGACCCAAGTTCCCTGTGGTTTGTCCCAAGAGCAAGGCTACCTATAGGAAATTAGGAGACGGGTCCAGTCTGGCCTTAATTAGCTATGAAATCATTTCCCGTTACTCAGAGACTACATTTCTTGTTACCCAAATTAGGAGCAATTGGTGCATTAACTCTGTGCAATGGTTTTCTGTTACTTAATTTGATAGAGATGACATAATACCCTCAAAACATGCTTATGATAGAATAATTCAAATGATTTGATATAACAAATGGTAAAAAGCAAAATATTTCTACGCTTTAATTTCAACTGTGCAAAACTATCTGTGTCCCCTGCCAATGAAACTATTTGCATAATGGGTTAACGGTATATATCAATCAATTTCGGCTAGCTTCTGGAACTAGAGTTGGCATGCCAGGTAAGCAAGGGTATTGCTTGGAAACTGGCAGAAGCAATAATCAGAGATCCCTATCTGAGGGTAGGACAAACATATATTAATAAATGTGTAAAGCAAATAATAAAGATGAGCTGTGATTATTAATATTTAGAGTGAAGGAAGGGCATATTATTTCAGTGCAGAAGTTTTAGGAAGAAAAAAAAAGGAAAACCAAACCCACTGGATTGATTTACTTGTAACTTTACATCTTTGCCAATCAAATTAGACTGATTACATTACCACTCTGATGATTTAACATGATGGAATAAAATGCATTATTTCATCCATCATTTCTCTCCCTGTAAATAACACTCTAAAACATATAGACACAACGTTAATCACACTTGATATTGAAGACAATTTGTATTTAGATATGCCTGAGTACACCACAAAAAAATTTATCTTTCATCCAGTGGTATGGATCTGACTGCAGTCCTGGTCTGTAACCTTGAAGGTACAAAAGGTATCTTTCGGATACCCTCTAGGACATGAGAAGTCACAGAAGCCTTTTACTGAACTTGCCTCAGGGTGAAATCACTTCTTACCCCGAACTCTGGCTACTTTGGTTCAAGCCATTGCTTAAATTATCATCAAAGGCTCTACTTTTCTCCCTGTGTTCATTCTTGGTCTTTTAAAAACATTCTTTAAAAAGAATGATCTTTTAAAAACAGAGGCCAGGGGCGCCTGTGTGGCCCAGGTGATTAAGCATCAGCTCAAGTCATGATCTCACGGTTCATGGGTTCAAGCGCCACATGGGGCTTTGCACTGACGGTGGGGTGCCTGCTTGGGATTCTCTCTCTGCCTCTCTCTCTGCCTCTCTCCACCTCTCTCCCTCCCAAAATAAATAAAGTTAAAAATAAAAAAAATAAAATTAACCCTACTTGTTAAATAAATAAGTAAATAAATAAATAATACAAAATAAAGTATGGGCGCCTGGGTGGCTCAGTCGGTTAAGCGTCCGACTTCGGCTCAGGTCATGATCTCACGGTTCATGAGTTTGAGCACCACATCAGGGTCAGTGCTGACAGCTAAGAGCCCAGAGCCTGCTTCAGATTCTGTGTCTCCCCTCTCTACCCCTGCCCCGCCTGACTCTATCTCTGTCTCTCCCAAATATAAATAAACATTAGTATTTTTTAATAAAATAAAATAAAAACTTTGACCAAAGAGCTCTAGGCAAGATTACATGAATTGACTCTCCCACTAAATACAATTAAACATAGAGATAAAACATTTGTTAATCACCATAAGGTCTTGGGAGCTGAAAAGAAAATACAAAAACTGCCAGGCTGAATTTTGGAGAACCCAGGGAGGTACCCAGACTCTCAGAACATCAAAGATAGATCAAAGGGGCTTACAAATGTCACATGCTTGAACTGAGAATTGCATGTTTTCCCGGGGCAATGAGAACGGAGTTCCAGGTAAAGGGCCTGTTCAACGGGACCATCTCAAAGCCACTCTTCCCATATTAAGCCGAGAACAAGTCTATCAGTTGTAACTGCACAGACTGTACACGGCAAAACTTCAAGATGGGGAAGGAACATCCCAGCGCACTGCAGGGAAAACTGTGCCCCTGAAACTGTGCAGTATGAAACATGCAAAAACCACAGGAAACAGCCTTACTGGGATTCCAAAAGGCTTCCCCCTCAGGATGAAGGCAAACCTGAATGAAACAATGCCATTCTTTGCAGACTGCTGCACATAAGGTTGCTGTAATGCTGCTCAAAGCAAGAGAAGAAAGAGAAAAATGAAAAGAAGAGTTATCGTCCCTGGGAAATTGAGTCTGCCCACCAGCCGTCGTGTGTATTGCATGAGTATCTCATGTGCGTCAGCTGGGTGGGTCCGGAAACATTGAGTTATGACCTCAGTTTGTCCTGGTCTCCGAATGGTGTTGTTCCCAGGGATCTAGCAGAAGCAAACACAGCAGAGGCATTTGGCTGGGGGAGGGCCAGTTTACCCCAGGCTTCATGAAAACTCCAAAAATATTTTTGTAAGAGCAATGGTAGCCAGGTGCATGAAAAAGAACAAAATAATAGCACGAGCAACAAAACGTGCAGACTTCAGACACTAGAATTTATAGATATGCGTAGTGAAGCCTTAATGGTGGTCGATTGATTGCATCATTGGGCCAAATTATTCCCCACCTGCTATTTCCATGTTTTGTTTGTTTGTTTGTGCTGCTCTCCAGTTCCCATCTTAAACAGCGGTCTAGTTCCCTGCCCCTTGAATCTGGGCTGATTCTGTGGTTTTGCTTTGGCTAGCGGAATGCATTAGAAAGTGATGGTGTGCCAGTTTCAAAACTGTGCTCTACGATCACCTTTTTTTCCTTACTCTCTATGATCGCCATGAGAATAGACATTACTGAACCGGCTGGAAAATGAGTCACATAGAAACAACCAGACACATCGCACTCAAGACCATCTGAGATCATCTCCAAAGTAGCCAAACCACAAATAAGAAAGCAAGTTCACATCAGACAAGGAAAAAAAAAAAAAAAAAAAATGCTGAGCCCAGTCTAAAACACTAACACTCAGACATGGGGGCTAAATAAACACCATCACATCCCAGTTGTACATTTCTTGTTTCTTAGTTCCAAATTTACCCCTCGAAAACAATTCACAATTCTTTCCAGTATTTATCCTTCACAGGGAAAGCTCTCTAGAGAGGACTTTCCGCAGTGAGAAATGTAAGGAACAATGCCGTGCTTCCCCAGTAGAGGCCGATAGAGGGACATTTCAGGAGGAAGAGGCCCGACTTCCCGATTCTGGTGACTTCGTGGCTGGTCACCAGTGGGGGTGTGAGAACGTGTCCAGAACACCCAGTTTCTCACCACCCTCACGGCCCCACCCTGGGCAGGTGATCATTTTATGTGACCTTCTGAACAAGGGACCTTGCGTGCTCCAGGCCTGCTACACTAGACGATGTCCCCCCTCTGTCTTAAGAAGTCCTTCTCTTTTCTGATATCTTAATGATGTTCTATAAATTTTGAAA
This sequence comes from Panthera tigris, assembly GCF_018350195.1. Classification (NCBI taxonomy): domain Eukaryota; kingdom Metazoa; phylum Chordata; class Mammalia; order Carnivora; family Felidae; genus Panthera; species Panthera tigris. The sequence continues at coordinate 195,275,461 of NC_056663.1, read as the reverse complement.
TATGTGTATAAATGAGGGCGTATGTGTTTAATCCATGTAGAATTTATCTTGGGATGTAGTATAAGTTAATAATCTTGTTATAGCATAGGGGAAAGCATATTTATCCATTATTACATATTAAATAAATGACAGTATGTCTTTCCCATGGGTATTTCTAGCAGATTTCAAATGACCATAAATGTGCTGTGTCTGTCCATGTAGATCTATCACTCTGCAAACACCACGGTGCCTCGGAGCTTCAAAGATCTTTGTGTTTGGAAATGCGAGTTTATTATTTCTGTATTTTCTCCTTTCCTTGAGAGTTATCAAAGCTAATTTAAACCTTAGTTTTCAATGTAAACTCTAAACTCCACTTGATAAATTAGATGTCAAAGCATATCGAGACTTATTGGAACTCATTTCAAATGTATCAATGATAGATGGAGAATGACATCTTTGTAAAATTGAGTGTTTCAACATCCTGTGTCACTTCCTTGAAGGGTTCAGTTGCTGCAAGTGTGTGTGTTTGGCCTCGTTTAGAGCCCGTGCCATCTCTGGGGCAAAGCAGGCCAGGCCACATCACTGGTAGTCCTACCCGAAACCAAATGTTTGTGGCTGGACAGCACTTCCTCAAGAATTTGTTGTGGAAAAAGCAAAAAAAAAAGTTCTTTCTAAAACTCCTTCTCCACCATCCCCTTATCTATCTCTCCCTATACTTCAAAGCTTTTATTTCATCATATAGTCTCTTTAATGTGAATTATGACAACAGGATTTAGTAAACTTGCCAGTGCTACTCTTATTATTTATCAACTTCTTGCCATGGTGCAAACACTATGTAAAATGCTTCAAATGCATTCGCTCATTCAGTCTCCCCAAAACATTATGAAATAGGGTTGATGGTCAGCCATACCCAGTAAAACCTACCGCCTCATCGTTAAAATATTGAAATGCTTCCGTTACAAGCGGGAAGCGGCTACTTCCCTGGTGTCCTGTCCTTCCCTGCCCAGCCATCCTGTCAGCACCCCTCAGACCTCCCCCAAATCCAGCAAATGAGAGGGACGAATTGCCCCAGCCGGGGGTCCCATTACCTGCACTGTGCCATAACCAGCATCCTTCTCGGGGATCAGTGCCTCTGTTGTACCAGCCATTAATACTTTGAGTATCAACCCTGGAAAAAGGTACTTCCCCCATTTACAAACAAGAAAATCCAACTTCAGAAAGATAAAGTACATGCTCATAGTCTGCCGTTTGTAGGTATCAGACACAGAATTCAACCCAATCCCATGGAATGAGATACTACAGATCATTAGATAAAGCTTGCAGTCGGTTTTGGAAGCAGAGTTCGCAGCACCCCTCACACTGTCCTTTGACCAAATGACCCTCACTGCCATCACAAACAACAGGAGAAATCTTAGACTATTGGTTCTGAAGTTTCCAGCATTGGTTTCTTAGACCCTCCATTTTTCGGTGTGTTTAGATTCAGCCATAAAATGTCATACACAGTCAAATTATTTATCCATTTCGGCAGCTTTCAAATCCATCTGCTTACTGATGTCTTCTGACACTATAAATCATTTTGTCTAACCTAGGGAAAAACAGGATTCGTCAGCTATGTGTCAAAATTCCTTTATGTTTCCATAATCTGTTCCCTGCATGAAATCTATCACCTTTAAAGTCAAAACTGGCTGCATGGAGAGGAAACGAACATTGTCTCAGCACCTAAGAACATCGTTTTCCGATAATTCCAAATGCTTGTTAAACAAAAATCACAACATTGAAAAGCCTTTGAAACAATTATTTTTTACTACATTTTACGTCATCCACTGAATGCTTAATAAACCTTAGTGGTAATCCAATACTCGTAAAGATGGTTATAGCAAGATAATTTATATTGGCTGCATCAGTACAAACCAAATGGCCAATAATAGCGTAATTATTCTGTGAAAAACAATATATACACTAGATTAAATATTATATGCTTAATTTGAAGTTATGATTTTAGAAACTAAGTAATAGCCCATAAAATTATTATAATGGTAAGTATAAAAACTTGAAGACCAAAACATACGTATATTATTATTTTTGGAAACTTGATTTTTTTTCTTCCCTTTTCTTTTATTTAATGTGTCTATGACATAGCCATAACCAAATTATTTCTGAATCCTACCAATATCCAATTCTACTTGTGTTTTAATGTCCTTTCCATCCACAAATTATTCTGCATCAATTTAGGGAAAAGCTTAGGTGTGATGTTTGGAAGCTGTGCTTGGTGGTGACGGCTGGGAAATGTGAGGGTAATTGGTCTGTAGTAAAAGAAAATAAAGGCACTGTGTAGAGAGAAAGTGAGGTTATCTTGCAACAGTTTTGTGTCTGATGCTCAAATCTATCCCTAAGTCCTACGTAAATCTTGGTCCTTTTCCAAATTTGCTTATGACACCCATATTTAGATTCCAGGAACTGATATTATGACCTTCCCTATGGAAGCTTAGTGGAAGGCAATGTGTATACAGAAGACTGATGAAGAGAGAAGTAATAACAGTTGGGGCCAGGGATACAGGACCGTCCCATTTTAGGAAGCCTTGAGGTCCTGGTAATCACATAAATATAAATTTAAACACTTACCTTTTCTTTACCATTATAAAATGCATTATAACACTGGCAGTTAGCCTTACAGATCGGCAATTCTATTTTAGAGAGGAACTAGCTAAATGCATATATGAAATTCAGAGAGGTATGTTTATACACTTTGAAGCATAATTGTTATTTCTGGATGAAGCTTTTCCACATACTAGATTATTTTCTTAGGTACTATTTCCTAAGGAGAAAGTCATAACAACTCAGGCAAGAAAGGAAACCAGTCGAGATCAAAAGGGGCAGCGGAAGGGTGAAAAGTCATTTAATTCTGGATAGATGTGACTGATAGAGCCCGCGGACGGCGTGGAGTGGCTGAATGTGGGGGTGAAAACGGGTCAGAGATAACACCAAAACGTTTGGCCTTACAAATTGGAAGAATGGAGTTTCCCTTGACTGGGACGCGGAGTACAGGTGCTGGTTTGAAAGATATAAGTGGTACAGTTTTATACATGTTAATTATAGATGCCAACAAACCTATACACCTGTTGTGATGTCCACTCGCCCGTTGCTCTCCCCCACCCCACCCCCCCCCCCCCCCCCGGTAAAAAAAGAGTTGATCTGATGCTAATATCACCAGTTCTCTTTTGGATCGGTCTGCTAATCCTCTAGTGTATATGTTAGCTTCAGATTATCTCTAGCTTTACTTGTTTGTTTTCCTCTTTGTTATTTGTCAGACTCATTGAAAAGCTTTCTTCTTAAATCCATGTCTCCGGGGTCTGCCCTAAGCCTTCCCACACCTTGTGTGTTCTTCCCGAGGAGCCTCCCCTATTACCACCTAAGTGCCTTCAGCCCAAACCCGTGTCTCATTCCAGTCCTGCCCTACGCTCAATATCCGTGAGCTTTTCACAGTTGACTCGAACTAAATACATTCTCCAAAACAGAAACGCTCATTTCCCTCAGTTTCTGCCTTAAGCAAGTAAACTTCTCCTTTCATTTACTCATGTGAGTAAAAGACATCACTCTCTAGTTGTTCAAGCCAAAAGAAGCTAAGATTGATCTCTTTCTGGTCTAAATCTCCTGCTTATTCCCGTACATTTATATCTTTAATCAATTGAATTCATAATTTGAGGAGGAAATTGAAAACGAAAGGGAACACATAATAACGTGTTGATTCTTTTCAGGTAGGAGCTCCACCATCACCCCAAACGAAGGGTTGGATTGCTTTTTTTCTACCATTAAAATTTTAAAAAGATGGATCATATTTTCAATGTTGGACTCATTCTTCTTGATGACCAGTCACTGGTTCATTTGAATGTTCACTATATAGACTTGCTGTTGGACCTCATAAGTCTCTCTGTGAAATGATGCTCATAACCTTCAGATCACAGCTGGATTTGGACTACAAATGAATAGACATTTCCAGGGAGAAAAGAAAAGTAAGATCAGTTGAGTACTTACTACATTTGCCGCTTCATTCTATCTCAGATCGGTAATGTGAAATGGGAACTAGCATTCTTTTTTTATACATGAGGGAATTTAGATGTTGAATTGTGAAGCACATTGCTCAAAATCGCACATTTAGAAAGTAACGGACATAAGTTTAAAGGTCATTTCTCTAAAATCTCTTAATTTGTGCTAGATCAAAATTCTGTACCTGTAGTTTCGGTCATGACGCAACACTTTTACTTTCAAATTGATAATGCAGGTGTTTAATTTAATGTGACTATCTCATATAATATATTTAAGTAGAGAATGGTCAGAGGAACTTATCGAAACTGGTGAGCCTTGGGTATGATACTCTGCTTCATGTAAGGTACCTTGTCAATGCATGCATTCATTCATCATGATAATTTTATTACTGCCATCACACTTGGCAAAATGTATTATAGACAGAGATCTTAAATGCCAGCAAGCCTTCTTTACCAAATGTCAGAAACAAAACTCAAATAATTTGAGTAAAAAATATAATTCCCTGGCTTATGTAATTAAACAAAACATAGACGGCTTAGGAGGGTGAGGAAGGAAATAACGTAAGGATCAGGCATATAGCTAGGCTTGAAGCTAAACTCACTAGAACGAATTCCCTCTCTTTCTCTCTCTGCCCTGACCCTGCTAGCACTTTCTCTCTCTCTCTTTATAAATAAATAAACTTTATAAATAAATAAATAAACAAACAAACAAATAAATAAATAAAATCCCTGGAATGGAAAGGAATTCTAACTGGCATGTCTTTGTCACATGCTCACCCCTTAGTGAATCAGTAAGAGTCTGGTCTGCATGGAGAGGACCACTACTATGCTAAAGTCATGACTAGAATATGAGGTTGGCGTAAGAGAGGTAAAGGAAGATTATTTCCTTATACAACTAATAATTTAGAAGAGATTAAACAGCTAGGAAGCAGTGAGGCTGAGAGCTCAGATCTTGTAACTTTCAAAACTCATGTCTCTTTGCGGTGTCTGGGCGGCTCAGTGGGTCGAACATCCAACTTCGGCTCAGGTCATAATCTCTCGGTCCGTGAGTTAAGCCCCGCAGCAACGGGCTCTGTGCTGACAGCTCAGAGCCTGGAGCCTGCTTCAGATTCTGTGTCTCCCTCTCTCTGTCCATCCCTTGCTCGTTCTCTGTCTCTCTGTCTCTGTCTCTGTCTCTCTCTCTCTCTCAAAAAATAAAATAAAGGGGCGCCTGGGTGGCGCAGTCGGTTAAGCGTCCGACTTCAGCCAGGTCACGATCTCGCGGTCCGTGAGTTCGAGCCCCGCGTCGGGGCTCTGGGCTGATGGCTCGGAGCCTGGAGCCTGTTTCCGATTCTGTGTCTCCCTCTCTCTCTGCCCCTCCCCCATTCATGCTCTGTCTCTCTCTGTCCCAAAAATAAATAAAAGACGTTGAAAAAAAAATTAAAAAAAAAAAATAAATAAAATAAAATAAAAACATTAAAAAAAACACGTCTCCTTAAACTTAAGCCTGCTGCCTTTCAGCAAACATCTGGTTGGGGAAAATTATGAGAAAGACAAGTTCTTGATTTTTCACATATTGTAAGTAAATGTGTTTTTCTATCCTTCCCCCATTTTTTAAAAATTATTTATTTATTTATTTATTTATTTATTTATTTATTTTGAGAGAGACAGACAGAGACAGAGACAGAGAATGAGCAGGGAGGGGCGGAGTGAGAGGAAGAGAGAATCCCAAGCAGGCTCTACACACAGCACAGAGCCTGACGCAGGGCTCATTCCCACAACTGCGAGATCACGACCTGAGCTAGGTAATAAGAATCGGGGGCTTAACAGACTGAGCCACCCGGGCACCCCCATCCTTTCCCCAGTTTTTAAATGAATAACTTGTTGAATCATTATGAGCTCTTCTCACATAAACTTATAAAGCAGAAAGGAAAAAAAAAAAACTGGTCGGATCATGCATTTAGATTTGAGTTTAGAAATATATGCTCATTATACATAAATCATAAACATTTCCATTTAAGGAACAGGTCATGTTAACCAAAGGAAATATAGTTTCAAAATGTTTTACTCTTTTGTTTGAACAACGAGTAGACTTACAAGTCTTTAGAAAAAAAAAGTATGCCATAGAAGACAAAAAGTTTAGGTTTATTGTTTTTCTATTGATTTTTATACTTGTTATTTTTGTTGTTTTTTTTCCTCCAGACACTTACAGAGATAACCATACTTGGTGAAAAGCTCAGAAGATAATAGTGGATACCTTTGAATAAAAGAGTCTGTTAGAACTGGATTTTATAAAGGGAATATCTGTGCAATGTGATATATTCCACCCAGAACATTCCCTTACTGTTGTTTTTCTAATACACTTAAGAGGTGAACTATTTATTCAATCACTTGAGGAAGTAGACTTAAAAAAAAAAAAACTTCCATGCTTAAAAAAGTATGTTTACCTGGGTAATAATATAAACCTAACATGCATCTTGTGATGTAAGACATAATAATTCATGCATCATTTTTAGGGAAGTTAACTTAGGATCCACATGCTTGACATGATAAACACACAACCTGATTGAAGAAGATTTTCAAGAGTCCCAGATTGTTTTATTCTTTAAAGTCAAACGTTAATGGAAAATCTGGAGACAACACAGAGGAAACACTGCCCATAAAAGAAGGGAGTAGGATCTTACTACAGGAATTGACATCTTGTTTTGAGGTTATTCCTAAGAACTTCTAATACTCTCCTACCTTCCCTTACAGTTTGGGAAATGTCGGCTTTATGATCTCGGAAGACCACCTTCAGGTAACGCTTTCCTGAGCGTTTAACATGAGCCTGGATAAAGAAAGCAACAGTCCAATTTCCATAAGCATCTGCAAACACATGCAGGACTCAGACTGGTCGGACGTTCTATCTGAGGCTGAGTGAGGTAACAGGATGTGATTCCATCTCACGGCATAAGCATATAAACTAGAATTAACCCTTGGAAGTTCTGATTCCAAAACAATATTATTTCACTATGTCATTGTCTCCTCCTTCTACGGGAAAAGATCTACCTTTGACGACATCTGTCCAACGTTGCGATAACAGGAACTTAGAAGAACCTGATCCCGTCGTAATTTCTCAAAGAATTAGTGGTTATTAATGTTACTTGCTCTACAATAAGGCTGTTCTTTCCATAACTTGCTTTTTACGATAGGTCCTTCCATCTGTTCCTTATGAATGAATTACTGTGAGCCCTTTACTAACACTGAGTAATAACCTCATCTGTGCCCCAGGGACACTCCAGATGCATCCCAGAGCTTATGTATGATAGGCCTGGAGGCGTCATGAACAGAGTTTAAACTGCTTTTGCCATGGATAATGGTCATGGTTATGATCACCAAGAAAGATTGTCTTGTGCCTGTGTTCCTTCTTTTCTTTAGATGAACTCTCTGTCTTACTTTTCACTGGGCCGGGATGGAAGCTAGATTTCTTGAGACAAATCGTGAAAGAATCGGACAGTAAGGAAAAAAACAAATTATTAGGAACATCTGTCCAATTCTCATCTTCCACTATCTCTAGCATTGTTTTGTTTATAAAATTAAAAAAAAAACATTAAAACTTAACTATTAAAATATGCTAGAAGGGAGGAAAAAAGAGTCAACTTATACCTGGGCAAAAGCTTATGAACTTTGGTGTCCTATAGATGTGTGTTTCCATTCTGGGTTCTGCTACTTATCAGCTGTGTGGTATTTGATGAGTTACTTAACCTCTCTGTGCCATAATTTTTTTCATCTCTAGGCAGGTGGCTTTGTCATAACCGTAAGGTGGTAAAAAGAATTAAACAAGATAAGGTAATTATAACTGTGCATGGCATGTAGTAAGGACATAACAAATGATAATATAGCTCCCTCACTTCGTGCCATGGAAAAGCTTTCAAAACACACCTTCCCTTTCATTATGGCACAAAAGATTACATGAAACTCAGAAATGGTAAAGAGGAAACCAAAACCCCACTTTATGTGGATCTGACACCTGACAGAGCTTCCTTTTGCAGAGGATTAGATCCATTTAATGCACTTATAAAATGTCATAGAAGTACTGTCTTACCCAACAAGGGCTGAAGTGATTTACTCCTTTCCTTCTGTGTAAGCCACCCATTCCTTGGGCAGCAGTTGTCAGAAGCTGAAATAGCTCGCGGCCCTCTTCCCAGCCTGACTATTTTGGTGGGAACAGTGCCCACCCATGTTCAGAAGGTATCGCTGCTTTGTCAACTACTTTGATTCCCTTCTCTTCTGGAACAAGCTGCTGTCCCATTCTAGAGAAAATGCTTCAGATGAATGCAAAATCCGTGTTGATGACATCTGGCTTTCCCAAGACAGCAAAGGGCCAAGCGTATATCAACTGTGCATTTGTTTGCATTCTGGCGTAAAGGAAAAATCAAGAACCTTTCCATAGTCCGTTCAGATAAACGGCATCTTGTGAAAAGGGAAACATGAACTTCTTAACATCCTGCAGCTAGATAATCTTCTAGAAGGCTTATTTTAGGGAAAGGAGAGAAGGGGACATACTTATACCCCAGGAGAGAAGAGTTTCTCTGTAACTCCTCTCTTTCACTTCATTGTTTTACGATGAGCAGAGACGCCCAGAGCTTTGCCCTGTTTGAAGTCAGTCTCACAGATGGCAGTGGAGTCAGCAGGATCTGGCAAGTAGGGTTAGGTAAGGGTCACTGGAAGGAAGACACGGGGCAACTATTCCCAGCAGGGTCAATAAGCAGACACTAAAGACAGTAAAAGTCTCACTCCTAAAGAGCATTATTCTACCAGATGTCCAAGGAAAAGACCACATAGAGATCTAGGCTCAAGTTTGAGCTCAATACATATACATATAAATATGTATATATGTATATGTATATGTATGCATATGTATATATATGTATATGTATATATATACACATCTATGTATGTATGTGTATATATACATATATGTATATGTATATGTGTGTATATATGTATATGTGTGTATATGTACATATGTACACATATGTATATGTATATGTGTGTGTATATATAAAAATAAAAACATAAAAACATAAAAATAAAAATAAAAAAATATATATATATACATATATGTATATATATACATGTGTATATATATATATTTTTTTCCATTTCCCCAACCTTATGTCCCTTAGAAAACTTATAAGATCATGGTAAGTGCCTGGTCAGATTTAGACTCTTAGCCTAAAGAGAGAAACCATGAACCATGAAGAAGATTTTCATTTCCTTTATTTCTCCTTCTACTGCAAATCCTGCTCCCCATCCCTATAAGGAAACCTACCTAGGGCAGATTACACATGTGGATGATCTCAGCCCTCATCTAAAACCCCACTAAAATGCCATAAAAAGACTTTTAAGAGGCACAGCCAAAATGGCAAATTGAGAATGGACGTGTGCCTAAGTTCATGGTCCTTGGAAAAAAAGACTCTAAGATGGAGATTTATGTGTCAGAGTTTATAAAGTAGTCTTTGGATTCCAGACCTGAGAGAGGTAAGTTTGGAATAAGGATAGACTGACGTGTGAATGCATGTGTGTGTGTGTGTGTGTGTGTGTGTGTTAAGTTCATTTATTTATTTTGAGAGAGACAGAGACAGAGGGGGTGAGCGCATGCAGGAAGGGGCAGAGGGAGAGAATCCGAAGCAGGCTCTGCACCATCAGTGCGAAGTCCCGATGTGGGACTCGAACTCAGGAACTGTGAGATTATAGTTGAGCTGAAGTCGTCAACTGACCGAGCCACCCAGGCACCCATGACCTGTGGTTTTAATTGCAACCTCAGTGAAACCTCTGGAGCTAAGAAGGCCCTATAAAACATCCCTAAGGGAGGCATGGGCATGGGGTCTTTGCAACCACGTATTAACCTGTGACTGGATGCAGGCTGCCACCAGGGACAGGAGTGAACTTGGTGAGGAGCTCCCATAGGCTGAGGGCAACTCCTGGAGAAAAGCTCACCTGTGAGTTGTCTGAATGACACTCAACTCCTGGAAGTCAGGGGAAAAGAGCGTCTGTGATGTCCCACTATAATGATTCAGCAGACAAGAGTCAAGGAGGATATTTCATAAGAAGGAAAGCTGACAGATAGAAGAGCAGAAGCCACAAGGCTGAGCCCTAACTGCCCACTGACAGGCAACATGGAGAACCACAGGCAAAATGGAGGATAGAGTAAGGCAAGAAGCTAAAAATAAAGGCTGTAAACAGCCTTTACAATAGATGATAAGACCATCGTGCCAATTTGACACCTGTGAAAGGGAGAGGGGAGAAAGTATGGTTGGGTAGGAAGAGCTTCAACCCATCCGAACAACGCAAATCAGACAAAGTATCAGCCAACCCCAAATTGGACTCTTTCCAAAACACGGCCCAATGGAAGACTCCCACTCTGGGGCGAAAGACACAAGCCCTAAGATTTCATCACGCTCGCTGACTGGCTGGATTTCCCCAGGAAAAGAGTGTCCCCACCCCACATCACAGCGATCGCACTCCCCACGATCCCAGGGATTTTTCAAGTTCCTTCTTTTAGGAAGATCAGAGCTGTACGTCTCTGGGGTCACCACATCTCAGAACGTTGAAGGTCACCGGGGCGGCTCAGTCGGTTAAGACTTGAGTCAGGTCTTGGTCTAGGGATTCAGGTTCAAGCCCTGTGTCAGGCTCACCGCATCTGGCATCTCAAAGTCTGGAGCCTGTTTCATATTCTGTGTCTCCCTCTCTCTCTGCCCCTCCCTTGCTCACGTTCTGTCTCTCTCACTAAAAAATAAATAAAACATTTAAAAAATTTAAAAAAAAGAAGTTTGAATACAATGGAGAAATTATTTAATAATTCTGTCAGAAAGGTGGTTACAAACCAGAATTCTATTCTGTCAAACTGTCAATCAAGAATGAGTATAAAAATAAAGAAATTCTCAAATCCTTGATGTCTTTTTTTTTTAAGTGGTAATTTCCTCTACACTCTTGGAAGGTAATCTGAGAATAAGATCCCCTAAGCAAGGGTGTGAACCAAGAAGGGAATTCTTGTGATTTAGGAAACAGGTATTTGACGTTAAAAAGATACTGAAAGAGATTCCTGTTTAAACAGATGTACACTGGGTCTGAAGAGAAATTAGCGCAAACTGGAAAAGAAGCTGATCTCTCTAAAAAAGAGAGAGAGAGGGGCGCCTGGGTGGCTCAGTGGGTTAAGCGGCCGACTTCGGCTCAGGTCATGATCTCACGGTCCGTGAGTTCGAGCCCCGCGTCGGGCTCTGGGCTGACAGCTCAGAGCCTGGAGCCTGTTTCAGATTCTGTGTCTCCCTCTCTCTCTGCCCCTACCCCACTCATGCTCTGTCTCTCTCTCTCTCTCAAAAATAAATAAACATTAAAAAAAGAAAAATAACAAATATGGTAGATATTACTCCAACTATATCAATAATCACTTTGAACATCAGTCCCCCGTTCATGCTCTGTCTCTCTCTGTCTCAAAAATAAATAAACGTTAAAAAAAATTTAAAAAAAATAAATAAAATAAAAAAGAGAGAGAGAAAAAAGAAGAAAGGTCTCACCTTATGTGTTTGTCCCTGTTTTTAAAAGTTTCACATTTCTGTTACCTATTTGTAGGGAGGATAATGAAAGATGAGTACATAGAAAACCAAACCCCCCATATCAAGGTAATTTGTAATATGACTAAATAAATAATATACAATGTAGGGAATGATTTATCATAATATAAAAAAGCAAGGCTTAGCTTTGAATGTTTATGTAGTCATAATTTATATATGCTGAGAAATTACTTAATAGATAATTGTTAAATAACCGTTTTCTGTACATAGGGTGGCAAAATGTAAATGGGACTAATGGGCAAAGAGAGCTAAAGTTGTACCTTTCATAACAAATCAATAGATAATGCCTCAAAGCGAAAGAAACAAATACAGTCTAGATATATTACTTAGAAATACCAGAGGAAGAGCTATCTCAAGGGGAAGGAGTTGTCTTTGAGGAATGGAGTTAGGAGGGGGGTGTTTTAAGACTTTACCGCTACTTGACTTTTTAAAATTAAATTAACTTTGATAATAATGCAACTTGGGGGCCTGGGTGGCTCAGTCAGGTAAGTATCTGACTCCTGATTTCGGCTCAGGTCATGATCTCATGGATCATGAGTTTGAGCCCAGCATCAGGCTTTGCTCTGATGGGGTGGAGCCTACTTGGGATTCTCTCTCTCTATCTCGGCCCCTCTCCTGATCACATTCTACCTCTTTCTCTCTCAAAATAAATAAAATAAACATTAAGAAATTTTTGAATAGAAAAAAAGAGTGCAGGGGCGCCTGGGTGGCTCAGTCAGTTGGGCATCCAACATCAGCTCAGTTCATGATCTCCTGGTTCGGGGGTTCAAGCCCCATGTCGGGCTCTGTGCTGACAGCTCAGAGCCCGCATCCTGCTTCGGATTCTGTGTGTCCCTCTCTCTCTCTGCCCTTCCCCCATTCACACTCTGTCTGTGTCTCTCAAAAATGAATAAATCTTGAAAAAAATTTAAAAAAAAAGAAAAAAAGAGTGCAGTGTAGCAAAATAACACAGGAAGAGAAGTCATGAAGACCAGTAACTATGCCATTTGCTTAGGAAGGACCAGAGCTGAGTTCCCTCAAATTACTTCAACATGGTTTTGACAATAATGCCACCTTATACACGGAAACCACTGCCGATGGCAGAGTGCTTACATACGTGTCATGAAATGCACCCTTCTCCCCACGTACCTCCCCTCAGTGCAACTTCTTGACTGATTACTTTCCACTCTGCACAATGTCCTTCAACTCTTCTTTGCCTGGCAAACTCCTACTCATTTCTCAAGATGATGCTAAAAAGTCATCCTTTCTGTAGAGCCTTCTCTCATACTCCTCCCTTTCACTGCAGAATTAATCATTCCTTCATTTAAGCCTCCCATAACATATAGCCTGGAGCTTTATCATGGCAACCCCATCCTCTGGGACCATTAGTTACCCACTTGTTTATCTTTCCTGATGGACTACAAGCTGCTACTCTTACAATAGTGACATGTTTTATTCATGTTTGTGTTCTTGCTTCCTTTTACTGAATTGGGCATCTACAAAGCCAAGCCTCGATTCATATCTGCTAAACTAATTAGTTGGAGCATCGCTGCATATCAGACAAGAAGGTAGGACAGCCATCATTAGCTTCCTTTGGCAGGTGAGGAAATTGAGTCTGAGAGTGACTGAGCGCCCTGCCCAAGGTCACAGCTAGCAGCTGGGAGGTACTTTTGGTCTTTGACAAAGTTCATCTCTCCTGCACACACATTTCAGAAGAAGGTGACTTATTCTGAAGATAATCTGAAACTTTCTTCCAAGTCCTTTGGCATATCTATTATGCGTAGACTCGAGGTTTAGTTAAGAAACAGGACTGGCCCTGGGTGCCTTTGGTCTGTTCTTGGTGATGAAGAAGCATAAAACCCCACTGTAGAAGTGGCCCCAAGGAGCCTTAGGGCACCTGGAAGTTAGTAACTCTCACTTTCCCACCACCAGGTCCCACCGGGCTCCTAGCCTAGGACAAGCTCTGCTGACATTCGGAGGCCCCAGGCATGAGAGTAACAAATGAATGGTGATGTGATTCTCTGGCATTGAGTTTTTGGGAGAGGAAAACCACAAGGGCACAGGGTAGAGAAAGGCTAAGGAAAAAAAAAAATCACAGGTGTTGATATGGAACACATTATACATTATTATGTAGCAATAATGACACCACTCGCAGATGATCTGGGTTTTGCATGTTCTCTTTCTGATGCATAAAGCTTATTTATAAATTGCAGTGCTTTAAATAGAGCAAATACTTTGAAAAATAAAGTTTTCTAAGAGCAGGTGTGATTGCAGCTGTTCAAACACTGGCACTCTGTAAATGTTAATGGAATGATTAGAGGCTTAATAAGAGTAGCAATAAAAAGATTTTTCCCGACACCCATTTAAGTCTTAAACTAGGTAAAGTGCCCATGCCAAATATTCCAAGCCAATTAACCCCAAGCGGCTTTATTTTGATTTTTATCAATGCTTCTATGTCTCCTCGACAACAGAAACTCAAGCAATTTGTTCTCAGAACAACATTGTCAAAAAAAAACAAAAACAGAAAAACTTGCTTTTAAGTCATTTCTTCATCGCCTGTCACTCTAAGCAGAGTGAAAAATTCTTGAGATTCCATCAATATTGTTATTTTCCTGTTCACACTAAAAGTGCTCAGCACGATTTTCTTCATACATTAACCACCCAGAAGATCCCTGGGACAGTTTAATTGGAGAGGAGAGCACTGACGTGGTGAACAGTAGGTAAGAAGTACCATGTCAGATTACTTGCGAAATAAATCTTTATTAAAGGCATCTGTCCCTAGAGTATTCTTCTTCGTGTGTGTGTGTGTGTGTGTGTGTGTGTGTGTGCTCACACAGATGCATGTGTGCATTATAATGGCAATTTGCCTGCAAATTATTTAACACGTGTATCGTATAACAATTACCCACATGTCTTCAGGATGCTTATACAATTTTGGAGTTAAGCGAGAAGTCAGGATTAGACATATTAATGTGGGAGTTTTTAGCATATACAGACGTATTAGCGTATTATGGAGGTTATACACAAATACGTTAATATAGTTAAATAGCTAAATTTTTCCGATTTATACATAGTGAAACATCCACGTTCCAAACATCCTCCCTCATTTCTCCCAATATTGATTAAGATAATCATTCATTTTGCTGTTCATCCTCGTAGGCCCCTTTGTATGCATTAATGAATGTACGTATCTATATAATAGATAATATACAAATATACAAATCAGTGTACCCTGTTAACTTCATTCAATCTACTATGTTTTCCTTTATTTTTTCAACATATAATTTTTACCATTTAAGTAATCACTCCATTTACATTAATCAATCTTTTCTACTGAAAACAGATAGCCATAGCATTTCTCATATTATTAAATATTCTATAAAAGTCTTGTTTTAATCACTTTGGCATATGGTATACCCAATTTAAAATATTTAGTTTTATAAAATCTTTGTTATTATAATAATGTTGTCAAGATATTGGCATCAGTGCTTGCCTACATCTCAGATTAGCTTTTAAGCATTGATTTGAAAAATCTGGAGGCCTTACGTATAGAGAGACCAATGGCTTTTCAGACAGGATACACCAATTCATAATTCCATTAAAAGTTATGTGAGTGGTCATCCCTCTTTTCTTCGTTCCATTGAATATCATTATTTTTAGTCCTTAATCAAATGATTAATAAAAGAAATTCCTTGTGATAACACACATCATATTCATTAACTTTTTTAGTGTTAAGGCTGAACATTTGGGGTTTATTAATCAACCATCCGAATTTTTTTTTTAATTTTTCCGATGTAAAATTGCTAATGCCATTAACCCAGTTTCCTTCGTGTATTTTGTAATTTCCTCTGACCAACGCCTTCCTACTACACCTCCACACATGTCCAGAGATCTACAACTCTGCTTCTGTAACTACAGATTGGCTCACATTTTCTTGGAATTATATAAATGGAACCATACTGCATAATCTCTTTTTCCCCCCACTGTTTCAATTACTCAGAATTATTTTGAGATTCATCCACATTGCAGCAATCAATAAGTCATTCCTTTTAATTACTAAATCGTTTTCCCACGTGTGGGTACTGAGGGCTACTTTTCCCCTCTTCACCTGTTAATAGACATTTGGGGTTGTTTCCACTTGAGGCTATGGTGAATAAGTTGCTATGTCCAAATCTCACTTGGTAAGTTCAATCTTTTTAATTTCAACTATTCTGATATGTGTGTGCTGGCATCTCATTGTAAGTATAGTTTACTTTTTCTAAGAACTGATGATATTGGGCATCTTTTTATATGCTTATTTTCTGGACTTTTATTGAAAAATTATATGTAAAAGGCTTTGCCCATTTTTAATGCATTGTTTAGTGAAACACTTACTGCGTTTTGAGAATTATTTATACATTATGAATACTACACGGTTAGCAAATATGTTCTCCCCATCTTTCGCTTGCCTTTTCATCCTCTTAACAACGACTTTTGAAGTGCAGAACTTCATAATTTTGGTGAAGTCTACTTTATGAATTTGTTCTTTTATTTATCATGTGTTTGATGTTGTGGCTAAGAAATGTTTGCCTAATCCAAAGTCACAAAAGTTTTCTCCTAGGAGGTCTATAGCTCCAGGTTTGCATTTAGGTACACAATACATTGTATTTGATTTTGGTATGTAATACAAAGCATACACAAAGTTCAAATTTTACTCATGAATGTGTAACTATTATAAGACTATCCGTTGAAAAATCGTGGTTCAAAAGTTCTCTACTGAATTATGTTCATCTTTATCAAAATTCAGTAGCTTGTATATGTATGCTTCTATTTCTGAACTCTCTAATATTCCTCTAAACACATAGCACATTATCTTGATTGCTATAACATTATCATACAATTTAAAATAGAGTAGTGTTAGACTTCCAACTTTTATCTTCTTTCTCAAGGTTGTTTCGATCGTTGGAGGACTTTTGCATTTCCATATCTATGTTAGCATCATCTTATCAATTTGTACACATACAAAAGAAAGTCTGCTGGGATTGATTATGGTTGCATTGAGTCTATGCATGAATTTGGGGAGAAGTGATGTCTTAGCTTTATTGAACGTTTTGACCAACGAGCATTGCATTTATTTATCTTTCCATCTATTTCAGTTTTCCTCCCTTTACCTCAATAATGGCCTGTTGTTGTTGTGGAGTGTTCAAGAAATATTAATTAGGCCAGGTTGGTTGATCATAATCTTCAAATGTTTGATATACTTCCTGATTTGCTGTGCAATTGTTCCATCAATAATTAAGAAGCAGGTGTTGAAATCTCTGACTATAACTGTGCGTTTAACTATTTCTCCTTTAATTTTATTGCTGTCAGCTTACGTGTTATGGTTCTATTATTAGATACAGAAACATTTAGGATTGTTAGTTTCTCCTGATGAACTGACCCTGTTATCATTATGAAATGACCTTTTTTAATCCAGCATTATTCTTAACTCTGTATTCCTCCTTCAGAGGAAAGAATATATATATTTTTTTATCCTTTGACTTATAACTTGTGTGTTTCTTTTTATTTAAAGTGTATTTTTGTAGTGGCGCCTGGGTGGCTCAGTCGGTTAAGCAGCCGACTTCAACTCAGGTCACGATCTCGCGGTTCGAGAGTTCGAGCCCCGCGTCGGGCTCTGGGCTGACAGCTCAGAGCCTGGAGCCTGCTTCCGATTCTGTGTCTCCCTCTCTCTCTCTGCCCCTCCCCCGTTCATGCTCTGTCTCTCTCTGTCTCAAAAATAAACGTTAAAAAAAATAAATAAAGTGTATTTTTGAAGACAGCATGTAGTTGGGCTGCCCTCTTTTACCAAAACTGTAGATAGAGTGGGTTAAGTTGAAAAAAATATTTTACTTAGACTATTTACATTTTTTATATAACAATAAAAACCCTGTATTAACACTGATATTACTTCAGTAATTTAGACTTGTTTCTTAGTTATCCTTTTTTTTAATCTATGAAATTTATTGTCAAATTGGTTTCCATACAACACCCAGTGCTCATCCCAAAAGATGCCCTCTTCAATGCCCATTACCTACCCCCCCTTCCTCCCGCCCCCCCATATTAAAAACTGAGAATAGACTATTTACATTTAATGCGATTATTGATCTGGTTAGCTTTAAATATTTTATCTTGCTATTTGCTTTCTGCTTATTCCATCACATCTTTGTTCATTTTGTCCTTTTTCTCTATTTATTCCTTCAATAATTTTTTTTAATTGTTTTTCAAGCTTATTTATTTTTGAAAGAGAGAAAGAGCAGGGTAGGGGCAGAGGCAGAGGGAGAGAGAGAATCCCAGGCAGGATCTGCATCATCAGCGTGGGGCCCCACGCGGGACTCAAACCCACGAACTGTGAGATGATGACCTGAGCCGAAACCAAGAGTTGGAGGCTTAACCACCTGAGCCACCCAGGCACACCTAACTCGATGATTTTTATAATTCAATTTTATCTATGTTGGCTTATTAGCTGTTTATTTCGTTTATTTAGGTTTGCATCTTTAATTTATTACTCTCTACCTTCAAGTGACACTATATTACTTCACATCTAGCATAAGAGCCATAATAGGTTACTTGAGTCGTCCCCAACACTCGTATCACTATTGCTGCTACATTTATACCATATGTTTATACATATGGTATAACATGGTACTGCATGATTATAGTTATTTGAACAGCCAATTGGTTTTAAATAATTTAAACAAAAATAACACTATTATGTATTTATTGATGTAGCTACAATTTCTTTTCTCTTTTCCTTGATGTTGCAGTATCATTTCCCTTCCTCCTAAAGAACTTCCTTTAATAATTTCTTGGTAGTATGAGTCTGCGGGTGATGAAATTGTTTCACCCATTGTTTATCTAAAAAACGTCTTTGCTTTTATTTCTGAAGATATCTTCTCAGACGGGCGCCTGGGTGGCTCAGGTGGTTGAGCTCAGGTCATAATCTCGCGGTCTGTGAGTTCGAGCCCTGCGTGGTGCTCTGTGCTGACAGCTCAGAGCCCGGAACCTACTTCACATTCTGTGTCCTCCTTTCTCTCTCCGCCCCTCCCCCGCTCATGCTCTGTCTCTCTCTGTCAAAAATAAATAAACAAATAAATAAGTAAATAAATAAATAAAATAAAGATATCTTCTCAGGGGGGCACCTGGGTGGCTCAGTCAGGTAAGTGTCATGATCTCATGTCACTTCTGCTCAGGTCATGATCTCCCAGACTATGGGTTCAAGCCCCACGTTGGGCTCTGTGCTGACAGCTCAGAGCCTGGAACCTGTTTAGGATTCTGTGTCTCCCTCTCTCAGTGCCCTCCCCCGCTCATGCCCAGTCTCTCTCCATCTCTCAAAAATGAATAAACGTTAAAATTTTTTTTTTAATAAAAAAAATATCTTCTCAGGGTATAGAATTCTAGGCTGACAGATTTTGTTTTCCTTTCAGGATTTAAAAGATATCGCTCTACTCTTCTGGCTTGCACTGTTTTGAACAAGAAGTATTTCATCACGTTTATTGTGGTTGCTGTGAATGTACTTTGCCTGTTCTCCCTTGTTTTAAGAATTTTTTTTTATCGCTGATTTTGAGTTATTTGATTATGTTTCACATGCTGTAGTTTTCTTTATGTAGTGTGAGTGTGTGTGCGTGTGTGTGTGTGTGTGTGCGTGTGTGTGTGTGTGCATGGGCGTGCATGTGTGAGCCTGTGTTTACATGTATGTGCTTGGATACATTGAGCTTCATGGATCTCAATAGTTCATAGACTTTATCAAAGTTAGAAAATTTTCCATCCTCATTTTTTAAAGAATTTTTTTTCTTTTTCTTTCTCTTTGGAGACACAAATTACACTACTTTAGGCAGTTACAATTTTTTCTCACAGTTCACAAATTCTCAACAGATTTTTTATTGTTTTTTCTCTTTCCTTAATACATTTAATTTTAGTTTGTATTGTTGTACTTCTAGTTTAGTAATTTTTTCTCTGTATTTCTATTCTGCCAATAATTATACTCAATATATTTTCTTTTCTGTCAAGAATATGGTAATTTTCATCTCTAGAAGTCTGGGTCTTTTGTACATCTTTTATGTCTATACTTATCCTTTAAAAATATAAACTACACCAGAATGCCTGGTGGCTCAGTTAAGCATCTGACTCTTGATTTTGGCTCAGGTCATGGTCTCATGGGTTTGTGGGTTCAAACCGCACGTTGGGCTCTGCACAGACAGCATGGATGCTGCTTGGGATTCTGTCTCTCCCTCTCCCTCTGCTCCTCCCGCACTTCTTCTCTCTCTCTCCCTCAAAAAAAAAAAAAAAAATATATATATATATAATACACTTATAATAATTGTTTCCATGTTCTTGTCTGCTAATATCTGATTTCCATCTGTATTATATCTGTATCAGTTTTTGATTGATTTTTCTCTTCAATATGGTTTATATTTTCCTGCTTGTTATTATGTTTGGTAATCTTTGGATAGATGCCAGAGATTGTGAATTTTATCTTGTATAGTGCTGAGTGGTTTTGAGTTTCTATGAAAATACTTAAGAGATTACATAACTTTTCCTTAACCACATTATCTCTTCTGCAATATAACAATCATTATAAACAATTTCAACTTCCTTTATATTTTTATGCCTTTTTCAGTTAGCAAAAAAAGCTTAATAGAAGTCAGAAAATGAAGTTAAAAGACATACAGCGGGTCTGGCAAGGAATAAATATCTCTCCATAAATTCCATAAAGCAAATATCTTTGTATAGTACATTATATAGAAGATAGCTGATCACCTTCTTTAAAATAATTAGCTAATAAAATGAAAATCAACTTTTTGAGTGCTTTCTATATGTTGGGAACTGTTTTAAGACTTTTGCTTGCCTTATGCCATTTAATATCTACAACAAATTTATGAAGTGAAATACTATTATTACTATTTTACAGATGAGATCATTGAAGTTTGGTCTACTGAGAAATTGAGTCATGACTTGGGTATAAATCTGGGGGACTCCAATAAGCATGTGCTTACTCAATATTCTCAATAATAATGGCAGTAACAACAAAAAGAATATTTAACATCATTATCATGGTGAATGCACACTGGACATTTTATATTTTCATAAATATTTGATATCTACGTAATACAAATAGCCCAGCAATCATTAGAATTATGGAGCACGTTTCTCTAGTATACTTTGAGATCAACTTTAAAATTAAAAAAAAATTATTATTAAAAATAATTATACATTCTTCCAATAAGAAAAACTGAACTCAATAACATGTGGCTCACATTGTGAATTGAGAGGCTCCTTTGGTATATTTCTGATAATTTTCTTCCTAATTGTTTCCCCCCGCTCTTTGTGTATGACATAAGGAATCATAGCAATAAAACATGAGTGGTTTATACTTTTAGGAGGAATCATGGGAAGCATCACAGAAGGACTGACAGTTGGGGTGAGTCTTGAAAGAAGGTAATAGTTTCTAAATCAAGGATAGGAACTATCTTGCTCATTGCTATGTCCTAAGAGTTGGAACAAGACAAGTAGTGTGACTAGGTATTTTCACAAAAGATAAAATTAAAGGGGACACTGAATATATTTCAAACTGTATGCAAAAGAGCCCACTATAGACTGTAACAGATTCTTCAACAATTTTAGTAAAATCTGAATCTGAGTAACATAAATTACAATGAGGTATAATATTAGTTTTCTAGTGGTTTTCGCAGACAACTGTTACAATAAGGATGATGAAATCTAATTCTCATTTTAATACCAATGATTTTATTTTTTTAACGTTTATTTTTTACTTTTGAGACAGAGAGAGATACAGCATGAACGGGGGAGGGTCAGAGAGAGGGAGACACAGAATCTGAAGCAGGCTCCAGCAGGCTCCAGGCTCTGAGCTGTCAGCACAGAGCCCGATTCCGGGCTCGAACTCACTGGACCGCGACATCCTGACCTGAGCCGAAGTCGGCCGCTTAACCGACTGAGCCACCCAGGCGCCCCAGCCAGACAATGATTTTAAATGGGAAGCTAAGCTAGTATTAAGCACTTGGAGCCAGCATTCGTAGAGGACCTTTTCTATCAAACAGGTTTTGGTTGTCGCATCTTTCAGTTTCAAGGCATTTAAAGATGTGAGTCCCTTGTGAGCAGAGATTATGCTTTAGTTAACCCAGTGTACTCAGTACCTGGTAGGGTTCTTGGCACTGAGTGAAAACTCAGTGCATGTTTCATAAACAGTGAATGGATCTGAACTAGTATTTCCCAGTGCACTTCGTATGATTGGCCTTCAAGTCACTAACACAGTCCAAAGAACAAAAATTTGACATTCTATGTGAAAGGTACCATGCCAGATACTGGAATCCAGCCAGAAATATGAAGGACATATGGAAAACCTCATTGCAAGAGAAACAATCACAAATACAATAAAACCATAATTCAAGGCGCAATAAAATGTGATTGATTCCATACAGATATTGACTAAATTTCCTTTCCCATCTGTTTTACATTATTTTAGCATTTACTGTAACCTCTTTGTGTTTAGAGATGAAAGTAATACATAATTGAATTCCAGAATTATATTTTACACAATATAATTACCTACTAAAAGTTTAACATTGATGTTCTGAATTTCCTTAGAAATTCAACAGTTCGTGATTTATGGCATGGACCCTCCATAAATAAAAAATGTATTTCATCACAGATCATGACAAGAATCTTAGCAAAAGAGAACATGAAATTCCAAATTATTCTGTTGCTACCTTTGGGAGTGGTATTTCTATTCTTTTATAAATCTCGGTAGACGTATTATTAGCTCAACAATTTAAAACTGAAGATGAAAACCAAGATCTATTCCTATTTCACCATGTGAAATTGTCATAGCCATTCTGAGTGTGAATGTCAGCTCCTATATGTCAGTTTCTTCAACTCTAAAAGTCAGTTAATCCCTTGCTTTATCCCAGGCTCATCATTTTCCAGGTCAGGTTGTGTAATGGCTTGATCTGAATTATTGGTCTATTGGCCAAGTGAGAAGATAGAAGTAAGTCCTAAGGGAGATACATGCTTTTCTGTAAAGCAGAGGCATCTACACTGTCTCTAAATGAATAAGGAGTGCTAGCCATTAATAGAAAGAAGCCGGACATTTCTGCAGACCCAGAAGGATCAGGAGAGTGTTGGGTTTTAAAGTTCTTGAGTGCATTGACTTAGAGTTCCCCACTTTGTCTCCCTCTGTCCCTGATCATGGTAGTGGAATTTCTTGGATTGACAATTTAAGCTCTGGAGTGTTGCAACCCTTATAATTAACTCATAGCCTTGGGGCTCCTGGGTGGCTCAGCTGGTTAAGTGTTCCACTCTCCATTGCGGCTCAGGTCATGATCTCATGGTTCATGAGTTCAAGCCCTGCAATGGGCTCTGTGTTGACAGCTCAGAACCTGGGATTCTCGATCTCCCTCTCCCTCTGCCCGTCCCCTGCTCACTCTCTCTGTTTCTCTCAAAATAAATAAATAAACTTAAAAAAAGTAATAATTAAGTTGTAGCTATACGTACATTTTGGCTACAGGAAATTGATATTTATTAATATGTCACCAAGGAGGTCCCTTTACTTCCACATTTTGTTCCAAGTTAGCTATTAATCCTCTTTATCCTTTAGTGGTCTTTCTGCAATGCATTGTTATATTCCACAAGGTAGATTAGATCTCTTTGTAATTTCTCTGCAGCCTCTAGAGAGGATTAGCCTCAGGTGACCAGGCAGATATGTTCCTTTCCCATCTCTTACAAGGAGAATCACAAGTACATCACAGTCACAAGGGACTGTAGGAACGAATACATATGCATGCTCTTGTCCCTCTATGTTATACTAGCCTGAAGGGACCTGGAGAGACTGACATTCTGAAAAATAATATATTGTTCCATTGTATCAACAACATCATAGTAATTAAATTGGATGAACAAATGGCAAGTGTGTTAGAAGCTTTGACAAGATTTATTCACTCCAGGGGCACCTGGGTGGCTCAGTCGGTTAGGCAGCTATCTCTTGATTTTGGCTCAGGTCACGATCTCCCATGTTCATGAGTTTGAGCCCCACATCTGACTCTGTGCTGCCAGCACCTGCTTGGGATTCTTTCCCTCTCTCTCTCTCTCTCTCTCTGATCTTCCCAGGCTCTCTCTCTCTAAATATATAAATAAAGTTAAAAAAAAAAAAAGGTTTTATGCTCTCCAGATGGTAGGAGGAAAACCCAACAAATACTCAGGGTCCTACCATCTCAGTAAGGACAACGAACAAATTGTTAAATCTTCTCTCTCCCACTACCAGGAGAGAAGCCCAGTGCCGGATAAGATTCTTTGGGTTCCTGAGGCAGGATGTCCACACTCGGGAGTGTTGTCCCAAACCACTTGCCCTGTGATGTGGCAGCCTGTGAGCTTTGTGTGGGACCCAAAACAGAAAGACTCTGCAGGAGTTCCAGTTTAGAACACAAGCAGCCTTGCCACGTGAAGCATATGACCCTGCAGACCCTGTCCTATTGGAGGTAGCTGTGATTAGAAAAGATGCCGTATGGAATTTTTGCCAAAGCCCTACGGGAGAATCGCAGTGGAGACCTCCAGGGTTCTAAGGTGAGGCTATACCTTTTCAGAGAATCATCCACCATTCGGAAACCAGCTACTGACACCTTGTTAGACATAACCCCTGATCACAGAAGAGCATGTGACAGAGTGACTAGACCAACTGACATCAGCAAGGCACTGTCTCAGGCCTACCTTTTCAATACTGAGTATTGTAATTAAAAATGTATTTGCTACTTTGATAGGCAGATCATAATAGCCATTTTTATTTAGTAAGAATTTCTTTAATTTTTATTGATCCTGAATATATACATGTGTGTATATATATATATATATAAAATATATATAATATATATACATATATACATATACATATATGTTATATATAATATATATAATATATACATATATACATATACATATACATTATATATAATATATATACATATATATATATACACATATATATATGAACATTTGTGTTTCCTTTTTTGGAAACTAATGTTTAATTCCTGTACTAATTGGTCTGTTTTACTGATTTGATATATTAGGAAATTTTTTAAGCTTTATTTACTTATATTGAGAGAGAAAGAGAGAGTGCACTAGCAGAGAGAAGGGCAGAGAGAGAAGAGAGACAGAATCCTGTGTTGACAGCATAGAGCCCAACATGGGGTTCAATCTCACAAACCAGGAGATCATGACCTGACCTGAAATCAAGAGTCTGATGCTTAACTGACTGAGCCACCCAGGCACCCTTATATTAAGAATGTTAATATGTATATATACATACAGACATATACATATATATATGTATATGTATGTATGTAGACATATACATATATATGTATATGTATGTATGTATATATAAAGAATATTTACTTTTTAATATTTAAAATATATTCAATTTTAACAAATATTAACAAAATTAATATCTATGTTCCCTTTCCAACCTCCAGTTTGCCCTTTGACATTCGCTTCTATTTATAATGAAGCATAGGAAATTACCCTTGTCAATGTTTAGAAGGTGATTTTATGAACCTTTCCTTTGCGGTTCCTTCCTTTGATGTCAGTGTTTTAAAAAGTCAAGGTATTTAGTAAAACTTTCCATTTTAAGAATAGTGCACACTTTTAAAGATACAAACTTTCAGTTACAAAATAAATAAGTCCAGGGAATGAATTTATAACATGGTGACTATTTAATTATACTGTATTGTCTATTTGAAAGTTGCTAAAAAGAGTATAGCTTAAAAGCTCTCACAACAAGAAAAAAAATTGTAACCATGTGCGGTGAGGGATGTTGATGAGACTTCTTTTGGTGATCATTTTGCAATATATACAAATATCGAATCGTTATGATGTACACCTGAATCTAATAAATTGTTATATGTCAATTATATCTCTATAAATCATAGAGGCAAAGAGAAAAAAAAGTAATCCTTGCCATTATAATAAATTTGGAAAATACCTAGTGTTAGGGGGGAAATTCCTTTGTTTTCCCAAAACCTTAAAACCATCCCTAGACATGTTTTAGAGTATTTATGTCCCACATTTGTACTATGCATATTTTCTGCATATTTGAAATAATACCAAGTATCCAATTTCCCCTCTCATGTTTTTCTTTTAGCATTTTCTCGTGGCATTGATACTGGCTGTGTACTACCCAACTTAAGATCTTCACCATGACTATTGCTTTTATTTTTCCCTGCTATAAATAATGCTACAATAGGCAGCTTTGTATATGTGCTGCCTTCATGTAATCAATGAGTTATTTCCATCGAATAGACAGTCTCAGACAAAATGGAATCCTGAGTCGAAAGACATACTTGAGAACCCAATGCATGTTGCCAAATTTCTTTCGCAGTATTTCTTCCTACCACAATTATGAGCCGTCACACAGTGTCCAGTGGATGAATTTTCTGCTCTTGGTGGTCCATGGTTTGCCCTTTGGGCCATACACACACATATATGCACACACACACAACCAACCCTTGCCCGTGTTTTAAGTGGAAATTATAGCGATGTTTGCCTCCTTTTGGTTATAGTTCAAGGTAAAGAAAAAGTAAATTGTGGCTTATGAGTTATTGATTGGAAGCAGGGTATCATTTGTCAAAGCAGTCATTGGCCTGATATATCAGCAACTGTACAAACACATATGCCCCCATCACAGATTTTCTGCTCATGTTCTGTTATGGAAACACAAAGGCTTATTGATTGCATTCTCAAATTAAAGCTCAGCTCGACGGTTGCAAACATACCATTGCCTATAATACATTTATTTTTGAGACTTGTTTAACTGTAGCAGCAAAGAAAATCAATGTGTGGGGCCCAGCTAGACTGACCTTTAACAAACAAAATAACCTTTGATTTCTTTGTTTTCCCCTCCACTCTTCATGGAATTTTAGTCTTGCTCTTCTAAGATCTCATGACCTCATGGTACTTAGAAAATTCCACAAAATTAGTATTGGGTAGTTTGGGGTGAGACAGAGGGAGAAAGAGACATTTGTACTGGTTGTCACTTTATATCTATTTTTTTTCTCTTAAACAGTTTTATTCAAGTCACTTTACGGTGATAACAGTGTCATGGGTGTTTGTATTATGTCCAAACTCACCAAATTGAACTGGTTGTCATTAATGGCCCAGTGCAGCAAACCTTTATGGACTGATGCATCTTGATGCGTCCTTATTTTTCTTTATCTTTCTCTGCTCCCTTTTTCTGGGAGGTTTCCTTTGATGGAGTTAAGTATGGTACCTTAGGAACTAATGTCAAATAAAAAATGAAAAGGCTCTCAGGTGACACAAAAATAAATGCACATAGAGCTCATCAAAGAAGCTCAGGCTTCTTCAAGAAGAAACACCGTCTGTATTGGTAACATAAACAGCTCTTGCACATGGGATCTATGTCTTTGGTGCCTCTGGAAAACATGTTAATGTCTGTAAAATGCTTGCTCATTGACTGAGTCTCCCTAGTCAAGGCTGTGGGGAAGGGAGGTAGATGCTATAAAAAACACGGAGCCTGGAGAACATGTCATGCTGAGGTTTAAGAATACCAGTGTCATGGGGATAGTGAATGTGATGGCATACTTTGGCCTCATTCATTCATTTTATATATATATATATATTTTTTTTTTTTCTTTTTCACAGATTTTATGGAGTATAATTGATGTACAAAGAATGACACATGTTTAATGATTACTATTTACTGATGAGTTTGGAACATACATAAACATCCATGATATGATCACCAGAATCAAAACGATAGACATAACCATACTTTTGTTTCCCTGTATCCATTTGTGTGTGTGTGTGTGTGTGTGTGTGTGTGTGTGTTAAGAATGCTCAACATGAGATCTACCCCCAGAACAAAGTTTGAAGCACACAGCACCATACTTGTAACTATAAGAACCATATCGTACAGCAGATTTAGAACACATTCATTCATTCATTATTTCAATTATTTATTCATTTACTTACTGCAGAAATACTGAACGCTGACCCCAAGCCTGAGACTGGCTGTCTCTATGCTCAAAGTCCAGCTGCAGAAGCAGACATATAAATAAATAAGAACAATTCACTGAACTAAGTCCTAGAGTTGAGGGATGCCCATAGAATCGCGGGAGCCCTTAGAAAAAAGTGACCTGGGGCGCCTGGGTATCTCAGTCGGTTGGGCATCCGACTTCGGTTCAGGTCATGATTTCATGGTCTGTGAGTTCGAGCCCCGCGTCCGGCTCTGTGCTGACAGCTCAGAGCCTGGAGCTTGCCTCAGATTCTGTGTCTCCCTCTCTTGCTCTGCTCCTCCCCTGTTCATGCTGTCTGTCTCTCTCTCTCTCTCTCTCTCAAGAATAAATAAAACATCTTAAAAAAAGGTGACCAAGTCTAATAGAGCTGAAAAAGATCTTCTAGCAGAAAAGTCAAGATTCACTGAACTGAATCTTCACAGCTGTGTAGACACTGCATTTGCTGAGAAGACGAACAAGACAGGGCAGAGGGAGCACCAGTGTGGCAGGGTGCTCTTGGGGGAGTTCAAAGGTGATCTGGGTGGGGAAAGGGCCACATGGAATGTATGGCTGGAACCAGAATGTGGAAAGTCCTTTAGCCCAGGTAGGAGTTTAGAACTTTTTTTTTTCTCTTTTCCTATAGCAGAACAGCATGGTCTACATGTTTGCCTGAAAATTGATTCTCAAACGGCAGCCAGTTGGAGTCAGACAACTTACTTTTGCAAGACCTGTAATGAATTCCATTTCACTCACAATCAAATCCAGCTCAAAATGGCTTACAGGACATCGCATACCTCCTCCCTTTCATCCTGTCATCTCTTAGGGGTTACCCTCTCATTCACTCTAATCCAACCACATTGACTTCATAACTGTTCCTCAAACACTAGGTAGCTTCCCGCCCCAGGGTCCTTTCTCTGATGTTTCCCTGGCCTGGAAATCCCATCCCCCAAATCCACATCATCTGCTCATGCCCTCTCGGTCGGCCTTTGCTGAAACACCTCCCAGCCTTTGCCAACCACTCTGTTGCATTTTGCATGGTGTCTTCGACCCAGAAGCTCCTTCCCCTTCCCAGCTTTACTTTTTATCATCGAATTTCGTCACGATCAGAGATACTGCATGTTTAATTCACCTCTTTGCTAATTTCCTAACTTTTCTGTTTCAAATATAAGGTCCAAAAAGGCAGATACTTTTATCTGCTTGGTTCATTTGGGTGTCCCTGCCTTCTGGTTATTGCTCAATACCTATGAAATGAAAAAAAAACAGCATTCTTCTCTAAAACATCCTTGCATAAAAAAAAAAAAAATTAAGGCTTTATGGGAACTTCCTTTATTCATAAACATGTATCCCAAATGTAGCATATTAATTTTCATATAAAGCACATTAGAATAATATAGTTGCTAACCATCTATAAAGAACACAGTTTGAAATTGTACCCATCCTCTACTGTGTGGCTTAAGGCATGTTGGTGACTCAATGGGCCTCAGCTTCCGCATCTCTGACTTAAGCGGTGGTTGGGGTGGGTAGATTTCCAAATCCTCATTTGCAATTCCATCACTGGGGAGGAGAGAAGTATGAGACAAAGACACAGGGGGATCCCTGAGGTCACTCAGTGATGTCCTCATGGAAATGATCGACAATTTTTGGTACATGAGGTAAAAAGTGGGGAGAGGAGAGAGAGAAATTAGAAAACTTTTCAAACATTGCTTCCTCTTTGTGGTGCTCACGTACTACACTCTTACCCCAATGCAGTCAGCTATTAATATTTGAAGAAAAAAAAAAACAAAACGAAACTCATATGTGGCAAGGAGATAGGGATGTGAAGCTATGCCTTAGGCATCACTCAGTCTAAGATTTTGGCAAGAAAGAACTAGGAAAGAAATAGAGAAAAAGGGTTTTCAGACTCAGATGTGGCCCTTGTGCTGAAAGAAGAAATGGTATTCTTAATGAGACTAATATTAATACTGAATTTTTGTTAATAATAATAAGCAAAATATTTTATTCTTACTGACAGCATGTCGTGTAGAAACTGCTTCTCATAGAAACTAATAGAAAGAGTTGCACGTTAGATAGTAATAAAGGACATTATTTGCCCATATGCTTAAATAGGTCTTGCAATGAGCACAAAGGTACAAGCTAATCAAGTTCCCTGAGATTTAGGATTTAGAATTTAAGTCAACAATTGACACAAAAACAATTGCTTTGCTCACCTGGACAGAGTGTCCATCTATAGGTAATAATAGTAATAGCAAAATTAGTAATTGTTGCTCAGAAGTGAGTGCCACTTATATGCCAGGATAAGGAGTAAGCATTTCACTTAGTTAAGTTTAGCGAAGATAGTTTAGCTCAAGTGCTGGCAAATATTTTCTGTAAAGAGCCAGATAGTAAATATTTCAGGGTTTGCAGGCCATAGGGTCAGTCTCCTTGCAACTACCCAACCCAGTCATAGATGATATGTAAATAAGTGAGCATAGCTGTGTCCTAATAAAACTTTATTTACAGAAGGTGGCAGTGATTAGATTCGGTTACCGGATGTATGACTTCCGTTTGAGTTCATTTGAGAGCTATGATACTTCTAAGGTATTATTCTTTTTTTTAAATATTTTTTTAATGTTTATTTATTTTTGAGAGAGACAGAGACAGAATGCGAGTGGGTTAGGGGCAGAGAGAGAGGGAGACACAGAATCTGAAGCAGGCCCCAGGCTCTGAGCTGTCAGCCCCAAGCTTGAGGCAGGGCTCAAACCCAAGAACCGTGAGATCGTGACCTGAGTTGAAGCTGGATGCTTAACCAACTGAACCACCCAGGTGCCCATCTAAGGTATTACAGGTGCCCATCTAAGGTATTACTCTTAACCTCAATTTATTGATTAAGAAACTGGGGCTCAGTTAGGACCATAACTTACCTGGGATGTTGAAGGGTCAGTGTTCTAATGCTTGTCGATTTGATCTCGATGTAAATGTCATTTTCCTTACGTTGCCTTTTTTGCTTCTTTGTGATAAATAAAGGTACCTTTCTTGCCCTCTCTGTCCTTTCTCACTAGAAGAACCATTGGGCTTAGAGAAGACAACTTGTTTCCATTAGCTCCCATCCAGCCCCGAATTTCAGTAGGCAACGTGCTTACTGTTTCTCAAGGACGATCCCTGCTCCAGTGCCCAAGAATGTTTGCTGACTCTGCCTCTTCACCCCACCTCTGCTGTTCTGCCTACACTGCAAGCCTGATAGATGAGCCTTATTTTAGTGTCAAACTCAATTTGTCAATGCTATCATCTTTCCTTGTGTAGTTCTGAAAAACAAGGGAGTGGGCTTGGAACCAAGGGCTCATAGAATACTCATCAACCATGATGAAATTCCTTCTTGTTGGAAAGAAACAAAAAATCATGCTGGGAAGCTGGACTTGGGCCAGGTGTGGCAAAGGAAAGAATAAGAAAGGCAATCTTTGCTGGAAGGAATAGTGCTGGGCCAAGGAGTCAAGATTTGCTGATGCAGTAGCTTTCACCTAAGCTGCGTGGGCTTGGGTAGTCCACTTTGGTGTCCTTATCATTGATGATAAGCAACACGATTTCAAAGTATAACCTTTTTAAGTCCCCAGAGGTCACTTGCTCTCTTCTACACACTGACCAGGATCTTACCAGAATCAGGAACCCTAACAGGTGCATGTATCTGAGGGCAACTTCCCAACCTTGCAGTTCAGCTTCATCATCAGCTCCATCCTGGTCATCGTGCCCCCTTCCTCATCAAGAACCAAGAAGGTCGCCCCTACCTGGAGCTCCTTGTTCGTTGTGGTTTCCACCATGAGAAATGACAGTCTCCCCAATAAGCTGACATCGGCAGTGACTTACCCGTCTTAGAAAATCTGCCCCCAACCCGAAGGAAAATACAGTATCCACAGCACCATATAACTGGAAGCTTGTGTAAGTTGCAACTGTTCCCTCAAAGAATATCAAGGTCTCTTGTCAAGTTTTACTTGTAAAACAACCTTATGGAAAACTACAAAAAAACACTCACATCAGGTACTGCCTTAAATAGAAGAGCAATTTTCTAACATTAACTCCAAAGAATTACATTAACATGCAAGCCTCACCTCACCCAATCTTCACATCCTGTTTTCTTTCAAACCAGGCAATCAGAGCACATTCCGAGGTTGGCACTAATACAAAAAAAGCAAATCTACAGTTCCATTGAGATTAATGTGTTTATTTGTACAACTAAAGGTGTGTGGCCAAATGTCAAAAACTTCAGCTTGGAATGCCATGATTTTTTTTTAAAGTAAAAATATAAATTTCATTTTTAATGGCAGCAGTGAAAAGAAAGCCAGCGTTTCACCTCCCTCCCCACCAAGGGCTCCTTTGTAGATTTTGGGGAATGAATTGTTCCACTGTCCGTTTCCACGTTACTGTTTTAGTTTCCTGGAAATGCTCGGGGCCTGATTTTCCACTGGCAGTCAAAACTGCTAAGGCTTGGTGCTTCCTGGAGTACGTAAAACTTTCAGCTTGCAGGAGGCTGAGTGTTGGCTCAGGTAATGGGACTGCATATCCGAAAGCTTGCTTTTGAGGGCCGGTTGTTAATGTGAAATGCTTTATAAAGAATGCTATTATCTGCCTCTAATGAAAGACTCTCCCTTCACCAAATGGAGAAACTGGTCTCCCAGCACTCAGATTTTTAAAAACCGTTCTTTTTTTTTTCTTTTCTTTTTTACATCTCTCTTATCTTGTCATCAGGCCCTTCAGATGTAGAGGGAAGAAGAAAGAAGCAGGAGGCATCCTAATTGAAATTTCAAATTATAAAATATTGGAAGGTATACTGGGTAACAGCATGCTCTTTCCAATTACAAAGAGTTAATTTATGCTTTTTAATGAGAAAACTGACATTTTTCAGTAGGTACCATGTGTTCAGTGCTTTACATTTTACATTTGTTATCTTTCACCGTTCTTATAAGATACATATTGTTATGCGACCCCCCACCCCCTTACGTGATGAAAAATCAGAGAAGCTAAGTTATTTGTCTAGAGTCACATAGTGTTATAACATCGGGATTAAGAGCAATATTATTTGGAAGAGAGAGAGAGAGAGAGCAGAAGAGAGGGGCAGAGGGAGGAAGAGAGAGACAATCAAGCAGGTTCCACACTCAGTGAAGATCCGGACTTGGGGCTCAATACCATGACCCTGGGATCATGACCTGTGCTGGGACAAGAGTTGGAGTCTATGGGACACCCAGGGGGCTCAGTCGGTTAAGCATCTGACTCCAGCTCAGGTCATGGTCTCACAGTTTGTGAGTTTGAATCCCAAGTCAAGCTTTGTGCTGACAGCTCAGAGCATGAAGCCTGCTTCAGATTCTCTGTGTGTGTCCCTCTCTCTGCCCCTCCCCTCCCCTTGTCTTCTCTCTCTCTCTCTCTCTCTCAAAAATAAATAAATAAACATTTTTTTAACGTTTTATTTATTTTTGAGACAGGGAGAGACAGAGCATGAACAGGGGAGGGTCAGAGAGAGGGAGACACAGAATCTGAAACAGGCTCCAGGCTCTGAGCTGTCAGCACAGAGCCCGACGCGGGGCTCGAACTTACGGGCCGCGAGATCATGACCTGAGCTGAAGTCGGCCGCTCAACCGACTGAGCCACCCAGGCGCCCCTAAATAAATAAACATTTTTAAAAAAAGAGT
This sequence comes from Panthera tigris, assembly GCF_018350195.1. Taxonomy (NCBI): domain Eukaryota; kingdom Metazoa; phylum Chordata; class Mammalia; order Carnivora; family Felidae; genus Panthera; species Panthera tigris. Next base: position 195,242,177 of record NC_056663.1, on the reverse strand, counting down.
TGGAGGCTAGGCTCAATCAACTGAGCCACCCAGGCACCCCTAGATATCGAGGTTTTAGAAGATAATTAGGTTTATGGGGTGCCTGGATGGCTCAGTCAGTTAAGCATTTGACTTGGGCTCAGGTCATGATCTCACGGTTCATGGGTTCCAGACCCATGTCTGGCTTTGTGCCGATAGCTTGGATCCTGGAGCCTGCTTCAGATTCTGTGTCTCCCTCTCTCTCTCTTTCTCTCTCTCTCTCTCTGCCCCTCCCCTACACACACTCTGTCTCTCTCTCTCTCAAAAGTAAATAAACATTCAAGAAATTTTTTTTTTAAAAAAGAAGGTAATTAGGTTTAGATGAGGGCCTGACCATAAGGCCCTCATGATGAGATTAGCATCCTCACAAGAAAGGGAAGAGATCTCACAGCTCTCTCTGCCATACGAGGACACAGTGAGAAGGTAGCTGGCCATCTACGAGCCAGTGAGAGCTCTCACCAGGAATCAGCCAACACTTCAGTGTTGGACTTCCCAGCCCCCAGAGCTGTGAGAAATGAATGTCTGTTGTTTAAACTCCCCGGTCTCTGGAAATGTGTTATCGCAGCCTGAGCTGCCTAAAACAGCTGGCCAAAAAAATCAGAATGTAAGAATGTGGATGTTTATAAAACATCATTTATACATGTTAAGCTCTTAAAAACAGTCGACATATCATACGACAGGGAATTAATCAACTGATTAATGGCGAATCCAAACAATAAAATCATCTTCATTCATTTGAGGATGTGGTTTGTTATTGTATTTATTGACTTGGAAAATGGTCTACGTGTTCTTAATGAAAACGAACATTACGAGAGACTGTATCTTGTATGACAAGTAACATATTTACCTAGTCTTAGCTGATAATTAAACTATCTTTGTAAGCGGTGTTTTTTTTTTGTTTTGTTCTGCTTTTTGAAAATTTTATTTTAGAGAGAGAGACAGAGGGGCAGAGGGAGAGAGAGTGATACAGACAGAATCCCAAGCAGGCTCCATGCTCTGTGCGGAGCCCAATGCAGGGATGGATCCCAGGATCCTGGGATCATAAGCTGAGAGGAAATCAGAGTCAAATGCTTAACTGACTGAGCCACCCACGTGCCCCTTTGTTATTCCTTATATAGAGATAAGAAAATAAGCATGAAAACTTAAGGGACTTGCGAAACATCTCTCAACCATTATGTGGCAGAAGCTGGATTTGAACCCAGTGTTGTTTGATCTCACAAGAGTAATTGAAGCCACTGGGCACCAGCTGTTTTTAATTGTACACCTACCTGATACGTGTATGTGATCCTATGCATACACAAAAATTGCATACAGATTCATGGACATTAGTTAACTATAACCATGATTTAAATAATGAACAGAATTCTTTTTTAGGAAAGATCAGTCCCAAGCATCTTTCAAGTCTGTTCGACACTCTCGAAATTCTCTTAGTTCACTTTTTACAGAAAATTATATCATGATTTTAAATGTGTCGTAACTAAATATGAACTTGTATTGGAAAGAAGAGAAACATTAGTTCTACCAGCTTCTTTGATGGAATTTCTAAGCCATTTGTTCATCACGTGACGATTAGTTTGCATGAACTAGATCATACCAACTGAAAATCCACTTAGCTGGGCCAGCATAAACTTCCTGAAGCCAAGGTAAGCAGAATGAATGCCAACAAGAGAAGAGATATATGCAAACTCTAGTTTTTACTATCTCTCTACTATGTCTTGTATATTACATTGGCATTTAATTTAGTCATATTTCAGGAGATTTAATAAAGAGAGTCTCCCTTTCCAGTCTGAATCAGAAAAAGAAACAGACCAAAGAAGTGAGAAGTCTACTCCTTATCTTTGTTTCTCTGCATAAAATGTCTCTCTGGTTTTTCTGGATGTTTTAAGATTTCCCTTCATTGGGGGCGCCTGGGTGGCTCAGTCAGTTAAGCGTCCGACTTCAGCTCAGGTCATGATCTTGCAGTTTGTGAGTCCATGCCCTTTGTCGGGCTCTGTGCTGACAGCTCAGAGCCTGGAACCTGCTTCAGATTCTGTCTTCCTCTCTCTCTCCCTATCCCCCTTCCGGAAATTAAGATTAAAAACTTAAAAAAAAAAGATTCTCTTTATCACTTATGTTAACCATTATTTCTTCAAAAATATTTTTGTTCTCTCTCTGGTATTCCAACTGAATGTATTACCGCATCACTTAATATTGTCTTGCAGGTCACAATTAGGTATATGTATTTATATAAATTATATAATTATACAATTATATACTATATAATTATGTATATATAATTATGTATATAATTATGTATAATTATGTATACATATTTGTAATTATATACAATTATGTCTATATAATTATGTACAGTTATGAAATTACATATTTGATTGTATATATATAGATGAATATATGCAATTGTGTGTATACATATATACATACATATACATATTATGCATAGATATACATATATACCGATGTACATATATATCTTACTACATATATGCATATGTGTATGTGTAGATATATACATATATATCTATGTACATATATATCTATGTATAATATGTATACATATTATATGTATTATGTATATGTATGCATATACACTATATACTAATATATATCTATGTGTATATATTATATACATATACATATACACACACAGAGTATATTAGTATATTATTCAGGGTCTCCAGAAAACATTTATATATATATATATAATATATATATAAATATATATATATAAATTATATAAATAATAAAAATATTATATATTTATATATTTATATATAAATATATAAATATATATACATATACACACACAGAGTATATTAGTATATTATTCAGGGTCTCCAGAAAACATTTATATATATATAATATATATAAATATATATATATAAATTATATAAATAATAAAAATATTATATATTTATATATAAATATATAAATATATATTATATATATAATATTATATAATATTATATATAATATTATATATATAGTATATTATTGTATAGTTTATATAGCACATAGTATATTGTATAATATATAATATATAATATATAATAAGATATTTATATATAATAAATATATGAAGATATACACACACACACACACACAAATATATGGATAGAGACAAAGAGAGATAGATTAACTGTAAGGGATTGGCTTAGATGATAATAGAGACCAAGAAGTCCCAAGACCTGTAAGTAGAGACCCAGGAGAGTGGAAGGTCTAAGTTCTGAAAGCTGGCGACCCAAGAAAAGCTGATGTTTCACTTTGCATACGAAGATAGGAGGAAACCGATATTCCAGTTCAACCAGTCAGGTAGGAGGAGTTCAGGGAAGATCAGTCTTCTTGTTCTGTTCAGGCTTTGAACTGATTCGATGGAAGACAATAATCTGATTTACTCAGTCTACCAACTCAGATATCAAGTCATCCCAAAACACTCTTACAGACACAGCCAGAGTAACGTGTGACCAAATATCAGGCAGCCATGGCCCACCTAAGCTGAGAAATAAAATTAACAATCATATGCATACATATATATTATACTATATGAGCTACTTTATATTCACTCACATGGGATCTATTTTCTCTATTTCATTTTAGATAATTTCTATTGCTGTGTCTTTAAGTTTGTTGATCTTTTCTTCATGAGTGTCTAAACTATTATTAACCCTATTCAGGGTATTTTTTATTTCAGACATTATGTTTTTAATCTCTATAGGTTCTCTTGTTTTATATATATGTGTGTGTTTGTATATATATATATATATATATATATATATATATACACACACACACACTCTCTCTCTATATATAATATATTGTATATATTGTATATATAATATAATATAATATAATATAATATAATATAATATAATTAATATAATATATTGTGTACTATATATATAATATAATAAAATATATAATATGTATATATATTCCATTTTTCAAGTCATTACTATATTTTCAATACCTATTAAAATACCTGGAGCTTATTATAGTGTCTGTTTTAATGTCCTTTTTCCATTAATTATATGATCTCCATTATTTCAAGATCTGTTTCTACTGAAAAAAAATTTTCCCATGGGTCATATTTTCCTGCTTTCTCGTAATCTAGGGATTTATTAATTGAATTCTGGAGTTTGTGAATGCTACATCCTTGATTGCTAGATTTCAATACCTTAAAGAGGTCAGGCTTTTGTTTTTAGTTTTTTTTTTTTTAATTTATTTTGAGAGAGAGACAGAGAGAGCATTGGGGGGGGGGGGGGGCAGAAAGAGAGAGAAAGAGAATCCCAAGCAGGCTCTGCACTGTCAGTATGGAGCCCAGTGTGGGACCCGAACTCACGAACTGTGAGATCATGACCTGTACCACCATGACCTGAGCTGAAATAAAGAGTCAGATGCTTAACCAACTGAGCCACCCAGCGCCCCAAAAGAGTTAGGCTTTATCTGGCTGGTAGTTTAGTTACTTTTGTGCTGGTTTAATAATTTAAGGATTTTTTAAAGCAAAAAGAAAATGACTACTCTTTATTTTATAGAAAGACTCCCAAGTTTTTAAAAAAATTACAAGTTTCTTTAAATTATCTGATTCTCTTGTGCTTTTAAATCAAGATTTCATTTAGTATATTTATTCTCTAAAGTAAGATATAATGGTAATTTACTGAAAAATGGCTTGCTGCATCCTACTGAAGTTATTTTTATCATAGTCCTTGCCGAAGAAGCTTCATAGAAGAATGTAAATGGAGATTTGATCTAATGCTTGGTAAACTGGTCTTGTTAAACAGATATTTAAATATGATATATTCAATTCCTAGAAAATAAAAATTATGGCTCTGCCACATTGGGTGATTCTATGATGAAATAAATGTTGAGCATAATAAGTCAGAGTAAGCATTAGATTTTAAAAAGTATGAAGACTGTTTTTTAAAGGGTTTTTCCGGAAGGGATGAAATTAACGTTGCATGTATTATAGGAAAACATTGTATTTACCTCCACTGCACATTTTCTCCTTTGTCTTTAGTGATTATTCTGTGTATTCAACAAGGTATCTCCCAGAGGGATCTCTAATAATGCCCAATTCTGTGTGATCGTAGAACTATTTGACAGTTCCCAAGGAATGTTTTTTCCTTTGGGTTATTATCAGCTTTGTGGGATTTCACTCCATTCATGGGCAGGTTGGTATTCAGCTGAAGACTCAAGAAAACGGGATGCTGGGGTGGCTCAGTCAATTAAGCACCCAACTCTTGATCTCGGTTCAGGTCATGATCTGGCAGTTCATGTGATGAGCCCTGCGTCCAGCTCTGTACTGACAGCACAGAGCCTGCTTGGGATTCTCTCTGCCCCCCTGTTCCTCCCCCTGTTCACACTCTCTCTCTCTCTCTCTCAAAATAAATTAATACACATGAAAAAAAAATAGACTCAAGAGGACCCCTGTGAAGACATCTAGGACTCTTACACATCTCCTGCATGAGAAGGTCTGCATATTCTAGCTGCTGTGGTTTTCCTTATCCTTCTCTCTCCCTCTTCTACTCAGTAAAACTGCTCGTCTCTGCTTGGCTTCCCCTGACTGCACTTCATTCTGTAATTTCCTCTAGTCAGAAAGCTGGGACGATCACAGGCCTCACCTTGTTTGTTTTGTTTTGTTTTCAGACATCAGGGTTTTATTTTTGTTTTCGTTTTTGTTTCTGTTTTTTCTGCTGCCTGTTGCCCAACATGGTTAAAATGTTAAAATGTTCCTATATTTTAGCCATTTCTTTTTAGCTTACATGGCAGGACAGTAATTCTGCACTTTTTCTTTTCATCACGGTCACAAAATGAAATTAAAAATTCATTCCATATCCTAGTTTCCATCCTGAATGAAGTCCAGCCACGTTGAACAGTACATCGTCCTGGTGACCCTGCAATGAGATTAAATGCCGTTAAGACACTCAAAATGCCAACCATATGAAGATGCCCCCACATTTAATTTAAACTGTGTCCCATAATTTCAGGAAGAAATTAAAGTCCCAAAATTAAAAATTAAACAACTTTGCAAGTTAAAGTCCAAAGGAATTAAAGCTTAAAGTAAAATTCTTCTTCCTTGTGAATTAAAGTTTAAGAAAATTCAAGTCTAAAATTCATCCTTTGCAACTTCTTATTTGGCTCAGTTTCAACAAGACACTCTTGATGTCTGGTTGGGTCAGCATCCCTTTTATAGCACCCAGTAGACTCTTTGTCTCTCTATCTCTGTGTTTCTGTCTCTCTTTGTCCCTGTCTCTGTCTCTCTATCCCTCCCTCTCTCTCCCTCTCACTTGGCTTCATCTGTATCTCACTTTTTAAAGAGTTTAAATATAATTCACCCTATCGCAGCACCAGTGATCATGTGAGTCATATCATGACTCAGAGAATATCATGTGAGTTATTACTATCCTCTTGCAAGGTTTAAGAACATGAAATAATAGTACCTCCAGTCACCAGGTACATTGAGTAGTTTTGTCTACTATCTTGTGTCTATTTAAAAATATATCTATATCCGTATTTATAACTGGGTCTATACTTATCCCTCTTATTTTCCATTTCTCCTTTTATCTTTGAAAACAATTTCTGATGCACAGATTCCTTCTAGCAATATAATGTCCACTCTTTCCTGATTAACCATTTTAAGTCGTTTGGTTCAGTGCCACTTTCTCCCACTTTCTGTGGAGTTTGTCCTAGCCATGCTTTTACCCTCATGAGGAATTATTAAATCTAGAGCTGACTGGAGACCATTTGAATTTTTTAATGTTTTTATTTATTTTTAAGACAGAGAGAGGCAGAGCATGAGCAAGGGAGAGGCAGAGAGAGAGCGAGACACAAAATCCAAAGCGGGCTTCAGGCTCCGAGCTGTCAGCACAGAGCCCGATGTGGGGCTTGAACTCACACACTGTGAGATCATGACCTGAGCTGAAGTCGGATGCTCAACCGACTGAGCCACCCAGGTGCCCTTGGAGACCATTTGAAAAGGATGAATCTGTGGGGTCAGATTCAGGTTTTGTGGGGTCTGAAGTTTGTACAACTCACAATATTCACTTACAAACAAAATAATGTGGAATTTCAATGATAAAACCAACTATGCCCTCTGGTCCTGTTCCCGTGTGTAGTGCCTGGGGCGCATCGGCACAGAGACAGCAGGGATATTCCTGGAATCACGGCCTATGCCAGGATGGCTAACACTATGGCCCTTCAGTAAGGTGACTATATCCACAAACATCTATCTTACCCAACTCAAAATAAATGTGCCCCCACTTTAACTTCCTTTTAATTGGATCCCCCAAAAAATGTCATGGCAACTCCCATCCCACCCATCAATTGGGGAAGAGATATGAAGGGGGAGTCAGGGTCTAAACGACAATGTCATAACTGACTGTGGCTAAAATATCTTACTTTTGCCAACTTTAAAAAGCACAGGACCTATGAACACATTTGCTGGGGAGCCTTACAGAGTTTTTGGGGGAAACTACACAAAGGGGACCCTAAAGCCTACGCTTTATCGGTTTCACCATAACGCCACTTATGGAGAGGTGTGTTCATGAATCCAAGGGTAGCCCCCGGTCCTAACAGAATGGAATTTGGAGACCCTAATCTAACACCACATAACTACTCTCAGTACAAACACTTTGAAATCAGAGCTGCGCTACCTTTGTCTAGTTCATGAGTAAGTCATGTGCCATTTGCTAGAGAATATCTGAAAGGCCAAGAAGGCTCTTTCTCTTATGGTGAGATGTTTGCCTTGGCCAATCATTCTCGAGAAAAGCTTCATTGTCATAGTTTAAGATCAAGTCATAGAAATTTGGCCTACCTTCCTGCTGAGGTTATTTGTAGCCTGACCTGATTTGTGACAATGGTCCACAGAGCAAGCCTCCGCTGGGGCCGTTATTAAGGACAGTGTGTGACTGGGGCTTCCACAGCAACCTGCATTTGTGCTATGGCCAAAGATTTTGTAACGTGTGGTCAGGATTTTAACAGCTACCTCAGGCCTTTCACCATGGAGTCTAGAGTCCATAACTTTACTGAACTCTCTACCTTTTCTGAGGGTAATATGGCCAATATTTGCTTACCAGACCTTAATGTCCGTGCTATTGTTGAAGAACAAGAACATCTATTCCATTACTGAGTCCAGGGGCTGTCATTTGACTGGGCTCCATGACCTACATATTTTCTGAGGTTCACGGTTGCATGAAACAAATAAGATCGAATCACCTATTACATCAGAATCTGTATATATGGTGGTGATTCTATAAAACATGATGTTTGCCTTTGCACAGAATTGCCCGACAATGCGGAAGTCAATTAAGTTCAAAGTCCCATGGGCTCTAAGGCCTAATGTAGGTGCTCAGATGACAGTGGTTAAAATCCAACTGACGAAAAATAAGCTTGTATCCCATCATAAGCCCGGCTGAAAAACGAAGCTTCAAATGCAGTCTCCATACAATAGACTCAACGCTAAGCATGTTCCCATGTATTATTCTTTTAATGTAAATATCTGTTGTAAAGATAAAGCTTAGAGTTAAAAACATTAATAGTAGAGACATAGGCCCAGGGTTGGAATCCTTGCTCTGCCCTTTACTAAGAATGTGACCTTGGGCAACTTATTCCCCTTCACTATGCTTCAAATTCCTCATCATTACAATGAGGGTAACAGTCTGACAATGTTATGATATAGTGTTGTTATAAAGACGAAGTGAGTTCATATATGTGAGGCCCACAAGTGCTCTGTAAGTGTTTAAGCATATATGCATACCTTAATTAATTTATCACAGCCTATTTCTCAAAACCCATGGGCTAATGCACCCAGTGAAATGAAGTCAATCTCCAGACTTCAGCTCCTTCACTGCCATCACCAACACCATGGAAGCTTGACCGTTAAGCTTAGTGCATGGAACATCTGTCCCAGTCCATCTGGCCCACGTTAGGATTTGAAAACGCTCAGTGATTCACATTCCTCTTTCTCTCCTTACATCTGAACAAATTGAGGACAAAGATAAGGAAGAGGAGTCTAAAATACCAATTTTTTTTTTACTAATAAAGTTAATAATAATGATAATGCTTATATTTATGTTCCTATGAGCTGGCTGGTACAGAAACTCAATTTTTTTTTAAATTTTTTTTAATGTTTACTTATTTTGACAGAGAGAGAGAGAGAGAGAGAGTGAGCAAGCATGAGCTGGGGAGGGGCAGAGAGAGAGGTGACACAGAATCCAAAACAGGCATTAGGCTCTGAGCTGTCAACAAAGAGCCTGATGTGGGGCTCGAACTTATGAACCTCAAGATCATGACCTGAGCTGAAGGATGCTTAACCAACTGAGCCACCCAGGAACTCCACTCAGGGACAGCGAGCAAGAGCTGGGGAGGGGAAGAGAGAGGGAGAGAGGAAGGGAGAGAGAGAGGATCCTAAGCAGTCTTCGTACTGTCAGAGCAGAGCCCAAGGCAGGGCTGGATCTCACAAAGAATGAGAGCTTTACCTGAGCCAAATCAAGAGTCAGACGCTCAACTGAATGAACCACCCAGGTGCCCTCAAAACTTCAAATAATTTAAGTAACTTACCCACTCAGCATGATCATCTCAAACCGGAACAGATCTCACTACATATTGTGTGTGTGTGTTTGTGCGTGTGTGTGTGTGTGTGTGTGTGTGTGTGTTTATTCCACTCTGTGAAAACTTAGAGTGGAACACGTATCCCTGAGAAAAGTAGAGTGGAACACGTATCCCTGAGAGCTCCATGCACCCAAGAATAATGGAGGGAGAAATGTGTCTCTGATTTCTTCTTCTAAACTCAACCGTCAGGTAATCCCTCAGTAAAAGAGAAGAAATGAGGTGATGGGAAGAGGTCAGAAGCATTAGGCTAACTCGTAACCACTTGGCCATTGGCCCTGAAAGAATGGGTCCCCACACATGTCCACACTCGGTGGCTAAAGGGAAAGGTCATGGATCGTTACTGATCTGAAACTCAGATAAATTTGGATGCTCTAGGTGAGGCAGTGCTGGGTTGCTGTGCCTCAACCCACAGGCTTGCCGTGTGGGCTAAGGTAATTGCAATCCCTATGCATTTATTCTGGGGTCTAGCCTGAAGGCCCAGCAAAGACAAAGAACATTCTCCTCGAAGTGACACCAAGAAAGAGAATGGCAACTCACAAGCTCTCTTCAGACCTAGACTCAGACCTGCACACTGTCCCCACACCCACATCCCGTTTGAGAAAGCAAGGCACGCAGCCAAGCCAGAGTCAAGAGGTATGAGGCCAAAGCAATGGAGGACCTGGGTAGAGTATAGTGCAAGACCAGGGCCATTGATGCAACCCACTTCAAGTCCCTAATCAGAGCGTCTGGCATGTCAAGCAAGATTTCTCGTGCTCATTGGCATGCTAAATACTACTTATGACAAACACGCCCATTTTGCAGACCCTTGCTCCAGACAACCCAAATAACACCAACAAACACACAAATGTGTGTTTGTGTTTATGGGAAACACAAAAACTCTTTGCCTGAGTTAACACTGTCTAGTATAGGTGGGTATTCAATATTTATTGATGAAGGAAGGAAGAATGAATGATGAATAGTTGTACGCTTTGAATGTTACTTAAGCTCACTAAGTCCCACATTGGAAACACAGTTATGAATAATTTAGCTATTAAAAATGATCATGAATAAAAAATTTCTTGTTATTATTAATTCATAGGTTTGTACATTGATTTTTATAGGTGCTTTTGAAAGTGTGTGTGTGTGTGTGTGTGTGTGTGTGTGTGTTTTATTTCTCTGGTATTTCAGTCTTTGCCTTTGTATTCAAGGTTTGTTTTTCTCTACTAAATTATCCAATTTGTCATTTTAAAAAATACTCTCTGTTCTTCTGTATCTTTAAGGCTTTCCCTTTAGTCCTTAATCTTTTGTCTAGCACTCTGAAATTTAGTGATACAGCTTGGAAATGAGGCTGAGTGGCCAGAAATAGAAGGCCTTAAAGGTGTAGGGCCTTGCCTTCAACTAGACAGAGATTATATCTTGATTTCATGTTATTGCACTTTGTTTTTAAAACAGAAAGGATGAAAAACCTACTGTAACCTAAAAGGATAAGGTAAATATTGTGACAACATAAATGTCAGCTGTGGCTTAAGATTGACTTCGAAGTCTCGTCTTTCTAATAAATTTGCATATATTCAGTAAAACTACAAAGCAGCTTTGAGCAAACCTCAGAATATATGAATGCATATGAGTGTAAATGACATAAAAATTCCTGGATTGGAAAACCAGAACAGTTTTAAATAGTTGGCTCTCCTAAGTGTTTACTGAGCACGTACTACATTCCCAATACAGGGCTATTCTCCCAGGAATGCAAAGATTGAACCATCACAGTACAATGGACTTGGCAGAATATTGCCACTTACTCACTGGCCTGAGGCACAAGGTGCTTTAATTTGCAAATTCTTGTTTCTTGTTCAAATTTCCATTTGAGGAAACTGAGAAACTAAGTATAAACCGCATAGGAACAGGATGAAAATAAAACCCCAGAGGAAGACCAGACATGCAAACCCAAGCCCTGGAGCCTGGCCAGGTTCAAGTCAAGACTCTGTCACTTATTAGATCTAAGAAGTAAGTATTTGTTACTATTGGCCATGTTTTCTCATGGAACACGGTACAGTGAAATTTTCTCCCTCGTGGAGATGTTGTGAGGAATGAAATGGAAATCCAAGTCAATTGCTTAGGACAGTGACCAGCACACGCTCTGAGCTCAGTACATTTCACTGTGATTGGGGGTGAAATCCCCAGTTGACTTTCCCAGTCCCATAGTCCATGCTTCTTCGACATGCTCAAGGCTTTTTAAAACGATTAAATAAAATGACCCTTGGCATTTACTTTCCCGGTACCTGACAAGCAGTAAGTACTCAACAGACTTCTATTTATTTATTAAATAAATAGGGGCAGCTCTTTCTCTCTGGGAACTTAGTGGGGAAGAGCAAATACCTATTTGCATCCACGGTTAAATTTTGATGACTTCAAGTCACCATGACATTCAGTTTTCACAAGCAGGATGTGTTGCCCTCCTGTTTCAGAGTTCCTTACTGCCTAATTAAAATCAGCGTTTCCTTAACCAGATCTCACTTCTTGTTCATTAGCCTTGGCTCTGACCTGAGCCGTTTTTGAATCGACTGAAGAAAGATCAGGAAGCCTTTGCTGAAACCAACTGTGTCACAACTGGACAATCACTGAATGAACAAACCGGGTGGCTAATACCCAAATCAATTTAAAGCAACAACTCTTTTGCCGGGGCTTACTTTGCACCAGGCAGCATGGTAGGTGCCGGACTCCACCAACGTTAAGGCAGATCGGTGTCTTTCCTCTTGACGAAAACTAAGGGTGGTAATTTGGGGAAAAAAGAGGCAAGAATAAAAAATTGCGGTGCATTTCACGATAAAAAAATCCCTAAGTGTTCATAACCCAATATTCTGTCAGCACCTGATGGAGGACAGGACTTCTTTAAGAAGTAATATTTGTCAATTTATGAAAAATATTTTTTCTAATATTTATTTATTTATTTACTTATTGATTTATTGAAAGAAAGAGAGAGAGAGAGACAGAGGCAGATAGAGAGGGAGATAGAGAATCCCAATCAGGCTCCACGCTGTCAGCACAGAGCCCAACTGGGGCTCAAACTCACAAACCATGAGATCCTGACCTGGGACAAAATCACGAGTGGACACTTAACCGACTGAACCACCCAGGCATCCCAAAAACTTTTATTTTTTTAAATGTTTACTTAGTCATTTTGAGAGAGAGAGCATGAGAGTGAGAGTGGGGATGAGGCAGAGAAGAGATGGAGAGAGAGAGAATCCCAAGGAGGCCCTGCACTGTCCGTGCAGGACCCAACAGAGGGCTCGAACTCAACGACTGTGAGATCATGATCTGAGCCCAAATCAAGAGTCCGACGCTTAACCGACTGGCTGAGCCACCCAGGTGCCCCCCAAATCTTTTGCTAATGTGAGAAAATGACTGAAATGATACACAGATAGCTTGCAAATACATGTTATTTTAACTTGAAACTATAAATGCACATGAATTCGCTGGTCTTGTGTTGTAGACCACATTCCTGCTGGAGTTTTACCTCTTTCCTGGACACAGCACAGCCACCGTGAATCATCTGTAATTTCCAGTTGAATTTTCCTTAAAATGGATCAGATTGTAAAGACACTTTTCAGACAATATTTACATAGCATTTAATCAAAACTTTAAAGTATCTTTCTGTATCTTACAGATACATTTCACCGTATCATTATACAATTTGGCGTTTATATATGTTTTTAGTCCACTGTCCTTTTATGAGTCATTCTAAAATAGTCAGGTTAACTTTCTAAGAAAAACGATGACACTCAGGAGTTTGTCTTTGTGGCTGTTTTATACTTTGCTGGTTAGTATAACCAAGCTGGTTGATTCGTTGGTTCATTTGTTTTCTGGGATTCTGCAAGATAAAACCAAAGTTCAACAGCTTGTTAGCTAGAGTTCTAGAAGCTCTGGGGAACTGAACACAGAAGCTCTAGGGAAACCGACCCAAAGAACAAGCAGTGCAGAGGGAGTGACATGGAGTTTCTAGTATTAGCTTCCTGGGGCTGTTGAAACATATCACCGCAAATGGTGTTGCTTAAAATACCAGGAATTTATCCTTCCGGTTTAAAAAAAAAATAATGTTTATTTATTTTTGAGAAAGAAAGACTGAGACAAGCAGGGGAGAGCAGAGAGAGAGAGAGAGAGAGAGAGCGCAAGACACAGAAACTGAAGCAGGCTTCAGGCTCTGAGCTATCAGCACAGACCCCTACGTGGGGCTCAAACTCATGAACCATGAGATCGTGACCTGAGCCAAAGTTGGACGCTTAACCGACTGAGTTACTCAGACTCCCATATCCTCCCCATTTTGGAGTCTGAAATCTGAAAGTCTGAAATCAAGGTTTCGGGAAGATGTGATAAACTTGAAGACATAAAGAAGAATCCCTCCCTCCTTCCCTCTTCCAACTTTGGGTGCTCTGGGCAATCCTTGGCTTCTGAGACTCCTGGCCTGTCATATTGATCTCTGCTTTCAAGTTCACGTCGTCTTCCCTGTCTTCTCTTCTGTATCTCATGTCTCTCCCTCCTTTTCTCTTCTAAAGATACTTGTTATTGGATTCAGGGCCCACATGAGTAATCAAAGATAATCTCATCTTAAGGTCCCTCATGTCATTATACCCACAAAGGCTCTTTGTCCAAATAAGTTCACATTCACAGGTGTCCGGGATCAAGGTGGACATATATGTTGGGAGCCTTCCATTCAGCCCATGGCAGAGGTCTTCTACCATAAAAAGAACTCCTCATATCATCCTACTCCTCTACTTAAAACACTTCAAAGGCTTTAATCTCCAGCTGATATATATGCCACAATCTACCTTTCCTGACCTCTTCCCATACTCTCCATCATTGAACACACCCGCCACATTGACCCTCTTCCTGCTCTTCACATATCATATCTGTTCCTGTCTCTGGGGAAGTTTCCACGGTTCTTCCTACTCGAAGTGTTCTGAAAATGTTCACAGAGCCCACTTCTCAGTATGCTGGGCTCAGCTGAGTATCACCCTTCACGGGGACTGTGATGGCTTTGTATCAGTCAGATACCAACAGAAAACAGATGGCGCACTCAGAGCAGGGTAATTTGATGATTTATTGTCAAGGTGACTAGTTATGACCATGTAGGTATAGGAGAACCACAAGGGAGAGATATATCAGGATCCCTTAGTAGTGGTGGTGACCAGAAGCCAGAATGAAGAAGAGGAGTGTAGAGTCCTGGGAAAATTAACCTTCGTACAGAGTCAGCCCAAGGTGACCCTGCAGAGAGGGAGCAGAGGAGACAAATATTCTGATTTGACTTTCCTCCCTCCTCCAATCTCTACAGGAGGCCAAATGGTCAAGAAAGCCAAGGGCACCTATGATGTAACCTCCCGGAGTCAGCTTTCTTCCAACTAGAGGGTAGCATAGAGATAAGCAAATATGTAGGGACAAATAAAGGACGTTCTGTTTTGGTATTTCATCCCTAGGCATTCGCTATCATCCCTCCCTGTTTCTCTTAATTTTCAGCACTTGGCTACTACATGAACCTACCCATTGTGTTATTTGCATCTATCCCACTCCAGTGTGTAAGTTCCATGAGGCCCATTTTATGTGTCATTCTATCTCTGTTGCCTGGACTTGTGCATGGTATACATTAAGTATTTGATACATATATCATCGGAGCTTAAATAAATAAAATCCTATAGGAATTACTCAGTGTTCTCCAGTGAAATAGAACAGGGAGGAGGTGTGTAGATACATTAAGAGAGAGAGATGTTTTTAAGAAATGAGCTCACATAATTACAGAGGCTGGCAAATCCAAAACCTGTAGTTCAAATTCCCAGGCTGTCTGTGGGTAGAATTCCTTTTCCTTGGGGCAGGTGAGACTTTTGTTGTATTCAAGACTTTACCTGATTAGATAAGGCCCACAGCCATTTTGGAGGACAATCTGCTCTACTCAAAGGGCACTGATTAAAATGCCGATCTCATTCAAATACATCTGCACTGAGACATTCAGAAGAAAGTTTCACCACGTGTCTGGGCAGTGTGGCCCCGCCAGGCTAACACATAAAATTAAGCATCCCAATACCATACTATATTAAGAAGTCACACCATTCCAGCTATAGGATCATTTTTGAGTATTTTCTGTGTGCTTGCTACATGTATTATCTCATGCATTGCTTCATCCATTCCAGAAGGTATGATAAGCATCTTCTCTTTCTAGCTATGGAAAATAAGACCGAGCATGATTAAATAACCTATGCAGGTAGAACTGGTTATTGACGTCTTCTGCCTGAAAATCTGTGTTCTTTCCACCGGTTATGGAATGAATTACCTATAGAAGTCGAGCTCCTAAAAATTAAAAAAAACAAAAAAACAAAAAACAAAAACACATTGAAGCAATGATGGAAAAACGTTAGGGAAAGTTACCCTTTCGTCTGTTACCGTCTCCTTAGTTGACCTGAAGACATGACCTGATGTTGTAAATTCTTGGCTTTCTCTATAAAAGGGATTACACTACGAGATTCCTCATCGGTTATGTTTTTGAAGCCCATAGAGAGGAATCCTACTCTTTTGCCTCCTGATTGTGTCACTGAGATGCAGATTTCGCGACTGTCGTTTGGGAAATATGGCACTGTCCCAGACCTCTGGGTATTAGTGCACGGTGATTTAGATTTAGAAGCCAAACAACACTAATGCTAAATGCTTTTTTTTTTAACTTTATTTATTTTGAGAGAAAGAGGGAGCAAGCGTGAGTAGGGGAGGGGCAGAGAGAGACAGAGAGAGAGAGAGAGAAAGAATCTCAAGCAGGCTCCACGCGGCCAGTGCAGTGCCCAATGCGCGGGGCTTGATCTCATGAAGAGTGAGATCATGACCTGAGTCGAAATCCAAAGTCAGACATTTAACTGACTGAGCCATCCAGCTGCCCCAGTGCTAACTGTTAAGTAGCCAGGTAGGTGTAGAAAGGTGTAGAAAGGTGCAACAAAGGAGAGAGTCAGAACCCAGCTGCCCACACAATTCAAATAAATTCTCATGAGAGCAGGTCTAAAGATACAGGTTTAATATTGCCAGAGGCAGGAAGCAAACTGAAGACAGAGAGGCAGCAATCAATGAATATTCTTCTCCTTTAACTAAAAATGCTAATATGTATATAAATTGCTGACTGCTGGTATTTAGCCCAGGAAAGCTTTATCACTATCTACTTATTTATAAATAACCTCATCATTTCCAAATGATATTTGAGGCAAGTTATAGTCTAACGGTAGGTAGGAGAGATGATTTAAATCTCCAGAGCAAGGTGTAGTAAGAGAGGAAGTGAAAAGAAGTGGAGAAAAAAGCTTATTCACACTCAGCACGGATTAAGAAATTTTACCGGAGAAACTTTAATTAAGAAATCTCTCTTGTTCATAGTTGTACTAGTCAGCTCAGGCAGCCACATCACAGCACCGCAGGGCAGCTAAGCAACAGAAATTTATTTCTCACAGTTCTGCAAGCTGGAAGTCCCAGATCAAGGTCTGGAGGGGTTGGTTTCTGGTGAGACTTCCCTTCCTGACTTGCAAACAGCCACTTGTCCTCACATGGCCTTTCCTCTGAGCAAGCAGAGAAAGAGAGAGAGAGAGCGCGCTCCTTTTCTTATAAGGCCACCAGTTCTAGAAGATTAAGGCCATACCTTTGTCACCTCATTTAACCTGAGATAACACCAAAAGGCCTTCATTCCAAATAGAATCGCCTTTGGGATTAGTTAGGGCTTTGGCTTAGGAATTTGGGGAGGTGGGACACAATCCAATCTGTAGCAATACTTCAAACATTAAATTGTGAACTACGTTATTATTCCTGAGTCCTGTGCTCCTTGGAAATTCAGGTCAGGCTGAGTCTTTTGAGGTCAGTTTTGCACCTTTACCTCTGACTTCCCAGGTCTGGTTTCTGGCCCCCCCTTCCCACTGGGCATCCATGGATCTCTGGTTTACATCTCTCAGACACTTAGCTCATTGTCTCCTCTTCTGGTAACTCCGTCTGCAATGGATTAGGAGGTTCTGATAGCGAGGACTGTGACTTAAATGTCTTGCATGCATTCACTCAGTCAAATATGCATTGACTTCCATTTTGTGACAGGGACAATTCCTCAGATACGTCCTCTGCCAAGTTTCTTATTCCCCCTGGCCTCATGGTGCTTACATTTTAAGGAGCGGACGTGGTACAAATGAATACCAGTCAAAACCAATTGAAGCAAGGCAGAAGAGAAATATCTGTGGTGAGTCTTTCCAAAGTGGTTAAACCAGTGACTGACATAGAGTAACAGGGAAGTATTTACTATTTACAATAGAAACGGAAGACCTCTGCTGTGTGAAATTACACCTTAGGTGAAATCTAAAGACGTGAACACAACGATCCTGCAGATTACTATTCATCTATGTTCCAAGAAGAGGCAACGAGGGCAACGATGTGGAGAGAGTGGCGAATACCTGGGCAGCTAATCAACTTACCAGGGGCCAAAATAGACTGCAGGTGGAGAAATCATCAAGGGCCAGGTCACAAAAAAACACGCGACATGGAGGCCGGTACGAAACAGGAGCTTCTAAATGTGGCTAAATAAACAAAAAGTGTCCGAAGTGCGGGGCAGGGTGACCAAACAAGGGTGTGTCAGCCAAGGATGGAGGCACAGTGCTAAGCCCAGCACCGTTTAAAGCCTACGCCATAGGAGGGCACTGAGCAGATACCCCTTGTTCTTCCTTTTCCCTTATCTCCAGCCCCATGGTTTCACTCCACCTCTCCTGCCTTTCAGAGTTGGATGGTTTATCTCTCTATAGGCATCCTTTTTGGTAGAGGACAAAATGCAGTTGTCATTTGACTAAGAAAGCACACTATTCCTTAAAAAAAAAAAAGAGAGAGAGAGAAAGAGGAGAGGAGAGTAAAGGAGAAGGGAGGAGAGGGTGTGGGAAGAGGAGAGGAGGGAAAAGAAAACAGAAAAGAAAACAAAAGAAAAGAAAAAAGAAAAGAAAGAAAGGAAAGAAAAGAAAGAGAAAGAGAAAGAGAAGAAAGAGAAAGAGAAAGAGAAAGAGAAAGAGAAAGAGAGAAAAGAAAAAAGAAGGAAAGAGAAAGAAGAAAGTAAAAGAAACTGTATAAAACTTGGGCCCTACCAGCCCTCCCGGTTAATTTAATTAAGCTAATTATCACTAATAAAAAATCACTAATAATAAAAGCTAAAAATATTAGCTTAATTTAATTAAGCTAATAATTTAATTAAGCTAATAATCACTAATAGTCACCTATCATGTGCAAAAGATTTGACTGTTTGCTGCAGGAATTGCTAAGATGAACAAACCACAGTCTCTGTTTCAAGGAACTGACCACACAAACCCTCCCTTGGCCAAAAATCTCTATTTCTGATAAATATACAAATTCACAGGGTCCAATAAAGGCTGTTAATGGCAACGGAATGCAAGATGTATAGCGCCATTTGGAGATGTAATGAGACAACATGCCTCTACCAAATATCCCAGAGCGTGAGGCGCCTGGGTGGCTCAGTCAGTTAAGTGTCCAACTTCGGCTCAGGTCTCGATTTCATGGTTCGTGCGTTCAAGCCCTGTGTCAGACTCTGTTAGCTTGGAGCCTGGAGCCTGCTTTGGAGTCTATGTCTCCCTCGCTCATGTGCTCTCTCTCGCTCTCTCTCTCTCTTTCTCAAAAATAAAATAGAAAATGAAACATAAAAATAAACTATCCCAGAGCAGATCACAATGTCCAATGTAAGGAAAGTTTCTAATAAATGTTACATGAATGCTTTTGGCACACAGGTTTCATAAGACCGTGTTAGCACCGCAGAAGTGTGCTGGGACCATCTGACCATTTAATTTTCAAATTATGTGTCTAGGTGCATTTTCTTTTTAAAAAATTGCATATAAAAAGAATTAGCTGGAATAATAGCTCTGATCATTGTACGATAGCTCTCGGAGGCTGATAGCAATTGATGCCATGTAATTATTCAAACAAGTGGTTAATCAAAACACACTGAACCAGAAGTACAATGTATTTGATTTCTTCACTGAAACTCGATAATCATGGCTACATGTGACAAGTAATGGTATTACTAGACATTTTCTTTATATGTAAAGAAAATTGGGACTTTAAGAATTGCAAGTTCTCTTTAAAAGACGATTTTGTTCACGTAGCTGTAATTCAGCCAACAATAGTTACGAGAGCATTTTTCTGAAGGTTAATTTTGGCACAGCTTGGTTTAGACTAAGTAAGGACTCTATGATGTTTACACACTATAAAACAGGCATGTTGCTCAGGGACATAAGCCTGGGCTGCAAGATGTCATTTTGTATTTGTTGATAGAGAAATCAACACTATAATTAATTAGATCTAGGAGTGCCGTCAGCTGGCTCATTTGCCCCCGCAGAACTGGTTCCAAAAATCTCTCTCCTGGTCAAAGTCCTGTTCCTGTTCATTATTTCCTGTCAACTGAGCAGAGATAGAAGTCAGGAGTCATCGACTTTCAACCTGTATGCATGTCCATACGGCGGCCAGCCTTTTGGGGGTACTTTTCTACCTATGTTTTGAAGTCCTTGGGAGATCACAGCTCTGTTTTAAATGCTTTATTTTCTTTGAGCCTTGCCATAGCCACATGGGGTAGACTAAATGCAAAATCATATGCTATTTTACAGTTGAGGATGAAGGTCTGAGTGGCCAGTAACTTGTAACTAGCAGATGGGTCCAGAGGGCTTACAGAATGGATTTTGAGAATCCTTATTTTCACCCACTCCCCTCCTGGCAACATCAATTCTTTCTTCTCCCCAATTGCACAGCTTCATGCTGAGAGTTGCTTTCTTTCCTTCTCAGGAGGGCCTCTCAGCCATCCCTTAATTACAAATCCTACACGGGACCCATTTCCAAAGTCTGGCAAAGTGTGGTCATTTTTAAATCCAGTGGCAGACATTACCTTAGAAACCTTCGTGAATGGTGGGGAAAGAAACTATTAAAAGGAGAAAATAGAGAGAAAAATTAAAGTGGAAAAAAGCTCTTATATCAGCTTTTCCCAGAAACAATGCTTCAGCTCTTACACAAAAGAAGAGGCCGTCTCTTGCTGGCACAGAAGAGAATGGGAGGGAGGCTAAGGAAATTGGTGAAAAGAAACACTAGAAGTTCCAGAACAGTTGGCTACACATACCATTAAATTATTAGGGCGTGGGGCGGGGGGAATCATTCACTTTTACAAGAGGTAATGTCACTAACATGTCTTTATTAATATACATGTTTTGTTTATTTTTGTGTTTTTTTCAATTTTAGAAACATCATCAAAAATTGATGAAAATATTTGAAAAACAAGGAAAAAAGGTAATTACATATATTCTCATCTCCCAAACGTAGACGCTGTCGTGTCTATGTTCCTTCCTTATCTTTGTATGCAAATGCACATTGTTTGATAGAACATTCTTCCAAATTGTCATAAAACATTTGTAACTTGCTGCGGTTTGACCTGGGGAAGCATGGGGCTCTGTTTCAGGAGGGTACACTCTTCTAAAACAAACTCGATAAAAGCATACCGGTACCAACCTCTTCACCGATGCTCTGTCTTGCACATGATCCCCAACCTCTATAGTTCTACTGTGAAATGGAACAATCTTAGGGCATTGACCATTTCTCCCTGCCCCAATCTAAAGGGTCTTCTTTCTTGAAATTTACTCAGTGCCCTGTGACCTTCTAAAGATGGCTGCCCTGAGCTTGGACGAGACCCATCTGAGGTTTCTCCTCCTTGGGTGCCCAGTGACCCTCTAAGCTACCCATGTGTATGCCTGGTGCACCCGAACACTCCAGCAATCTCGCCTTTGGGTTTGCCTGAGGCTAGGGCACTGGTTCCGGGAGGTAGGTCTGGCCGGGGTACTTCACGTTGACAGATGCTATATTCCCCCTTCACAGGGCCACACCATAATAGTACCCACCTGCTGATAACCCCCCTCCAATGTAACTGAAAATAAGTCCCAAAGAATTCTACAAAAGAGAAGAAAAAAATCACACACAAAGTACCCGGGAGATTAGATAACGTAACATCTAGCAAATATTTGGATCTGAATACAAGTGAAATGTAATGAAATAAACAGAGAAGTATTCTGAAAAGCTAAGTCCAAAAAAATTAAAGAAAATATGCTTTTCAAAAGCTGTAATGAATGAAATTCAAAGACAGAAAGTAGGAAATAAGAGTGCATCACATATTTTAAATACTTAAAGATTTATTATTCTTATAAATAAATAGCTCTTTAGATCAAATATTAAGAAAAAAAACAGTGACTACTGTTTGGTATTTGGTATGGCTCATACACACTTCATAAAATAAGAAATATCAGTGTTGATAATATTGAGCATTACATATTCATTTACAGATGACAGGTTGGGGGCGCCTGGGTGGCTCAGTCGGTTAAGCGTCTGACGTCGGCTCAGGTCAGGATCTCACGGTCGGTGGGTTCGAGCCCGGCGTCGGGCTCTGTGCTGACAGCTCGGAGCCTGGAGCCTGCTTTGGAGTCTGTGTCTCCCTCTCTCTGCCCCTCCCCCACTCATGCTCTGTTTCTCTCTGTCTCAAAAATAAAATAAACATAAAAAATTTAAAAAAAAAAAGATGACAGATTAAAATAATACGTTTGTCTCTGGCCAGTATGGAGCAATAAGAGAGTTTTAACATACAGTAGGTAGACTAAGAATCACCAGAGTTGATAGATAGAGTTTGATGCGGGGGGAAAAAATTATATGCTCAGAGAGATTCATACCAGTATTATTTATAGAGCAAAAACCTGGAAGTATCTAGCTGTTGAATAAATATTCAAAATGATTAAATTAGAGTATCTCCACATATTATATTATGCAGCCTTAAAACGGTGTTTATAGTGACTTGTCAGTCATGTGATAACTTTTCCTGCCATGTTAGGTGACAGACACAGGATATAGTTGTGAGAAACACGCATGGAAGCACTTAGATGGAAATCCTCCAAAATACATTTTTATAAATGGATATTTTTACATCACGTGTTCTTAAACTTGAGTGCAGTGAGGAATTTGTCCAAAGTGCAGATTCCTGGTCTGCAGTCCTAAAATTTCTGATTCACTGGATTTGAAAAGGAATCTGCATTTTTAAACAGGCTTCCCGCGTGCCTTTGATACAGGTGACTGCCGACTCCATGGTTATAATTTGTAAAATGATGGATGCAAGTATGTACAAATGCATGCAAAACCATACATGACATAGGACTATATAATATGTACTCTGCAATATAAATATATAAAATGTATAAAAATGTAGTCCTGATTATACCTGTTTCTTTTTAATTTTAAGAATAATTTTCCAATATGTATGAGTAGTTTTTTTAATCTGCTTTTTTTTTTTTTTTTTTTTTTTTTAATTTGAAAGGATTTGTAAGGACACCACATTCACTGGAGATAATTCTTGCTGTCTTCAATATGCTTCTTCTGGACATTTCTGCTTTAACTGGGAAATCATATTTCTCCTTTGCTCATTTTAAATCTCTACCCTCTTGGGGTGTCTGGGTGGCTCAGTCGATTAAGCGTCCAACTTCAGCTCAGGTCATAATCTCTCGGTTCATGAGTCCGAGCCCCATGTCAGGCTCTGTGCTGACAGCTCGGAGCCTGGAGCCTGCTTCGGATTCTGTGTCTCCCTCTCTCTGTGCCCCTCCCCAGCTTACTCTCTCTCTCTCAAACCTAAAAAAAAATTAAAAATTAAAAAAATAAATAAATAAATCTCTGCCCTCAGTGGAAACCAAATGCAGTCTGAATGGCAGATTCTGGTTCTAGGGACTCCTATGAAACTGATAAGAGAGCAGAATGGAGCTGACATCGGCAAAGTGGCCTAAAAGTCTGTTCTGCGGAACCTGAGGCTCTCTCTGGGGAGAGCATGCATGAAGAGTGTAGGGTTGAGAGCCTATGAAAACAAGGATGGTTGATTTCAGCTCTAGGGACTACCAGAGACACTTGGAAGAGGGTGTTTGCACCCCAGAGAAGCAGTGGGAGGCTCTGTATAGCCGCCTTCCTTGCACGCGAACAAAAAACGCCCGCTGACTCTGATTGAGTTGACAATGAAGGATCCATGTGATGTCAGAGAGAAGCTCAGCTTCAGGATGGGCTCAAATATTGCCTCTAAACTACTTGCTTCTGCTCCGCAGACCTGCCAGGTAGACACCGGGCTCAAGGGTGATTCAAAGGAAAGAACACAGGCTTCAACACAAAATCGAAATGGACTTCTTTGTCCTACTACACCAGCTGTTTGCACTTGGTAGTCAATTGACAAGTCTTGCTTTACTCGTCAGCATAATGGTTGATTGGAATAGTTGTTTATTCAAAGGATGTAAAAATCCTGACTTGAAGGGGCACGTGTACCCCAATGTTTATAGCAGTGGTATCGACAATAGCAAAATTATGGAAAGAGCCCAAATGTCCATTGACTGATGAATGGACAAAGAAGATGTGCGATATATATATACAATGGAACACAACTCGGTGATGAAAACGAATGAAATCTTGCCATTTGCAACAACGTGGTTGGAACTAGAGTGTATTATGCTAAGTGAAATAAGTCAGTCAAAGAAAGAACAATATCGTATTTCATTCTTCTGTGGAATTTGAGATACACAACAGATGAACATAGGGGAAGAGAAGGAAAAATAAAATAAAAACAGCGAGGGAAGCAAACCATAAGAGACTCTTAAATCAGAACACACTGAGGGTTGCTGGAGGGGAGGTGGGCGGGGGGATGGGCTAAATGGTTGATGGGCATTAAGGAGGGCACTGGTTGGGATGAGCACTGGCTGTTGTGTGTAAGTGATGAATCACTGGGTTCTACTCCTGAAGCCAAGACCACATTGTATGTTAACTAACTTGAATTTAAGTTAAAAAAAATGGTTGATTAGAGAGAGAAACTTCTCAGGTATGGAATTTTCTCACCCAATTTTTGGCACAAGAGTATGTGACTAGTCCTAACGTGAACAATGACATTTCTGGTATTAATGGAGGCTGAGGAAGACTGGCCAGGATGAGTGGGGGAAGGGTATGGTGGGCAGAGCAGCAAGCAGCTGAAAGAAACACCAGTAGGAGAGAAGGTGCAGACGCTGGGAGGAATCAGGGATATCACACCGTCTGGCAAAGGGAGAGAATCCAGGAGGCTGAAGTGGGTCTGGGATTAAGTCCGGATGGGAAGTGGGGTTGGTGTAGGACCGAAAACTCCATACCAAAGCTGCTCATGAGAAAATGGGGTATGTTTTCCCTGGAGAAAGACAAAGGGGGAATGACCTAATGACATGGTTTTCATATTGAATTTCAAAGTCAGACTTGCGGAAGGACGTGTCCTTAAACTGTGTATCTCAGGGGCTCCGAATGTTACAACCTGTGAATCATTGGCGTGAGGCAAAATGATTGACTTGGAAAAGTGCTACAAGTATCAATTTTTGCCTTGATTTCATATATATATATATATATATATATATATATGCATGCATACATATGTACAACCATTGTATTATAAATTAAAAGCTAGAGACTAACAGCTATTTTCATTTTGGCATTCAGTTACTAATTAAGAGTTGTTTGAATGTGAGAATGATAGGAATTACATACCCTTGGAATAAAAGATAGTCCTTGTGAGCACATTTTGAGCCCATTTTGCTTTATATAATATACCTAAACTTCTCTTAATGATCAGTGACAACTTTATCAAATAGACCTGAGCCAGAACTTTAATGACAGTTGGGGACACTTTGATAAGTGCAGAGGACAGTCACAGAAACAGGTGAAAGAGAGGTAAATTAAGGCTAAATTTGACTAAAGAAGAAAAATATAATTAGAAAAATAATTTGTGCTTTTTTTTTGAAAGGAGAGCTGATTTTTAAAAAGTGTTGCCTTGGGACACCTGCGTGCCTCAGTCGGTTAAGTACCCGACGCTTGGTTTCAGCTCAGGTCATGATCTCATGGTTCGTGAGTTTCAGCCCCATGTCTGGCTCCTTGTTGAATGTGTGCAGTCGTCCAGATTCTCTCTCTCTTTCTGCCCTTTCCCACTCGTGCTCCCATACTCTCTCTCTCTCTCTCTTTCTCTCTCTCTCTGAAAATAAATAAATAAACTTAGAAAAAACAAGTGTCGTCTTGCTGAAAAGTAGTCTCCATATCCCTGGAAGCTTCCACCGAAGGCTGTATAATGGATTCTGAAATACCCAGAGGCATATGACAGAGAAGCAACACTCATTAAATGGCCGCCAGGTCAGACACAGTACTCAGCCCTGCATATTTATTATATCCATTAATGCTAAGAGAGGCTGATGAACTTGCCCAAGGCCACAAATGGGAGACATGGAATTAAAACCCGGGCCTTCCTGCCTTTGCTATTAATAGCTTTATTTAGCTCCGTGTGCGGTACTAGAAATATGGCTGGGAGGCTTGACCAGATCTTCACAGAGGTACTAAATAATAGTGACCAAAAATAATTTTTCTGCTTTCTTTTTTTTCCCTTTGCTTTGTGACATTACTCATTGTTTAACTTAAATTTTTCATCCTTAAACATCCTTGTGGCTGGACAATTGCTAAAGCAGGTGTCACAAGACTTCTCCTATAAAAGACCAAAGATTCAATATTTTTAGCCTTGCGGGCCATTGTTTCTCTGCCTCAACCACTCAACTCTACCATTGTCACATGAAAGCAATGATAACCAATATGTAAATCCATGAGGTTGACTGTGCTTGAGTAAAGCTTTATTCACAAAAGCAGGGGGCCGGCTCCTATGGCCTGAGGGCTGTGATTTCCTGACACCTGTGTTGGTGATCCTGGAAGTCTCTTTCCAGCCAGTTTTATGCTCTTTCCAGGAGGAGCAGGAGTCTTATCTGATTGATCAGTTTAGAAGAGGGAAGTCTTTTTTCCCAGACTCACCCCTACCCTCCCTCCCCAATCTGGCTCCTTTTTCATTATTCTGGTCTGTTCTCTGCTCTTAGGTGAGGATCCTTCCATGACAGAGGTCTGTGGTTATTCAAGTCTACCTGTAACTAGATGGGAGTGTTTAATTGCCAGGTGTGGGTTTTAGGACTGTTTGTTACCCAGTGTGACCGCCAGCCTATCCTGACCGATGCATGGGGTAGAGCACAAGGAACTCCTTCCTCTGCCCATATTTAAACACATCTTCCATTCATCATTTTAGCAGGTCGAAGGCTGATATTTGAGTTTCCATACATCTGAGTCCTGTGGCTAAATCTCAGTTGGTTCCAACATAGGGGGATCTTGTCTCCACCCCTGCAAAGCTACAGTTGGTCCCCACCCAAAGTTCAGTTCGGAGATTGAGAATGGTGATGTGACACACGCATGAAGAGGTCTGAGGAGGTTTGTAACATCCACAGCTGAGGTCTCTGGGAAAGGCAGGGCAGTCCTCTTAAGCAGGTTCATTAATTGCATGAGATAATCAGGAAAAGAAACGAGGGTGTGCCTCATTGCATGTAGGGGGCACAGGCAGGGGGGAGGGTCCTCATGTGTGGGCAGGGGCTTGTGTACTTTGAATCTCCCTTGGGCACCAAAGGAGGGACCACCTGGGTTTTCATATCAGCTTTCTCAGGTATGGGACAAAGCAAACGAGGGAGGTGTAAAATATAACATCAAAAATGCATTCTAGCTTGAAGGAGGTGCACACTGTTTGGGGTGCCCGGGTGCATCAGTCTGTTAAGTGACCAACTCTTGATTTCGGCTCAGGTTACAATCTCGTGGTTCATGAGTTCAAGCCCTGCATGGGGCTCTGCACTTATGGGGAAGAGACTGCTTGGGATTCCCTCTCTCCCTCTCTCTTTACCCCTTGGGCACACATTCTCTCTCAAGATAAATAAGCATAAAGAAACATTTTTTTAAAATGCAAGCAGCTTCTCTGATATAGTAAAGAAGAGTTTTATTTAACTAGGTACCCTATCCCTGCCCACCTGGAATTAAAGATACGTATATAAGTATTTCCTCTTGATTCATCTGTGTACTCCTCAATAGGATATTTCTTGTCTTATCAATTTATCTATACTCATAGTTCAACACATCTTGAACAGAGTAAATGTCCTTATGTGCAATTGTAATTAATTGTTCCCTTATCTAAATAATGCAACCTAATTAGCTAATACATTTAGATAAACATACCTATGCAGACTCAAAAGGGGTTTGTTGTTGTCGGATTAATACGATGCTGAGAATTTTGTGGACCTCTCTAGTGCTGATAATCATAACTGTATCTAAGTTTACTTGCATTTCTCCAAGATGAAGTCAAATCTTCCAAAATTGGAATTAGGGAGGCTACCAAAAGGAGGCACGACCACATTTCCTGAGTTATCACGTTCCCCAAAGCAACCACAGGTTAAGAGACACGCGATTTTACACAAGTGAGAAGTAATGCTTTGTGTAGAAAGAAAGTCTACCTCGATATTATATTATGAAGTAACCTGGGAAAGAATCCAAATGGAGCCTCACACCTCTGACTGTATAATGATTGTGCTTTTTCACAAGGTCGAATAAGACGTATGGAATATAAACTTTGGTCTTTAGGAATGAATGCCAGAGTTTCTGAAATCTTTCCAAATGTAGAATGGAGTAGAACACTTCTGATTAGAAAACCTCTTGTTTAAAATATATTTGTTTTGCAATCTTGTTTATTTTTACAGGCGTGAATTATGGAATCATGCATTCTTTGATATCCTAAGTAAGGCAAAATGAATTTATGCACTCAGCAAAGACCCAAAATTTCCATCCTAGTAAAAATGTTTATGTGGTTGAAACACCCCCTTCCCTGGCTGAATCATGCCAAGACTCTCCATGGATTTGATATGGAAAGACCTTTGTGTGTTCTGTCTCCCAGTTACTGCTGATCAATGGCATTTCTGTGTTCCAAGAACTATTAAGGATTTCTATGTTCAGGTATCTGTCACCTGGATCAAAATAGAGAAGAATATGGAAGCATCATTTCTTGATAGCCACCTAGATCCCAGCAGTATCATGCAACAGATGATACTAAGATTTTTCAGTACATTTGAGGATCCAAGTAATACTTATAGATGAAGACAATGGTCAAGTTTCAGTGGTCAGACACTGTTTGTGGTTTTGGTCAGTTTTTTAAAGTCAAAACAATAAATAATCCATAATGCTAACTGTTTTAAACAAGAAGCACCTAAACAAGTCAATAACATGGAAATGAGCTTTAAACCCATAGTTGGAACTGTCTGATCTGTTCTATTTACTATTTCCTAAATGGAGGTTTTTCAATGCCTTAATTCTTCTAAGTGTATGTGCATGGGACTCTGGAGATGGAAGGACAGGTGTACAAGTTAGTTTATAAGTGATTTAGTAGAAACCATTGTATGAGGAATAAAAATAGGCTCTTTTGGTTTAGGTTTTGACAAGCCCCTTTTGACAATTTTTAATTAGGTCTTCTCAAGAAGAAATAATTTGCAGAAACATGGGTTGGTTGCCTATTCAGAAATTGTCATCTATTTTACTATACCACTGTAAAGGAGATATAATGATATATGATATATAGAGAGATATAGATATAGATATATGATATAGAGAGATATATATGATGTATAGATATAGGATATATGATATTATTAAAGATAGGTTAAAAATAATATCCGGGATTATAGGATAGGATAAAGTCCTTAGAGATCATTTAGGCTAACTCCCTAATTTAAAAAAAAAAAAGAGCAAATTTTGGGATATAATGGTTAAAGCTATTGCCCAAGACCACACAACCATTTGGTAGATAAACTAAATTTTAAACACAAGGCTCCTGGTTTAAGGGAGTACTCTTTCCACAAGCCTAACATGGTAGCACCCCAAAGTTTAATTCATATTTCAAATTTGTTGTTTTTATACATGTGAACTGTTTATTTATTCTCTCTCCACTCTAAGCCACTCATCCACATGTTGAAAGGCTATAAAACAAATCGTTATCTAATGTAGTATGAAACACAGGGCAATTTGATCATGTCAGTGTGTTCCATATATTTCACGTTCGAACCACTGAATAACAATTTTTAGCCTCTCAGCGAGTTTCTCTGTCCCCTGCCTCTGCCTTCAGCTACTTATTCCTGCTGGCTTTGCTGGCATTCACACTAGATTCAGTTTTGCAAGGTATAGACATTATTGTCTGACATTTCCTCCATGCGGCTCTTCTGTTTCCCAGCTGCCGTAGGACCATCTCACCCACGCAGAGCTTACTGCAAGGCAGGTCTCCTAGAGTCAGCTCAGCGTGCATGTCCCACACTCTTTGACCATACACCGAGCTTGAGTTAGCTTCGATAGGATAATGCCCTAGGTTTCTATAAATTCTTGCCCTCACCTCCCATCTTACAGGGAAAGGCTTTTTGCCTGTGACTGGCTTGATAAGGCTCTATAACTCTGGGCTTCAATATCATCAAGCATGAAGAAGACTATTTGCCTAGACATATAAACTATGTCTTCAACCTAGCCTCTGAGAGCAGTCTAAGAAATATCTTGTCCCTTATCTGTTGAATCCATTATCTTACTTCTAAGTTGGTTCAGAATCCTGGTAGAGAAGATGGGTGCCTTTATTTGTGATTCCCTCAACAAAAACAAAATATCAACAGTGTTCTTAGGGTTTTACCTATATTTCCAGATGATAATAATCTATTTTTCCATCTTTCAAAGTGCAAACACACTGATAATATAACGCATCTCTCGTCCATAACCTCACATTTTAAAAAACACTTGACTAATTTGATAGGAAAAGTAATATGCAGTGTGCTTGCCAATCTTACATTACTTGTCAATATTCTACCATGATTCGAATTCTAAGGACTTTTTCATAATACCGAGAATGTACCAGCTATCTCTATCTAGTAAAAGGTCAAGCTACCCATTGTATACTTCAAACAGATGTTCCCCAAATGGTAACCTGTACAAACTGGAACTCATACACACTTTTGCATTACCTGCATTCAGATTTCTTCCTTCCCAGTAGATACTTTTTAAATAATTCATAAATCATGTTTATAATCTTTTATCAATTAATAATGCAATAACTACAGCACAGAAATATTGCCAGTAAGTGGTTTATTGGTGATGGATTATTGTAGGACAATTTGGTACATGTAAAATGCGTAAACAAATCTTCTCAGGGCACCTGGGTGGCTCAGTCAATTAAGGATCGGACCCTTGATTTTGGCTCAGGCCATGATCTCACGGTTTGTGGGTTCCAGCCCCACATCAGGCTTTATGCTGACATCACGGAGCCTGCTTGGGATTCTCCTTCTCCCCACCCCCACTCTGCCCCTCCCTTACACACATACTCTCTTTAGTTCAAAAATAAATAAACCAAAAAATAAAAATAAAAAAACAGAAATCTCAAACAAAAGAACAGTCAGAGGAATGTGGATGTAAAATCATATCTTTGGGGATTTTTGAAATCTAAGCTATAAAGAGCAGCAAAAAAGATAACTTACAGCCATATTTCAATTGCTAAACCCCATAGATATGTTGATATCTTATATTTGATAGTTACAATACATTGAACCTTTTCTCAGGACGAGTCAAACCAATTCCCATAATCTGAGAATTGTAAGAAAATTGCTCCATTTTAGAGGGAGAGATATGGAAATAACCACAAAATAACCATAAAGCAATATTCAAGATCCAATGTTTCAAAGCTGGACTCACAGAAAGCATTACAACGGAACGTTTAGAGATTGTCAGATCTTACCCCCCATTTGAGCTTTTATCTCCCTATTTTGTCAAATGAGCCCTCAGCTAACCTGAGTTTTACATCTCCTATATAAAAACATGACTTACCCATTCATAATTCTGGCCAGTCGATTTCATATCTGATACGAAAGGAGTATACGGATATCAAGACAGGCTAGAGAGAGGTATCATAGACAATCTGGGACAATCCGTAACAGACAGCTTACAGATGAGCTGCGGTTATTCCCCTTCCTGTATCCACACTCTATCACCAAGGGGCATCTGTTTCTTCCCCCTAAAACCCAGGTCACCTTTGTGACTTGCTTTGGCAAAAGAATGCAATGGAGGACACAACGTGTCAGTTTTGAACCGTGGCTCTCAGGGAGTGGCATGCATCCGCTCTCTTTCTGCTCATTCTCTTGGACTCTTGTCCCCACCGCGTGAAGAAGTCCAGTCGAAAGTGCCAGAGGATGCCGTGTCCCATGGAGCAGGAATGAGCCATTCCCGCTGAGATGCCACAACAAAACTGGTAGCTGGTCACAGCTGCATGAGCGAGCCCGATAGACTAGAAACACTGCCCAGCGAAGCCCAGTGCAAATTGCCAATCTGCAATCGCGAGCCAAATAAATAGTTGTTTGGTTAAACCATGACTTTTAGGGGAGTTTGTTACGTGGCAGCAGTTAGCAGATACCCAGTCTTCTTCAGCACCAATAAAAAATCTTCCTGTTTGTGACATTAGTGACCAGTACTAGCATGGAAGGCTCTGTCCAACTGAACAATGCCCTTCAAAGATGTCAGCTCCCGCTCACGTTGAAATCTTACGTTAGCGCCACTCGGAACACAAACTATGTCACTCGCTGGTCACCAGCAAAGGTTGATCCGTTAGAGTCAGATCATCTCAGTGGTAGAATTATAAAGGGTAGAGCCGAGAATAAGGAAACATCTTTTTGCATCCAAGGGTGAACGTCAGTGACTTAGGACAACAGGATTTCTTTGAAATTAATCACCAGAACGCCATTGCCTGTTGGCCAATACCAACACAGAAGATGAGATAAGGAGTATTCCTGTTACTTAAGCCAAGTGACCACTTAGAAAGTTTAATGTGTATTGCCAGGAAGATGAGAGACATAGCAAATGCCATTTGGCCCTTGCTTTGAGAAGTCCCTTCTGCCAGCAGCATAGAGGAGGCACGGGTTACATGGAGGAAAAACAGCCTGTACGAGATAAGACAGCAAAAACATTTGCAGTTGGGCCAGGTGTGGATCCTGTGGAAGGGGTGTATACAGAGTGGTCCTGAGGAGTTCACCCAAGAGGGCACCCTCAAGGAGCAAGGTGTCCCCAACTATGGGAACTGTAATAGAAGGTGAAGGATTGAGTTGTTAGCGGCTGAAAGCTGAGTTATGGCCTAGATAAAAAAAAAAAAGAAAAAAGAAAAAAAAAAGTAGGACTGAGGATATTGGATAGGCACTTCAAATAGCCCCCAATAAAATACAGCATAAAGGAAGGAATTAGCCACGTATTTTGAATGTTTGGGTCAAATTAAAACTTTAAATGGTGTAAGAGATTTTTCTCTTCCTAATTCTTCCCCTTCATTTCTTCCTGCTGAGAGGGAACCGCAAACAGCACTTAGGGATTGGAGAGGAAAAGAAGTGGAAAAGAGGGAAGCAGACCACAGTTCCTTCCCCATTCCATGCTTTCTGGTGTAAGTCAAGCCTAAGCTTTAAAGAGTAAGAAACTTTTGAAATGGGGTGAGTAATGTAAGGCTTGATACTATGTAGAGAGTCACTGCCTTTAAATATATTGGAAAAAAAGATACTATTTTTTATTACTTGAAATTAACCAGAAAACTTATTTTTTCCTCTAATTTCATCCAAGGTTAGAGAAAAGCAACTCTAGTAAATTGCTTTGGAAAGACATTGGTGGGAAAGCATAAAGTGATAGAGGACCAAGTCCAGCTCAAACAATAAATTTTACTTGTACATAAGTAGAGTTTAAGTTCTAATTCTTTTTAGAAGACCCATGTTTAGTAATGATAATGAAATTATCTTAAAGGAAGCAATGATGTTACTCAACAACAACAACAAAAAAAACTATGAACTATTAAATGTCTGAGAGCTGGCAATTAAAAAAATAAAATGATAGAAGTTTATTTCCATAATTTCTAGCTAGTTAGTGTATCATTTTTTCCCATGCAAATGAAGATATCTTGTAGGAAACCAATATTGTTATTTTTCCTTGACTGCAATATTTGTACACCAAGAGTGCATCTCATTGGGGCCTCTTTCTTCTTGACATTATTTTACCCATTTTATTGTCATCCACTTATTCAATAAGCAGGTATCCATTGTCCATCTAGTTTGCAAAACCATGGGACTAGTGCAGGAGATAAAAGGAGAAATCCACAGTCCCATTTCTCACTAAAAATTCACTAAGTGGTAAGGAAGATAAAACGGACAAATGCATCCATATAATTAATTAAAATAAGTAGCCGGCACTTGGAAACGCAGTGGAGGCTGCCTGCCTAAGCCAAGATGGATTGGGAGAAGACCTTTCTGAGCTAAGTTGTTACGAATGAGCAGAAAGGTTCTAGGCAGAGAACCAGGAGAAGGGGGTCCTAAGAGAGAAGAACACTGGGAGTAAAGACAGAAAGACAGAGAACCATCATGGTGCATTCAAGGATGTCACATGTCTCCTCTGGCTTGTAAGAAGAGCGTTTGGGTCCAAGATAGAAGGGATCAGAATAAAGAGGTAAGAACCAAATCTTGAATAGCCTTATTCCAAAGGCAGTGAGGAGCCCAGCAGTGGCAAGACTAACTTTCATGTTTACATCCTCCTAAGTAAATGTTCTATTGAATCTCAAAGGCATCCCTTACCCAGCAGCCTCATGGCCTTATGCTGTGTGCCCTGAGAGGCACATCGTTTCTGTAAGTCGCCCCTCTTCCTGAAGGTGTGGGCTGCCACGTTGCCCTTATTGTCTAGTTCTTGTAAACAAGGTCAATAATTTTGCGGAAGAGAGCTAAAGGAAGTAGCTCTCTAAGATCGACAATCATCTTCTTTTTTCCAGTTCCCTCTGCTCTTTTATAACTGCTCTGGGGACATGTTTTTAAGAGAGGAGAAGAGTCAAAGCAAGAAAGGAGAGAGAGGAGATTGCAGTAGCTCCCCTCCCTTAACCACAGTTGTGTTCTCCATGGTTTCATTTACTCACAGTCAACCACAGTCCAGAAGCAGACGCTCTACCTTCTGAAGGTCAGTAGTAGCTCAACACGACATCACAATGCCTGCCTCATTTGCCTCACTGTATCTCATCACACAGGCATTTCGTGAGCTCACATCAGCACAAGACGCAGGGTGAATGCAGGGCAATCAGATATTCTGCGAGGGAGAAAGAGGCCACAGGCACGTACCTTTTATTACATCGTGTTGTCATAATTTTGTTCTATTTTATTATCAGCTACGGTTAATCTCCTAGTACTTAATTTCTAAATTAAACTTAATCACACGTACGCCTAGGCAGGAGAAATAACAGTACACAGAGGGTTTGGTATTGTCTACAGCCGCAGCCATCACTGGGGGTCCTGGCATGTATCCACCACAGGTAAGGGGAACTGCTGTAATTGAAGAGATGACGAAAGAGACGCCAAACAAAGGCAACCTAAGATTAACATAAAAGGGAGCCGCAGGTCATGATCACATGGTTCATGAGATCAAGCCCTGTGTCTGGCTCTGTGTTGACATTGTGGAGCCTGCTGAGGATTCTCTCTCTCCCTCTCTCTGTCCTGTGCCCACTTGTGATCTCACGCACTCTCTCTCTCTCAAAACAAATAAACGTTAAATATATATATATATGTATATATATATATATATATATATATATATATATGAGCTAGAACTGAGAAAAGAGAAGAAAAAGAAAGTGAGAAAAGCAAGAAGTGAAGGAGAGTAATTGAGATTTGGCAGGGAATCAGTGTAATATTTGTGACCAGGTGGCTGGCAGAAAGAAAAGAATAAAGAAAGCCAGCAAAAGAAAGATTCATAAAGGAATATAAATATAGTGGTAGTAAAGAACATTTTATTACAATACATTATTAATTTACACTGCATTATTTAATACTTGGCCAACAGCACATATAGCACTTAGGTCATGTTTCTGTGGATGTTATAGCTACAACATAACAGGGAAATTGGAGAATTTATACTTTTCCTTGTATCTACAAAGGTCAAATGAACACTGGAGTGAATAAATAGTGTTTGCCAGTACACAAGTGGTCAGTGCTGATATGGAAAACTCCTGTTTCCTGACACCTTCTTTATAGTTACACACATGAGCGTCTCAGCAAATGTTTGTGGCTGGGAGTGAAGGGAAGGATGGGAAGCCACAAAGTAAATCAATGGTAAATATGTAAATAGAACTCTAGACTCATGACTTCCATTTTTAATCATGGCTACACAAAGTTGTTCTCACGTGGAAAAAAAAGCAGGAAGTCACTTGAGGGAGACTGAATCCTGCTTCCTCAGGATTCACAACTTTAATCCACAGTTTCTCAACTGTGGCACTGTAGACACTCGGGGCCAGATAATTCTTTGTTTGCAGTGGGGTTCTGTGCCTTGTCGGATATTAACTGCATCTCTGAGCTCTACCTACTAGATACCAACAGCCTTACAACCAAAAATGTCTCCAGCTATTGCCAAATGTCTGGGGTTAAAATCACCCCTTACTAAAAACCATTGGTCTAAAGGGAACAGCAGTAGATCAGGCCCCAGGAGACAACAGATCTAGTCCCATAACTCAGGGTGTGACTTGAAAGCCATTTTTCTTTCACGCCCCTTCCTCATCTGTCTAATGACAAACATTCTCTCACTGGCCAAGGTCTACTCAGGCTCCCTGAATTCTTTTGCAACTAGTCCCGACGTTTGGACTCTGCATAGCCCAATTTCAGCAAGAATCCTGATGAGTCAGTTAAGCCAGAACTCACACCCTCGACATCTGATCACCCTCGATATCTAATAGGGTTCCTCACCATCACCATCCTCTAGGTGATGTCTGATGACCCAGACCTATCTTCAGCAAGAATCCTATTAGATGGCTCGCACCAGAATCCTACCCTACCCCTGAAGTTTCCTCTTATTAATTTTCTATTCACTGACCCTCACCTTGCCCCTTGACTATGAACTCCCTCTTGCACATGCTGCAAACTCACTGCAAAATTCCATCACAGCTGTCCTTACACCTACCATGATGGTCCCCTACCTTGAATAGTCTTCTAAACGGTGCTTTAACGGGTGCCATTGAATAATTTTTCTTTGACACTCGTTCCTTTTTGTAAGTTTATTTATTTACTTTTGAGAAAGAGAGAGAGAGAGAGCACACAAGCAAGAGAGGGGCAGAGAGAGAGAGAGAGAGAGAGAGAGAATCCCAAGCAGGCTCCACCCAGTCAGTGCAGAGCATGACATGGGGCTTGATTCCATGAGCCATGAGAATGAACCTGAGCTGAAAACAAGCATCTGATGCTTAAACAACTGAGCCACCCAAGCCTCCCCGACACCAGTTCCTTTTTACGTGACCAGGATGCATTAGGTGTGAATCTTAATTAACGAAGAAGTGAAGATAAGAAGCATGTCAAAACCCCTCAAGTTTGGAAAGATGCCGGTCTCTAACAGTCCTTGATGCAGAGAGTTTGGTGAACACCAGAATCATGGGTAGGAATAAAAGTGATAGCTGGGGGTCATTGCCAAGAGCAAAGAGCAGGTGAGTATGGAAAATGAAGGATGAGGAGCAAGATTGATTGCAGTGGGGCCAGGATGGAGTGGAATCGGATTCAAGGAGGGAAGAGGAGAGAGTGTGTGTATAAGGTCAGGGCAACACACATGTGGCCAGAGTCTCATACCAGGTCTCATGCCTGCGCTGAAGGGTGGCATGGCGGCTGGACAGCGGGACACATTCCAGAATGCTCGCCCCAGTGTCTTAGAAGTCAGACTTGCATTTCATGGTTCACTGCAAAAATTCTGTGTTAAACTTAAGGCACTGGCCTGGGCACTTGAGTATCTCAGGCCATTTATTTGATAACCTCCACATCTGCTTCCCTTATTTGCAAATACTGAGAGAATACCTTTTGAATACTCTGAAGTATCTGAAACGAGCTCCGACAGATCTTGAACCATGGTAGGTCTTTACTAAGGTCTATATTACCTCCTTTCTTTCCCCTTGCTTGGGAAACACAAATGTAAATAAAGCAGAAAACTGTACTTTCTTCTAGTAAAAAATGGGGTGGCAGTTGTTGTGGAAAGACCGTGCATACATATTCTCTTTCTGCTTTCACACACTTGTGTGAAGTATTATTACCCTGTGTTAATGGACAAGAAAAGTGAGATTCAGAGGGAGAAAATAAGTTATCTAATATCTGTGTGAATAGTTGCCTGAACTGAAAGCCACACCTGGGCGGGTGACACCAGAGTCCACACTGCTTCACCCACGGCACATCTCTACTCTTAACATCTATCGGGGTAGAATCAATCTGGTGAATGTTACTTGTTAAGATAGACACACTGTAAAAATAAAAGATGCTATTATTACTTCAAAGTCAGGAAGAGGAAAACACACCTGATGGTTGAGAACAGAGTTGGCCTTCCAAATATATCATATCTCAGAATTTTAGCGGAAGATTTGCTATTCTGTGAGCTGTGGGAGTAGCCAAATGATTCTGAAAACATGAAATGAAACAGGTATCAAATATTTGGAAAGCCTCCAAACTTGGCAAAGGGATTGGCACGCATTTTTAAATTCAGACTTTCATTCCAACTTTGCTAACTGAAGTATGTGGACAAGATTGCAATGGGTGAAAATACCCACAATACTGATTCTTCCCTTATTTAAAATGCAGAGAATAATTTTTGAATCCATAATACTTTCGCAAAAATCCAAGGCAACCATTCTGTCTGATAGACAAAGCAATTACTTATTTCTTATGGATGAGAGAAATGCACTTGCATGAACAGGACAAGGTACCCTAGCAGGTGGTGAGAAGCAAAAAGAAATCTTTCTTCGTCACAGTTACTATAATATAACATGTTCTGAAAATTTCTTTTCACTTTACCCAGAGCAACCAATAATAATAATAATAATAAATAAATAAAAATGGAAAAGATAATCAGTGAGTCCTTCTTGCATGGAAATATTTGAAGAAGCTCATATATCATAAACCAAATGTTTGGTCTTTTCTTCCATTGTCTTCCTTGGGAAAGAGGGAAAGTTGAATGAATCTGCAGTTACTTAAAATCATGCTACTTCAAATTGCCATATCTTAGTCTTTGACATTTTATCAGTGCCATGCATTGGAG
Organism: Panthera tigris; assembly: GCF_018350195.1. Taxonomy (NCBI): domain Eukaryota; kingdom Metazoa; phylum Chordata; class Mammalia; order Carnivora; family Felidae; genus Panthera; species Panthera tigris. The sequence goes on along the minus strand of NC_056663.1, from coordinate 195,203,558 downwards.
AAAAATGGTCCTTAATAGGCTAATATTCAAAATAAGAAGGCACAAACTTGTCATTATTACTAGCACAATGGAAAAGCTCACTGGAATCAGCCATCCAAGCTATGGAGGAGCTTGAAGTTAATTACATCACCTTAGACAATAAGTTGGTCTTTGTGGTTCCAGTTATCTCCGCACACAGTTGGCTCTATTTTTTTGTTGTTGTGTAATGTCCCATTAATCACAGTTACATTTGTTCCCTGCCGTGTGATTCATCATCCTCTCCTCCTGAAAGGACTTCCTTTCTCCAGGACTCAAGATAAACCACTAATTTAAAGTGGCAGTGGCCAACCTTGCCCATCACAACGGCGTGGTTTGAATGAGGAGGGTCAACGGCAACATGCACAGACTCTAGAAGCTTCAGTCGATTCAAATTATCCCCAGTGATTGGGTTCAGGCACTGGGACAGAGATCAGGTGTGACAATTACAGGATGAACTCTCAAAATGGAGCTGAAGGTGCATTTGCCTCTGGAACTTTTCCAAGCACCATTTATTTGAAAAAGATGACAAAGTGAAGTATGTGGAGAGGGAATAAAGTGTAGAGGGGAAAGACACTGGGCTCAGTACCAGGAAATGTGCTCTAACTTTTGCTTTAAAAGAAAATATCTGTGTGAACTTGAGCAAGTCATTTCATTACTCTGGGTTCCATTTGCTTAACAAAACTAAGGAAAAAAAAGAACTTGAACAGGTGACATGTCTGATTTGACATAAGGAGACTTTCTTTTGAGAACAATCTCGATGAAGTTATCGTATAACACATTTTGAAACGTTTTTAAAGATTACACATTATTACTTGGGGGATAAAGAGATTTCTGCTATGAATTATAGCTCTTTCCCTTTCTGGAGACCAGAATTCAGCATTCAGCAAGCTGGGTCCCACAGGAGGACGGAGTCGCTCTCTGCAAATCAGTGCTTATTTTATTTTCTTCTGCTACTAATCCTAACTTTGCCAAACAACTGCAAATCCCTCTTAGCTCTCTGGTTAATTATTTTATGCAATTTAGCAGCCTAAGGGAGAAACTGCTTGTCCGTTTCCCTCCAAGGCATTTCTTGAGTTTGGGTAAAGAGGACCCATGGCATAACACAAGTCACTAACACCAAAAGGAAATTTCCAGACTCTTGGACTGCTGGTGGAAATTTTGTCATTGCAAACGAATTCTTACCTTAACAAATTAATATTGTCGTATAGATACGGTACGTGGATAATCATTTTTACCACGTCAATTCTTTCTCTTGAGTTGAGGCATTGCAGAAATGTCCCTCTGATTCTGTCCCCTGTACTCGTCTAATTCATTCATTTGTTATAGTACAGGCCTTCATTTTCACTATGTTTTCTTTCTAACGTAGGGAACTTCTTACAGACAGAGTCTGGATATTACACTTTCAAAAATTCAGTGCTAGCATAATTCCTAGACAGGGCATTTAATAAACGTTTCAGGCGACAATGGTGTACTGTCCAGGGCAGTGTTGATGGAGGAGTATGTATTTTCCACCCCTGCAGCCCCTCCCTCGGGTCTTAGGACAGTCTCCTCATTGTCACTTCTTTGACTTCGGGGAAATACTAATAGCTACAATTATAAGTTGTCTAAGTTGTGCTCTGGGCCGCACAGGCCTCATTTATAACTTCATAACATTTGTGCAAAGCAGCTGCTTCCACATCCCTTTTATGTGTGAGAAGACTCGGGCTTGGAGAAGCTAAACCATGGGCACAAAGCCATGTACCTGCTAGACACCTGGGTGATCAGTCCCCCCCCCCCCCCCCGTCTACACACATTCCATAACTTAGTGCTTGCTAAAGCATATTAACCTGTAGACTTCTGATTACCTGGAATTGTGGACTCAGTCTATGTGGGGCTCCGAGGAAATCATTTGCCATGGCTCTTTCTTATAGACAATGTGTCAGGTACCATAAGCTTTTAAATTAAGAACCGATTAAGATGAAGGGAGCATGGGGAATATTTGGACCAAACAAGAATGGGCTGTATGCGGCATTTAAAAACCAGTCTGTACCTTCATAAAGGTGAGTGCTTCTCAACCAGGGGCAATTTTGTGCCTCCCAAGACATTTGGCAATGTCTGGGGCATTTTTTAAGTTTAATAACTTAAAATGGGGGGGAATGAATGCTGTTGGCATCTCATTCATAAAGGCAAGGATGATGTTAAATAACCTATAATGCACAAGACAATCAATTATCTGGCCCAAAATGCCAACCTGTGCCAAAGTTGGAAAAACCTGTTACAGTCAGATAATAATGAATTATAAAATGTAATTGGAGAAAATTGGGCACACATTAAGAATAACAACCAAGGCCGTTTACCTAGAGAAAAATAGAAACAAATATGCAGAATTCTTTTTAGGAAAAAGAGAGTATAATTAATTTTCTTATAAAATGTAGGTATAAGAAAGAAAGAGGGAAAAAAATATAGCTCATTCTAGGATAGAGAAACTTAACACAGGAGCCCCCTCATATCTGTGGCTCTGCTTTCCACGGTTTCAGTGACTCGTGGTCAACTGCCCTCCAGAAAGAGATGATGATCCTCCTGAATAATGTCAGAAGGTCAGTAGAATCCTAACACTATATCATAGTTCCTGCATTATTCACCTCACTTCATCTCATAACATAGGCATTTTATCATTTCACATTATCACAAGAATAAAGGTGAGAGAGAGAGAGAGTGCATTCGTATAACTTTTATTACAATATATTGTTAGAATCATTCTATTTGATAATTAATTATTGTTGACTTCTTACAATTTCTAATTTATAAATTAAAACTCACCATACATATGAATGTACAGGAAAACAACACAGTATATATGGGCATGGTACTACCCTTGGTTTCAGGCATCCAATGGGGGTCTTGGAAAGTATCTCCTGTGGATAAGAGGGGGCTATTGTAATGTCAATATGCCAATTCTCTATAAATCAATTTCCACAACCAGGAAGATCCCATAAAATTGTTCTCAGAAATAGTGAAAAAGCCTAGGGCAGAAGTATGTGTGGTAACATGTTATTATGTTAGGGGCACAACTTGTGGGATCTTGCAGAACATTGTAAAAACTTTAGCTTTTCTCTTAGTGAGAAAAGCCAGCACTGGAAGATTTCAACAGGTGTGATTATTTTAAAATCATAGTCATGCAACTGTGTGGAAATTGTGTGTGTATGTTGAGAGATGGTGGTATTTGTTCTTAGATGACGACAATGAGGGTTACGGACATGGGTCTGTGAAGAGAAGTCTGAGGTTAAAGCTATAACAATATTTACTTTGTGATTGGCTCTCTGTAAACATGGGAAGAGAAATTATTCAGGAATGATTTTAAGTTTTGGGCCCACACACCTGCTGCAGTTTTGACTCCTCATTTAGTGACATGGGGATAACTTAGACAAGAGCAGATTTGAGTGCAGGTGGAAAACAAACATTAGGTTTGGGGGATGTTAAGCTTGAGGTGTATATTAGGCAGTGGACAGATGCCACAGACAGACAAATGGGTGTGAAGTTCATGGGAGAAAGTAGGACTTGTGATCTACATTTGGAATCATCAAGGTTAAGACAGCACATAAAATCGTGCAGTCGAGGGGCACCTGGATGTCTCAGTTGAGCATCCAATTCTTGATTTCAGCACAGGTCATGTTCCCAGAGTCGTGGGATCAAGCCCTGTGTTGAGCTCCACACTGAGCATGGACCCTGCTCAGGATTATCTCTCTCTATCTAAAAAAAATAAATAAATAAAACATTAAAAAGAATTAAATCATATGTATGTGTACACATATATGTATACAAAATATACCATAAAATAATAAATATTTCTGCTTGCCTGTATTAGCAAAATTAAAAGTAAAGAAAAAAAAGAAACAATCTATAACCTGCAAAAGAGGAAATATTGAACATATTGTATTATACCAAGCTAATGATAACTGTTAAATAATATTTTTCAAGAAGAGTAAGTAATATAAATAAATAAGTAAATAAAAAGAATATTAAGTAATATATGCAAATGCAAACAATGTGGTAGTGGGGAGCAAACTAATGTATATAATGTGATATAATTTTTAAATAAACTATAAATGCATATATATATACATTTGTATATATATACATTTGTATATATATATATTTGTATATATATATATATTTGTGTATATATATATATATATATATACAAATTTAAATTAAAATATACATACAATGTCTAGTTACAAAGAGAGGGAAAATTGAGATAAAAATAAGGAAAATTTAACAGTGAATATTATGGCTATCAGTATCTTAAACTTTTCATATTTACATTTCTGGTATCTTACACATGTTGATGATCTGAATGGTACCTTACACATGTTGATGATCTGAATAAAATTTTATAAGCATTTTAATGTAACCATATTATAAGAATACAATAATATATACTCAAAGTATTACTTATTGTTTTATTTTAAGTGTACAAAGATATTCATGCCATCAGCCTTAGATAATTCAAACTGTGTTCCACTTAATGCCCCATTTTTGAATAATCTCCTTATATTTCTAGTGTGGCAGTCTGCCTACTGCCACCAGAGTTATAAAAGTTTCATGCATCTTACACATTTTATGAAGAAATATTTCCTTAAGGGAGTTATTGCCCACACTTTGAGAAATGCCTTTGAATGATAAAGTCACCCTTAGGGAATAAATACATAATGAAAGAGTAGAAATTGGTTTTGTATGCTGGCCACCAATACTTGGCTACATCAACTACTCAAGTCCCTCCACTTTGTATTGCTATAAAATCGTTTCAGTGAGACACAGTGGTCATTTTCCCATCCTTCCTTCCAAAAATAATTATTGTATTACTGATATGTGACAAGCGCCACTGGTTGTGGGTAATAAAATGGAATAAGATTTACTTCCTGCCTGCAGAAGAGAGACAAGCATACAGACAATGACAACAGAGCATGGCAAGTGTTAGAATACAGGTATATACAAGATGCTTGGTACGAAAGCACAGGTGCCTAAACAGGTTTGGGAGGGAGGTGAGGGAGATCAAGAACACTTCTCTGAGGATGTGATACTGTAGCAGAAGCATGAAAGGCTAGTAGGAATTAGACAAATATTATAATGAAGAGAATGTGCGGAGACAAGAGTAGGGAGAAGAGCTCAGATGACAGACAGCATGCCCATATTATGCCTAAAAGATGGAAAGGAAAATGCGTATCCTAGCGACACGGCAGGGCAAGATGGCGGAAGCTGTCCACCCCACATTCAGACAATAAAGTTGTGAACTGTGAACAACGTTAGCGCAAAGAATTGCTGTGGCTATCACTGAGTTTTAATAGCCTGTATGTGAGATTCAAGTTGGTACGTTAACACTTACCCTTGAATAAACATTATATTCCTCATAGAAGTTAATTTGGATAACACCAGTTGGTACCATCAACCCCTTGCCATGCGTACTTAGGGAAATGTATTCTATTTGAGAGTAAGTACAAAAGTTCATAGGGGTGCAGAAGAGTTCAAGCTCACCTGGGAGACTTTGGGCCTCCAAGGTCTTTGGTACTTCATAATTCTGCACAAAAAGGTATATTCAAAATAAACAACAACAGCACATGGATTATAAAATTGCAGAAACTCCACTTGGCTCATTTCAATCCTATCATCCCATGCATACATTTGGGATATTTGTTTGTATTGGAAACAGTGAAACACAACGTGTAATGTTTTTATGTGGTAAATCCAGTTTAGTTCATGCAGAAAATTATTTTGCAGAATGTGAATGAAAACTATCTCTTCCACTGAAGTGTATGATTTTAAAATTGGTAAGAATTTTTTTTATTAAGTGAAAAAAAAGTAAATAATGATTTTTAATGATCATTACCTCTACCTGGAAAAAAATAATTGCAGAGAGGATATACGATGCTGAAAATGATCTCTGGATGATGTCAGTGGAAATGGCAGATTTCCAAAATTCACTCCTTCATTAAGGCAACACAAAACTGGCATAAATTGTCATAATCAAATTTTTCAGGACTCTGGAAAGTAACCAAAAGCTTTCAGGAATATCAGATTGTTTATTCAAGAAAAAGGGATCATTCTTTTTAGGAACTGTGAGACTCATGGTGTCCTAACTTGCCCTTGTCCTATTTTCTGTTGTCCAGTTCTATGATGACCTTAAAAATCAACAGCTTGCTATCGTGGTAGTGGAATTGGGTTGGAATTCCTTCAACCTCCTTCTCAAAGTATTGACATTTGACTACTACTGTTTCCTTAGAAGGAAGGAGCTCTTCTCCCTACTCTTGTCTCTGCACATTCTCCTCCTTAGAAGTCTACTGTTTCCTTAGAAGACCCCACGTGAACTGCCTTCATTTGACCGCACTCAGAGCTTCCTCAGTGTGAAAAAGTCTTTTCCCTGAGGACTGTCAAAAACATACACAGGAAATTGTGTAACTTCCTAAGGAAGTGTTCCTACATTTAACTTCACAGTTTCCTAGGGCAGTGGGTAACAGTTGAGGCAAACAAAAAACTAATGAAAAAGCTTTAAAAGGAAAGACTGGTGAATGAGATAGGCAGGGGGCCTTGAAAAGCTTTGACATATTCCTGGAAATGACATGTGTAGGGCTGTGTTCATGTTCGGAAATTTCCACATGTTCTTCTGGAAAGATTCCAACTCTCATCTTACCTACATTTGAGGCTCTGCAGAAGTAAGGAAGTGATTTATAAGGCAAAAGTGTCAAGTGTCTAACTGAATATTTAAGGTATGCACAAACATGCATACAGAGCTTCTTGACAAAGTCTGGGATACTCACTGGTTACAGGCCTTTAAGGATATCTCTGTACAATAACTAGCTGACTACTAAGTTAACAGAAGAGAAATTTCAGTGGTCATACATGACAAAGAATGCAGACTTTAAAGAATTGGCTCAGAAAAATCATTAAACAAACAAAGAGCAAACAACAGCAACAACACATCATGGGGAGATGAGAGTCTGATTTGCAGAATTGCCATCTTATGTTATTTTAAATGTCTGTTTTATTTTTTAACAAAAATTTATGAGCTATGAAAGAAACAACAGAGCATAGCCTAGCCACAAGAAAAGAAAAATCAATTAGTGGAAATGGTACCTGAGGAAGTCCAGGCATTGGACTCACTAGACAGACATGACATAGGGCAACCTTGTCTAAAGAACTAGTTAAGGGTGCTTGGGAGGCTCAGTCAGTTGAGAGTCCCACTCTTGATTTCAGCTCAGGTCATGATCCCAGAATCATGGGATCAAGTCCTGCATTGGGGTCTACACTGGGTGTGGAGCCTACTTAAGATTCTCTCTCTCTCTCTCTCTCTCTCTCTCTCTCCCTCTTGCTCTTCTCCTCTGCCCCTCTCCCTTTCTAAAAAAATAAATAAATTACTAGAAGAAAGTATTAGAATGATGTTTTAACCAAATAAAAAATCACTAAAAAAATAGGAATTAGAAAACAAAAAGCACTAAACAGAAATTCTGGAGTTGAAAATACAGTAACTGAAATGAAGAGTCACGAGAGGGGCTCCACAACATATTGTAGCAAGTGAAAGAAAGGACCCACAACCATGAAGATGTTATATGGAGATTATCCAGTCTGAAGAACAGAAAGAAAAAAAAAGGATGAAGAAAAATATAGAGACACAGAAACATGTGGGACATTATCAAGCACACCACATTCATAGAAAGGAGTTTCCAGAGTCTCATAGGAAATGAAAAGGAGAAAGAAAATGAAGGGAATGTGTGAAGAAATAAAGTCCACTTTTTAAACTGGATGAAAAACTCTTACCTACACACCCACAGTGGTCAGTGAAATTCAACTCAGAAATCCATACTTAGACACATTACGTCTAATCAAAGGCAGAGAAAATTTTGAAAGCCAGAGAAAAGCACTTATCATGTACAAGTGTTCCTCAGTAAGATTAACAAGTGATTTTTTTGACAACAACAAAAATATGCAGGGCAGAAGGCAATGTAATGCCATCCAAAGTGTTGAAAAGAATACATGGAATGTTCTCCCAAATAGACCATATATTAGCCATGAAAAAAAATCAATAACTGTTAGAGGATTAAATTCCCACAAAGTATATTGTCCTACTAAAATTGTATGGAATTAGAAATATACAACAGATGGAGATTTAGGACATTCACCAATATGTGTAAATGAAACAATGCACTCCTACATGACCAATGGGTCAAAAGAGAAATGACAAAGGAACTTAGAAAATACATTGAGATGCATGAAGAAGGAAACGCAACATATAAAAACTCATAGGCTATAAAAATATTAAAAATAAAACTCATGGACCATAATGAAAACAGGGCTTACATGGAAATATATAGGTCCTTATGCCTATATTAAAAATGATAAAAAATAATACCGGGATTGGTTTGCTAGTGCTTCCATGAGAACATGCCTGAGTGACTCAAACAACAAAAATTTATTTCTCAACAACTCTGGAAGTTAGAACTTCAAGTTCAAGGTGTTCACATGGTTGTTTCCTTCTGAGGCTTCTCGCCTTGCTGGTAGATGGCCACCTTCTCCCTGTGTCTTCACGTTGTCTTCTTTATGGACGTGCTCATGTCCAAATTCGTCCTTCTTTAAGGACATCAGTCATACTACATCAGGGCCCACACTGATGACCTCATCTTAACTTAATTACCTCTCTAAAGATCTCTCCAAACACAGTCACATCTGAGGCAGGCAGTGATAGGATTTAACATAGAAATGTCTGGCCCATGAAATCACCCAAATCAATAGCCTAACCTTTAATTTTAAGAAACTAGAAAATAAGAAAGAACTAAGCTCGAAGCAAACAAAAAGAAGGAGATAACCATTAGAATGGAAACACAATAGAGAATGGAAAAATAGTAGAGAGAAATCAACAAAACCCAATTTATTCCTTGAGAAAGTTAAAAACCCAATTTGTTCCTTGAAAAGATTAAAAATTTGACAAGCTAGTTACACTGACTAAGGGGGAAACAACAACAACAACAACAACAACAACAACAACGAGATTACTAAAATCAGGCATACAAGATGATCCCCTGTTAGGACCCTTACAGAAAGAGGCAGGATTATAAAGTTTTATGAAAAGCAGTTATGTGAGACTTGTTTGGCCATTGTATAGCTGCATGAAGTGAACCTCAGACCTGGAATAACTCTGTCCATGGACACAGGAACCCTCACATCTATGTTGTGCTCATTGCCACGTTTGAGCCTATCAGTCCCTATTCTGGACTTGATGTATACTGCTCTGCTCTAGTCAATGTCTATGTATTATATGGCACCTGGCCAACCCCACTGAGGCATCTATTCTTGGGGGGAAGGAAAGGGCTTCTTTGCCTGCAGCACAAAAAGGGTTCTTGCAGTGCTATCTCCCTGCATAGAGGCAAGATGGGACCCATTGGCCAGGAGGATCAATTTTCGTTATTTTCACTGATCTTTCTCTGTCCCCTCTATGTGTTCCATCAAGTGCCTGTGTGAGTCATGTCTGTCTTGGTGACCCTGACACCTGCAAGCCATGCACTGGGTTATTATCCTGGGGCTGATGTTCTTTATGGAAGACAACAGGCGACCCTTGCTCAACACGTAAATTCTATACACATTTGAATGTCAACAAATTAGCACTGAAGTAAAACACACATATTCCCAGAAAAGCACCAACTACCAAAACTGACTCCAGAATAAACAGAAAATAAAAATACACTATAACAAGCAAAAAAGAGTCAGCTATTAATCAAAATCTTTCCACCAAAAAAAAAAAAAAAAAAAGCCTAGGATCAGACAGTTTCACTGGTAAAAATCCACCTAACGTTTAAAGAAGAATTAACATCAATCATTCACTACCTCCTCCAAAATATAGAAGAGAAGGTAAAACTTTCCAACTTCTTTTGTGGTACCGAAATATATAAACGTATCACATAAGGGAAAACTACAGACCAATAACCCTTATAAATATAGATGCAAATATTTTCAAAAATTTAGGAGGAAACCAAACTGAGCAACATATGTAAAGGAGTATACATCGTGACCAAGTGGGATTTATGTTAGCAATATAAGTTTGGTTCAACATGTGAAAGTCAATCAATCCATGGAAGTCACCATATTAAGAGAAAGATGGACAAACTTTCACAATCATATAAATACCCACAGAATAAGCATTTGGAAAAATCCAATACTCATACATGATAAAAATACTCAGTAAGCTAGGATTTTTTAAATTTTTTAATTAATTTATTAACTTTGAGAGAGAGAGAGAGAGAGAAAAAACACAAGCAGGGGAAGAGCAGAAAGAGAGAGAGGGAGAACAGAGAGAGGCTCCACACTGTCATTGCAGAGCCGCAAATGGGGCTCAACCCTACAAACCATGAGATCATGACCTGAGCCAAGAGTCAGATGCTTAACCAACTTGGCCACGCAGGTGCCCCTCAGTAAACTAGGAATAAAAGGAAACTCCCTTAACCTGATAAGGGGCATCTATGAAAAATCCACACTTAGCATCAGACTTCACAGTAGAAGATTGAGATCTTTCTCCACCATAAGGATCAAGACAAGGATTTCTGCTCCCATCCCTTCTATTCCACTTTGTACTGGAAGTTCTAGACAGCAATTATGACTTTGGGTTTTATGAAATAAATTTTTAATTATTATACTAAAGCGTCAGAAACAAAAAGGAAAAAAAATACTAGATAAATTGGCTCTAACAAAACTAAAATCTTAAGTGCTTCAACAGATAACATCAAGAAGGCAAAAAGATAACAAACAAAATTAAAGAATGTATTTTCAACTTATATATTTAATGAGCATCTAGTGTCCCGAATATATATGAATAACATTTAAAACTCAAGAATAAAAAGACAAATCACCAATTAGAAAGTGGGCAAAGAGTTGAATAGACATTTTTCTAAAGAAAATCCACAAATGCCCAAGAACTACATGAAAGAATGCTTGACATCATTATTTGCTACAGAAATGAAAATCAAAACCAAAATGAGATACCATTTCATGCACACTAGAATGACTACAATGGACAAGATGAACACTAACAAGTGTTGGAGGGGATGTAAAGAATTGGAAGTAAAATTTGTAAAGACTTTTGGAATGAAAACTGCAGCTACTTTGGAAAACAGCTTGGCATTTCCTCAAAATACTAGACATAGAGGTACTATCTGAAAGCAATTGCACCTGTAGGTGTATATCCAAAATACATGAAAACGTACATCCACACCAAAACTTGTACACAGACACATAGAAGCATCATTTATAATAGCCGATAAGTGGAACAATCTTAATAGTTATCAACGGAGTAATAGATAAACAACATATAAAAAACTCCACAAAATAGAGTATTATTCCATTATAGAAAAGGATAAAGTCCTGGTGCCTGCTTTTGTGCATGAACGATGAAGGCATTATGCAAAGCGAAAGAAGTCAGACATAAAAGGTCACATCTGGTATGACTGCATTCACAGAAAATGTGCAGAATAGGCAAATCCTTAGTGACAGAAAGTAGATTAGTTGTTTCCAGGAGTTGGGAGAGGGGGGAATGGGGTGTGACTACCGATGACTATGTAGTCGGTTCTGTAGTTTCTTTTTGGAGCGATGAAAAGTTTCTAGAATTAGATTATACTGATGGTTACACTTTCAAAGGGTGAATATTACTCTGTGGGAATTGAAAGAGAAAGAGAAGAAAAGGATCTGCCCCACATGTCATATACTCTAGGAATGCCGTGGATACCGCCTGTCACATCATGCCTGAACTTGCTTGTCTCACCTCTTGCTTCAGTCAGCTTTGGCCTCTCAACAGACTGTCATGAGGGCAGTTGTCACTTACTTATGGAATGCACCATCTGGATACACATTAGTAGATACATAATGAGTTGTCCAGGGAAAATGTGTTTATTTTTATTGGAAATAATTCAAATCGCCCAAGCCATAAACATGAGTGTGTGACGTCTTCCTTGTTGGCACTAACTTGCTCCTATGCTCCCACCCTATCATGTTCCATGAACTTGGTTGACCATCACAAGCCAGTAGTCGGATACCCTCGGCTCGTCCCCCTTGATGACACAGCATACCCTAACCGTTGTTCTTAATATGATGTTCACGGTCATCAAGTTTAGTTATTGGCCTAAAATAATCTAAAATAAATATCGTTATGATCTAATCCATAATTATATTGTGACTGAGGATAAGAGAAATTAAGTTTAAAATCAGTATAAAAAGGATAGCGTGGGGACTATAATCAATAATATTGTGATAACTTTGTATTGTAACAGATGATAACCACACTTATCATGGTGGCCTCAACTACATTATATGTAACTGTCAAGTCACTATGTCATACACTTGCAACAAATCCAATATTGTATATTAACTATGCTTCTATTAAAAATGTGTAAATCAATGAATTTCCTACCATATATGATGTTTCTTTTTTAAATTTTTTATAACATTTATTCATTTTGGAGAGACACAGAGAGACAGGGCAAGAGCGGGGGAGAGTCAGAGACAGGAGACACAGAGTCCGAAGCAGGCTCCAGGCTCTGAGCTGTCAGCACAGAGCCCAGCGCGGGGCTCGAACCCACGAACCGTGAGATCATGACCTGAGCCGAAGTCAGACACTTAACCGACTAAGCCCCCCAGGCACCGCTACGTGATGCTCCTTAATAAATAACAGAAACAACTTATGTGGGACCAGCACAGTCCACGCAGAGCAAAAGCATGTGAGCATGAGATCCCAGAGAGAGATCTGAATGAAGCATTCAAGAAATTTGGCTTGTACTTTCACTGCACATCACTTCCAAAGGTGGTGTGCGTGTTTGTGAGTTTTCACACTGATCATGAAGGCCACGGTGTGCAGAATCGTATACTTAGAGTGATCACAGCCATTGGCAATGTCAAGTTTAATCATTTTGATTACCGCTTTTGTAAGCTTTCGTTGGGTTATGCTGCGGTAATCAACAGCAATCTGCTATTTCACCGGCCTCCAATAACAAAGGTTTAGTTCTTTCCTGTGTTACGTGTCAGCAGCTGCAGGTTGCCGTGGCTCTGCTCAGAGCCTCTTTGCACTCCACAACGCAGCCTTAAGAATCCGCCCTTACCTCAACCTTAGGATAAAAAGAAAGGAAAACGACCTCCAAACCACACAAGGATCTGAAAGCTTCTGTGTGAGTAGGATAAGGTCACTGCTTATTTCCTTCTCCTTCCTGCAGCAAGGCATAGGGCCGATCCTGATATCAGTGACGTGCAGCCATCTCTAGATGCTGGCGAGTGGCCCCAGAAGTCACATGTCAACACACGGCATTGAAGATTCTCTTACAGTAGGAGAGAAAAGATAAAAATAAAACAACTTGCCACATCCATGCTACTGTCTCTACAAGAACCCGTCTCTTACTTATCTTCCTGCCTTTCATATACCACCTGTTTCCTTCCGTAAGGATATCCTTTCTAATATCCTCCTGTGCTTTGACACCTGGCATCTTCTATGAAATCCCCACAATCAAGTTTCTCCATCTTATTTTCCTGAGGAAGGTATTTGGTACCTTCTTTGTCTTTCCATAAATTGTTTTCCTAAGCCTTTATTATGAAATTAATACATTGCTACCATGATTTCATACTGATTGATATTCTATTACCTCTGTCTAACCGTAAACTACTCAAGACTGGAACTATCGAAAGTTCTCTTTGCTACTTGGATTCTGAAACTGTAAGCTTTCAGTGTTTGCTAAATTAGTGACAGAACACCCTCAAGATCTATTACGAAGTTGGACACTTTATGTCTTATTTGATGACACTCTTTTCCATTTTTTCCCTCCTTCCCTGCCTTCTTTCTAACTTTAATATTAGCTGAGTGCCTTCTATTTGTTCAACAATGCAATATGGAAAAAAAATAATGAATAAAGCATTATTTGTTACCATTCAGGAAACCACAATTTACTAGAAGACAGAAATACTTGAATAAAGAGTCAGATCAACTTAAATCATGCCCAGATTGATGTCACCAACATGAAACTGAAATCTGACAGCCTCCATATCTTCCCAGCAATTCAATTGCAGAGCTTTTGGTATTCCAATTCAGGGAGTTTTGAATGGCATTATCTTAATTGTAGACTGTCTAAGGGAATTCTAAACAAATTATATGTCAAAATCCTTTGGTCGTGTTTTATGGTTGACACGCTTTCTTATATTTTTCAGACAGCTGTCCTTCATGACTCATACAAGGAAATCATTTCCTCATAAGTCTATGTTTTCATGTTTTTTTTTTAAACTGGCCTGCTGACTTTTAAGCAATTCTCGTCTTATTATTACCACAGCATTCATCAAATCACTATTATCGTCTTGTCATCTTGTCCCCAGTGTATTGCAATTATCAGCAATGTGTTGGTTGTTAATTAAGTAATAAGTTATACTACAAATGTTAACAATGTGCCGTATCCCAGAAGGGTTCATTTGAAGGTGGTTAAAATAAGAACTAGTCATCTGAAAATACTTACTGGTTGAGATAAGGAGGAAAAGTAGAATCCCTTTTTCTAGACAACTAAAGTTCCAGGAGAACAAAAATGCCTATGCAGTAACATAGCTTTTGAGGTAATAAAATATCTACAAGGTTTGGCATCCTGTTCAGAACAGACAAAGCCACAAGGGATAAGATAAAAAGCTAATTTTTGGTGGAATAACAAAGTTTGATCTATTCTTTAAAATAGGCTTTCTCCACGATGCAGGTTGATTTAGTTAGCTGATAATCCAATCATCCACAATTCCAGATGCTTTTGAGGAAAACAATGGGCTCACTTCTCCAAAACGTTATCTTGCGGTCCTGGGAGGAAACTCCGCTCTTTCCACAACTCTTTTAACTCCTTCTGATTATGGAAAGAAGGTTGCCTAGATTCTTCGTGCCACACTTCAGAAGGAAATTTAAACAATTGTCACCTCCCAGAGATGGTGAAGGAACAGTGAGGAAGCTGGAAATATGTCATTGGAGCCGAATATTAGCTACTAATTGCTGCAAAACAAGTTACTGCAGAACACGGAAGCCTGAGACAACAATACATTTATGATGGCACAGGGAGTCTGTGGGTGGGGCATTTGAGAGTGACTTAAATGCGTGTCTCTGGCTTAAGGTCTCTCATGAGGTTACAGTTAAGGTATTAACCAGACGTGTCATTTGAAGTCTTGACTGGGTTCGAGGACCCTCTTCCAAAATGGTGCACTCACATGTCTAGCGGTTAAGGGCATGCTGGCTGTTGACAGGAGGTACCAGTTCCTCCTCTCCACAGGACTGTTTGAGTGTTCTTATCGACCTGGCTTTCCACAGAGGAAGTGATCCAAGAGAAAGTATGACAGATCATTTCCAAGACTATGCCTACCAATCGTCTAAAATAAGTCTTCGGCCTAGAGTTTCTTGACTTCAACATTATTGAAAATGTAAACCAGACCATTGTTTATTACGGGGACTTTTCCTGTGCACCCAGTGATGTTTTTAACATCATCCTACCTACTAGACATCAGTCATAACCCCCACCCCCAGCTGTGACAACCAAAAACGTCTTCAAAGGGCAAAATGACCCCCAGTAAGAACCATTGAAACTCTTAGCAGTGACAGGTTCTCAACTAATGCTGGCAGAAAATACAGTTAGCGAGGATGACAATCAGGTTTAGAGAAAAAAGAAAAAAAACAAAATCTCTGGAGTCTACTCCAGACCCCGGAATCAAACCTGGTATCAGTGGCACCTGGGTGGCTCAGTCGCTTGAGTGTCCCACTTTGGCTCAGATCATGATCTCACCATTCATGGGTTCGAGCCCCGCATCGGGCTCTGTGCTGACAGCTCGGAGCCTGGAGCCTGCTTCCAATTCTGTGTCTCCCTCTCTCTCTGCCCCTCCCATGCTCACGCTCTGTCTCTCTCTGTCTCTCAAAAATAAATAAAAATGCTTTAAACAAAAGAAAGAAAACAGAAACCGGTATCGAATCCTATACAAATATTGACTGATCACATCCCATGGTCTGAGATAATGACAGGTCTAGAGGATAAAACATTGAATGGAATGTGCTGACCATTCTAAAGAAATTGCTTTTTTCCATTCTTTTTCTAACACTTTCCAATTCTTATCAGCCACATTCACCAAAAACTCAGTAGGGTACTTTAGGTAAGAAAAACAAAATTATTAAAGAGAAATAATTTTCGACAACACACTTAGCCATAATATACTATTTTTTCTAGCCCCAATTCACCTCTCCCTAGGATGTTTTTACTAGAAAGTGTTTATACCTTACCTCAAGATTCAAACTGTAACAAATAGCTTACAAAAATCTGTACAATGGAATGAAAAGTGAAATATACATGAAAATCAGAAACCAGATAATTTTGTCAAAACAAGAATAATGATAATATATTAATGTGTCCAAAGCCAGAGAAAAATAAATAATTTAAATATATTAATTACAATGCCTTAATTGATTGCTAAATATACATTCAATTTGCAATTTGAGCTTCCTGAAACGTACAGCAAAGTGGGAGATATGACCAGCTCTATTAATTTCACAGAAATATTCATTCTGTGTAATTATCATCAGTGATTTCTTTCGTCTTTCCTCCCCAAACTGTTGATAAAAGTCGAATTGAAGTTGAAGGGGGGAAATTAGTTTTCTGAGTTAAAAGCTGATGACTGTAACCACCATTAATTTGGATTTGTGCACTGGTCCGCTACTTACTTACATTGGAATTCAGGGTAAATATAAAAAAGTATTTAGACTTGGAAACATGCCTAGTTTTCTATGACAAAGATTGATAGAAAGAAAGTTTACAATTAAAGTTTTACCAATAGGAACCTTGAAAACAAAGTACATTGGTTGCTAAAAGTTAGGGGAAGGGGAGGATGGGTAGCGATGCTATTAAGTATGGGTTTCTTTTGGGATTGATGAAAATGTTATGGAATTAGTTAATGATGATGGTGGTACAACTGTGTGAATGCACTTAACTACTGAATTGTACACTTTAAAAGGGTAAATTTTGTCACATGTAACGTATATTTCAATTTGTAAAAATTAAAAATGTGTCAGTGATATAAATTCTTTAAATTTATTTTGGAGAGAGAGACAGAGCATGAGCGAGTAAGTGGGAAAGGGGCAAAGGGAGACAGAGAGAGAATCTCAAGCAGGCTTGACATTCAGTGCAGAGCCCGATTCAGGGCTGGATCCCATGACCCTGGGATCATGACCTGAGCCTAAATCAAGAGTTGGACATCCAACCGACTGAGCCACCCCGGCTCCCCAGTAATATGAATATTTAACTTGAAAAATAATCAAATGAGGAGCATCTGGCTGGCTTAGTCAGTAGAGTATACAACTCAGAGTCATGAGTTCAAGCCCCATGTTGGACATGGAACCTACTTAATTAAAAATAATAATAATAATAATAATCAAATGAAACAAACTAGAAAGTTCTTCTACTAAACTTTCAAACAACGACAACAGTAAGTTTTGAGTCTTTTACCTGTGTAGTATTTATGAAAACAACTAGTCCTTTTGTTTTGTTTTGTTTTGTTTTAACCAATATGAAAGCAGGACTCTCAGGGCTTATTGTTTTCTTATCCAAATATGAGGAAAATAGCACCTGCCTCACAGAGTCATTGTAAGGGTTTGTATTAGTCTGGATACTCCAAGTTGCAGATGCCACAACTGGAATAAATGTCCAAGGATTTAGTAGGTAGAAACTCCATTAGAAAAATAGAAGCTGGAAACACTGGTAACTGATCTGGAACAGCCCTAATCCTAGTGGAGGCAAGAGGAAAGGAAAGTTGTTGGCACCATCCTTGACTAACAGGCAGTCTCAGGAATGTTCAGCAAGGCCATTGTCAAGGAGTCCTCCAGTCAAGGTCAGCCATCAGATGAGAGCTATGTCTCCAAAAGTGGACTCATCTCAGTCACTGGCTAAGAGTGTGTCCACGAAAAGAGTGGCCTCAGTGCAAATGTGACAATAGACTTCAGAGCATGGTAGGTAGGGCCTTTGGTCAAGTAAGCACCCTGTTTTTGAAGGTCCCCAAGTCACATTTTCGTGAATGCTGCAATGTTAAATAATGATGTCTAACAAGTGTTCACCATAGGATCTAAGCACATTCTACTAAGTAAGTGATTGATGAGTGGTCACTATTGTTATTATTTCTGGATCAGCATAATTGAGACATGATGTTGGATATGGTAACTCTGTCCACTGCTCAGCCTGATGTCCCCCCCCCAGGCAAAAATCATTCCCTAGATATCATGCTAACTGGGGTGTTCCATAGATGTCAATAAACCACAACCACCGGAGTTACAGGGACCAGGGGTTGGGTATATTTAGGAAGGTTGGGTTTTTTTTTTTTTTTGATGTTTATTTAATTATTTATGAGATAGAGTGTGAGCAGAGAAGGGGCAGAGAGAGATGCCTGTGAGAGATTCTGTGTCTACAGAATCTGAAGCAGGCTACAGGTTCTAAGCTGCCAGCACAGAGCCTGACGCGGGGCTCAGACTCACGAACTGCGAGATCATGACCTGAACCGAAGTTGGACACTGAACCAACTGAGCCACTCAGACACACCTAGGAAGTCTTAAGTGGACAAAGTTGGAGCCCTAAAGAACAAGAGAACGAGGGAATCCCAGGCAGGCAGAGGGAAATTACCTGTGGATGGGTCTGCTGTCAGCCATCAAAGGTGAAAGTCATGAATTCCAGGATGAGCAAAGGCCAACAGCGATATTGAGACAGTGGTGAGTCACAATATTTCCTCATTGACTATGCTGTCAGCGGTGACCTCCTTCCGCTGAATGTGAGAGAAGCACCTTTGGGGAAAGGGTTCACGGCAGGCAGTGGAATCTCCCAAAACAAAAGAGACAACAGGGGGCCTTGGAAAGACTTCTTGTGGGCTCGGAGTAAATACTACAAATTCAAGACGCAAAACGGAACCCTTTTCCATAGTGTCAAAGAAGTTCTGCGTGTTATTCACCAAAGAGGCAGCTTTCTGGGGAAGAGGAAACTCAGTGATGGAGGATGGGGAATCTTAAGATTTCTAGTTCATCCATCGTTCTTCCCTCACTGCATCAGTGACTTGGAGCCTGTCACCTAACTTTGAAACTACTTTCTCATCCTTTATGAGAGGTGCTAGAAATGCTTGCTCTCCAAGGCCATCCCCAGCCAGAAGAATGCTACAACGTTGCCCTAGGTAATCACTAAAACAGTAGACACTGAGGATTTCTGATCCAAAAGCTATTTTATCCCTTTCAGCTCTCTGCCTCTTATTTTACTCCAGGGGGGAGAGAGGCAACTGCTGCCATCCATCAAAGGTGAAAGTCATGAAATCGCTAATTGGTTTTGAATTTAGTCTCATCAGGGGGTCAAGAAAAAATTTGGATCAGAGCTGACAGTTTTGAGTTTGTCCTTAATTTATTGTCTTTGACAAAAAGAAAAGATGAGATACATTTTTCAAAAGTAGAAGAGAAAAGGATCTCCCAGGTATCTAATTTGCATGTGAGAAATAGGCCTTGACCATCAAGGTTCGTGAAAGTTTGAGTTTATACTGAAAGTGATAGTTGACTCTCAGATAACAAAGGAATGAAAGGGAACCGGACATGAATAACCCAAAATTATGCCAGCGGGGGGTACCGCAGGGATGACCGAGCTGGCACCAAATCTGATCTAATTGTTGATAGCTCGCCCCGCTCCCCCACTGTGGGTGTGATTCTCTTCTCTTCCTCTTTTCCATCTAAGGACCTCCCGATGTCATGCTTGTCTTCTATGCTCACAAAGCTTAGAGAAGAGGAGACATGTGGAGAGACCCCAGTCAATGAAGGCTTCTATGCCTCCCCTCGTCCTGATCCCCATCAGCTAAAATGCCAACTTCTTCCTTCTACAATCCTAATTATCTGGAAAACCCAAGCTCCTTATCTGCTAAATACTGTACACCAGACCCAGTTTAAGCTACTTGATTTGAAGCAGCACATGGGGGGGGGGGGCTTCTGAACAGCTCAGTTGGTTAAGTGTCCGACTCTTGGTTTTGGCTCAGGTCATGGTCTCATGGTTCATGAGATTGAGCCCTGCATCGGGCTCCACCCTGACAGCACAGAGCCATGGAGCCAGAGATTCTTTTTCTCCTTTTCTCTCTCTGCTCCACTCCCACTCGTTCTCACTCTCTCTCTCTATCTCTCTTTCTCTCTCTCTCAAAATAAATAAATAAACCTTAAAAAATAAAGTAGCATGTGGAGATGGGTGATGCAGGGTAGGGGGGACTGTGTATGGAAGTTAGAGAGAATGGAAATGAGAGGTTGCTTAATCATGACTCCACCCACCTTCTTGAATGGGAAGGACATCTCTATGTTAACCAGCGAGAATTTGCACACCCATCAGCCTGACCCTGGATAACTGACATTTGAGTACTTACATGAGCTACTACGAGAGTCAATAATCATAAGCCCTAGAGATATGCAGTGGGTATACATCTGCCCAGCCAGTGGGATTGCCACAAGCATTTATAATGTTCTTAATCCGAGAAGGACCTCTTTTCCCAACACCCCTCATGCCGCTTCAGTTGAGTTCAATATGACAGCCACTATGTAGACACGTTTTCTATATCAGCAACTGAGATAGATGCGGAAGACACAATGATGAATCAGATGGGGTCCTATTAACTCATAGACCAGTGGGGGAAGCAGTTATAAATAGATCATTTCAGGGTGACAGCTCATTGATAACGGGAGGCATCGGAGGCGATGAAAACAGAGGAAGCCGTGTACCCCAAATAGGGGAGAATTTCCTTCTCCATCTTTATAAAAATGCTCTGGGGAATTTCATTGTCTTTTCAACAATATCTCTGAGTAGCCATAAGTCATAAAAGAGTAAATTTTACGCTGAATGTATGTTTCAAGTTCCAGCAACCTCACCAGCATGATAATCTCTAGAAATCGTGTTCTATTTCAATTTAGGGTGCTAATTATCTCTTGAAGCTTTTTAGCTTAAGGAAACAGACTCTGTTGACTCGGTCTCCTTAGAATAATATGTTTTAGTTACTGAATCCTCGTGTTTGCCCATTTTCTACACTGAAGCATCATTCATTCTCACTGGGATTCCAGGGACAGAGTGTAGAGTGACTTCTGAAGCTGGAGATGGGGATGGGGTGGGGGGGGGGATGTTGAGAGGCAAAGAGACATAACTAGAAAAATAATGAGGTACTATGTCAGCTGGAAAGTTAGAGCTTTAATTAGGAGGTGATTAATATCAAGAAACTTTGGTTGTCAACCTTCTTCTCTCTTAAAGCAAGGCAGTCCGTGTGAGTGACCCGGGCTGGTGTTCTCTTTGCAGCCTGGATTAATGATAGAAACTTGGTAGATAATTCCTGCTCAGAAAGTCAGCCCTCCTAGCCAGGAAGTCCACCCTGAGTCCCTTCACAAGGATGGATGATATCGTACTGCTCCTCACACTCCACGACTGGAGAGGACATGGGTAGCAACCCTTTGGTTGTGCCGAGGTGGTCCTGGGAGGTCATTTATCGGGAACGAATTTAGAAAAAAGCAACATGGCAGGAATAAAAAGGAAAGGTCAGGGGACATGGTGAGGGGTCGTGGACCAGACGGCTGGACTCTTAAACAAAAAGGACTGAAGTGTCTAAGTAGCTGACACAATGAAGCAAGAGATATGAAGGAACAAACACAGGACAAGGTACAGGAGAATCGAGGGCTGATTCTAGACTTACTTAATGTTGAATGTTGAAATTTATGGCTGTGGAGTTTCTCTCACATGTCCGGTGACTTGTTTATACCTTGGTTTCCCCCAAAGTGCACTGGGACAGTGATAAAACCCATCATAAAATTCTGTGGAGGGCTAATAAATGCATGCAACATGCACACATATGTGGGCACAAATGTGTGTATGTATACACATAGAACTCAACCTGGTACATAGAAGTTTAGAAGAAATTCCATAAATACCCATTCTTCTTATTGCTTTTATTATTGTTGTTGTTGTTTCTGTTATCTTTGGAATCACATATTCTAGAGTCTGGGAACAGATCTTTGATCCTGAGGGACATTCTTAAACATCCTTCAAGGCTTTTGGGTCATATGACTAGTGACACGTTTTTGCTCTGGTTCAACCATTTCTCTTCATCCCCAGTAACCGAGGGTGAGGGATTGGGGCTGCCCTGCAGTTTATAATACCCTCTTATCGAATAGGGAAAGGGTTAACATTGGGCAGGGAGGGATAAGGGACCTTCAAGGAGGCAGAATGCAGCTGCAAGTTGGAGGCTAAAGCAGCGTGGTCTTTGGGGAAAGAAAAAGGATGTGGGTATTCCAGACCCCTCTGGGCTAGGTGCCAGGCGTGGAGCCTCACAAACTTTCTGATAAGGTCTCAATAAAAAGTCAGCGACAAAATTCCTCAGTAGCGACCCAGTGGGGGCCCCTTTCACTCTTTTCAGCTCTTGAGAGCTTTCTACTTTCTCTCAATAAACTCTATCACTTTGCTCCCTCTCTGTCGTCCGTGAGATTCATTTCTTCGACTCCGTGAGACCCATCCACGGGGTCTCCATGAGGTTAGTACAATTGCCCCTGTTTTACACATAAGGCAACTGTGCGTCAGGGAGATTAACTCGCTTACAAAAACTGGAACCACCTGGGGAAATTGGAAACCCTGGAATTGAACCAAGGCATGTTTGGTATTAGACTTCAATCTCTTCATCCCTCCTCTTTCTGCCTCCCAATAGCGCCATCATTAATAACTCATAAATGTGATTCAATGGCCCTTTTCTGCCTCTTGCCTTGCACTGCTCTCTAAGAGGCTTGACAAACCTTTCTGCTGAAGTCATCTGCTCTTTGTTTAAAGTTTATTTACTTAGAGAGAGAGAGAGAGAGAGAGAGAGAGAGAGAGCGCACACGAGGCAGGAACAGAGAGAGAGGGAGAGAGAATTCTCATTGTTAGCAAAGAACCTGATGTGGGGCTCGAACTCAAGACCTGTGAGAAACGCTTAACCGAGTGAGCCTCCCAGGTAGCCCTGAAGCCACCTGCTTTTAATCTTGTGATTTGTAAAGGTCAAAGGCACATCTCTGATGTTCTCAGTTGCTCTGCTCCTTCTTATCTCTGTTATCTGCTGAGTGTTCTGATACATCCCTCATCCTTTCCCTTAGGGGACCCAGCAGCCATGTATCTTGGTCTCCTTCACCCCCCCCCCCACCAGCTGACCAGCCCCCGCAGTGTGCTACAGCCTGGTAATTCTCAGCACCAGCAGCATCTTCAAAGAACTTGATAGACGTGCAAATTCCCGGGGCCCCTGTCCAGACCTCCTGCACCAGAAACGCTGGAAATGAGGATCTCTGGATGATTCTGAAGCACATACGATTTTGAGAACTACTGTGATGGTCCAGTAAGGTGGACCCACGCATTGTTCAGCATAAAAATTCTAAGAGGATCCTCTCTCGTTTCAATCCATGAAATGATACAATGTGAAATTCTCAAAAATGTTCTAACTCTCTTTATATGAATCCACCATGCTCGTGACTGAGATGGTTACAATAAAACCGGGCTTGTATATATGGGGGTGGGGTGGTGCACAGAAAAGACAAAGAAATCCTATTTGAATGCTAGACTTTAAAGGACACTGTTAGCTGGAAAGCAAACTCACAGAGTCTCAGTTACAAAAAAATACAGCGGTTACATTTTGGAAACCTGTATGTTAATTTCTGGCGCATGGGCTTATGCACCTCTTCCTCGCTACAACATAGTCTGACATTTGCTCTCCAAGTTCTTAAGGAAAATTATAGAGCAGCTACAACGTAGTCTGACATTTGCTCTCCAAGTTCTTAAGGAAAATTATAGAGCAGTGCAGGGAGTTGGGGACAGGCCAATGCCCAAAGTTGAGAGAGAAATTTAATTACGACACAAAGGATATGACCTGAGGTAGCAATGCTTATAAGAAAAACTGTCTTCACAGGAGAACAGTTAAACTTGACTGAATTCAACCAATTGAACTGATAAAAAGCTAATTATGGTATTTTTTTTTACCCCACTTTGCAGAATGAGCATCTGTTTTATTGCAGAAATACTGGTTTGATTCTGTGGCGCTGTCCAGAGCAATGGAGCATATCATGTAATATAAAAAATGTGTTCCATATTATCTTTCAAACATCTGAAAGCCTCCAAATCCCCAAGCACCGTGGTCCCTTTGGCTTCTCCTCTTAAACAAGCTCCTACACAGCGGGCAAAAACTTCAGGGAAATGATCCTTTTTTACGATATTGCCAGAGAGAAAGAGAGAGAGAGAGGGAGAGAGAGGGAGGATTGCTTTTCCTCTGGGCTCCCATTTTGCACCTGCCTTCGCATAGAAGTGGAGTGATTGTCCCAACGTCACACAATTACACAGATTTGGGAATCAAGTTCAGATTCCGAGTGCTTAGAAAGGGTGAGTAGAGCCGAATAGAAATAGAAGAAGGAAGTGTCAAGTATAAGCAGAACATCCATCTAGATGCTCAACTGTCTGAAAATGCCTGGTTCCAGAAAAATCAGAGAAGCACGCGTGTTTCATTCTGTAATTAATCCCCGTGCGAAGTAGGGCACCCTTGAGTCACCTGCCGTTACAAAGGGGATGTTGGCCAGGCTGGGCTCCTAAATGGCTCTTTAACCTTCCATGCAGCGTATTTCTGTTCTGTTTCTTTATCCCTTTAACTGCTCCCCTCTCCCCAGCACACCTCCTCCTAGAGTCTGTCATCACACCTCACCTATCCTGCATTGGAGCCCTAATAAGTTTCTTTTTGCCACAGGGAGCTTATTGCTAAGACTTTAATGAGCTGCAGATTGCATTTACTTCTCTGGTAAATTGTTCATCACCCTTGCAAGGAAAGACACATTTTTGCCATTTTCATTATTTGAGACACTCATGTTAAATCACCGTATGTGCACTTGTATTTTATTTTATTTCCACCCGTACATATCCATCCTTCAATTTCAATTATAAGAAGAATAAAATATTTACAATGTTCTGCCACCTTTAAATTTCTCAAATGAATTTTCTGAGCATTTTTCAGCTATAATAATTTTCTTCCAAAGACTGTTTCAATTGAATTCATAAAATGTCACGATACATGATACATGTACACCCTAATAGTGAAGAACTCCTGATTTTGGAGACAGGCTGGCTTGCCTTTTACAAGATGTGCTTCTGGTTACTAGACGTGGCTTACTTCAACTGTTCAATACCAGTAACAATGGTTAATATTTATGCTACGCCCCCTTAGTGCAAGGTACTGTGAGCACTTAACATGCATTTTCCCTTTGCAGCTCTATGATAATCATATGGGATGAGCACAAATATCAGTCCCATTTTACAGATGAGAAATCTGAGGTACAGAGACATCAAGCCGTTTGCTCAAACTCACACAGTTTTTGGGGCACCTGGGTGGCTCAGTCGGTTAAGCATCCAACTGCGGCTCAGGTCATGATCTCATGTCTCATGAGTTCCAGCCCCGCATCAGGTTCTGTGCTGACAGCTCAGATCCTGGAGCCTGCTTCGGGTTCTGTGTCTTTCTCTCTGTCCCCCTGCTGCTTGCACTCTGTTTCTCTCTGTCTCAAATGAACAATATTACTTTTTTGAATCACACACTTCATAAACAGGAGACTGGGATTCAAACCCAGGCAAGATACCTCCAAAGTCCACTCCCAGGGTCATGTTCTTTTAAATTCAGGTTTCCTCTTTTGTAAAACGGGGGTATTGTTACGGACCTGAAGGGTTCTTGAGAGAATGAGGAAAAAGAATGGGGCTGAAACACGCAGCACAATGCCTGACTGGTGCCCAATGAGGACTTTTTCTAAAGATCACCATGAGGAACTTCCCAAGGTTACAAGCAAGTAAACAGCTCAAAGGTATTCAGGAACTTAAGGGAAAAGTCAAACAAATGATCATGACTTTAGGGGAATTTAGAAGTTGGGAACAACTAAACATGAAGATTGACATTTTGGGGGAATAGGACCTCACCTCTACTTCCAGAATCCCTGATGTATTAAAACAAACAAACAAACAAACAAACAAACAAACAAAACCTCAGAGACAAAAAAAAAAAAAAAGGAAAAAAATGTAGGACTACTTACATTGGTTTTTCTAATCTCCCAGGTTATTTTTCCCTGCCTTTTTCTTACATTCACTTTGTTCTTCCTAGAAATTTTCCAGGGATAAAGCAAAACTCTAAATGCTTTGTTATGGTTTATGAAAGGAAAGAAGCATCTTTCCAACGCCCCCCTCTGGGCCAAGACCTTGGCTTAGCTCACTGGACCCTCTCACACTGTCACGAGAAAGATGCTATCATCCCACACTACAGATGAGGACATTTGCCTCAAGTCCATGGAACTGACCTTACCCTCTATCTTGCCTTCAATCCCGAGATAAGCTCAAAGGAGTTCACTCTCACGTGGACCCATAAGTAACACAGTCTACATCAACAAAGAAAATCCCGCGCATCAGATTTCAAGAAAAATCCTTCCATTTGTTTATTAATGCAGGAAGCGCTCTCCTCTCACGGCTCTGTGTCTGCTCCCTTGGGGAAGAGAAACCAGTCTTTGCGCGTTGTTTTTGTGGCTACAGATTGACCCTTGGTTTAGCGCACCTCCTTGTCAAGTACCTGGGGCTTCTTGCTGTATTTGGATTTTGACCCCCCCAGCATCCATTTGCTAACTTTTGATTCTCCTGGTTAGACTAGACGAGATACAGATGCTGTGAGCTGAGTGGCGCCTTCAGTTCTCATCCCGGCGCTGTCCATGTGCTTGCAAACAGCCCAAATCCCCCTTCCCCACCTTGTCGTGTCGGCCTCTGCTATAGGAGGATTGCGCTAACTTAATCTTAATCCTGAGCCACAATCGTCCTGTTCTCCACTGCCACCTTGCCTTGCCCTTCTTCTCCTTCTTTTGCTAAGTGTATTTTTTTAGGCTGAGAGAGACAGAGACAGAGTCACTTGGGGAGGGGCAGAGAGAGAGGAAGAGAGAGAATCCCAAGCAGGCTCTGCACTGTCAGCACAGAACCTGACTTGGGGCTCGAACCCGTGAACCTGCGAGATCCTGATCCGAGCAGAAACCAAGAGCTGATCCCTCGACGGACTGAGCCACCCAGGTGCCTCAAGCTTTTCCCTTCTTATAAGATGGAAGCGAGCTCACTTATTTCCAGAATGACGTGGTTTTATTTTTTCCCCTTTTCTGGACTGGTAGAAAATAATGAAAGCTCGAGTCCTAAACACAGAGATAGGGGGAAGTTGAAGTTCTCTTTTTATATCAGACATCTAGGCTCCCTGGAGGCTCTCCCAGACCTGCTTTTCCTTCACTCTAGAACTTTCTCCTGGCAAGGCATTCCTTTTGGCAGTTTTTTTTTCTTTTTCTTTTCTTTTCTTTTTTCTTTCTTTCTTTTTTTTTAACACAGTAATGTAGGTAGGTTGATTTCAAAGTCTTCGGGTGAATTAGTTTGATGATATGTCCCTGAGGAGACATTACCTCAATGGAAAAGAGCCAAGAGGGGAGTAGGTACTTAGCATTAGCAAGTAAGCAGATAGGAGTTTGCATCCGGTCATAGAAACCCACATGAAAGAAACAGGCAAAAGGAGCCTGGATCTGACTCTTTAGAGAGAGACCCTGGCTTAGTCATGTCATCCAAATAGGATTCAGCTTCCTTCAGCTGTGCTAAGTGCCCATGAGATTCCGGTTTAAATTGAAAAATCCTACTGAGAGAGAAGCAGGTGATGGCATTGCCAGAATGCACAGCCCCCTTGTCTCTCTCCTCCCAGCCTCACTTCTCGGTAACAGTGAACCCTCGTCCTGAGCGTGGGTTTCTAACACCGCCTCCTCTTGAGGACATGTCAACTGATGACAGCCTTCCCTCAATTCTGATTGTGCTCGCTCTCCAATATCTTTATCATCTCTTCCTCTACTGGCTCTTTCCATAAAGGAATTAAAGCACTTTGGGCTCTCTCTATACAAGGGGAGAAAAATTGTGATTTTCTCTTGGCCCCATGACTCCTGTAGGTATTGCGAACTCACTGCCCTCCTCCAAGAGCCAACCGTGCCATTTTTCTAGATGTTTCCCCACTGTATCCATTCTCCTAACCCCTCGTCTTCTTGTTTTCTCCCTTCTCTTCTGGTTTTCCTTTTTAAATATTTGTTGTTGTTGTTGTTGTTGTTGTTGTTGTTTTTCTTCTGGGAGCCACCTTTATATGGCCACTATTACTTTTATTTAAAGACATTATTTGTTGGCTCTGGGCAGAAAAGGTAAGAATTTAGCTCATTTCTTTTTCTCTCTGTTCCTTTGCCATTTCGATAGTTACTTCTCTCCACTTCTTTCCTAAGTCATCAATTTTATGTTGTCTTTGTGGTTACCCATTATTTACAAGAAAATATGAGCACACCCTTCCTTCGTCTTTACCTACCCACTGCCGTCTCCCATCCTCTGTAAACTGTACGTTGACTTTTACGTTGCAAAAATGCATAACATGTATTTTCTGTTCTCTAAACATTATTCCATCTTCTGGTTTGTCAAAGGTTGATCCCTAAAGTTGCACATAAACCAGTGTTATTTCCATTTACCTTTTTTGCATAGTTGTGATTAAAAAAAAAAAAAACATGTTTTTTTACACTCTTGAGAATTTTTTCTACCTTCTTAGTAATTCTAATAGCTGGGATTCACCGCATATCTCCTTTTGCAGTTTATAGATTTAATATTTTAATTTAGACCACCAGCTTTCTGGGCGTGATTTTCAACAGTGACTTTGTGCTCTAACTAATATCTACCTCAAGCCATATTTTGCTATTGTCCATCCTATAAATTTTGTTGTAATTTAAGGCATGCAACTGTGTATAATATTAAAACAATTTCTACAGTTACAATAGCATGAGTATTTGGGGGAGGAAGGCTTTTACTGAATTCAAACTATAAAACACATGTCTTTTGAGAAGCACATATTCATAAGAGATTAAATATTTAACATATTTTTTATTTAGAGAGGAAGATGGCCTTAGACTTGGCTAAGCATATTTTTTAAAGGTAGTAATAAATAACAGAATGTTCAGCCCTTACCAGTTCACCCTTTTTTAGAGTTATCTAAAGAACTGAGGTGAGTGGAATTTTTCATATACCGAAATGAGATTGGAAAGACACATTTGAAGATGCTCTATGGTATAATAGAAACACTCCATACTCCCATTTCTCTATCACTGCTTTATTATATATAACACCCTATAAAATCATAGTTGTTTTAATCTCCCTTTTCATAATCATTATCATGGTTGTCATTTTAGCATTAAAAAAAGATCAAATTAATCTACAGCAATCTCTGGGTCTCCCTCATTTCCAAACCCATTAGCTTTATTATTTTTTTTTTTAATTTCAGCTTCATTGAGGTATAATTGACATATAAAATTGTAAGATATTTAAAGTGTACATCGTGGTGATTTTATATACATATACATTGTGAAGGGATTCCCCCCTGCCATCTAGTTAATTAACACATCCATCACCTCACAGATTTGCTTTTTTATGAGTGTAAGAACACTTAGATTCCACTTTCTTAGCAAATTGTAATTATACAATACAATAGCATCAACTAGAGTCACAATGTTGTACATTAGATCTTCAGACCTTGTTTATCTTCTAGCTGAAAATGTGTACCTTTAACCAGCTTCTCCCTATTTTCCCCAAACTGCAGCCAGCCACTAGCAACCACTACTTTTCTCTGATTCTTTGAGTTTAACTTTCTTTTCTTAGATTCCACACATAAGTGATACCGTGTGGTGTTTGTCTTTGTCCAGCTTACCTCACTTAGATCGATGCCTTCAAGGTCCATCCATGTTGTGCCACATGGCAGGATTTCTTTCTTTCTAATAGCTGAATAATATTCCACTCTGTGTGTGTGTGTGTGTGTGTGTGTGTGTAATTGATCTCACATATTCTTTATCCATTCATTCATTGATGGACGCTTTGGTCATTTCCCTCTCTTGGCTACTATAAATAATGTCGCAATGAACATGGGAGTGCAGATGTGTCCAGCTTTCATTCCCTTTGGATATACCCAGAAGTGGGATTCCTAGATCATATGATAATTGTATTTTTAATTTTTTTTTTGAGGAACTCAACACTGTTTTCCATGGTGACTGCACCAATCTGTATTCCCACCAATAGTGCATAAGTGTTCCCCCGTTTTCTGAATCCTTGCCAACATCACTGAACACTTTTCTTTATATGGTCGCTATTCTGGCAACTGTAATGTGATATCTCACTGGTTTTGATTTGTATTTCCTTGATGATGTGTGATGTTGAGCATCTTTTCATGTATCTGTTGGCTATTTGAATGTGTCCTTTGGAGATGTCTTTTCAGTCCTTTTGCTCATTCTTTAATTAGATTATTTGGCTACTTTTGCTATTAGGTTGTATGAGTTCTTTGTATATTCTGGATATTAATCCCTTATCCAACAGGCAATTTGAAAATATCTCGTCCCGTTCTGTAGATTGTCTTTTTATTTTGCTGATGGTTTTCTTTGCTGTACAGAAACTTTTTAGTTTGATGTAGTCACATTTGTTAATTTTTGCTTTTGTTGCCTTTGATATTGGTGTTAAATTGAAAAAAATTATTGCCAACACCAACATTAAGGAGTTTATCCCTTATGTTTTCCTTTAAGAGTTTTATGGTTTCAGATCTTAAATTCCAGTGTTCAATCCATTTTGAGTTAATTTTTGTGTTTGGTGTAAGATAAGGATGTGGTGTCATTGTTTTGCATATTGACTGTCCAGTTTTCCCAACACCCTTTATTAAAGAGATTATCCTTTCCTCATTGTATATTCTTGACTCCTTTATTGTCAATTAATGGACCATATATGCTTTGGTTTCTTTCTGAGCCTTTTATTCTATTCCATTGGTGGATGTGTCTATTTTTAATGCCAATACCATGCTGTTTTTATTATTACAGCTATGTAATACAGTTTGAAATCTACAGTACAAAATGTGATGCCTCCAGCTTTGTTCTTCTTTTTCAAGATTTCTTTGGCTCTTTAGGGCCTTTTGTGATTCCTTACAAATTTTAGGATTGCTTATTCTGTTTCAGGAGGCAGGGTGGAGAATGTCATTGGAATTTTAATAGGGATTGACTTGAATCCGTAGATTGCTCTGGAGAGTATGGACATTTAAACAATATTAATTATTCCAATCCAAGAACGTGGAATATCTTTCAATTTATTTGTGTCTTTTTCAATTTATTTCACCAACGTCCTATAATTTTCCATGTATAGAGCTTTCACTTCTTGGTTATAGTTATTCATAGGTTTTACTCCTTTTGTTGCAATCATAAGTGGAACTGCCTTCTTAATTTATTTTTCTGATAGTTCATTTTCAGTGTATAGAAATGCAGCCAATTTTTGTGTATTGATTTGGTATCCTGCAACTTCACTGCATTTGTCTTTTAGTTCTAACAATGTTTTGATGGAAACTTTAGGTAAGGCCAGTAGCTTCAAATTCAGTGTGCATTAATTTCTAAAAGTACTCTTTCATTCATTTAGTCATATTCTAAAAGTTTGCTTCAATCCAAGGTCCCCCCCCCACCCAGAGTTACTCACATGTTTATAAACTCTGACATGAAAAAAAAATAAAAAAGAAAGAAAGAGAAAAGGGAAGGAAGGGAAGGGAAAGGAAAGGAAACGAAAGGAAACGAAAGGAAAGGAAAAGAAAGGAGAAGGGGATGAGGAAGCAAGAAAACATACTAAAACTTCTCTTTGAAAGTAAAATATGTCACTTATACCTTCAGTGATTTCAAGTTTAGAATCTTTTGGCGCTCAGATGCAAGAGGAAGGGTCATGAAAAACATAGTTTGGTCTATAAAAGAAGGAAAGAGCTTGCCACCCTATATTTCAATCCATTTGATCCTACCACAGTACCCGCTCATTTTTTTAAATGTCATTTACTCGTGGCAGAGGCAAACAGTCTCACCTCCTGAAGGTGTTACCTTGTTAAGAAGCATAATGCCTTCCTAATAAAAATCTACGTGATTTATAGCATGTACACAGAGGAAGCAGATTTGGGGTAAAAATTGACAGCTATGGAAGTATCAGAAATGCCAGCTGCTGCACTGTGGTTCCCACTGGAAAGAAATTTGTCCTCTTGCTGGGAGCCATCTGTATAGGAGTAGAAAGACTCACTCCCAGGAAGTCTCACCGTATCTGTGGCTAAAATCATCTAAACAGACTCTTTTATGGTCCCTTCATGGTTTTTAATAACAAGGAAATTAATAGTACATGTTTTAATATCATTGCAGACAAGAATAACTGGAAATATCAAGTAATAACTAAACATTAAGGGTGCTGTGTTCAGAATGTGTTCGGAATGTGTTCCTTCCTTCTTTGACTATTCCTTCCGTGCTCTCTGATCACGCCTCACCCCAAGTGGGCTAAGGACCCCTCTCATGGTGCCCACCAGAGTATCTTTTGCTCAACCTTTGTAACAGCTGATGCACTGTGCCTTAATTATCGTATCCCTTTCTGTTGTTAGCCGAAGGCAGAGATTGCGTCTCTTTGGAACGCACAACCCCCAATATGTGGCTCAGTTCCTGGTGTATAATCGGCACTTAATAAATTTTAATGAATGAACAAACCTGCGTGGCACTGCACAGGCAGTTTCTCATCCGATTAGTACAATTATCCTGCTGAGTGAAAGCACAGATGATTTTATTAACACCCCCTTTTATATGGGAGTGGGAGCATAAAAAGCTCAGGGACACGATCTGCAAAGGTTACCCTGTGAATCAGTGGCAGAGGGGGTACTCCAAGCTCTGCTCTCTCAAGCTGTTGACACCGCAGCACACAGGTGACGGTGAGTGACAGGTCTAGTGCCCGGGTCTCCTCAGACAAGATGGGGAGTCAGGGACCTAGGCATTCCCTAAGCACTACGGCTTTGAGCAAACCACTTAGGCTCTATTTCCTCATATTACCTAGGTAGAGAAAGTGGGCAGACACATGTGAAGGTGTGTTACAAAATAAAAACCCCAAGTAAACTAATGTTCTAGTCAATTATAATCCAAAATCATTTACAGTCCAAACATCCAGACATTTATAATCCCAACATTTATAATCCACACAGCCAAAAGCGGCCATTTCTTCATCCATCCGGGAGAGTCTATTGAGAGACTAACTAGTTTCCTCGTTTCCACTCTTAATATCCACTCCCCTACAATACATCTTCCACGTGGTAGCTAAGTGACCTGGCCAACAGGTGAAGCTTGTGTCTCCTAATTTAAGCCTTCCAAGGGCTTCTGGAATCTCAAACCATTAGGTCGCAACATGATCCTTCCGGAGACGATTGATCTCTGCTCACATTTCCAGTTTTATCGAGACCCAGTCTCACCCTACTGGGTATACGCTTGTCTCATTGGTCTTTTACCCTTCCTCAAAACAAATATGTAAGGGACGGCAGATAAATGTGTGGTGTATGTGTATGTATGTGTGTGCGTGTGTGTGTGTGTGCGTGCACGTATATATGCGTAGTGTGTGAGAACTCTATATGTAATGTGAAGGTCTTTTGCAAAATGAAACTACTCACATCATAAGATATTTTTCTAGCCATTTAAAATAGTGTCTAAAATGTCCATTTCTCATTTAGGGAGTATCTATTAAGGTCTACATATATCTATATTTATCTATAATTATCTATTCTTTACTTGAGAGAGGCTTCCTGGCCTCCTAGACTAGTTCTAGACTAGGGCTTTAGCTCTCTGTCCTAGGCTTCTAGAAATCCATAGAACCTTATTTTTTGCTTTCATAAAACTTACCACACCTGGGACACCTGAGTGGCTCAGTCAGTTGAGCATTTGAGTCTTGATTTTGGCCCAGGTCATGACCTTACGGTGGTGGGATTGAGCCCATGGGGCTCCATGATCTGCCGTGAGCCTGCCTGAGATTCTCTCCCTGTCTCTCTCTCTCTGTTCCTCTCTCTCCATGTCAATGAAAAGAAAATTATCACAATCTTTCCATGTCTGTCTCTACAGAAACCTATACGTTCTCTGAGTCCAGAAAAGATGTTTGTTATCTTATTCATTACCATGTACTACGAATTTAGTATAGTTGCTATTAATGTAATAAATGCCAAGTGAATAAGTGTTGGATGGACACTTGATGAAGAGATACAAAAATGTAACTTAATATGCTGGGTTTGAGTTAAGTGAAGGGCATAGAAAACTGAAATACGTTGTGACAAATGCTATGAAAAGACATCTATGGCTTTGTTTTTTAAGTATTCAGTCCTCTTTCTCTTACTTATTTTGGAGACCCACACCATCCTATCCCTCTACTCTTGACATCTTTTATCCAGGCGAGCTGACCCCAATGCCTTGTTCCCTGGATGTGCATATGACCAAAACAAGGGCCTTCAAGGTCAGTACTGGTACGTGGACAGTGACTGCAGAAAAGCGAGACCTTGCCTCTCAGTTGTTGAGCTTGGTGGAATGTAAGCTTCGATCTGTGGGGGGCTGTCTTTGCACCACATGGGGGAGTCCACTTAAAAATGAGATCAGTGTCTGGGAAAGAGGAGTTGAGCTAGCAGAAGAGAGACCAAATTCTGAAGATACTGTTGGAACGTTTTTATCAGATCGTGACTTGACGTTGCCAATGTCTTGACTTTTACTTTGAATGAAATAGCCAATTTTAATCGAAATTAAATTAAGTTTAGCTTAAGTCAGTCTGAGTTCAGTGTCTGTAAACTACAATGGAAAATGTTTGAACTCATTCTTAGAGGCAAGTGCAAGGAGCAATGATAGATGCCTTGCCCAAGGGGAGACAGAGGGTTTCAGAGAAGCCCACATGGAGGACATTCCTGAAGCTAAACACAAATTACGGTTGTTAATACTCGAGAGAAAATTAAACTTGAGCTTGGTACCAATTGCATTTTGGGCACTCATGCCCTTGATAGAAGGCACTGAGTCATACCTAAATGTATGACCTTATCACTTACAGCCAAAATATAAATAAGCCCATACATACACTTAGCCCATAATCTTCCCTTTCCTAATCCCTAATTATCCAGATTTTTGCAGGGCAGCATAACTTCCCAAGCTATGCACCTACCAGAATAGTAACCAAAGAATCAGATCTTGAACCCACTCTAATCGCACCATTTACCAGTAGTATTAAAATACCACAGGAAAACTTCTCAGTTTCTCTTAATTTCACAGATCCCCTCTTCTTTATCCATAAAATTATGCTAGAAATTTATAGCTATGTGGATGGAACGGGAGAGTGTTATGCTAAGTGAAAGAAGTCAGGCAGAGAAAGACAGATACCATATGTTTTCACACATATATGGACCCTGAGAAACTCAACAGAAGACCAGAGGGGAGGGGAAGGGGGAAAAAAAAGGTACAGAGAGGAAGGGAGGCAAACCATAAGAGACTCTTAAACACTGAGAACAAACTGAGGGTTGATGGGGGGGTGGGGGAGAGGGAAAATGGGTGATGGGCATTGAGGAGGGCACCTGTTGGGATGTGCATTGGGTGTTCTATGGGGACCAATTTGAAAATAAATTTCATATGAAAAAGAAAGAATGAGAATTAAAATACCACATGATCATTCAAAAAACAAGAAATACCTACTTAAAAATGGGTTAACATATAATAAATGCCCAGCATGGAGCATAGCACATCATAGAGGATTATGTTTAGTTAGCTAAAATGTTCTGAAAGAATTCTGCAACCTGACTTCTCATGCTAAAAGATTTTACACAATTTCTTCAATTTAAGTATAATGTCTAACACAACTTGAAGAGTCAATAACTCTTTCTGGAGGAAATAAAATAAAACGGAAGACCATCATAGGGTTAGGACCCACTTTGTTTCAACTTTCTTCTCTGTCCACTGTAGCCATGATTCTATGTTCACTACTCCATGCATACCTCATCTCCAAATTCAACAGATGTATTTTATCTCTTACCAAACTTGACCTCTATGTAACATTAAATCCCATAAGCCATTTTTCTTTTCTTAAAACTATCTCCTCTGTGTTTCAAGGAATTGTTTCCATTTTCTACTTTGTGAACACCTCTCTCTCTGTTGAGTTGGTTAGCCTTTCTCTAAACCTAATTACTAAAAGCTGGTCTTTAGATGGGGCCTCTGGGTGTCTCAGTCAGATAATGGTCTGACTTTGGCTCAGGTCATGATCTTGCGGTCTGTGAGTTCAACCCCCGCATCGGGTTCTGTGCTGACAGCTCGGAGCCTGGAGCCTGCTTCGGATTCTGTGTCTCCCTCTCTCTCTGCCCCTCCCCTGTTCACATTCGGTCTCTCTCTCAAAAATAAACATTAAAGAATTTCTTTTAAAAAATTGTGTTTAGGTGATTACCATGGGAAGAGGGAAATGGGGAGTTATTGTTTAATGGGAACAGAATTTCAGTTTGTGAACATGATAATTTTTGGAGATGAATGGTGGTGACCATTGCACAACATTATGAATGTATTGAATGTCACAGAATAATGCACATAAAATTGGTTAAAATGGTAAATGTTACATATGTTTTACAACACTAAGAAAGTTGGTATTTGTCCAAATTTTTTGTCCCCGTCTTCTTAGTGTTCAATATTTTCTTTTATAGTAATCCCACCCAAGCTGAAACTTTCAACTGTCATTTATACTCTATCCTTTAAACTTAATTTTAAAATCTATTATCTTCAGTGTCAAATGATGCCCTGGACCCATCGATTTGGTCACTCAGAAATCATTCACTGCATGCCATTTACACATCCAACACTGAGCTAGCAATTAGGTATAAGTTGTAAACCAACAGGTATTTTTATTTAAATATTGGACCTAGTTAGGGTTCTGTCCAAATTAATCCTGAAACCAGGAGTTGGGTACCGATCATTTGGGGGAGGGAGGGTTATGAGAAGCACAAAAGGATAGGAAGCAGGGAATGGTACGTTCATGAAGAGGGTGCATCATTGTGGGGTGTGGGCATTTCATCCATTGGGGACGCTCTCCAGGCTATATGGAACTACCTTGGAAGGATCCCACCAGAGCTTGGAAAGGCTGGCACATATACGCACAACCCCCACCTTGCACTGTTTGCAGGTTGTCCCCATGTACATTAACGACTTCACACTTCCTCTAGATCGTGCCTGCTGGAAGGCAAACGAGTCCCCATGATGCTGGAGAAATTCCTCAAGCAAGAGGGACTTGCTTCCAGACTCCTTTGTGTTTTTTTTTTAAATTTTTTTTAATGTTCATTTATTTTTGAGAGAGAGAGACAGAGAGTGAGCGGGGGAGGGGCAGAGAGAAAGAGAGACACAGAATCTAGAGCAGGCTCCAGACTCTGAGCTGTCAGCACACAGCTCCATGCGGGGCTCGAACTCATGACCCGCGAGATCGTGGCCCAAACCGAAGTCAGATGCTTAACCGACTGAGCCGCCCGGGTGCCCGCTCGGAGCCTGGAGCCTGCTTCAAATTCTATGTCCCCCTCTCTCTCTCTGCTCCTCCCCTGCTCACGCTCGGTCTCTCTGTCCTTCAAAAATAAATAAAAACATTAAAAAAAAAAAAAGATCACAGTCTTCAAGTACTTTCCCTCTAATGGCACACTTGCGGTATAACAGAAGCGAGTTTCAGACCCACATATGACTGACTTCCAAATCCAGTCTCATCTTCCTCTTCTGTAAAATGGGGCTAATGGTATTTTTTTTCAAAGCATTGGTGAAAGAGTTAGAGATGTTACCATCTATGTAATATCAGGCATGGTGCCTCCCAGGGTAGATATTTCATACACGTTGGTACCTCTCATGGGCAGAACTGGTTCATCTCTTTCTTGGTAGAGGACCAAGAAAGTATGCCTTCTTTCTGTTGTCAGCACCTGAAATAGTCACAGAAGTTCAATAGAAGAATGCTCAGTCTTAAGTCTTTTCCCTCTGTGTCTCCTGCCTTCCATCACCTTCCATTCCAGCTTACCTTCTGTATTTTCACTAAAATGATATATCTAAAATAAAAAAACCTTCGGGCTGCCTGGGTGGCTCAGTCATTTAGAGGTCCAACTTTGGCTCATGTCATGACCTCAGGGTCCGTGAGTTCGAGCCCCGCCTCAGGTTCTGGGCTGACAGCTCAGAGCCTGGAGCCTGCTTCAGATTCTGTGTCCCCCCGCCCTTCTCTTTCTGCCCCTCCCCCACTCATGCTCTGTCTCATTCTCTCTCTCAAAGATAAATAAATGTTAATTTTTTAAAAAAAATAAAAGCCTTTAAGGGTTATTGCCACTTACACTGTAATCCACAATTGTTCAGAGTGTCACTGAATGCGTTTCATGGTCTGTGCTGTTTTCCTGCACACACAACACCAAACTATCCAGGGTCCCCTGGTGGTCCTGTGCTGCCTCCTTCTAAAGGCTTCTGTGCCCTCACTCTGCCTGGGATCTTCTTCTCAAACGGGTCTTCATCCCCAGATCAGGTCAGTCCCCCTCTGTGAATGCGTCTTTCCTTAACCGCTGAGCTCCTTAGCTGCCTTGGGCTTAGTTTATAAGAAACCCTTTAGGGTCCCCTCCGAACCTTACGCACAGTCTGCAGAGCATTTGTTGCAGCCTCTTGCAGAAGCCGTACACCACGAGAGAAGAGATTATATTGTATGTACTGTCTTTAATCCCAAAATCTAATCAATGAGATAATAAAAGAGTGTGTAGTGTTTAATGGGCCAATTGAACACAGTTGTAGCTCCTGCTAGCCTTTCTGAAAGTCCTCAATGAAATAGTCTCAGATAGTTTTACAAGCAGAAGTTTCATCTTAGTAAGTCATGGCATGCAAGTAACGAGAATTGACTGAGCAACGTTTTTGCACAAATTGATCGGAAAATACAGGGGGGATGAGAACACAGAGGTTTCGGGAACCAGCGGAAAACTCCGCCAAGTGCCAGTTGATATTATGCTGTCTCTTACACTCTGGTTGGCGAAGACACTCCTGAGGTGTACATTTAGCCGTAAATAATTAGTTCGATTACTGGAGATGGGGAGTGGGAGTGAATAACAGGTGATGGCACCAGTATTAATAAGTCCATGAAGATCTTTACTCATTGCACAGATATTTGTGAGTATGTGCCAGGCAATGAGTAAAGGATACAGCTTCTGGTCTGGGCCCTGCTCTGGTGCAAGGAGGAAGGATCCCATGTGGAATCCTGGTGACCCACCTGGGTGCCTTTTGGTATCCCTTCCCCAGTTTTAATGGTAAAAGGATAGGCAGGGCAACCTCTGACTGAGAAAGACATCATGACCAGAGGGTCAGGTCCCTCAAAGATGAGGATCTGGGTCTGCAAGCTATCTAACGAGGCCAGCAGCAAGAGTAGCCGAGGGGAAGAGGAATCTAGAATGGACAATGCAGCAGAGAGGTGATTACACCAGTTGCAGCCTTGAGACCAACAACAGCTGGATGAACATCGTTTATCCTTCTATCTTTCATGTTACAAGCTCCCCTCAAGAATAGAGTTCCACCAGGGGGCACCAGGGTGGCTCAGTCGGCTAAGCATCTGACTTCGGCTCAGGTCACCATCTCATGGTTCGTGGGTTCGAGTCCTGCCCTCAGGCTCTGTGCTGACAGCTCAGAGCCTGGAGCCTGCTTCGGATTCTGCGCCTCCTTCTCTCTCTGCCCCTCCCCTGCTCGTGCTCTGTCTCTCTCTGTCTCTCAAAAATAAATAAATGTAAAAAATAAAAATAAAAATAAAAAAATACAGCTCCACCAGAATCCTGCAGAAACTGTTTTGACTGTATATGGGTAAATTCATCGGAAGCACACAGGGGTGAACAATGGCAGACATAGAGATTCACTGTTCAGAGCCACCTTCATGAAGGATTTATTGCCCAGTCAGGAGGCTACAGTCAAGAAACAGTCTCCTGCTGTTATTTCCATCAGAGTCTGTCTGTAGAGAACTGTCTCATCTAAGGTCATGTCCTCCCTAAAGCAGCATGCATCTTGTGACCGAGTGAAGCGAGGTGGGTATAAATCTGAATGATCAGATACCTCAAGGCTCAGTATATGAGTATAAGCTTGTAGCGGATTTCGCCTGAACTACAGCCCACTTGTGGATGGTCTTGGTAGATCATTGCAAGGCAAGTCTCCCAATGGGTAGAGATTGGATTATTCACTCTGTGTTGAACGAGAAGTTCCCTGAGGTCAGCTTCTATGTGAAACTTGGGCAGTGGCAGATGAAATGGCCTGGCCGGCCAGAAGAAATGTGAAAGGAGAAAGACTGGAAGATGAGTAACAAGGAGGTCTGGGATAAGGGGAGGAGGGCAGGCAAGGAGATCAAGAAGGGCGTCCGTCAGTTTTATGTTGATTTCCACTAGTGTGCATTTATCACGAAAGGTGTGCTCACCAATCAAGGAGAAACAATGCCTCGGCCACCTCCTAACAGCATTACAATAAGGGCACTGGCTGTGCTGATAAAGATGGAGGAGATGCGTGAGGCCCCACTAGCCAAAACCGACCTCCCCTCTGCCACCGCCACAGTTCAACCTGCCGGCGACAGAGCTCAACTCTTGGACCCAAAGGGGCACCGTTACTTAAAGAGATCAAGTGATCACTTGATGGAAAGTGACCGCATCGAATGTCTTCCAACCTGGAAATATAAGCAATTCATTCTGACAAGAATAGACCTATGAATACGTGAATCCACATGCATTGTGGGTATGGTCATGGGTTCCCTTCCGTTTTTGCAAGGCCTCAAAGGCATCTTTGTGTGGACCTGTGATTACAAGATCCGCTTTTCATATGTCACCACTTTGAATCAAAGACCTATATATGGTGCAGTGTCCCCAATAAGATGCCTATGTGCCACAAGAAACCCAAAAGTGAAAGGAGTAGAGTCCGTGCTTGCCATATCTCCTGGTGACTCACTTGGGGAATGTATGCTTCTTGTCCCCATGCTGTGAGTGGAAGCATAATTAGCTTTTTCTACAACCAGATCTTTCTCATGCCCTGCTGTGTCCCTTTGGACCACAGTCACCACCTGTCACATATAGATTGCTGAAGTGTATGAAATACACATCAGGCTACTGTAGTCCCCAGATTTTAGTTTTGCCAAATGTCTTTTGAAATCCTTGTTCATTTGACTTGAAGTGAGAGAAAAGCATAATTCCCATTGTCCCCACGGGGGGCGGGGGGGGAGGGAAAATTCCCTAGAACTGAGTTTCTTTAAGGAAACGCTCTCTCTTGACCCCTGTTTTCAAATCCTGTTACCCAAGGTTACAAACATACGCTAAAGATAACACATGGGGGGCTTTGAATGCCAGGCCAGGGAGGTTGAAAAACATTAAAAATCATCCAAACCAAATTCTGGTGATGTTTGTTCCTGCCTTTATAGATATTTCTTTGCCTTTGCTTGTATTTTCTGCTAACACTCAAAAATGCCAATGGCATAGGCATGTTGGAGCCGGGTGGAAATTTGGCTTTCATTATATGCCTCAGATAATATATCGGCTCCCATTGATTTGAAACTGGACTGAGGTCTTCTAAAGAGACTTAAATTTCTTTTCTGGGTGTTTAGATTGGACCAATTTCACTCAATTTTGAATTTCATTACAAACTGCCTTCTGAATTCAATGGAAAGCCCATTTCCCTTGCAAGTCCACCAAAAGCATCTCTCCAAATTGCACTTGAACTTTTCTTAATGGGATATCAGCAACCTCCATGATAAATATTGATCTTGTATTCAGTCATTCTAAAATAAAACATTTCCCATTTTCATGTGTTTCAGCCTGTGGAGGCAAATGCCCCAAAGAAGAGGCTGGTCTTCACTTTTCATCAAAAAACCTAGTGCAGCTGGTTTGTACTGTGCCAGGAGGATCTGAACAGGTTTTTCAATGCCTTCTCCTCAAATCAGCCATTAGATCTTGAAGCCCAGTAGTCAAGGGCTTATTGAAAATTTGTGGTGTCAGTAAGAGAATTACAAGGATACTCGCGTATAATATATACACCCGGGAAAGGCAGTTCTCTTTGTT
Source organism: Panthera tigris (assembly GCF_018350195.1). NCBI lineage: Eukaryota > Metazoa > Chordata > Mammalia > Carnivora > Felidae > Panthera > Panthera tigris. The sequence continues at coordinate 195,161,570 of NC_056663.1, read as the reverse complement.
CATGGAAAGCCTATCATTTGGCCTGAGACTACTAATGTAAATACCTAAAAGTTTTATAAAATTTAAACTGCAGGGGGAAAAAAATGAAAGTATTATCTGTTTTTGATTAACACATCCGAGGTCTGGCTGTCTCTTGCCTGAGTCTTTCTAAATTCATCTCTCTACTCTAGGCATATAATCTTCCCTCTAAAACCTTGATTTTATCCTGGAACATCTGAGCCCCCCCCCCCAAATTTTAGCAGTTCTCCATGGTTTAAATGTTCAAATTCTTAGTCTAGGGATCTAGAATATTTGTATTCTGGTTCCCAATTATTCCTACACCCCCGTTGCCCCTGACTCCTACAAGGATGAATCCTTTCCTTAAGTACCGTGACCCGGTTAGGATACAGAATATTCTGGCCTTCTCCTGCTTGTATCTCAAGAACACATAGTCCTCTCAAATGGTTTTCCAATGGAAAGATTTCATACTACAGAGTCTTAGAGAAGAACTTGGAAGCAGGCTTCTTTGGGAGATACCCCTGAAAACAGGAGTGAAGGAATGGGGACAGTGGGTCAAGCAGAGGAAGGTACATTATAAAGCAGATCACTGTTGTGAACAAATGGGCCTCAGTGCTTATGGGCACTTTCTTTAACAACCTATCAGAAAGAGTGTCAGCATTGTGTCCAAAGCTGGAAGCAGGGACATCTACTTCTAATCTTCCATTCCTCAATAGTGGGGGGTTCCTGGAAGGCATTCGTTCACCTACCTTTATGCACTGCACCAGGTACAGGAGCTAAATAGCCTTCAGTAAGAAGAGATCTCTGCAGCAGAAAGTAGAACGTCACTGTGTCTCTTTGGGGCGCAATACAGTCAAAGTACATGGAACTGTCCAACAGGACGTCACTCAGATCAGAGGTGGGCTGGGAGCCATGGTCCGTGGCATCAGTAACATTGGCTCATCTTCCATTGGTACTTCAAAGTGAGCCCAAGAGGGATGCATGGTTGCTTTGTCCTGGTCCCTGACTTCGATGCACTACCTGGCTTCTGCTTTTCTAGTTCCCCCAGTGACTCACAGGCTCTATTTAAGGCCTTATGAATGACTTCTCAAAGATGACACGGCCCCAGGACCTCTGGTTGTTATGTGCTTGCGTGGTTAGTATATCAGCGGATAGGGCGTTATAAACGTGACATACATCCCTAGGCTCCAACGAGACGCTCTGCTCAACAACTACCACACATGACTTTTACTTTCACAGATGCTCAGAACCCCCTTTCTACACAGTTCATCTTCCCACCTCCCCTAGTTAACCACTAGTTTAACTAGTGGATTTAACCACTAGTTAACATCCTCTATTTAACATCTATTTTGCCTATCAGAATGTGGCTTATGCTTCAAAATTCCACTTGGCTGCTGCACCGTCTATGAAATGATCTCTGATTGCCCCAATATACAATGATCCCCCCTTTCGATTAATCCCTGTGATAACAACTAAGCAATTAGTTCACGATGACACACAAATGTCAGCAGAAATGTCCCGTGCTTTCAGATTCAGAATCAACAGAGAAATAAGCCTTCTCGATTCTGTACCTTGAGGGCGGGGTGAGGGGGGTGAAGGTAACGTACATTTTTTTTTTTATGATTCTTGGTTGCTGTCTCCTCTGAATTAATTCAGTTTGTGGACCACCTCATAGATGATGTCTCTATTCAGACACATGTCAACATAGACCTGACCTGTAGCTCTTCTCTTAAGTCCAGCAACAGCAATAGCAATAACATAGCTATCAATCTACGTGAGGCTTCCTTTTTCCCAGAAAACTGACAAAACTTCTAATGTATCCTGGAATGGAAAAATTGCATTGGCCACGTGTGACGACAGGGAATCAGCTTTCTTCCATATAAATGAAGGCCCTTCAGTTTTCTGTCCCTCCTTTCTGTCTCCTACCTGTTTTTACCTCCCTCCATCTTAAATTTCTGTTCATTTCTTTTTCTCTATACCATGCTCTCAACCCTCCCACATCAACCCCGAAGGAACCGTCCTGGTATTTGCCTAACACAATCCGTTGCTTCCCTGAAAGAGACACTGGTACCATTTGTAACGTAATGAGTTTGGCCTTTAAAGGGTGGCTATCACTAAAAGACGGGTATGAACCTGGTAATGGTGAAGTAGATTCTAAGAGAGATACTCACTGGGTCTGGCTCCGCTTAAGGGAGCAGACACTGTTTCACTGGCACCCAGTAATGACAAGTCACTGAAAAAATGAGTCACTAAGTAAACAAATACAAAACTGATGTGTCCCCAAAGTGTCATTTTATCCGTACACAACAATAATATAGTCATCTTGTGAGCCAGAGATGTTCAGATTTTTCCCAAGTCTTTTCTTTCTCTGAAGCCAATAAACATGGGACCCCAAATCACAACCAGAAACTGTTACCAGGTGGCCATGGGGAATTCTTGTAATAGAGGGGAAACTCACCAAAGTCTTTGTCACCAACGCAGGATCTCCTTGATGCCCTTCGGTAAGTATACAAGTGAGGACTGTAGGAAGAATCCCAAAAGAAAGAAAAATTGTACCAACGTGTCCAAATGATTGGCCACTGTTAGTATAAACTCCCAGCTCCTTCTCTTAACAGGCATGCCCAACCCCATTCTTATTGACACATGATTTTCTAAGGCTATTAACCTATTCAAAACCGGTGCTCTGATGTCTAGCCATCCTAGGAACTGTGTTCTCCTTCAGATAATTCTGCCTGCCTTGCTCTATCTTTTGTATAATGTCTTAACAGCTTAACTTTCCTCTGTTCCAAGTTCTTAGCACAGTTGTATATTTTGGTTCAGGCACAGCGGTGATATTCTACAATTTGTAGCTCTAATATTTAAAACTCACACTACAAATTACGTTTTTTGGTACTCCATTTTATAGCCTGTAGCTTGTCCTACTCAACTGGATATTTGCCCCATTATAGATAATGCACATATGCTTCCGATAAATACTTTTCTCTTAAGTTCTGAGCTTTTTAAAGGCAGGAGCAAAATCCAGGGGCAGTAAGAGACCTCCAGAGGTGTGAACTATACTATACAAATCAAGATGCAAAGGAGAAACGAGTAGCAACCATTTCATAGAGCATGTAAAAAGGCCCCCAAAAATCTGCCTTAAATATGGTTGATAAGGATTCACGTCATTAGATTGAAATTTGAGGAATTGCACATGACTTTTTTTTTTCTAAGTATGAGTAATACTGTCTTTGGCTTATGACCATGAGCAATCCAATGCAGGAGGATGGGATGAGAAGAGCACTGGAAATCTTAAGGAAAATCATTAAGACCCAGGGTGAGAGAGAGATTGCATCCAAGCAGAGGGATGTGATTTGCCAAGTGGGATGAGAAACACATCTGAAGTTACATGACTATAGCGTCATTGCCTGGGTATCCGCCATTAAAAAGAGAAGCAGGTGGTAAAACTCAGTTGTTAAGGCTGTAGGTCCAGCACCAGAGTGTGAAGCGAGCTCTTTCTTCCACCTGCTACTGAAGCACGTTGGTAAGTTTCTGTTTCCTTCTTGGTATAATGAGACTGATAACGTCTACCTTAAAGAGCTATTGTCGAGGTGGCATTTAAAATTTTTTTAACGTGTGTTTATTGTTGAGAGAGAGAGAGAGAGACAGAGCATGAGCATGGGAGGGGCCGAGAGATGGGGAGACACAGAATCCAAAGCAGGCTCCAGGCTCTGAGCTGTCAGCACAGAGCCCAAAGCGGGGCTCGAACTCACAAACCAAGAGATCATGACCGGAGCCGAAGTCGGGCGCTGAACCGACTGAGCCACCCAGGTGCCCCGTGGTGGCATTTTAATAGCTCACGGCTATGAGTACTTGGAGTGGCCTAGACACCACCTGGGAATGCGGTTGTGTAAGCTCATGCGATCCTTTGAAGGATATTGAGATCGGTGCTATGACTCACCAAGAGCAAGATGGCTTTGAGGAATCACTCGGGTTCAGCAGTAGGATGCACTGGAACTACAATTTGAACCCAAGTGTTCTGATTCCAGAGACCCCCTCGTCTTAACCAGATACCAGCCGTGCCTCCTCAATGGCCCATTCTACCATTAAAGTTCTCCATATATGAGACAATGCACAGAAATTCTTTATACGAGAACTTAAAACATAAGTACCATTTCTTATTACTTTATCAGTACTACATGTGTAATTATTAAGTTCTCCTGGAAAATATTAGACTGGGTTTCAGGCAACCTTCATTCTGGGCTTAGCTCTGCTGCTACCTTGATGTACATCTTTGGCCAAGTCATTTCCTTCTCTGTTGCTCATTTTTCTTACCTGTAAAATGAAGCCTGGCCGTGATACTTCCTTAGTTTCTTCTCCAACAGCCTATGATTCATAGGTAAATGTAAGGGTTATGTATCAAACACCTTAGAGGTTTCACTGAGCTAACTTTAAAGACCTTCAACTTTGCTTCTTGAGTGCCTGCTTTTACTCAGTATTTTAGAGAGGATGCCAGATCGGAGGGGAATTAAGGGGGCTAACAATTTATTCGCATTTTGTGTTTCATTCCAGAACGGAGAAGAAAAAGAAAAGCAAGTTTAAAAAAAAAAAAAGAAAAAAAACAATCCCATCTTCATTTCCCAGAGAGAGGCTCAGAGCCACAGAGGTGGAGAGATTTCATTGCCTGTCCCGAGTGATCTTGGATGTCCCTTGAAATAAATTGATCTGGGGTCCTAACATATGTAATTTCAATTTCGGTAATGGTAGGTCTGCAGCATTAGCCGCGGTTGCCAAAAAAAGGGTTGACATTTATTGCAGGCTCAGACATGGAGAAAAATGATTCTTCACATGAATACATTTGCCTAAAGCAATGATAGTCTCAGAGGGAAATCATAAACAGAAAGAAAATGCTACTTGACTACCCTCAAAGCCGGGGAAACCTAGAGAGGCTGAAGAACAAATAATTAGCATTCAGGAGAATCCGCTTTCCTTTTTTCCTCAGCTCACTGTAACGGATTCTGCTGGTGTTCCGCCATAGCCCCTTGGTACTTTCCATTCTGTGTGTGCCAATGGCCTCCCGCTCGAGCATCTGTGCTTCTCTGCCTGGGGGCTTTCTCTGGCTGAGCGGGGGACAAGTGAGAGGCGCCAGGTGGCTGGTGATCCTGGGAGCAGCCCTCAAGTGATGCCACATGGTACCAAGTGGCTAAGGATCTCAGCTTCCTCGTCTCTCAGGTAGGCCAACTTTTGGATCTGCTCTCCCCAGGCATCAGAGGTCATGAGCAAGACCGAGCCCCAGTGCCTATGCCAGTGACACACTCTTTCGCAGCACCTGCACCTGGAATTGGCTTCTGTGATGGTTTGGAGAATTCACCTGTCAGATCTCTGACTGCGGGGAAGCAGCGGACTGAGAGACCCAGCGGCTTTGTTCTTACATCCATCACTGCATTTGCACCAAGACCACGCTTCCCAAGAACTGCTCTCAGCCACTGACTGAGAGACGGGGACCCTGAGGCACGTGCGATATTTCTCTGCTAGCTTCCAGGACTCAAGGGCTCCCCACAGGCCTTACCAAACTTTTCTAAGAGGTCTAAGATGCTTCTGCCCGACGTTCCTTCTTCCCCGTCTCCTTCCAACTTCCACTGAAATCTGACCATCCTCCAGGCTCCTCCTAGTCCCTTCCCATTTTCTCTTAACATAGACACTTTCCCCCAATGAAATCCATATACGGGTGACCCTGCCTTGGTGCCTGCTTCTCAGAGATGTGGAATAACACAGCTTTCTTGGCTTTTTCTGTCTTATTTCCCTGTTGCCTACCAGTGTTTCCTGGGATCACCCAAATTGGGACGCCAAATTGGGATCACCCAATACACCACTTGCATTCAAATCTTTGTCTCACACCCTGCTACTAGGGACCCAACTTAAGAAGATCCTTCCTCCTTTAATTCATAACACCCCAGGTCTTGTAACTTCTACGTTCCCTCCATCACCTGCCCATGCATGCACACGCGCACGCGCACACACACGCACACACACGGACACCCAAGCGCGCGCGCACACGCATGTGTAAACACTGGCAATGGAGAACTTTAATACAAAATCATTTGAGACAATATTCTTCCACAGGTTTAAACACAAAGTGGGTAGTGAATATTAAATGCGGACGTTTATTAGAGACTTCAAAGGGGGAAGTGCTGAAATCACAGATGCCTAATGATTGATTAATGTTCGGTCCTACTTCATACATGGGATCCATATAATGATGGTTTACATCTGGATGCATCAGCAGGACCCATCAAAGCGTCCAGATTCTACAAAGATTAGAAATGATATGAAAGTTTCCAGGACAAAGGGTGAAGATAACGGTAGCAAACTGATAAGGCCTTTCTCTTTGAGAACGCTACCGTATGCGATAGGGTTAGTGACCATGCTGAATTGGAAGAAGGCTTAAATTGGGAGAAGAATGAAAGGCCAACGTGGAGTCAAGGGGCTTATTATTATCGATTTGAGCCTTGTATAAAAACATGCCCATTTGAAGCTCTCTTGAGATTTTATCTTTCTTCTGGCTGGCTTTATCTGGATAATACACTTTCACTAGTTAATGCTTATCAGATGAAAGCGCATCCCCCCTCTTGTTGCCTGGGAATAAGAGAGTCCTGGTACTGATAATATAGAGCAGATTTTAATCCAGGGTCCATGACCTCATCACCTTGAGCAACATGGACACAACACACATGTTAGGTAGTTTTGTATCCTATCTCCTCCGTTCGCGTTTTTATCACAGCCATTGCTATGATCATGGTTTGCAAGTGAACAGATTCTTAAACCACTTCCCTCTGTTGCACTAAACATCTCATGCTGTCACATGAATTCCTTGTAACAATTAGATAAGCCATTTTTGACACATGGACGAGCCTGGAATTATAATGGAGTTAATACTCCGTGGATCCAATTCCTGACCAATGGGATATTGAAGCCAATGGTTAAATACAACCTTTTCCTGTCCCCCAGGTGGACAAGTTGGGGGATCATGACACACGGATCAAAGGTTTCCCAACAGAATTTAGCCTAAGAGATCCATACTGTGACCATCCCAACAACAAACTCTAAAGCATTCTTTCCTTCCTTCCTTGCTTGCTTCATTTTCCTAATGCCCTATCCTTTTCCTTGGGACTGCTTCCCGAAATAAACTATGCAATGCAAGCCTTTGCCTGAGATTCTGCTTTTTGAGAAAGCTTGACTAACACTAGTATCTAAAACTCATGGGAGAAAGGACAAAGGTAAAATCTAGAAAAACCTGGAGAAAAGAATTTGATATGGCTAAGGGCAGATCATCTGCCTGGAGGTCAGTCCAGAAGCTCAACACACAGTATGGTAAAAACTTCAGTTTTATTTGAACTAAATTTGGTATCTGGGGATCTCCAATAGAATGGATAGGGTCTAAAATACTAAAATAAGGAGCTCTTGGTAGGGGATGGGTCTGTAATTTCAAAGAGCGGGAGATGAGGTGTTTCTCAGTGGTCATACTTTTTAAACTAACAATATAGTTAGGCATGGAAGTCACAGCACCATCAGGAAGGAGAGAGGATTGGTGGTTAGGGGTTGTCCAGAGCCTCATGCCCTTCCACGCAGGTGATGCTCCTTATAGTCATGACAGGACTGCCCAATACACTTGAAGTCACCTAAACAAATGAAAAAAACCTGTCAATTGTGTACATTCTGCAAAAGCATAAGATGGCAGAAAAAAATAATCGACATAAAAATATTAAAAGACAAGTATGAATAGCACCATTTAATTTGAATTAAATTAAATTAATTTAATTTATTGTTTCATGGAGATACCCATTGCCATTGTTTCATCGCGATACCCACCATAATCCTATTCAAATGACACAACCCCTCCCCCAAGAATTTTATACATACAGCATCTATGTCAGTCACTGAGTATATGGAGACCTGTGACCCGAGGCAGAAGGTTATTTGGATAGATTGGGCAGTTGGGGGACTGTGACTCAGTGGGTGAAGCATCCACCTAAGACAAACCAGACAATGGACCCAAGGCAACATAGATGGGTTAGAGACCTCAGGAGCTATCCAGGAAAAGGATGCTAAAATGCAAACTGTTGGGTCCAGGACTTCTCAGGAGCTAGGTGATGCAGTCAAGGGTCGTTGGAGGTACCGTAGCTTCATAAAACTGGCGAAGGGAGGATTTAAGAGCACTCAGCCAGGGTAGCAGCTGTGCGGCCATGGTGTATAACACAGGTGTATTAGAGAGAGACATTTCTCATCCATCTATATCAACGAAGCAGGTGCTTTTAAGGTACTAGGGCAGTGATTCTCAATCAGGGGTGAGTTGCACCCCCCAGAGATATTTGGCTATGTCTAATGATATTTTTTGGCTGCCACAACTAGAGAGTTGCCCCTAGTGTGTCTTGAGTAGAGGGCAGGGGTCCCGATAAGCATCCTGCAGATCCCTACAGTCCCCACGACAAAAATTTACCTGGCCCAATGTCAACAGCACCAAGGCTGAGAGATTCTAGACTACAGGGATGTTTACATCCTTCTCAGAGTTCCTCAGCAGGTAAGAGGAAAAGAGCCTGCTCTCCATAAAGGGTAGGAGGGAAATTACATTTCATGGCACCTGACACGTGCCAGGTCTAGTACACAACTTCCTTTGAATGTCACAAACAAGAGTAGGTATAATGACATCACTTGACGGAAAAGAAATAGAGTCTCAGAAAGAGAAGCAACGATCCAATAAATAACTCATCTTAGCTTGGACTTAAATCTTTTATAGACAAAGCCCAAAGCTGAGACCTTACTGGAAAAAAAGAAATACATTAGTTAGTTTTTCTAGTTTCAAAATGAAAATCATTTTCATCGATCGCTTATAATTTGTAACAAGGCAGGAAAATGTCACTGTGCTCATGACTGGTTTTATGTGCCAATAAGTTCAGTCTCAAGCTAGTAGCTTTTAATAAACGTAGACATCATGCTATTAGAATGTTTATTTAATCATTAAGTTTTATTTAGCACTGAAATATTAGGAATAGTTTTATCAGGGAGGTAGGATGACAGATTATTTTTATGACTGCCTAATTATTTTCCCCCAAAGTTTATAGATTTTTTATAATAAGCATATACGGAAAACTATAAAGTTGCCAGATAGGTATATTTTAATGTGGTATAAATATAACAATTGTTTCAAGATACAGAATAAATGGCAGATAATATAGATGTTTATTTGGGGATTCTTTGGATTAGCTGACCAGGAAATCCAAAATTCAATTCCATTGAATATGACCATTCCTGGCCTCCAAGCAACTTGCAAAATAGGGTTTTGTCCAAACGGATTCAAATATTTGTAATGCCTTCTCCTTAGGGTTGCCTGTGAAGTTTCTGTGAATAATCCCACAGCTAATTCGAATTTCATCTTTCCACAAATATTCCATCCATCATTATTGGGTGTAATATCCTCTACCCTTTTAGACCTAGAGTGCCTTCCTTGAATTGTGGTGTTCTAGTTACATCATTATTAGTTTCCTCCCCAAAATTATGAGCTTCAAAGGCCAAGTTTTATGCTTATTCAGCTGTATATTTTCTTATCACCGAATGCAGTATTCTGCAAATAGAAGGAAGTCCATAAATGTTTGCTTTGGTGAAACAATTCTAGCCCTTGGGCCAAGGTGTTAACAGAGGGCCAGAATCCCAAAGAAGAAACAGGTGTGGGGTGTTGCAAAGAGAGTCTATGCTTAGCGGGCATGTTTATATTCAGGGTTAGTGGCCTGTATTTTTAATTTACCTGATTTTTCCACTGTATTGACTTTTTTCTTAAATAATTTCTTATTTAGATCTGAAGATCAGAAGTCTTTCAAGTTGAAGCCCTGCCTACACAGTCATTTATGAGCTGTACCAAAAAAAAAAAAAAAAAAGAAAAGAAAGAAAGAAAGAAAATAAAGAAATGGAAACGCCAAGGAACATTAAAAATCTCTGACATGAAAAATGTGTCACAACACGAGGTTTTAAGGTGGACCAGGTAAAGAAATACGAAGCTTTACATTTGCGGAGCTGCTCTAGGGGAAAGGTTTAGACTGCCCTGGCGTCAAGTTTAACCACACATCCAACAGGTGTTGGTGAATTGCATCGGAACAATGAGTGAAGTCTGCCATCTACAGGCCCCTATGTGTATTACAGCATAGGCTCCCGCAGACCTTGAACCTGAGAAGGCAGGAGTCTTGGATAACAGGACTGCCCCATGATGGGATCTCAAAGACACAATCCCATGACAATCCTGAGACAACCCTATGTTGAATTATTTGGAGTCTACGTTTTGTTTCCATCCTTCAATATAGGTATATAAGCAAAATGTTAAAGCTAGCTAAAAGAAAAACTCCCATCCACCCCCTTTCCTGCCAAATCATTACTTGACAAAATTGAAGATGTGAGCTTTGTGCCTCTGCCATTTTTATTTTTATCTTAGTGTTCTGACCTTTCTTTGCTTTGTAATTGACTCTATCTATGTCTATCTACCTAGGAATCGGTTAACTCAGTGCAGGAAACCCCTAGAAAGTTAACTCAGTGCAATTCCTACAGTGCAGGAAACTCCTAGAACTGATTTTGGTACGCCCTCTTGCCAAGCCCAATGTCTGGCACATAGCAAATGTTCCACAAAGATTGGATGCATGAATAATTACGGGAATAAAAATGCATGAATAAGAAGGCAAATCAATAAACTAATTATTTCTAGGTACTCTTGTTCCAAATTACCTATGAATTTATGAATAAAAAATGAATACATGAACACATACATATTTATGGAAAATGTGAATATATATGTATATATATATGTATATATATATATATATATGCATATATGCATATATACACACATATATACACCTGTACCTCTCTGGGTATCTTTGTCAATTGTTTAGCAACTTCTGTAATAAGTCCAGGGGGTTGCCACTTTTTCTTAAAACCTTAAATCCGTATATTTAAGATTTTATAAATTCAGCTTTAGGGCCCCAGTTATGTCATGTCATCAGACCAAACGTTCTGAAAGATTCATCTTATTTATAAAGTAAATGTGGTACCAAGGTCATAGTTATTACTTCTCATTTATTTTATCCTTTCCGCAATTGACTGTCTAGCTCTAGTCAGAGGAAATGAGAGCCAAGGAAAAATGTTTAGATAAGATCATTATAGACAGAATGAAAAAGAAAGTAGAAAAATAAGGTAAAAATTGTTTCTCCTAAGAGACCTGGATTCTCTTCCCGGTTCTCTCTACCAACACAACCTTGAGGAAGCTTTTGGGGTTGTTAATCTTGACTGATCTTTCAAAGGAAGGGGCCAAAATTCATCGTTCACTGTTGCGTGCCAGGCACTGTGCTCAGTATTTCCCCAAATTGTCACATTTAATATGCCCGGCAGCCCCAGACTGGGAGACACAGACAGATACACCATTTGATGGGCATGAAATTGAATTTCCGGGAGACTGTTCCTGCAGGGTCACATTTCAGGAGGTACCGTGGTGCACTGGAACCAGCTCATACCAGCTTGTAAGAGCCCACTCCCCATTCAGAAATGCCGTATCGGTCGCTTGAAGTCAGCCACAGTGGAACTATTCATGAACACGTAGATCGGGGATTCCCGCGAATCAGCCCCGACTCCTCCCCCAAGAGCGGATTGTTTAATATGTACCAGCACCCCCCTGGTTACAAAGCAATAATAAAAGTTTAAGAATAATTGACTCCAAATGCATGTTCTTTCAAATAGACCACAGTACCCTCGAGTTAAGGGATAGCCCATTTAAGATATATATAGCAATTTATAGTGGTTAAAACAATACTGTTATGTCATGTAGGTTCAATGAGGTGAGGCTAATCTCTGTTTCTCCTTTCTTCCTCCCTGTTTCCTCCCTCCTCCTCCCTTCCCAGCAGAGCCCCAGCCACATCCTGGGGGCCTGCTGTGTGCTCAGTGTTTGACAGAAACTGCAAGATTTACAACGCTGAAGGAAATGAGGCCTGGGTCGGGTAAGGGATTTAGAGAAGACCACAAGGTAACTAGGTACGGAGCCCTGAATCCAGAATGAAGTTTCCCTCCCTTTGATCTGCTCTGTGAGTCTCCTGGTGACTCCCCAGACCTAGTCCTCAAGTCCCGTCTTCTGACACATTCCGGACCCCCACCCTTCTCCCTTTATTCATTTCTTCAACAAATAGCTGAGCACAGAGTGCGTGAGACACCTTGTTCCCACCACTTAAGATGCAGTGGTGAAGTCAGGAGGGGACTGCCAGTCTCTGGCCCTGGCAACTTCCCCTCTGGTGGGGGACACAGAAGCCGCAGGGACAGAATAGCAAGACAGTCCGGCCACAGGGGCTCGGGTTTGAATCGTAGGTGCACCTCTGTCTGTGCGACCGTGGGCGGGTTACTTCACCTCTTTGTGCCTCAGTTCCCTCTCATACTTTAAGAGGAAATAAGAACAGGCACCACGTCTTAAAGGATTACATTTTGTATTTTTTTTTTTTTTTTTAGTATTTATTTATCTGGGGGAGAGCGCGAGCAGGGGAGGGGCAGAGAGGGAGGGACAGAGGATCCGAAACGGACTCTGAGCTGCCAGCGAGAGCCAGATGCGGGGCTCAAACTCGCGAACCTCCAGACCTGAGCCCAAGTCGGGCGCTCAACCAGCTGAGCCACCCACGTGCTCCCATTTAGTAATGTTACATAGCATCTGGTGCACAGTTAAGGGCTCCATATGTGTTAGCCACTACTTCTAAAGGAACAAACTAGTGACATTCTGTAGGGAGATTTATGAAGAGTCCTGAGGTTAGCATGAGGGGACAATTTTAGGTACGGTGGTCAATGAAGTCCTCTCTGATGAACTGGTAAGACGCTGAAGAGGAACCCATCCAGACAACACTTCCAGCATGAGGAACTGAATGGCTAAGCTCCGCAACGGGTCAAGGGTTTAGTGCTCAGGAAGTGTCAGAAGCCAACGTTCTCGGAACACAGGCCGAGTGCGAGGGGACGAAGAAGGGAAAAAAATCCTGAGAGGCAGTTATAGCCCTGAGTAGTTTGCACTGTATTCTGAAAGCAAAAGAATTTTTTTAAATGTTTATTTATTTTTGAGAGAGAGAGAGAGCAGGAGCAGGGGAGGGCAGAGAGAGAGGGAGACGTAGAATTGGAAACAGGCCCCAGGCTCTGAGCTGTCTTCCTAGAGCCCGATGTGGGGCTCGAACCCACGAACCGTGAGATTATGATCTGAGCAGAAGTCAGACGCTTAACTGACTGAGCCACCCAGGTGCCCTCAGATATTTTTTTTGTTTTGTATTTATTTATTGTCAAGTTAGCTAACATACAGTGTCGTCCTGGCTTCAGGAGTAGATTCCCATGATTCGTCACTTACATACAACACCCAGTGCTCATCCCAACTAGTGCCCTCCTCAATGCCCATCACCCATTTTCCCCCTCCCCCCTAACTGCCACCCCCATCAACCCTCAGTTTCTTCTCTGTATTTAAGAGTCTCTGTGGTTTGCGTCCCTCTCTGTTTGTATCTTATTTTTCCTTCCCTTCCCCTAAGGTCTTCTGTTTGGTTTCTCAAATTCCACATATGAGTGAAAACATATGATATCTGCCTTTCTCTGACTGACTTATTTCGCTTAGCATAATACCCTCTCGTTCCGTCTACGTTGTTGCAAATGGCACGATTTCATCCTTTTTTATCACCAAATAGTATTCCACTATGTGTGTGTGTGTGTGTGTGTGTGTGTGTGTGTGCGTGCGCGTGCGCGTGTGTGTGTGTGTGTGTATATATATATATATATATATATATCACATTTTTATCCCTTCATCAGTTGATGGACGTTTGGGTTCTTGAGGTTCTTCCTTGGAGCATTTCTGCCCCTGGTTCTTGTCTCTTCAATATGACTCTTCCTTAAGGCCCGTGGTTAAGGATCCCAGGGTCTGCCTGGTTTTACAGTCTTACCATTATTTGTTCTGTGGCAACTTTGAGAGATAATGAGCAACCCCTTGGAAATTGACATTTCCAAGACATCCTCAAATTGTTTGTGTCCTGGATCTTTGTCTTTGGTTTCTAACCCTTTGGCTCAATTAAATAAGATCATCTGGATCGGGAATCCACTGATGATTCCTGCAAATTTATGCATTAATCCATTTGCTGGAGAGAACTCCCAGTCATCATCAAATCTCAGCAGGCGTTTGACTCCAGAACGAGTAAGGACTGTCAATTTAAATTGTCCGAAAGCCCACATGACCCCTGCTTTTACACCTTGCCATTTCCCATAAGCCTCCGTTGGGGCCAGAACCGGGAAGGACCAATTAGGTCTTCTCTGATCTCCAGCGAGGAATTGATTGGACGATTCCTTGCCTTGCAGGCCAATCGCTTCTATCTCAGGATCCTCTTACAAAGTGGTAGTAACCTGGAGTGCTTGGGTGGCTCAGTCGGCTAACCATCTGACTCTTGATCTCATGGTGGGTGAGTTCAAGCCTAGCATCCTGGCTCCATGCTATTAGCATGGAGCCTGCTTGGGATTCTCTCACTCCCTCTCTCTCTGCCCCTCCTCCACTGATGTTCTCTCTCTCAAAATAAATAAATACACTTTATATTTTAAAAAAAACTGGCAGTAACCTGCCTCTCCGAAGACAGCATTATTATTGTTGTTGTTGTTGCTACTGTTCGATGAGTGGGCAAACAGCTTTAAGTTTGGGTTCACTGGGAAAGGCCTATGACCATAATCCTGGGATTATCTGCTTGCCCTGATGCCCCAGGCACAGCTCAGTGATCCAGAACGGGCAGCCCAGAGCACCCGCATGCCATCTCCTAGTCTAGTCATCCATGTACTGGAAATGTACTTTTGAGCGAGGCAGAGACAGAATGAGAGTGGGTTAGGGGCAGAGAGAGAGGGAGACACAGACTCCGAAGCAGGCTCCAGGCTCCGAGCTGTCAGCACAGAGTCCGACACGGGGCTCGAACTCACAAGCTGTGAGATCATGACCTGAGCCGAAGTCAAACATTCAACCGACTGAGCCACCCAGGCGTCCCTTTTTTTTAATATTCTTTTTTTTTTTTTTTTTTAATTTTTGGCTGAAGACTATTTCTACTGGGTTTATAAAAGAGGAACTAAGACACCTAGAAAAGGCTAGGGGTTATGACAGTTTTCCTACAGAGTCATATTAAACAAAGCAAAACAACAACAACAACAAAAAGTTAAGTGCCCCAAGCAATGAACTCAGGTATTCCAGGGACCTTCCATGTCACTCAAGCAACTCAGCAAGAATTCTCAGAATCCAGGGGCACCTGGGTGGCTCAGTCGGTTAAGCATCCGACTTTGGCTCAGGTCATAATCTCACAGTTGGTGAGTTCGAGCCCCGCATCAGGCTCTGTGCTGACAGCTCAGAGCCTGGAGCCTGTTTCAGATTCTGTGTCTCCCTCTCTCTCTGACCCCCCCCCCAATTCATGGTGTCTCTCCCTGTCTCAAAAATAAATAAACATTAAAAAAAATTAAAAAAAAGAATTCTAAGAATCCAAATTCTCCTATATCACATGCTTGCCATTAACCTCACCAACAGCCCCATCCGTACACTCTTTCTTATATCTTCCTCCCAAATGTAATTAGTAACATATCTGGCTAATTCTAGAATTCTTTTCCCATGTCCCACATTATTCAGATGAGCTACAATAAAATAACAATGAACAGGAAAGAGAAGGGGCTCTGCCTGAACTGGCCTGGAGTCCCTGCTTCTCCTGCATACCCAAGCTCTTCTCCGAACCCTCTTCCAGACCACAGACCCCAGCAAGCAGGCCCAGGGCTCTCCCTTGGGGTAGAGTGCTTAAAGGTCAGGTTCTCCTTAGAGGAAGGAAGGAAGGAAGGAAGGAAGGAAGGAAGGAAGGAAAAACCTGAGGCCCCTTGCCTGGTAATGAACCCTATCTTCATCTCACCGGGGCGGGAGGGACAAAATCTCCATAGGGTGTAGACACCAGGTCTTGGACCCTATGCACATCCTTACAGCATTTATTTTCCAGAATATTCCTTTTCACTGCCATCTTTTCCTCCTCCTTCTCCACTATTGTAACCTGCTATCTATCTCATAAAAATGGAAGTTGGTGTTTTTATTATTTTATTTATTTTATTTTTTATTATTGAAGCATAGCTGACGTGTGATTTGATGTTAGTTTCAGATGTACAGCACGTGATCCCACCTCCTATACATAACTCAAGTGTTCGCCACGATACGTGAGGTCCCCGTCTGTCACCGCACAACCTTATTGCAATGTTATTGACCGTATTCCCTATGCTGTGCTTTTCATCTCCGTGACTTACTTATTTTGTCACTGGAAGTCTGTACCCCTCAAACCTCTTTGTCTATTTTACTCTTCCCCCCACCCCCTTCCTCTCTGTCAACCACCAGTTAGTTCCCGATATTTATGAGTCTATTCCTCCTTTTTTTGTTTGCTTGTTCATTTGTTTTGTTTTTCAGAAAATAAATACAAATGTCATATGATTGCCCTTGTATGGGGGTGTTTTTATTTTCTTTGGAAACCTAATGATAATCTTTACTGTCACTGAGATCCTATTTTCAAGGACCATTTCCACAAATGACTTTTAGAGGCAATTTGGTGGGGCGGGGCGGGGGGGGGGGCAACAGAGATTTTTTCAATAACCACGGTGGAATGCAGGGACCTGGGTCTCAGAGGTGGAATTGCTGGGGAAGGTGTCCATTCTGGGCTGCTGTTGTCCTGACCTTGAAACAATGCGTGCGGGAGCCTGTCTCATCGGCCATCTCAAATTGCCACGGAAAGAGGCGATGACAGTTTGCTTTCACCCAGTCCCTCGAGTTATGAGTAATTTTGCTAGACTCTTGTCATTTTCTGGCAGATTTCACGAAGTTGTGCTGAATTTGCAAACAAAGGCAAAAGGCAAACAATGGTTTAAGCTGCTTTGAGATTGCCTCATTAAACCACAGCCTGCTGGAAGCTTTCCGCTTTTAGCAATGAACACATCTGAGCTCTACAATGATGTCACCATCTAAAATTCTGTTCACATTGCTTTGGGGCGATAAAGCTGTCCCATGAGCAACTAACAAAATGATGATGATGATAATAATAGTAATAATAAATTAAATACACAAGGAAGAAAAAAAAAGGAAAGAGCAGAAAACTGCTCCAATTATCAGGAAAGCTGAATTTCAGACCTACTGCTGCCATACCAGCCCCGTCACCAGTTAGCAATTTCCTTGAGTTCCTCAAGCCTCAGTTTACCTCTCTGGAACTTGGATATACTGACGCCCTTTCTGTTTGGGCATTCCACTGAGCTCAACACTTGTTTCCTATCCAGAGAGGAGGTCGTGTGCCATGTTCTCCGGGATCTTCCATTTCAGAAGTGTGCCTTTGTGATTAGGTGAGAGCCCTTTACACGCGGCAAAATCCTAAACGTGTAATGTAAGATTCTCCAGAGTATTTTCTATTCCAGCCAATTCCGGCACAACCCACAGATAACAGCAAAGTTAAAAGAATGGCACACTGAGATGCAGGGAGGACTCTCAAAAGAATGCAGTTTTATTAAAGCCGGTGGACAAACTACCTGGACCACGCAGATATTGTGACATAGGTGCCCTGACCCAATTCTGTCAGGTCAAGTTTATGATAAGACTGAAGTTCATTGGTGCTGCTGGTAATGGCAATTCTTTTGCCATGAGGAAACACCCTCCTGCTTCCAGGCACCGTCTCTCACAGTCTCCCACCTGACATTTCCTTGGGCCCGAGTCGTCCCTGTCCTGTGGGTGCTCCTATTGGTCAGCGTTAGGAACATCTGTTTCCTTAGATACACCCTCTATGTTCTCGGCCATTGATCCCAATCAGAGGCAGGCTCTTGGCCAGCCAGGGAGAGTTCCAGCACTGGCAGCTCCAGGTGCCAAGGGGAGCACCATACCTGTCGGAGAAGGCTGATCCCCAGTAGCAGGCTGTAAGGCCACCCACACTTAATGTTTCCTTCTCCTTCCATAGCCCACAACCCTGCCTGAGAGGAGTGTTTTGCACACTACTTCAAGTACAACCATGACACCTTGCACCAGCTCATGGCAATCTAAATGTTCTTGCCAAACGTAAACCAGTCCCTGGGTTGATCAGAAACATCACCGGCCCACTGCAATGGCCTGCCCCTTCCAGAGCAAATCTGCTTTGTCAAATGGGCAAAGCAGCCTTCATTGGCTGCTTTCAAAGTCACCTTGCCCTCTATGTGGAGCAGAGTCCTGCAGATGAATGGAAAACTACTCCAATGACCACTCTCTGAGAAGTATGGCCCTGGTGGTCAGAGATTGGGGCATGACAGTGGCCAAAGAGAACAGGGTCCAATTCAAGAAGCAAATGTCAGTTGCACCCCATAGCCTAGGAAGAGTAAGTCACAGCCAGAGACATGTTAGATGGAGGGGAAATTTACCTCATGGTACTCCACTTCCCTCAAATACTCACTACAATAAATAACTCTTGGAAAGATCATTAAGTTTTCAAAAATATGCGGTATTATGCATTCTTCAGGAGCATTTAGAAAGAAAGAGCTAGAAAAAAATATCTTATTAGTACAGTGAACCAAGGTTTTATTTCCTATGAAAATTGAGCCTTTAGCTACATTGGAAGTCTCCAAATATCTTGCTACGATTTCTACCACCTCCCTTCCTGAAAACACTTTCCAATAGGTCCTTGTCACTGTGGTCCCATTTAGCCCATGAAGAATCCAAGGAGTGAGCATTTCTTTCTAGCCAAGATTGGTAACTGAACTGGAATGAAGAAGCCACAGCTCACAGTCTTAGCTCTCATTGAAAATGAACTTGAAGACCAAGCCCCAGGCAGCATGATGACTTTCAGTAAACATTTTTCAAGCTCACGTTTCTTATGTTCCACTCTTCATACTCAGCCCATGGAACATTGAACCTTTGTTTATTTCATTCCTAATTATCCAAAGACTGTAATGGTTGTTTATTGATGGGTTGGACAAGAAATGTTTGTTTTCTAAAAAGAACAACAACAACAACAGCAACAACAACAAAATTTAGTGTGAGTTCTTTGTGTCCTCCTATATCCACCCTTTTAAAATCTACCTTTGAGGACATTAGAGAAAAGCAACTTGGATAGGTAGACCCAGACCACAGGTTCTGTGAAACAGCACATCTCAGCCTTCAGTGTAGAGACCAGGGATCTACTTCTTGGAGAAAAATTAGAATATTTTCCCTGGGAGGTATTAATTCAATATACTGACTGTTAGAATAAAACTGACGTTATATTGCTGAGTAAAATTCCCTGACTACACATAAAGATCCTTCTGTTACTAGGAAGATAAGAATTAGGGGTGTGTGTGTGTGTGTGTGTGTGTGTGTGTGTGTGTTTATTTATAACTTGAATCCATAACACAAAACGGTCACACATTAAAGGTTGGTAGGATAATTGAGTAAATTAATAAGCAATGAAAATCAGTGATCGGGTACAAAATACCCCATGGGGGCAGCCAAATTGAAAACTAGAAAATCATGAACTCAATACTCAAACCAAGAAAATGCCAAAAGCTTTAGTCAAGAATGAAAGGAAGATTATGAGATAAATCAACCAAAATGATGGGAGTTAAGGATGCAGAGGGCATTTGGAGCAAGGAACATAGTTCTGGGTCAGACAAAATTCAGTTAATATTCCAGGACCATTACTTATAAATTGTAGGACCTTCGTACATTTACTTACTCTTTTTAAGATTGATGTCTATGAGATTCAGTGTGGATTTAGATCAAATTTTATCACTCAATATAAAGTAACATAAACGAATACAGATATTTGGTAGTATAACAGGCTTCTTGCTTGAGTCCCCTGAACTTAAGAATCCTTCATGCTTGCTCACCATTATATCACCAGCACAAGTTAAGTCCCGGTAATAGAATGAGAGTTCAACAAACACTGGAAGGATAGAAAAGTAAATTAATGAATGAGGAAATAAAAGATACTTATATAAACGAAATGCAAAATTTTGTTTTTACTTTTTTACCCTCACTTGGGAGAAGAAAGATGTATTGTTTGTAGTTGATTCTAACATTGTCTCCTGGCCCCCCAAATTTGGTAAGCACTCTCCTGGAGAGTATCAGAAGGGGATAGGATGAAATGTCCCCAAATTAATTGCTAATACTTTCCGATAAAGGAGATATTTGTGATCCTAGCCCTACCCTTGAAAATTCTGGCAGTAAAAATTGGCGGGAAGAAAGGCTCAAACACCTGAACATGGCCCTTAGGACTCTGGCTTCTTCTGAAATCTCTTCTCACAATTATTTTGTTTTCCATATGGCCAGTGAAACATGTCTGTCTTTGGGTGTCCTTTTAAAAAACCAGTCTTGACAATGATCCAGGAAAGGACCCAATAAAATAAATGTTTTCTCATCTAAATTCGAAGCCGACTTAAGCGAGAGTTGGAAATAAGGTCAAGGGAAATGAAACCTTTTCTCTTTTACTGTTAAAACCAGTTTAGGTGGATATGATGAACTGTGTATAGAAGCAGCACTCAACAGGACCAGGCTGACTTTCCCAAGAAATCACAATGATTCTTGCTCCAGCGTGAGATCTTGACGACTAGACTTACTGCCGGACCTCAGGCACACCAGGCCACATCTTCTCTGTCACTGGGTGGATTCCTAAAAGGATGGAAGAATAAAGGACTGACCTAAAACTGCTCTCTGTTTTTTCCATAAGTCACCAATCATGGAAAAGGGTGTGGAAAGTGAAGAGGGACAGGAAGTTCACACTAATGGGTTTCCCTCCACATGGAAACGATAAACATGGGGAAAGGAAGTTCCTCATTAAAATACTGTTACTGGCGTGTTGATATTTTTTGAGAGGTATGGTGTAGACAGGGTGTGAAGACTTTAAAATAAAATAGATGTGGAAACAAATCACAACCATCCCATTCAAATCTTTGTAAGTAACCTGACCTCTCTGTGTGCAGATTCTACATCTGTAGAAGCATTTTGTCTACTCCTTTATGGAGGTGTTGAGAATGTATACCTTACTAACCATGGTTCCAGGCACCGTAGTCAAATGAAATCATTGGAAAATTAAAACAATAATGACAATAATAACGATTATAAAGTTCTAACGCCCAAAAGGCTAAACCGAAGCAAAGAAAAAAAAGAAAACTCAGTTTCCTATGCAAAGTTGCTCTTAATGGTAACTAACATTTGGCAATAAATTGTTATGTGTTGAGAAATGCATCGCACAATTTATATCCCTTGCTTTATTGGGTAGCAATATAATAACCACATGGTGTAAGTATTGATATCCCTTTATACAGAAATGAAAACTCAAGACGGGAAAGGCTACCTCACTTGATCAAAATCAGTCAACGGGAGAGCAAGAAGTGTACACTTAGGTCGTCTGGATTCAGAGATTATTCCCTAACTACTTTGGTGGATAGCCTCCTCACAGTCAGCGGGCAAAGAAAAGATTCATAAATGAATGCAAAGAAGGACCTCCAGGATGCAACGGGTCATCAATTTCAGCTCAGGCACCAAGAAGCCTTCATTGTATTTATATTCTTGCCCAAGGCTGATTCCATGTTTCCACAGGAAAGTTTCCTTTCCTCTTTGACCCTGGAAAAGTGATACGTGCAACGATGGGTTCAACTTTGTACATTGAAAGACCTCAACAAGCCGCTCCAGGAATAACAGGTCAGGTAAGTAGAAAGACTGATTCATAATGGGAATTTTAAAAAGTCATGCGTTTCAAAGGTATTTCAAATCTTGGCCAAGAGACAAGAAAAAAAAGAACTGATCGTAAGTTGCACATATTGAAGAGCCCAAAAAACAAGGATGAGTAGAATGTATAATATTCATTTCTCTCTCTCTCTCTCTCTCTCTCTCTCTCTCTCTCTCTCTCGGTAACTTTCAAGTTATATTTAGAAAGCGGGGGTAAATCCAGGAGAGAGATCACAGGGGGATGAGGCTGAAAATACCTTCAGATATTTAGGGCCAGACCCAGAGCTAAGATTTGGCAAGTCGCCCATAGAGAAAAAGAATAATGATTCAAAGTCTGGGAAAATATCTCTCGGTTTTCTCTTAAGGATTTTGTCATGTCCAAACTGGATAAAGAAGGCTAAGTCCTAAGTCAATAGCAGGCTTATGTAAATAGTACATTGTTGGCATGGGTGAGAAGTGGGAATGACTGAGACATCCTGAAAGTTATTCTGTTTCCACTGAGGGAACAGGTTTAAGTGACGGAAAGTGAGATTGACTATAATACCCAGTTTGAGTAAACTAGTGTGAATTCATTACTATGGGAATCAGGGAAATTTTAAGGTAAATGATTCTCCTGGGTGTATCTGGGAAAGGAAGAATGGCAAACATCTAACAAATGGATGGACATAAACTTAAGGGTCTACATAATGTTTGACATCGTATTATTTGTTCAAGGATAATAATGATCTTCTTGTTGAAATTCAATTTCTACATAGGGAAGTGGCGAATAAATAAGAAATCTCAATGCAAAACAGGCAAAGCGATATTCTCAGCTTTGCAGCTATTGCTGTGTTTTCTAAGCCTGTCAATTATCTGATGGGTTACTTGTCAGTGAGCGTGCAGGAAAATAAGCACTATGTGAGGGAGTCTCAACTCTGAGCTTGAGGGGCAGTTTGGCCGCTAAATTGGTATGTGGAGTAGATTGTATTGTTTTGCTGAAAATATTAACTGATCTTCCTCTCCCCCATCCCTGCAAGACCCCTCCTTCATGCCCCTCCTTTAGCAGAAGAAAAGTCAGAGGGGAAAACCATTGTTTGGGAGAGGTAAGCTTAAATACTATATATTACATTATTTTCAGTGGGTCACTGGGTGGAAACTCAGAACTCTACAATGCATTTCAGAAGCACTCTCTACAGAATACTTGTATTTTTGCTCTAGGTAACATTAAATGATACCCACATATCAGCTTTTATGGTTTCCTCAGAACCCTGGTGGGTGAGATATTTTTTTTTTCCTCTTAGACAATGTTAATGATTTAAGCAGGATTTCTATTCCCCAGACATCAGGAAGTTTTAAATGAAAACAAAAACAAGAAACAGGTTCATTATCCACAGGTAAACACAATGTACAACATCTGGTCACTTCTTCTAACTCGATCTAACCATTCCCCACCCCCTGATTTATTCTCAAGATAACAAATGATGATGAACAAATAAAGTCACTCCCTCTTTATTTAGAGCACTGATATTTGGGCTTCTAATGTCCTTAAAAGAAATATCACAAACCACAAAACAAACAAAACTATCTCAGTATAAGATATAGAGATATTCCATCGCTTATAAAGATTCCCAAGGAGATGAAATGAACCTTTGTGTTGTTATGGTATGCATACCTCAAGATAGCCCCCCACTTGTATTTGTTCACAGGTAAGGGAGGAAAATGTATCCTGATAAATGACCAAGAAGCACAATTATCCCAAATATCTTCGAGCATACATTATGAATAAGAATAACCATCAGTTTAAACCAAATTACAGTCAAATGCAATTTTCTTAAAATATATGTATTATATTATTCAGAAAGTAGGAGGTTATGCTGCCCTAATAAATAACTCCAAATTTCGGTGGCTTGAAGAAGCAAAATAGTTGCTTCCTGTTCACAAGCCATTGTGGGTTGGCAGGGATGGGATCCTACTCCATTCCTGACTTAGTCCAAGTTCAGGCTTGAACAGAGTCTCACTATTTGGAAGATCAACTTGCTCCATAGCACAGAAAAGGTGAATATGGAGAGTTGTATCCCAGATCCTAAGTTCTTCTGACCGCAGAAGACACACATATTTTATTGACCTCAATGAATGACTTGATCATGCCTAAACTTGAATGTGAGGAGGAATTAAAATCTGACCGTGTGCCCAGAAGAAACCCAGAAATACTAGTGTGCAGAATTAGTGCCATACACACTAAAAGAATGTTACCCAATGGTTTGAGGGCAGCTATAGGACTTTCCCCAGTGTAACATTCATGTGGTTTGTGACAATGTTCCATTTAGGCTGTTGGCTCCCCCATTTATTTACTGATATTTACCTATTTTTAAAAATTAAGCATCTTCTTGATTCAGATTCAGATCCACCAAAAATCTCCAATTCTATTGGCATGAGAGATTTTTAAATGTGAAATTGCTTCTCTCAATTTGCTCTATTTTTGTTTTTTTTTTTTTGTTTTTTTTTTGGGGGGGGGGTTGGGTTTTTTTTGTTTTTTTTTAGCTAAGCTCAGAGTTCCCTGTAAAAAATAAAATATATCCAACTCAGTCTGGGAGAAAAGGTAATCTGGGCTGTCTTCCTGAGGGATGTCACATCAGAGTAAACTTTGATAGCATGGGTAGGTGTTACAAAGTCACCTGAATGGAGAAGTGACAAAAGGATCTATATTACAGACCAGAAAAAAATATACCCCGCATGCTTGTGGTAGGCAGATTCTTGGAAGGTATTAATTAAAAACGCACTTGTTTTTTCTCAAGTAAAACTTGAAAAGTGTTCAAAAATTGCCAAGTTGTATATACTATTTAAGAGGTCAGAGATCTGGGTTTGTCTGTCCTAAGTGTGCACAAGGAAGCATAGAGATAGTACACATTCATCACTAAACCACGCACCTAAAAGGACTGGGGATGGTGTCTTGCAAGAGGTTTTGATATGCACAGAGGTGTCAGTAAGGAATGTAAACCAAATCCATCTAGAGAACTCAGAGCTTGCCCTGAGGCCTTGAGAGAACTTTCTCCTGTTTTCAATACGTCCTGCTTTCCTTGCATCTACTGTCAGAATATTGAAAAGTCAGACTGCACTTGCAAGAGGAGAAAGAAAATATAGATGGCTGAGTGTAAGGAGGTCAATTTGATAAGGATTTATGTAAATAACTATTAGTTTATTTTACAATCTTCTGAACACTGGTCTGTCTCCTTTTTACCATTGCCCTATTTAAATAATAGTTGCGTACTCCAAAGTGTTACTAAGCACCCCTACATCTTTTTACCACTGAGGGCATACACATTGTTGAGAATAAATAGCAAGTAGTCCATAAAAACGCTTTTATTTATTTCTTTCTTTATTTTATTTTTATTTTTAAAATATAATTTATTGTTAAGTTAGCTAACTTACGTTACATACCGTGTGCTCTTGGCTTTGGGGGTATATTCCCATGATTCATGGCTTACAGACAACACCCAGTGCTCATCCCAGCAAATGCCCTTCTCAATCCCCATCACCCATTTTTCCCTCTCTACTGCCCCCCACCATCAACCCTCAGTTTGTTCTCCCCCCCCAAAAAAAATAAACCTAAATAATCCAGTGAAGAAACGGGCAGAAGACATGAATAGACACTTTTCCAAAGAAGACATCCAGATGACCCACAAATACATGAAAAGGTGCTCAATATCATTCATCATCAGAGAAATACAAACCAAAACCACATTGACATACCCCCTCACACCAGTCAGAGTGGCTAAAATTAACAACTCAGGAAACAACAGATATTGGTGAGGATGTGGAGAAATGGCACAGTTGGTGGGAATGCAAACTGGTGCAGCCACTCTGGAAAACAGTGTGGAGGTTCCTCAAAAAATTAAAAATAGATCTACCCTATGACCCAGCAATAGCACTGCTAAGAATCTACCCAAGGGATACAGGAGTGCTGATGCATAGGGGCACTTGTACCCCAACGTTTATAGCAGCACTTTCAACAACAGACAAATTATGGAAAGAGCCTAAATGTCCATCAACTGATGAATGGATAAAGAAGATGTGGTTTTTATATACAAGGGAATACTACTTGGCAATGAGAAAGAGTGAAATCCTGACATTTGCAACAACGTGGATAGAACTGGAGGGTATTATGCTAAGTGAAATAAGTCAGAGAAAGACAGATATCATACATTTTCATTCATATGTGGAATTTGAGAAACTTCACAGAAGACCATGGGGGAAGAGAAGGGGAAAAAATTAGTTTCAAACAGAGAACGAGGCAAACCATAAAAGCCTCTGAAACACAGAAACAAACAAACAAACAAACAAAAAATGGCTTTCAAAGACATTCTAACTTTGAAGTCAAGCACCATAAGAGAAGACTATTTATCCTTGCTGGGGGAAAAAAAAAATGTCCTTTATTTTTCAACCACTATATAATGAAATCAATAACTTCATCGGAAATGTTTAAGAATTAAATTAGATTAACCAAAGTAGAATATTTTACATTGGTAACAATTTCCTCAGAGATACTAAGACATTATCCTTTGCTGAACTCCTCCAGAGGGAAGAGTGAGTACCACTTAATTTAACATATGCCATGACACTCACTCAATGTCATGCTCTCCAACAAAGAGACAGAATCTTGCATGCATTATCTTCTTTTCATGACCTTGATCCTTACCTCTCTCTGCGGATGAGCTGTTATAATCGTGACCTCCACGTACGGCTGCACAAATGTGCCAAGCTCACACTGACTGTGAGTGATGCAGTTGGGTTCATCAGAAGATGTTGAATTCAGCTCCATTCTGACACAGGTGGCTGTGGAAT